>NW_026623030.1:350000-988541 GCF_023065955.2 Ursus arctos | reverse complement strand
AACAGATGGGTTTGTGTCAAAGACTCAGATCAAGGCTGACAGTCCTTGTGAGAACAGAAATAGGAACGTGCACTCAGGAAATGGGCATATTTCTAGAGTGTGAATGTTTGGATAAACCTATTTTAGTGTCCTTGGTCATACCCCAAGAAAGACTGTTGAAAAGCCCAAAAGAAGTCATCCCTTAGTCAAAGGTGGGAGGAAATAATTGGTGTACATGGCAGTGTGGAAAAGAAAATCTGTACCAGGAGAAAGTGATAGCATTCTTATTTGAAAGCATTGTTCATGTGTGTTTTTAACTTATGTGTCCTATATTACTTCAGAATTAATGATGTGTATTACTGAGATAATAATAAAATGGTAACCACTTAATGACCTCTTAAATCCATCAGTTAGTTTTCGGGGTCAGTTAGTAGTCTTGTGATTAGATCATTGTCTCCTGTGATCGCTATAGAGAGGTTCCCTGGGTACAATCCAGGAGTCCAGGTTCTTCTTGTGTGGTACTTACGGTAGCTGAATATATTCTGATCCATGTTCTGTTAGTACAATCCATGCTCTGTTAGAACAAATTCAGGTCATCACAGTGCAGGGAACACTATTTGATTTTATTATTCTGCATTTTTGTGACCTCAAAAGAAAGCATGAATAAGTGCTTTAAATAAATAAGAAGCAAGACTGTCCTGAATGGGAACAAAGTGGCCATTTTCACAAATATGATTAATAACTGATAATCAATAAAGCCAAAGTAACTTAAAATAAAACAAAAATTAATGCCAAAATCCTTATCATTCAGGTTGAATGAAGCAAGATGTTTTCATAACTATAGAAAGTGAGAAAAAAAAGAAAGATAAAATATCCAGAACAAACGAAATGGAAAATGAGTGGCCCTTAACTCAGAGTAACACACTCTCCTGAGATCAGTGCTGGAGCCTCAAAGAAACTGAGGAAAAGAAGACAAAATGCCAGCCCAGATGTCCCTGTGGTCCTTCCTGGAGGCTCCATGTGGCCCAGGTGAAGAGGGTGAGGAAGACCTGAATCCAGGCCATGGTGGGGATGGTCCCAAAGGCACTGCTTTCTGAGCCCTAACCCCGGGCCTGGCTGCACCACAACTCTGTTATACCTTCCCCCTGCTTCAGAATATGAGGGGTCTTCAAGCAAATATGCTTCCTACCAGCCTCTCCTTACCTCCTCCTATCTGACCCTTCATTCTAGAAATTTCTGCATCTAAAGCAGAAGCACTTGGATGAAGGATTAAAACATTTTGACATGGATTTTCTAAGGCAGAGTGCATGTCACTGCCCAGGAAATGGAGCCAGACTTGGAACGTCCCTTCGTTCCTACTGTGAGAGTCCCCATGTATTTGACAAATAATCCCAGAACTTACCTTTGTGCTGTGTGCATTGACGGTGGGAAAAAATCCAGAAGGGCTGGAATTAGAAGAGATTCACTCTTTCTTTGTAAGCACCAAAAACAGCTGGAGTTGTTCACACGTCTCACAGCCTTCCTCTGCACCTCAGTAAGGTGGGTTCTCATGCATCGTTTGGTTACCTTCATCACAAGGCTCTGAGCCTGAGGTCGGGGGTGTTTTTGGATTTTGAGTGAGAACTTATTGAGACACAATCGATTTGGATCAACCATCTCACGTGGTCTTTCCTTTCAGGACTCAAGAAGAATATTCTCTTGGGGCTTCATGCAGGTCAGGGTAAATCACAGCCATGACCTTCCCCAAATCCAGGTCCATGCTTCGCCTTGGTGGCCACAGATGGTGCAACCCAAGCACCAGGGAAGGCAGCTGAGTGAGATCTGGAATCCTTCCTGTCATCCTTCTCTTCCTTCCTTCTTCCCCTCCAGTCACTACCAGGTCCCTAGATCTCTCTTCAATGCATTAGAGTTCATTTGTCTTTGTCTCCATCTTCCTCAGGAATGGAATAGGTCACCTACCACACCAGGTGGCTTGGGTCCGCCTCTCAAGACCAGGTAGATTTTCTTCCTCCACAGCTTTGTCACAGGGCTCCTGATAGTGTGACAGTTCTTGGGTTAGAGGTCAAATAAAACCAACCCCTGAAGGAAGTCTGGATGAGAACAATGGCATGGAGAGAGAAAGGATTGGTTTCTCTTGATGTTGATATAAAAACTATTGCAGAAGGATAGAGAACTCAGTCAGCATTGAGGATAACCTAAAGAAAACCATGATTTCGTTTTCCAGTGTTTGTGCATCTGGTAGAAGGGAACTGGGGTCAGGATTACTCAAAAGGACTCAACTTCAGGGACCTCTCATCAGAGTACATTTCTATGTTGAGTCCATTGGACAGAAATTCTTTCTTGTCTTAATCTTCTCTGCAGAAAGACTAACTTACCTCAGAGCTATGCACCTTCCTGAGGTAAATTCCTCTCCATCTAGAAGGAGATGCCTGACCTAATGTGCTTTCTAAACAACACGGTTTAAAGGGAGAAAGCTTCAATAATTATTAGTATTAAAATGTGGGTAGCTTAGTGTATATATAAAAAAGCTCTACTTGCTCTTCCAAAGACCTAGTTTAGTAATAAACAGGATGATGTCATGTAAGGAAAATTTTGATATACCATATGTAGACAAAAAGACATGTACGTAAAAGAACTTCTAATTTAAATCCTTTGCATATTTATTTATTTAAGATTTTATTTATTTATTTGACAGAGAGAGAGACAGCCAGCGAGAGAGGGAACACAAGCAGGGGAAGTGGGAGAGGATGAAGCGGGCTCCCAGCACAGGAGTCTGATGTGGGGCTGGATCCCAGAATGCCTGGATCACGCCCTGAGCCAATGTCAGACACTTAATGACTGAGCTGCCCAGCGGACCCTAAATGCTTTATTTAAAAAGCCTCCTTGGGGCGCCTGGGTGGCACAGCGGTTAAGCGTCTGCCTTCGGCTAAGGGCGTGATCCCAGCGTTATGGGATCGAACCCCACATAAGGCTCTTCTGCTTTGAGCCTGCTTCTTCCTCTCCCACTCCCCCTGCTTGTGTTCCCTCTCTCTGGCCGTCTCTATCTCTGTCGAATAAATAAATAAAATCTTTAGAAAAAAAATAAAAAGCCTCCTTGTTGTATGGTGACTAACATAACATAAAAAATTATTATAAAAAATAAAAAAGCCTCCTTGAAAAAGCAAATAATAAATAAATAAATGAATAAATAAATAAATATAAAAAAAAATAAAGGGGAAATTCTGATTGAGGCTGACTGTTCCTTGCCACAAGAGAAATGTCCCCTTAGGAAACACATTAGGCATTCTACGCAGTGTGGATGTTCTGAAGGAACAATTTAAGTGTCATTATTCACATATCTTGAACAGGTATTTCTCAGAGCACAAGGGAGATGACATCCTGGCCTAGGGTTGGACCAGTTAGCTACCTCATGGCCTGAGCAATTGGGGCAGAAGGAAAAGGGTCATTGCTAGAGGTGATAGATCTGGTTTTGACAATCACAGTCATTCTTGTGTGTTTTAAATTCTCATGTAGTATAAATTTGGAGAGAATTTAGAAAACCATGTCTATTATTTTATACAATACCAAATGGTTGGTATGTATAAAATACCAAAAAGTTGACTTTTTCATAAGTCAATCACCTGGACATCTGAGCATGACTTTGTAGCCTCGTTGACTGGATACTTGTCCCTTGAAATCACTTTGGAGAGGCCTCCTGAGAATTTTCGGGATCTCAGGCACTTCTTGCAGGAATAAAACCCTGAACTTTACAATGAGCCGGTTGCTTCTGTTCTGTGTTCTGTTAGTAACAGAAACAAATTCAGCTCTCCCTCTGCAAAAGGCAGGAGCCGCTGATTGATTTCAAACCCTTTGGAATTTTGTGTCCATACAATAAGACATGATATTCAAACAATAAATCCCACAATCACCCAAAAGTGACAAAATGACCACATGAACACAATATCCTTATGATTCAATAAGAAACATAGCAAATGTGATTAATAATATAAAAATCAATACCCAGCATCTTACTTTATAAGGCAAATGAAAGATGATGATTCCTTATACACAAGCAATTTTAAAATAAAAAATGCAGAAATGATGCCCAGAAAAATGACTGGCACTTAATGAGAAATTCTATGAACTCATCAATGAGAATTGAGCGGAGGTGCTGATTCCCTGATTGCACTGAACAGGAAAACACTGCTGGAGATTTAGATCATAGGGACACTTAGAATATTTCAAATCATCTCTATCAATAGTAATCTCATTAGGGGTGCCTGGCTGGCTCAGTCAGGAGAGCGTGTGACTCTTGATCAGGTTCATAAGTTTCAACACCATGTTGGGTGTGGAGACCACTTTTCAAAAACTTAAAAAAAATTTTAAGAGGCACCTAGGTGGCTCAGTCAGTTAAGGGTCTGCCATCGGCTCAGTTCATGATCCAGGTTTCTGGGATGAAGCCCTGGGTCAGACTCACTGTTCACTGGGAGTATGCTTCTCCCTCTCCCTCTCCCCACTGGTGCTTTCTGTCTCATTTTCTCTTTCTCTCAAGGTCATAAATTACTTAATTAACAAACATGTTTTAAAAAGTGACCTCTCTCCACCTAAAACTATTAAAATCTCGCACACCAATTTTACCTAATTTGGAAAGTAGCGACCACTCTCTCATCTTTTCATAAAAGTACTTAAGTGTATACTGCTTCACCATTTCAGAATACCCAAGAGGCTGTTCCTACGACTTGAGTCTCCACACACTCAAGACACAAAGGGCTACAGCAGCCCCATTATGTCATATTGGAGCCATTCTGTTCACACAATATCTATATGCAGGATTATTCTGTAAGGTTACCTATAATTAACATACTAAATACTTTCTCAGAAAGATATTGTGGCCCCACCTTAAAAGAGACTCATTAGAATAGGCAATGGTGCCTCCTACCCTCCTATGCACATGTCAATATTTGCTAAAGGTCCTATTGATGTCATTCCAGTCTGGAAGCACACTTATGCCAGATACCACAGAGAATAACCAGACAGAGGCCCCTCTACCTCCTACAGGTTTTCTCCACAATGACACAAATCCAACATGCAGATATAGTCTGTGTACAGCCTTCCACAAACATGAGGGACTAACTCAGGTCTTTATGCTTTGTCCTCAAAAGCAAATGCTCCTTCCCACTGTGATTTGACCCAAATGCTTAGGGGTCCATTGTGGCAAATTCCCAGCCTGGATGATTAACACATGAAGGTATTGACCATTTATTGGAGGAAGAAAGGAGCCAACTGGAAAGAGATTTGGAAAGTTAACTAAGGGAGAGAACAGTATGAGAGAGACTGAGTTCTCAGGTAAGCTGACCTTGCATCCTGAATTGCCCCAGAGTGAGGGCACTGCTAGGACGTGGCATTTTCACTGCTAAATCTAGGAAAATTCTGGCAAACTGAGATCAATTGGGTATTGAAACAGGTTTTCTGTGGTGTACACAAGGTTCAATTAAGGGACAGAGAATATTTGCATATATATGATGTGAATGTATATTTAGTGATTTGTCATAACTGGGATACCAGATAGAACCTGGGCTGGCTTCTTATGAAAATCAGATACAGTGGGGAACCCTGAGGATTGGAGAGAAGCCTTCTCTTCCCAGGTGGAAAATGGAACCATGTTGGAAAAACCCACCCTGTCAGGGAGACAGGGCAGAATCCAGGATAGGGATTCATTGTTCTGAGGGGAGGGGAGCTTCTACATACAATGGAGTCTCAACACCAAATCCCCTGCTCAGCCCCTTGGATATGGGGTCCACAAGAAGGGGCACTGGAAAAACAACATGTTCCTTTTCTCCTCATTCCTTCAGCTACATCTTCAGCTGTTCAGTGAGTTGCTGTTTTCTCAAACACTGACGTGCAGAACAATATCCCACCAAGGTGGGTCATGTTGACTAGAGTATGGTGGACACTTAGTTGAGTAAAACAAGGTCATTTCTGGATAAATGACCCCCACCTGGACTAACAGGAGCGAGAGGATGTCATTTAAAATAATGACGTTCCTGAGAACTGTAAAAATTATACAGAGCACACGTCTCTTTATCCCTCTCTTCCTGCCATTGAGTATTGGGAACACTATCTTCTGCGAACATGTCAAGGAACAAAGAGACTGACAGTTTCCCAGACAATTCACAAGGGAGCTGGTTCCATTTTACTACAATCCAGGAGGAAGACGACCTGAGAGAGAACTGAATTCTCAAGGCCATATTGCATGAAGCCCCCTTTATACATGGTTAGGTTTGGGGAATTATCTTCAGAGCAAGGAGGGAGGCTGTGAGAACAGGGCAGGTTTTGGTTTTACTTCCCCATGAACTTAGACCACTGTGATAAATGCTACCACTTCTATATGAGGCACAGTAATACTCAGCCTCATCCTCAGCCTGGAGTCCAGAGATGGTCAGGGAAGCTGTGTTGCCAGACTTGGAGCCAGAGAAGCGATCAGGGATCCCTGATAGCCGAGTATTTACATCATAAATCAGAGTTTTGGGGGCCATGCCAGGATACTGTTGGTGCCAGGAAACATCATTATACCTTCCAATGTCATTGCTGGTTCCAGTACAAGAAATGGTAACTGTCTGTCCCAGAGCCCCGGACACTGAGGCCGGCTGAGTCAGGATAGACTGGGCCCAGGAACCTAAAAAAGGGATAAATGTAATCATTAGCTCTGTGCTGGGGCCTCAGGTGAAACTGAAGTGGAGAGAAAGGATCAACTTAGATGTCCCCGTGGACCCTTCCCTGGGGACCTCACCTGTGCCCTGAGTGAGGAGACTGAGAAAGACCAGAGTCCAGGCCATGGTGGTGACTCCTCAACAGCACTGCCTTCTGAGTCCCCCAATCCCAGGCTTGTCTCTCCCAGACCTCTATTATCTCCTCCCCATCCCTGTCTCAGGAGGGTGTGGCCTGCATGCAAATGTGCTTCCTAGAGCTTCCTCTCCTCACCCCCTCTGATCTGGCACTTCATTCTAGATACTTTGCATCCTTGGGCAGCAGAGCTTAGCTGACTAGACTCAAACACTTTGACATGTGTTTTCTGAAGGTCAGGAATTGCAATTTTTATGCCTGATTCACCCAGAAGAGAAAGATCTCCTGAAGACCTCAGGTATGTTAGCTCCTGGACCTTCTGTGTTTCCACAATACCAGGACTATGTCTTTGTGACCATGCAAGACTTGGGGCCCTTCCTTCTGTGCCCTCTGCTGGGTATCAACTTCTGAGGATCTCTCTACTATTAGGAAAGCATCACTGCTGATGCCAATGGAAACATCTGCTGTGAGTTGGTGGTTGGTGCTGGGCTCTCCCCCACCTGCAGGCTGCCACAGTCCCACCCATACTTGTTTGTGCTGATGAACATGCAACATTGACACCCACCAGCTTGTCAGTCACCTCAGCTGTTTACCTACATGCCATATGGAGGGTCAGGTCCACAGGTGTAAGCAAACCCTAGGAGGGGAAAAGGAGCACCTGCCAGGACATTCTGCACATTCCACTCACGAACAAGCCACTTGCCCTTCCTCAGCCTCAAATCTCAACATGAGAAATAAAGAAGAAAGCTACACTGTCCATGGTACACTTTCTAGTGAGAGATGAATCAGAATAGAGTTGTGTAGTTTTGATAATGGGACATTTCTCATTGCCTGGGGGGTTAATTGTTATAAGATTTATATTATCCAGCTCTCATTCCATTTATATTTGATCTATTTGTCTAGCAATAGTCACATTTTTTTCTACTCAGGTTTTCATCACCATTCACCCACTGGTCACCATAAAAGTAATCTCTGGACCTTGGACCACTGAGGGAATAGTACCATTATAGAGTATCCATTCCTATTTCTATCCTGTGCAACTTTTAAAATTCATTTTCAATTTCTCCTTTTCCCTAATGCCTGTTTCAACAGGTAACGTAGACAGAAATGGAAGTACTATAACTTGGCTCAGTTTTGAATTAGCACATAGTGAGCAGACACCACAATTCCCCATGAATGTTGCTGTAAGCCAAGAAATAATGCACATCGGAGCTGTTTGAGTCCCTCGAACAAGCTCCGATAAGGCAGATTGGGAATGACATTGACATTTTAAGTAGCGTAGAAACAATGCTGACTTTCCTCTTTTCCCTTCAGAGTCTTGCCACCTGCCCTCAGGCAGCTGGGAGCCAGGACCAGGCACCACCTTGAGACAGAAAGAGATCCAGGAATAGCCCATTATTCTGGCTTGACATGTGAGAAAGATGATTTCTAACACTCAGAGCAACATTGGATATCCAATTTTCCATTCTTTTAGGGTTTCTTCTTTTCCTTCTCTATGTCCCTTCAGAAAGGAAGTACATCTCTTGTGAGAAAAATAACAGTGGTGGCCCTAGGAAGTTGCTTTTTGGCCCCAAATACAATCCTCTCTGTCCTAGTGCAACATGGCCCAGACATCAGCACTGTCAGGGGAATTGCATGGCAGTGGAGTGGAGCCATAAATCCACGGATATGTCCACAAGACAAGAAGGAAGTTCCAGTGAACTGGAAATACTGGGGAGACGGTAGAGGGAGAGAAGCCTGGGAAAGCAATGCTGCAACTTGTTTATGAGTTCATGGTTCATCTCTGAACTGCACTTGTGCAGTGTCTGATACTAAGGAGAATGGAACAATGTGGGTAACAAAATGGAAAAGGACTTCCAAAGACATCTTAGATGTGACCTGTGGAGCTCACTCTGTAGCTTCCCCTTAGGACAGATGCAAATAGCAGGGCAAAGGTTTTGCAAACTGTCTGACACAGAAATTACATTCCACAGAAGGCTGTTTGAAACTACGAGCTTGGACCTGGTTGGGTCAAGTATCTACTAAAACAAAACCTTCCATTAGAATTTTCACAGGAATCCCAGTTTCATAACATAACATGGATAGATTCAGGACAGGTGCCAAAATTACTCAGTATATGAAACAAGGAAAGTCTCAGCTGGCCTGGAAAAGAAATTTAAAGATACTTAACCCAGTACGACAGATTATTTGGATTTTCTCACAAAGACTTTCAACCAGCTACTTAAAAACTGAAACAAAAAAAGGGGAGAATTTCTTTGAAAATTACCAGAGGGATAGTACATCTCAGCCAAGAAATAGAAGACATAATGAAGATCATCTCAATAGTACATTATATGGAACTTACCAGAGATTGGAAAATAAAAGACTAATGACCTCAGGGTGATAGCAGGAAAAGCGTTCAATCTAAAATACAGAGGGAAAAAAGATTTAGGGATCAAAAACTATAAAAAAACTGTGGAATCTCTTCAGCTGCCCCAAAATGCATAGAATGGGGGATCCTAAAAGAGAAGACAAAGAGAACAAGAAGGAAACATGTGCTTCCAGAAGCTGAACAAACCCCAAGGACAAGAAACATGAAGAAAACCATGTGAAGGCACATTTTACCTGATTCGTGGTTGTGTGGACCCTTTTCCAGACAACTGTTTGACGTGAGTAACTATTCATTTCCTAATAAACCATCAAGCGAGGAAATTTGTTCCCTCATGATTCTCAGCTGGTCATGAGCATCGAAATGATGATGGTGATGAAAACAAAAATTAGAGTGAGTGCAAGTTAGTACATAAGAAGCAAGTCCCCACATCCCCTCTCCCTGGTGTAGAAAGACTAATAGTCCATGTTCTACCAGACCCTCCCCAGACAGATTTGTCTCAGCAGAGCATAAAACACACCTGCCTGGATCAGGGGAAGCCAAGTGAGTTGGCAGTGTGCTATTAGGATGAGAACATGGGTGTGATATAGATGTTGAGATCTGGGGTGACCTCCCTTAGGCGATCATCCCCTTTTCAGACTCTTCCTCAAGAAAACGAAAAGCTCATCCATGAGGAAACTGACATCACTAAGGGGCTGGGAACACTGATACCAGCTTGAAATGCCTGTGTGTCTCTAGCCTGGATTCCTTTTGAGTACTTTCTGGTCTGAGCTAGGTTGGTCTTGACATGACAAAGCACCAATGTCATGGTCAGTCAAGAGGACACCCTCTCTCTCCCTCAAGAGAAGTGTCCCACAGGACTTGGGAGTCAACCTGTGACAATATTCACCTTTTCCTAGGTCCTTATCTCTCCTCTTCAGTGGGTACCATGAAAAACTCCCGGGAGACTAACTCACACTGGCCCAGATGCTCTCTTAAGCTTAATGTCTCCTGAGATCTTACCTAATGGATATATTGTCCTTTCCTTTCTCAGCTTGTTTCTTGCTTTACACTCACTGTATCACTTTTCTACACACTTTTCACCCAAATGTTTGGTGATGCATGCAGAGGTGCAAAGAATGTATAGGAAATAAAAGGGATGAATAATACTACACTCAGTATACAGTTAATTGCAGATTGGATAGACAGCTGAGTGGTTTTATTTTTTAAAAGGTGGCTCTGCTTTGAGTGGGTAGATGTGGTTTCCATTTATTTTTCTTTGTAAAAGTATAAACATTTATTTTATGCACTCTTGTTTAGATAAGCATTATCATGAAAGAATTTGGAAAACAATCTCAAATATACCTGAGAACTTTTCCTGTCCTTTACGTAGAGCAGATTGTGAACAAATATAGAAGACAGTGTTGCCATGAGAAACAGGATGTAAAAGGAGAAAACAATGCCCCGTGGGTATTTTGCTTTTCATTTAAATACACACAGTATCCATGAGAAACAAACTGGAAAAGAGAACAAGCCTTTGGTAGGACAAAGCCACTCTCCCATGGTTCTGTTGCGGCTGTGGTCTGTGACCTCCCTCCTGGCTCACCCCAGCATGTTCAGGGCAGATCCAGAGGGCAGGTAAAAAGGAAGGAAAGATGAGGCTGAACGTGGAATGCTTTGGAGACACAAAGACAAGACAAGAATAGGCCAGGCTGCCTCCTGAGTAATTCCCTACAAATGTGCCTTGATTCTTGAATTGTAAATATAAATCTAAAAAAATAAAAATAAGGAGTGTTTTTTTGGGGGGGAGAAATTTTCTCTGATCACCAAGAAGGGAAGGCCTTCCTCTCTTTCCTTTTTGTATTTACCAAGAAAACATGATTTGTCAATTTTTTCTCTGCTCTCACTTAAATTACTTAATGTGTTTCACAGGTAAATAAGACCGTTGTCAGGTTTTCAACCAAGGGATCTCTTTCTCAAGTTCCTGAGACTCATCACTTTGAAATGAAAACATCAAGGTGACGGTGTCCCTGCTTTACAATTTCTTTGGGATGAAGAGAATGGGTCTAACATGCCTTGGAACCTGGCTCCAATTTGCAAAAGTACTTCCTGGCATGAATGTAGGAAATTGTTTTTCCTAGAAATTTTGGATATTAACCCCTTATACGATGTATATGTTATAAATATTCTTTCCTATTCCATAGGTTGTCTTCACGTTGTGAAATTTCCAGGCATCCTACTCCATCCCTGACGTTTTGTTGGATCACAAGTTACACGGGAAACCAGCTGTGCCCTCTAGCAGTGTGAGCAATGGTGGAATTTAGAGTGAGACTTTCCCCAAGAACAGGTGGAGTGTACTTAGTTGGGGTCTCCACTTACTCTGCTCCCATCACTGAAGATTTAAAAGGAATGACCACCCAGGAACACATCACACAAAGAAGAGGAAGCTGACTCTGTCCCTAGAAAATGCATCAAGGGAATGTCTTCCTTTCGGACGTCATTGGAGGAGAAGAGAGGGTGAGGAACAGAATTCTAGTGGCCACATTGCAGGAAGCCCCCTCTGCACAGGATTGGCAATCATCTTCGGAGCAAGGAGAGATCCTGTGAGCTCAGGATAGGTTTTGGTGTCACATCCCCATGAATTTCCACCACTGTGATAACTGTCACTGGCTGTATATGAGTCACAGTCATAATCAGCCTTAACCTCAGGTTGGAACCCAGAGATGGTCAGGGAGGCTGTGTGGAAAGAGCTGGAGCCAGAGAAGCAATCAGGGATCCCTGAGGGCTGCTTATTGACACAATGAATCAAAAGTTTTAGATTCGATCGCAGGTACTGTGGCTGCCAGGAGACATAGTCAGAGGCCCCATTATCACTGCTGCTTCAAGCACAGGAGATGGTGACAGCCCTTCCCAGAGACTCAGATACTGAGGGAAGCTGATTATGATTTAGGGCATACTGGGTCCAGGACACTGAAAAGTACAAAACACACCCTTTTTAATTCATTGTGGGGCTGGTCATACCGACGAGGAGAAAAAAATGGGCCCACATGTACCCATGGTCCCTTGTATGGAAGCCTCAACTGTGCCCTGAGTGAGGAGGGTGAGAAGGACCAGAGCCCAGGCTGTGGTGGAGACGCCCCAAGAGCACTGACTTCTGAGACCCCAACCTTAAGGCTGGCTGTCCCCTCCTCTAACCCCCGTCCCCTGCTTGGAAGAGGAAGAGGTCTCCATGTAAATGTGCTTCCTGCACAAGCCTCTCCTCACCCCCTTGCTTCTGACCCTTCATTCTCGGTATATCTGCATCACGAGGCAACAGAACTTAGCTGAAGGATTCTAATAATTTGACATGGATTTTCTAGGACAGAGCTCATGTTTCTGCCCAGGAAATGGAGCCAGACTTGGAATGTCCCTTAGTTCCTACTGTGGGAGTCCCCATATAGTTGAGGAATGATCCCATTCCTTTCCACTTGTGTTGTGCTGATTGTGCCTGGGGAAAAGAACCAGAGAGGCTGGAGTTAGAGAGATTCACTCTTTCCATGGCAGGCTCCAAAAACAGAGCAGGGGTGGTTCACATCCCTTATCTTCTTCCTCTCCTCCACAGTAGGGTGGGTCCTCCTCCTTCTCAGTCCCCTTCCTTGCAGGACTCTGAGGCTGAGGCCTGGAGGTGTCTCTTGGCCTCTCATGCAGGGGACTTATTGGGGCAAAATGGTTATGGATCACCCTTCACACATGGTCCTCCTTTGCATGACTCAGGAGGAATCAGCTCTTGGGACTCTGCATAGGTCAGGGTAAATCTCAGTCATGACCTTCCCCAAATCCAGGTCCTTGCTGCCCCCTGTTGGTCACAGATGGTGCAACCCAAGCACCAGGGAAGGCTGCTGAGTGAGAGCTGGAATTTCTTCTCTGCCCCTTCTCCCCCTTCTTTTTTCCCCCTCCAGTCAGTACCAAGTCCTGAGATTCCTCTTAAATCCATCTTCCTCAAGAAAGGAATGGGTCACCTGCCACAACAGGGGCTTCAGACCCTACCGCTCAGAAGTAGCTAGCTTTTCCCCCTTAACAGCCTTGTCACACGGTTTGTGTTAGTGTGGCAGGTTTTGGCTCAGGGCCGAGGAAATATTAGAGGTCAAATTAAACCATATCCTGAAGAAAGCCGGGATGAGAACAATGGCACAGGTGAGAAAAAAAAGTATTAGTTACTTATACTTTTGAATCAAAAAATACTGGGAGAGAGAATGAGAAAGAGAGTTCAGTCAGCATCTGAAACAGCCAAAGTAAACAGGAGCAGTTTTCCAGGGTTTGTGAAGTAGGTAGAAGGGAACTGGGGTCAGGATTACTCTAAAGAGCCCAGCTCTGGGACTTAACATCAGAGTGCATTTCTCTATCACATGGGGCAGAAGCCATTCTTCACTTAATCTCCTCTGTACAGAGACTAACAACTCATAGCTGTGCACCTTCCTGGGGAGAAGTCCTTTCCACTCACAAAGAGCTGCCTGACATAGTGTGCTTTCTCATTAGATGGTTTAAAGGGGAAATACCATTGGGGCGCCTGGGTGGCTCAGCAGTTAAGCGTCTGCCTTCAGCTCAGGGCGTGATCCCAGCGTTCTGGGATCCAGCCCAGCATCAGGCTCCTCTGCTGGGAGCCTGCTTCTTCCTCTCCCACTCCCCCTGCTCATGTTCCTTCTCTCGCTGGCTGGCTGTCTCTGTCAAATAAATAAATAAAACTTTAAAATTTTTTTTTAAAAATAAAGGAGAAATACAAATCAGGTTGAATGGTCCGTTTCAGAAGAGACAGGTCTTTCAGGAAACGGGCTACGACATTTGCGAAGTGTGAATTCCTAAAGAAACTACTGCACCTGCCCCAGAGAATGAAGGGGCCTCCATGGAAATGTGCATCCAGATGTCCCCATGTTGGGTGAGCATCTCAGGGCAAGTAGGGAGCCTGTGAACAGAGGGCAGGTTTTGGTCTCACTTCCTCATGAAATGGGATCACTGTGAAAAATTGTCGCTACCACCATATGAGCAGCAGTAATACTCAGGCTCATGTTCAGGCTGGAGACAGGAGATGGTCAGGGAGGCCATGTTTCCAGATCTAGAGCCAGAGAAGGGGTCAGGGATCCCTGATGGCTGAGTATTTACATTATAAATCAGGAGTTTGGGGGACGTGCCTGGGAGCTGCTGATACCAAGAGACATAATTACCACTCCCAATGTTACTGCTGCTTCCAGCTCAGGAGATGGTGATGGTCTGACCCAGGGCCCCAGATACTGAGAGAGGCTGAGTTAAGGAAGACTGTGCCCAGGATCCTGAAAAATGAATGAACATGATCTAGTGAGTTTAGTGCTGGGGCCCCAGGTGAGTCTGAGGAGGAGACAAAGGATCAGTCCAGATGTCCCTGTGCTCCCTTTCCTGGAGGGCTCACCTTTGTCCTGAGTGAGAAGGGTGAGGAAGACCAGAGCCCAAGCCATGGTGGAGACGCTCCAAGAGCACTGATTTCCCAGACCCCAACCCTGAGCCTGGCTCCCCCAAAACTCTCATATCCACTCCCCCTTCCTCAGAGAAGGGAGGGCCTCCATGCAAATGTACTTCCTGCCCTGCCTCTCCTCACCCACTCTGATGTGATTCTCTATACCAAATACTTCTTCATCGCTGGTAACAAAGCCTAGGTGTCCAGATGTTAACACGTCAGATGCATTCGCTGAATCACGAGAGGCAGAGTCTGTGACAGACCCCAGGATTTCAAGCCAGCCTTGATATATCCTTGCCTTCTACTGGGGAAGTCTTGGTGTGGCTGGGGGTGGAATCCCAGGACCACTTTGCTGTGCAGGAGGAGGGTTAGGGAAGCTCTCCAGGCGGCTGAGATTAGGGGAAATTCAATTACTCCTCTCGCCAGGAGCACAGGCAGAGCTGGGGTCTCATTCTCCCTCAAATCACTCTTGGTGCCCTCAGTTAATTTTCTCAAGACTCACTCTCCTGCTCTACAGTGCCTTGAGATTAGGAGATGTTTCCCGGAACTTCCATAAAGGGAACTACTGGAATATAACAGATATTAGGCCCCCCTTCCCTTGTGTCGCACGTAGAGTGGCTCCAGAAGCACATTTGGACCTACCTCCAGGATAAGAGAACAGCAAAAATTGCTTTTCCCAAATTCAGGTCCTCACTGCTTCCTAGTGGCCACAGAGGATAAAGGCCAAGCACCAGGGAAGGCAGCTGAGGGAGCTGGAAACCCATGCTCTGCTCCTCCTCCTGCCCACCCTCCAAATCTCCCAGCTCTGTCCCAACCTCTGATCCTTTCTGGTGCAATTTGAGATCCTTCCCATTTTTCCTTTATTTCGCACATAACGAAATATGGAACCTGCCACACTGGGTGGCCCACATTCTGTTTCTCAAAGTCACCAGGAAGCCACATCGCAGGGAAAGAGTGTGTAGGGGGAGGTGGCTCAGGGCTGAGGAAACATCACACATTGAATTAATCCAGCCCCAGCTGGTTCGAGGACGACAAAATAGGGATATTGAGAAAATGCTTTTATTCTCAACATGATTAAGAAATAAGAATAATGCAAGAGAGACAGCCGAGGAGGGTGGAGAAATACCTCATTGAAATCCAGAGAAAGGATTCAGGGTCTGAGCCTCTGGGAGAAGGAGACGGGAGTCAAGATTGGCCTCGGGGGTCCCGCTCCAAGGACATCTCACAGGGCAAGTCTGTGTGCCCAGGAAACACAGGATGTTCTCTATCTGCCTCTTGGTGCACATTTGTGACCTGACCTCACAGCTAGGTCCTTCCTAAGCAAAGTCTCTTCATCCACAGAGATGTTTGATCTAGTGTGTTTTCTAGTAGCAGGTGGGTTTGGAGAAAAACTGTTCAGCACTCACGGATCCTTTCTAGGAGTTTTGTGGAATAGAGATGCTCTGATGAGACTTTTCATATCACTATTCATACCATAAGACAGTGGCTTCAAGAGCTTCTGAACAATATGTCTCTGGACCAGACCATGGGATGAGGAGAGTGGTGACCACTGGGATGGGGGCAAGGAAAAGTGTTCTGGGAAACAAGAATCGTTTGGGACTTGAGATTCTTTATGTGCTTTAAACATTCAACTACTAAACTATTTAGACCATTGTTTAAGTAATGATGTCTAATTTTTGGATAAGAATACCATCATAACTAGATCATGACCTTGTCAGAATCAGGGACGCATCTGAAACTAGACTTGCAGCCCCTTAGTTTGGATCACTGCATCTTGGGATCACAGCAGAGAGACCGCCTGTGAACATTCTGGTGTCCACATGCTTCCTGCAGAAAACCAACACTGCTCTTCCCGAGGAGATAGCATGCATCTCTTTCATCTCTGTGAGTACTAGCAGCACCCTCAGGGCCTCCATAATAGAGGACTAAGGGTTTCATGTCAAGTCTTTTTGAGTATTCTGCCCACACAATCACACATCACAGAAATAATAAGCTTGATTACCACAAAAGGAGGCAAATTGAACACTTGCACATAATATGATGAATGCACAATACAGCTAAAGCATGTAAAGTTTCTAAAATCACAAAAATCAATATCTAGGTTGTATCATTCAGGATATAATAAGTACAGAGATTCCTTTCATAATAGCAAGTTAAGGGGTAGAGAGAGAAAGAGAGAGAAAATATCCAGATCATATGTATGGTATCTGACCCAGAAAATCAATGGACACATGAATGGTTACTCCTTCACGTGCTGATTCCTTCCCATGTAGTATAATAAAAGCACGGGTGGATTAGCTGGCCTCACGGACTTCTAAAACATTTCAAATCATTCTATCTGAAGTGTCTATTTTCTCATCTTTTAAAAGAAGATTTTGAATTAGGTACTGTTGAATTATTGGAGGAGACAAAAGACTGTTCTTGCAGTTTGAGGCACAGCATACGAGACAGAAGGGCTATGGAAGCTCCACAGATCTCATATTGGAGTGATCCTGTTCACTCCACATCTAGCCTGTGATTTTCCTGGCAATTTCCCTATTATGAAAATAGAGATTAATTTCTCACAAGGTAACTGTGGTCCCATCTAAGAGGAGACAGAATCCATGTGGCAGTGGGGGCTCCCTGCCCTCCCGTGCACATGTGGGTACTTTGTAAAGATCTCACTGATGCCATGACAGTCAGGGAGCAGGGCTTCCACCAGAGGCCCTAGAGCCCACCCAGACAATGGTCCCTCTGCCAACTTGTTTGTCTCCATGAAGAACCACACCCTACAGCAGGTGCAGCCTCTGACCAGCCTCTCATAGACAGGGATCCATGACTCAGGACACTATTCTGTGTTCAGTAGCACAGACTCCGTTCCCACTGTGCTGACAAAGATGCTGAGGGATTCCATGTACGACACTGTTCTGGCCTCAATAATTCAATAATTCAACAACGATAGTGGTGCCTGTTTACTGGGGAAAGGAAGAACGTACGTGGTGAGAAGATTTTTGAAAATAATTGATGGTGAGAACATTATGGAAAGATTGAGCTCTCAAGTGGGTGAGGCCTATCCAGAGAAACCAAACTATACACATTGTGTTCTGTTTGTGTTTATTTGTTCTATTTTAAATATATGAAGTACTTATATGCATTTATATAAGTATATAATATACTTTATACATATATAATATGTTTTGTACATAAGTATAATATATATAAATTATATGAGGTCTACATTATATATAAATATACAAAAATCGTACATATACATTTAAAATGTATTTGTATACTTGTTAAAATGTATCCAATCAGGACAGACTCTCATGATTATTGAGACAGGGAAGTTCGTGAGCTGCCATCTGCCACCTACAGAACCAGTATAGTCAGCGGCATAATTCACTTAGGTCCCAAAGGCCTGAGAACCAGGGAAGCCAGCGGATCCAGGCCTTCCAGCCCATCGGGAGAAGAAGGTGAGATAAGATTCCCAGCTCAACCAGCGATGTTAGCAGTGAGGGGAATTCCTCCGTCTGTGGCCTTTGTTCCGCTCAAGCCCTCATGCACTGGGTCAGGCACACACACCTTAAGTACAACAATCTACTGTATTGAACCCACAAATTCAAATTCTAATCACAGCCAGGAACACCCTCAGAGGGACACCCAGAAATAATGTTTCCTCTTTGCACCCCGTGCAGGTTGACACAAAAACCTCACCATCTCAGTGACCATCTTTCCTGATTCCCCAACAGGGAATGAGGTTGTTGCGAGGACATGGCATTTCCAGTGATCAACTGGGAAACTTCTGGCAACATGACTAGAGTTGGTCGCCCTGGGGTCTTCTGATACCCAGGCCTAGCTTTATTCAGTTGTTCAAGGACTTCATAGATTTACTGTTAAATCTTTTAATAAATTTTTTTAGGTTTATATAATTAGTGATCCATTCTAACTGCAATTCCAGCTAGATATCGGTTGCACATCAGGAAAATGGATGCATTGGCTTTCCTGAGGAAAGAGGGACACATCCAACAGCTTTCTCTTCCAATCTAGAAGAGAAGGAACCATTTTTGAAAGAGCTCTGGCTAACGGGGACAGTCTCCTCATTTCTATGTGGCTGAATTGAAAAGTAGAGAAGAGTCCCATTCTGGGACCAGAGCACAAAGGCAAAGAGGAAGCCATCATTGTACTCATCAGATGCAGTGTTACCCTAGGATGTTCTGGTGATCAAGCAGAGGAGATAAAGGAAAACTGATTTCCAGGACCATCCCTCATGAAGCCCCCTCTGCAGAGGGTGGGGAAGCATCTGCAGGGAAAAGGGGGAGCCTGCGAACACAGGGGAAGTTTTGGTCTCACTTTTCCATAACGTTGGAAATGAATACTACCAGCAGTGATAACCAGCCTCACCTCTAGCCTGGCATCTGGAGATGGTCAGGGATGCTGTCTTGCCAGACTTGGAGGCAGAAAAGCAATCAGGGACACCTGAGGGCCCTGTTTTTGTACAGTAAACCAGCAGTTTCAAAGCCATTCCTGGGTGCTGTTGGTACCAGGAGATTTCATTATGAATCCCCAATATCATGCTGCTTCCAGCACAGGAGCTACTGACAGTCTTTCCCAGAGTCTTGCAGAACAAGAGAGGCTGAGTTAGGTTAGACCGAGCCCATGGCCTAAAAAGGGAAGAACACACATGCTGAGTTCAGTCCTGGGGCCTTAAAGAACTGAGGAAAAGGAGACAATGATCAGCCCAGATGTCCCTTTGGTTCCTTCCACAGAACTTCAAGAATGCCTTGAGTAAGGAAGTTGAGGAGGACCCGAGCCCAGGCCGTGGTGGAGACACCCCAAGAACACTGACTTCTGAGACCCCTACCCCTGTTCAGGCTCCCCAAGACCTCACTTATCCCCTGCCCTTGCCCCAGAAAATGGAAAGGCCTCTATGCAAATGTGCTTCCTGTATCTGCCTTTCCTCAGCCCCTTCTTACCTACCCTGCATTCTAGATAATTTTCCATCCCAGGGCAGCAGAACATAGCTGAAGGATTAAAACACGTTGACATGAATTTTCTAGGACACAACTCATGTTAGTGCCCAGGAAATGGAACGAGACTTGGAATGCCCCTTAGTTCCTACAGTGAGTATCCCCATGCAGTTGATAAATAATCCCAGAACTTACCCTTTGTGCCATATGGATCGAGGGTGAGAACAGGGCCATGAAAGGCTGGAATTAGGACAGATTCACTCTTTCTTTTGTAGGCACCAAAAACAGAGCTGGAGTTATTCACATGCCTCACAGTCTTCTTCTCCTCCTCACTAGCATGGGTTCTCATGCCTCTTTTGGTCCACTTCCTCACAGGGCACTGAGTCTGAGGACTGGAGGTGTTTGTTGGACTTTCAAGTTACAACTTATTGAGACAGAATAGATTTGGATCACCCCTCCCACGTGGTCCTCTTCTGCAGCACTCAGGAGGAATCAGCTCTTGGGAATTCTACAGGTCAGGGTAAAGCACGTTCATGACCTTCCCTAAATCCATATCCATGATACCCTGGTGGCTGCACATGGTGCAACCCAAGCACCAGGGAAGGAAGGTGAATGAGAGCTGGAATCCCTGCTGTGATCCTTCTCCTCCATCCTTCTTCCCAGCCCAGTTACTACCAAGTCCCTAGATTACTCTTCAATCCATTAGAGTTCATTTGACTTTTTTCCGTCTTCCTCAGGAATGAAAAAAGTCACATACCATACCAGGTGGCATGGACTCGTCTCTCAAGACCAGGTAGCTTCTCCCCTTCCCCAGCCTTGTCACAGGTTTCCTGTTAGTGTGAGAGTTTTTGGCTCAGGGCCAAGGTAATGTTAGAGGTCAAATAAAAGCAACCCCTGAGGGAAATCTTTATGAGCAAAATGGCACGGGGAGACCAAGGGTTGGTCTCTGATGATCTTGATATCAAAACTATTGCAGGAAGTGTAGAGAATTCAGTGAGCATTGAGACCAACCTAAAGAAAATCGTGATTTCATTTTCCACTACTTGTGGATCTGGTAGAAGGAAACGGGGTCAGGTATATTCTAAAGGGCTCAACTCCAGGGATCTCTCATCAGAGGGCATTTCTCTGTCGATTACATCGGAGAGAAGACATTCTTGTCTTAATCTTCTCTACAAAGAGACTAACTTAGCTCAGAGCTGTGCACCTTCTTGAGGTAAATTCCTCTCCATCCAGAAGGAGATGCCTGACCTAATGTGCTTTCTAAACAACATGGTTTAAAGGGGGAAATTCTGATCAAGGTTGATGGTCCCTGCCACAAGAGAAATGTCCCCTCAGGAAACAGATTTGGAATTCCACACAGTGTGGATGTCCTAAAGAAACCATTTAAGTACCACTATTCACATATCTGTAACAGGTGTTTCTCAGAGCACAAGTTAGATGACACTCTGGCCTAGGTTTGGACCTGTTAGCTCCCTCGTGGCCTCAGTGATTGAGTCAGAAGGAAATAGATATGATAGCTTTGGTACTGACAATTGCAGTCATTCCCGTGTATTTTAAATTCTCACGTACTATAATTTTGGAGAGAATTTAGATATCAGTGTCTATTATTTTATACAATACCAAATGGTAACCAGTTGACTTTTTCATAAATCAGTCAGCTGGACATTGAGCATGGCTTTGTAGCCTCATTGACTGGATATTTGTCTCTTGATATCACTTTGGAAAGGCCTCCTGAGAATTATCTGGATCTCAGGCACTTCTTGCAGGAAGTAAACCCTGAACATTACAATGAACCGGTTGCTTCTGTTCTGTGTTCTGTTAGTAACAGAAACAAATTCAGCTCTCCCTCTGCAAAAGGCTAGAGCAACTGACTGATTTCAATCCCTTTGGATTTTTATGTCCACACAATAAGACATGATATTCAAACATTAAATCTGACCGTCATCCAAAAGTGACAAAATGATGACATGTACACAATATCCTTAGGTTCCAATAGGAAAGCAAATATGATTAAAAATATACACAAATCAACACCCAGTATCTTATTGTACAAGACAAATTAAAGATGATGATTCCTTATACACTAGCAATTGTAAATTTACAATAGCACCAAAAACCATACATTACCTTGGAATTAACTTAACCAGAGACGTAAAGGATCTATATTCTAGAAACTATAAATCACTCTTGAGAGACATTGAAGAAGACACAAAAAGATGGAAAAATATTCCATGCTCATGGATCGGAAGAATTAACATAGTTAAAATGTCCATGCTACCCAGAGCAATCTACACTTTCAAAGCTATCCCGATCAAAATAACAATGACATTTTTCAAAGACCTGGAACAAACAGCCCTTAAATTTGTGTGGTAACAGAAAAGGCCCCAAATCGCCAAAGAATTGTTGAAAAGGAAAAACAAAGCTGGGGGCATCACATTGCCGGATTTCAAGCTGTACTACAAAGCTGTGATCACAAAAACAGACACATATGGGGCGCCTGGGTGGCACAGTTGTTAAGCGTCTGACTTCGACTCCAGGCGTGATCCCGGTGCTCAGGAATCAAGCCCCATATCAGGCTCCTCTGCAGGGAGCCTGCCTCTTCATCTCCTACTTCCCCTGCTTGTGTTCCCTCTTTCACTGGCTGTCTCTCTCTGTCAAATAAATAAATAAAAACTTAAAAAAAAAAACAGTCACATAGACCAATGGAACAGAACAGAGAACCCAGAAACGGACCCTCAGCTCTTTGGGCAACTAATCTTTGATAAAGCAGGAAAAAAATCCAGTGGAAAATAGACAGTCTCATCAATAAATGGTGCTGGAAAAATTGGACACGTATATGCAAAAGAATGAAACTTGACCACTCTCTCACACCATACACAAAGATAAACTCTAAATGGATGAAAGACCTCGATGTGAGACTGGAATCCATCAAAATCCTAGAGGAGAGCATAGGCAGCAACCTCTACGACATCGGCCACAGCAACATTTTCATGACACATCTCCAAAGGCAAGAGAAACAAAAGAAAAACTGAACTTGTGGGACTTCATCAAGATAAAAAGCTTCTGCACAGCCAAGGAAACAGTCAAAAAAACTATGAGGCAGCCCACGGGATGGGAAAAGATATTTGCAAATGACACTACAGATAAAAGACTAGTATCCAAGATATACAAAGAACTTCTCAAACTCAATACACAAGAAACAAACAAACAAATCAAAAAATGGGCAGAAGATATGAACAGACACTTATTCAATGATGACATACAAATGGCTAAGAGACACATGAAAAAATGTTCAAAATCATTAGCCATCAGGGAAATTCAAATCAAGACCACACTAAGATACCACCTTATGCCAGTTAGAATGGGAAAAATTGACAAGGCAAAAAACAACAATTGTTGGAGAGGATGTGGGGAAAGGGGATCCCTCCTACGTTGTTGGTGGGAATGCAAGTTGGTACAGCCACTCTGGAAAACAGTGTGGAGGTCCCTTAAAAAGTTAAAAATTGAGCTACCCTGTGATCCAGCCATTGCACTACTGGGTATTTACCCCAAAGATACAGACGTAGTGAAGAGAAGGGCCATATGCACCCCTATGTTCATAGCAGCCTTGTCCACAATAGCTAAATCGTGGAAGGAACCGAGATGCCCTTCAACAGATAACTGGATTAAGAAGATGTGGTCCATATATACAATGAAATATTACTCAGCTATCAAAAAGAACGATTTCTCAACATTTGCTGCAACATGGATGGCACTGGAGGAGAGAATGCTAAGTGAAATAAGTCAAGCAGAGAAAGATAATTATCATATGGTTTCTCTCATCTTGGAACATAAGAACTAGGAAGATCAGTAGGAGAAGATAGGGATAAAAAAGGGGGTAATCAGAAGGGGGAATGAAGCGTGAGAGACTATGGACTCTGAAAAATGAACTGAGGGCTTCAGAGGGAAGGGGTGTGGGGGAATGGGATAGGCTGGTGATGGGTAGTAAGGAGGGCATGTATTGCATGGTGCACTGGGTGTTATATGCAACTAATGAATCATGGAACTTTACATCAGAAACCAGGGATGTACTGTATGGTAACTAACATAATGTAATAAAAATATTATTATTAAAAATAAATAAAGTAAGAAAAAATGCAGAAATGATGGCAAGGAAAATGGCTGGCACTTAATGAGAAATTCTATGAATGCTTCAATGAGAATTGCCTGAAGTGTTGATTCTCTGACTACACAGAGAAAAATATTAGTCAATATTTAGAACATTTGGACACCTAAAAATTTTCAGATCATCTCTATCAAAAGTAACCTCGTTGGGGCACCTGGGTGGCTCAGTCGTTAAGCTTCTGCCTTCAGCTCAGGGCGTGATCCCAGCATTCTGGGATCGAGTCCCACATCAGGCTCCTCCGCTATGAGCCTGCTTCTTCCTCTCCCACTCCCCCTGCTTGTGTTCCCTCTCTCGCTGGCTGTCTCTCTCTCTGTCAAATAAATAAATAAAATCTTTAAAAAAAAAAAAAAGTAACCTCGTTAGGGGTGCATAGCTGACTAGTCAGTAGAGCATGTGATTCTTGATCAAGTTCATAAGTTTCAGCGCCATGTTGGGTGCAGAGACTACTTTTGAAAAAGTTGACAAACATTTTTTAAGGGGCACCAGATGGCTCAGTCTGTTAAAGGTCTGCCTTAGGATCAGTTCAGGATCCCAGGGCCCTGGAATGAAGCCCTCTGTCAGACTCACTGCTCAGTGGGAGTATGCTTCTCCCTCTCCCCTCTCGTGCTTTCTCTCTAATTTTTGCTCTCTCTCAAATAAATTAATTTAAAAACATGTTTTAAAAAGTGACCTAAAACTAACATAATACCATATACCAATTTTACCTAAATTTTTGAAGTAGCAACCGCTCTCATCTTTTCATAAAAATATTTAAGTGTATACTGCTTCTCTTTTTCAGAATACCCAAGAGGCTGTTCCTACAACTTGAGTCTCCACATACTCAAAACATAAAGGGCTATGGCTTCCCATTATGTCATACTGGACCCATCCTGTTCAAACAATATCTAAGCTTAGGATTAGTCTGTAAAGTTCCCTATTATTAACATACTAACTACTGTCTCAGAAGGATATTGTGGCCCCATCTTAAAAAGAGACTCATTAGAATAGGAAATGGTGCCTCCCACACTCCTCTGCCCATGTAGATACTTGTTAAAGATCCTATTGATGTCATTCCCGTCTGGAAGCACACTTATGCCAGATACCACAGAGAATAACCAGACAGTGGACCCTCTACCTCCTTCAGGTTTTCTCCACCAGGACGCACATCCAACATGCAGATATAGTCTTTATACAGCATTCCACAAACATGAGGGACTAACTTAGGTTTTCATGCTGTGTCCTCAAAAGCAAATGTTCCTTCCTTCTGTGATTTGACCCAAATGCTTAGGGGTCCATGTGAGGCTCATTTCCAGGTGGATGAATAACACATGAAGGTATTGAGTGTTTATTGGAGGAAGAAAGAAGGTAACTGATGGCTGAGTAATATTCCATTGTATATATGGACCACGTCTTCTTAATCCATTCATCTGTGGAAGGGCATCTCAGCTCCTTCCATGATTTAGCTATTGTGGACAATGCTGCTATGAACATTGGGGTGCATATGGCCCTTCTCTTCACTACGTCTGTATCTTTGGGGTAAATACCCAGTAGTGCAATGGCTGGAACATAGGGTAGCTCAATTTTTCACTTTTTAAGGGACCTCCACACTGTTTTCCAGAGTGGCTGTACCAACTTGCATTCCCACCAACAATGTGAGAGGGATCCCCTTTCTCCACATCCTCTCCAACATTTGTTGTTTCCTGGCTTGCCAATTTTTCCATTCTAACTGGTGTAACATGATATCTCAATGTGGTTTTGATTTGAATTTCCCTGATGGCTAATGATTTTGAACATTTTTTCATGTGTCTGATAGCCATTTGTATGTCTTCATTGAAAATGTGTCTGTTCATATCTTCTGCCCATGCTTTGATTTGATTATTTGCTTCACGTGTATTGAGCTTGAGAAGTTCTTTGTAGATCTTAGATACTAATCTTTTATCTGTAGTGTCATTTGCAAATATCTTCTCCCATTCCGTGAGCTGCCTCTTATTTTTTTTGACTGTTTCCTTGGCTGTGCAGAAGTTTTTATTTTTTTACATTTATTTATTTATTTATTTATTATAATAATATTTTTTATTATATTATGTTATTCACCATACAGTATATCCCTAGTCTTTGATGTAAAGTTCGTTGATTCATTAGTTGCGTATAACACCCAGTGCACCATGCAATATGTGCCCTCCTTAGTACCCATCGCCAGCCTATCCCATTCCCCCACCCCCTCCCCTCTGAAGCCCTCAGTTTCTCAGAGTCCATAGTCTGTCATGCTTCATTCCCCCTTCTCATTCCCTCCCCTTTCTTTAGAAGCTTTTTATTTTGATGAAGTCCCACAAGTTCGTTTTTTCTTTTGTTTCTCTTGACTTTGGAGATGTGTCATGAAAAAAGTTTCTGTGGCCGATATCAAAGGGGTTGCAGCCTATGTTCTCCTCTAGGATTTTGATGGATTACTGTCTCATATCGAGGTCTTTCATCCATTTAGAGTTTATCTTTGTGTATGGTGTGAGAGTGGTCAAGTTTTATTCTTTTGCATGTATCTGTCCAATTTTCCCAGCACCATTTATTGAAGAGACTGTCTTTTTTCCACTGGATGTTCTTTCCTGCTTTATCAAAGATTAGTTGCCCAAAGAGCCGAGGGTGCATTTCTGGGTTCTCTATTCTGTTCCTTTGGTCTATGTGTCTGTTTTTGTGCCAGTACCATGCTGTCTTTGTGATCACAGCTTTGTAGTATAGCTTGAAATCCGGCTACGTGATGCCCCCAGCTTTGTTTTTCTTTCTCAACAATTCCTTGGTGATTTGGGACCTTTTCTAGTTCCACACAAATTTAAGGGCTGTTTGTTTACAGATCTTTCAAAAATGTCATTGGTATTTTCATCGGGATGCCATTGAAAGTGTATATTGCTCTGGGTAGCATAGACATTTGAACTATGTTAATTCTTCTGATCCATGAGCATGGGATATTTTCCCATATTTTTGTGTCTTTTTCTTGAATGTCTTTCAAGAGTGATTTGTAGTTCTAGAATATAGATCCTTTACGTCTCTGGTTAAGTTAATTCCAAGATAACGTGTGATTGTTGGTGCTATTGTAAATGGAATGGATTCCCTAATTTCTCTCTCTTCAGTCTCATTGTGTATAGAAATGCAACTGATTTCTGAGCATTCATTTTGTATCCCACCACATTACTGAATTGCTCTATAACTTCTAATAGTTTGGGGGTGGATTCTTCCTGGTTTTCCATATAGACTAATATGTCATCTGCGAAGAGAGACAGTTTGATTTCTTCTTTGCCAATTTGGATACCTTTTATCCTTTTTGTTGTATGATTGCTGTTGCAAGGACTTCTAGTACTATATTGAATAATAATGGCAAGAGTGGGCATCCTTGTCATATTCCTGATCTTAATGAAAAGGCTTCCAGCTTTTCCCCATTAAGAGTGATATTTGCTGTAGGCTTTTCATAAATGCTTTTTATGAGATTGAGGAATGTACCCTCTATCTCTACAAGCTGATGTGTTTTAATCAGGAAAGGATGCTGTATTTTCTCAAATGCTTTTTCTGCACTTAGACATCAAAAAGAACGATTTCTCAACTTTTGCTGCAACATGGATGGGACTGGAGGAGATAACGCTATGTGAAATAAGTCAAGCAGAGAAAGACAATTATCATATGGTTTCACTCATTTATGGAACATAAGAAGTAGGAAGATCAGCAGGAGAAGAAAGGGAAGAAGAAAATGGGGGGTAAACAGAAGGTGGAATGAACCATGAGAGACTTGGACTCTGGGAAACAAACTGAGGGCTTCAGAGGGGAAGGGGTGGGGGGAATGGGAGAGTTGGTGATACTTATTAATGCGGGCACGTATTGCATTGTGCACTGGGTGTTATACGCAAGTAATGGATCATGGGACTTTACATCAAAGACTAGGTATGTACGGTACGGTGACTAACATAATATAATAAAAAATTATTATTTAGAAAAAAGAAAGGAGGTAATTGGAAAGAGATTTGGAAAAGTAACTAAATGAGAGAACAGAATGAGAAAGACTGAGTTCTTAGGTAATCTGACCTTGCATCCTGAATAGCCCCAGAGTGAGGGAATTGCTAGGATGTGGCACTTTCACTGCAAAAACTAGGAAGGGTCTGGCAAACTGAGAACAATTGGTTACTGAAACAGGTTTTCTGTGGTCTACACCAGGCTCAATTAAGGGACAGAGAATCCTTGGATATATATAATGCGTATTTGTATTTAGTGATTGTCATAACTGGGATTTGTGTAGAATGTGGGTTGGCTCCTCTTGAAACTCACATATAATGGGTTTCCCTGAGGAATGGAGACAAGCCTTCTCTTCCCATGTGGAAAATGGAACCATGTTGAAAAGAGCCCACCCTGTCAGGGAGACAGGGCTGAATCCTGCATAAAGATTTATTGGTCGGTGGTAGGGGAACTTCTACATACGGTATAAACTCAACTCCAAATCCCCTGCTCAGCTCCTTGGATATGGGGGCATCGATGAAGGGGCACTGGAAAAACAACGTGTTCCTTTTCTACTCATTCCTTCAGCTAGATCTTCAGCTTTCACTGTGTTGCTCTTTTCTCAAACACTGACATGCTGAACAATATCGCACCAAGGTGGATCATGTTGACTAGAGTAAGGCGGACACTGAGTTGAGTAAGACAAGGTCATTTCTGGATAAATTATTCCAACGAGGCCTAACAGAACTGAGAGGATGTCATCGAAAGTAAGGATGTCCCTGAGACCTGTGAAAATTATACAGAACAAATATCTCTTTGTCAGTCTCTTCCTACCATTGAGGAATGGGAAGATCATCTTCCGGGAACATGTAAAGGAACAAAGAGACTGACAGTTCCCCAGACAATGCACCAGGAAGCCTATTCCATTTTATTATATTGCAGGAGGGAGAGGACCTGAGAGAGAACTGAATTCTCAAGGCCATATTGCATGAAGCCTCCTCTATACATGGTTAGGATTGAGGAAGCATCTTCCAAGCAAGGAGGGAACTTGCCAGAAGAGGACAGGTTTTGGTTTTACTTCCCCATGAACTTAGACTACTGTGGTAAGTGCCACCACTTCTAGGTGAGGCACAGTAATACTCAGCCTCATCCTTAGCCTGGAGTCCAGAGATGGTCAGGGAAGCTGTGTTGCCAGACTTGGAGCCAGAGAAGCGATCAGGGATCCCTGATGGCCGAGTATTTACATCATAAATCAGAGCTTTGGGGGCCATGCCAGGATACTGCTGGTGCCAGGAAACACGATTATAATTCCCAATGTCATTGCTGGTTCCAGTACAAGAGATGGTAACTGTCTGCCCAAGAGCCCCAGACACTGAGGCCGGCTGAGTCAGGGTAGACTGGGCCCAGGAACCTAAAAAAGGGATAAATGCAATAGTTAGCTCTGTGCTGGGGCCTCAGGTGAACCTGAAGAGGAAAGAAAGGATCAGCTTAGATGTCCCCATGGACCTTTCCCTGAGGACCTCACCTGTGCCCTGAGTGAGGAGACTGAGAAAGACCAGAGTCCAGGCCATGGTGGTGACTCCTCAACAGCACTGCCTTCTGAGACTCCCAATCCCAGGCTTGTCTCTCCCAGACCTCTATTATCTCCTCCCCCTCCCTGCCTCAAGGAGGGAGTGGCTTGCATGCAAATATGCTTCCTGCACCTTCCTCTCCTCTCCACCTCTGATCTGACCCTTCAATCTAGATACTTGTACATGCTTGGTCAGCGAATCTTAGCTGAATAGACTCAAACACTTTGACATGTACCTTCTCAAGGTCAAGAATTTGAATTTTTATGCATGATATGTCCAGAAGAGAAGGATCTCCTGAAGACCTCATGCATGTGAGCTCCTGGACCTTTGGTGTTTCTGCAATACCATGAGTATTTCTCTGTGGCCATAAAAGTCTTGGGGCCCTTTTTTCTGTGCCCTCTGCTGGGCACCAACTTCTGAGGATCTCTCTACTGTTAGGAAAGTGTCACTGCCGACACCAATGGAAACATCTGCTGTGAGTTGGTGGTTGTTGCTGGGTTCTCCCCCAGCTGCGGGATTGCCACCGTCCCATGTATACTTGTTTTTGTTGTTGGACATGCAACATTGAAACCCATCAGCTTGTCAGTCACCCTAGCTTCTTACCCACATGCCATATGGAGGGTTAGGTCCACAGGTGTAAGCAAACCCTAGGAGGGGAAAAGGAGCACATGCCAGGACATTCTGCACATTCCACTCAATTACAAGCCACTTCCCTTCATCAGCCTCAAATCTCAACCTGAGAAATGAAGAAGAAAGATTCACTGTCCGTGGTACATGACCTAGGGAGACATGAATCAGAATAAAGATGTGCTGGTTTGATAATGGGGCATTTCTCAGTGCCCAGGAGGTTATTTGTTATAAGGTTTATATTTTCCAGCTCTCATTCCATTTATATTTGATCTATTTGTCTGGTAGTAGACACATGATTTTTCTACTCAGGTTTTTGTCATCACTCACCCACCGGTCACCATAAAAGTAATCTCTGGAACTTTGACCACTGAGGGAATAGAACCATTGTGGAATATCCCATCCTATTTTTTCCTGTGAAAGTCATAAAATTCATTTTCAATTTTCCCTTTTCCCTAATGCCTGTTTCAACATATAACATAGACCAAAATGGAAGTACTATATAACTCGGCTCAGTTTCGAATTAGGATATAGTGAGCAGACACCACAATTCCCCATGAATGCTGCTGTAAGCCAAGAAATAATGCAAGTGGGAGCCATTTGAGTCCCTAGAACAGGCTCCTACAAGGCAGATTGGGAATGGCATTGACATTTCAAGTAGCATAGAAACATGCTGATTTCCTATTTTCCCTTCACAGTCTTGCCACCTGCCGTCAAGGCAGCTGGGGAAAGGACCAGGCAACAGCTTGAGCCAGAAAGAGATCTCGGAATAGCCCATTGTTCTGGCTTGATATGTGCGAAAGATGATTTCTAACACTCAGAGCAAGATTGGATATCCACTTTTTCTTTTCTTTTAGAGTTTCTTCTTTTCCTTCTCTATGCCCCTTCAGAAAGGAAATACTTCTCTTGTGAGAAAAATAACAGTGGTGGATTTGGGAACTTGCTTTTTGACCCCTAACACAATTTTCTCTGTCCTTGGGCAACATGGCCCAGACAACAGCACTGCCAGGGGAATTGAACAGCGGTGGAGATGAGCCAAAGTTACAGGTTTCTATCCACAAGACCAGAAGGAAGATCCAGGGAACTGGAAATCCTGGGGAGAGAGTAGAGGGAGAAAAGCCTGGGAAAGCAATGCTGTAACTTGTTTATGAGTTCGTGGTTCACATCTAAGCTGCACTTGTGCAGTGTCTGACAGTAAGGAGGATGGAAAGATGTGGGTAACAGAACTGGAAGGGACTTCCACCTACATCCCAGATGTGACCTGAGGAGCTCAATGTGTAGCTTCCAAGTAGGACTGATGCCAATAGGAGAATAAATGTTTTGCAAACTGTCTGACACAGAAATCACATTCCACAGAAGGCTCTTTGAAACTAGAGGCTTGGACCTGATTGGGTCAAGAACCTACTAAAACAAAAACTTCACCTGGGATTTACACAGGAATCTCAGTTTCATAACATTACACTGGATAGATTCAGGACAGGTGCCAAAATTACTCAGTATATGAAACAAGGAAAATCTCAGTTAGCATCGAAATGAAATTTAAAGATACAGTACAACAGATAATTTGGATTATCAAACAAAGACTTTTAACCAGCTACTTAAAAACTGACACAAAAAAGGGAGAATTTTTCTGAAAATGATAGGACGGATAATACATCTCCGCCACAAAAAGGAAGACCTAATGAAGCACATCTCAAAAGTACATTATATGGAACTGACTACAGATTGGATAATAAAAGACTAATGACCTCAGGGTCATAGCAAAGAAAAGCTTGCAATCTAAGATATAGAGGAAAAAAATTTAGAGATCAGAAATTATCAAGAAACTGTGGAACGTCTTCTGGTGCCCCAAAATGCATTGAACAGGGGATCCTAAAAGAGAAGACAAAGAGAACTAGAGGGAAACATGTGCTACCAGACGCTGAACAAACCTCAAGGACAAGAGACATGAACAAAACCACGTGAAGGCACATTTTACCTGATTCGTGGTTGTGTGGACCCTTTTCCAGACAATTGTTTGACGTGAGTAACTATTCATTTCTTAATAAACCATCAAGTGAGGAATTTTGTTCCCTCATGATTCTCAGCTGGTCATGAGCATCGAAATGATGATGGTGATGAAAACAAAAATTAGAGTGAGTGCAAGTTAGTACATAAGTAGGTAAGTCTCCACATCCCCTCTCCCTGGTGTAGAAAGACTAATAGCCCATGTTCTACCAGACCCTCCCCAAACAGATTTGTCTCAGCAGAGGATAAAACACACCTGCCTGGATCAGGGGAAGCCAAGTGAGTTGGCAGTGTGCTATTAGGATGAGAACATGGGTGTGATATAGATGTTGAGATCTGGGGCGACCTCCCTCAGGTGATCATCCCCTTTTCAGATTCTTCCTCATGAATCCAAAAAGCTCATCCATGGGGAAACTGACATCACTAAGGGGCTGGCAACAATGATACCAGCTTGAAATGCCTATGTGTCTCTAGCCTGGATTCCTTTTGAGTACTTTCTGTTCTGAGCTAGGTTGATCCTGACATGACAAAGCACCAATGTCATGGTCAGTCAAGAGGACACCCTCTCTCTCCCTCAAGAGAAGTGTCCAGGGACTCCTCCCGGGGGACATGCTGAGCCAATTAGCACAGGACTTGGGAGTCTTAACCTGTGACAATATTCCTGATACATACTCAGTAACTGGCACACATAGAGCAAGACCAGGTGTCGAGGTCTAGGGGGTCTCTCCTCTTTTCCCAGGACCTTGTTTCTCTCTTCAGTAGGTGCTATGAAAAACTCCCAGGAAACCCAACCCACACTGACCAGGATGCTCTCTTAAGCATAACGTCTCCTGGGATCTCACCCAAAGGACACATTGTCCTTTCCTTCTCAGGGAGTTTGTTGCTTTCTACCTACTGTTTCACATTCTCAAAAGTTTGGGGATGCATACCAAGGTGGAAAGAATGTGTAGGAAATAGATGGGATGAGTAATACCACACTCATTATACCAGTTAATTGTAGATTGGATAGACAGTTGATTGGTTTTATTTTTTTAGAAGGTGGCTCTGCTTTGAGTGGGTAGATGTGGTTTCCATTTATTTTTCCTTCTAAAAGTATAAACATTTATTTTACGCACTCTTGTTTAGATAGGATAAGCATCATAATGAAAGAATTTTGAAAGCAAAGTGAAATACACCTGAGCACTTTTTCTGTACTATATGCAGAATATACTGTGAACAAATATAGAAGAGACAGTTGCCATGAGCAACAAGATGAAAAAGGAGAAAACACTACCCCGTGGGTATTTTGTTTTTCGTGGAAATAAATTCACACAGAATCCTTGAGAAACAAACTGGAAAAGAGAATGAGCCAATGGTAGGACAAAGCCACTCTTCTATGGTTCTGTTGCAGCTGTGGTCTGTGACCTACCTCCTGGCTCACCCCAGCATGTTCAGGGCAGATCCAGAGGGTAGGTAAAATGGAAAGAAAGATGAGTCTGAACATGGAATGCTTTGGAGACACAAAGACAAGACAAGAATAGGCCAGGCTGACTCCTTAGTAATTTCCTACAAATGTGCCTGAGTGTTTAACAGTAAATATAAATCTAAAAAAAAAATGTGTTGGGGGGTGGAAGAAATTGTCACTGATCACCAAGAAAGAAAGGCCTTCAGCTCCTTCCTTTTCCTGTTTACCAAGAAAACATGAGTTGTAAATTTTTTCTCTGCCCTCCCTTAATTACACAATGTGTTTCACATGTAAATAAGACCCTTGTCATTTTTACAAGCAAGGGATCTCTTTTCCAAGTTTCTAAGACTCACACTTTGAAATGAAAGCAGCAAGGGTGACAGTGCCCTTACTTTACAGTTTCATTGGGTTGAAGAGCACGGGTCTAACATGACTGGGAACCTGGCTCCAATTTACAGAACTACTTCCTGGCATGAATGTAAGAAATTGTTTTCCTGGAAATTTTGGATATTGACCTCTTATGTGATGTATATGTTATAAATATTCTCTCCCATTCCATAGGTTGTCTTCACTTTGTGAAATTCCAAAGGCATCCACTCCATTCCTGACGTTTTGTTGGATCACAAGTTACAAGGGAAACCATCTGTGCCCTGAACCAGTGTGAGCAATGGTGGAATTTCTTTTTTTTTTAATAATAATTTTTTTTTTGCTAAGTTGACTGTGTCCCTAGAAAATTCATCAAGGAAATGTCTTCCTTTCAGACATCGTTGGAGGACAAGAGAGGGTGAAGAACTGAATTCTCATGGCCACATTGCAGGAAGCCCCCTCTGCACAGGATTGGCAATTGTCTTCAGACCAAGGAGGGAGCCTTTGAGCTCAGGACAGGTTTTGGTGTCACATCCCCATGAATTTCCACCACTGTGATAACTGCCACTGGCTGTATATGAGTCACAGTCATAATCAGCCTCATCCTCGGATGGGAAACCAGAGATGGTCAGGGAGGCTGTGTTGCCAGAGCCGGAGCCAGAGAAGGGATCAGGGATCCCTGAGGGCGGCTTATTAACCAATAAATCACAGGTTTCAGTGTCGATCGCAGGTGCTGTTGCTGCTTGAGACATAGTCAGAGGCCCCATTATCACTGCTGCTTGAGGCACAGGAGATAGTGACACTCCTTCCGAGAGCCACAGAAACTGAGGGTGGCTGATTCGGGGCACACTGGGTCTAGGACACTGAAAAGTACAAAACACACCCTTTTTAATTCATTACTGGGCCCAGTTAAGACTGAGAAGGAGAAATAGATGGGCCCACATGTACCCATGGTCTCTTCCATGGAGGCCTCACCTGTGCCTTGACTGAGGAGGGTGAGGAGGACCAGAGTCCAGGTCGTGGTGGAGCCACCCTAAGAGCACTGACTTCTGAGACCCCAACCTTAAGGCTGGCTGTCCCTGTCCACTAATCCCCTTCCCCTGCTAGGAAGAGGAGGGGCCTCCATGCAAATGTGCTTCCTGCCCAAGCCTCTCCTCACCCCCTTGCTTCTGACCCTTCATTCTTGGTATATCTGCATTCTGGGACAAAAGATCTTAGCTGAAGGATTCAATTAATTTGACATGTATTTTCTAGGCAGAGCTCATGTTCTGCCCAGGAAATGCAGCCAGATTTGGAATGTCCCTTAGTTCCTACTGTTGGAATCCCCATATAGTTGAGGAATGATCCTATTACTTTCCACTTCTGTTGTGCTGATTGTGCCTGGGGAAAAGAACCAGAGGTGTTGGAGTTAGAAGAGATTCACTCTTTCCATGGCAGGCTCCAAAAACAGAGCAGGGGGTGGTTCCCCTCCCTTATCTCCTTCCTCTCCTCCTCAGTAGGGTGGGTCCTCCTGCTTCTCAGTCTCCTTCCTTGCGGGACTCTGGGGCTGAAGTCTGGGGGTGTCTCTTGGCCTTTCACACAGGTGACTTATTGGGGTAAAATAGATTTGGATCACCCTTCACACATGGTCCTCCTTTGCATGACTCAGGAGGAATCAGCTCTTGGGACTGCACAGGTCAGGGTAAATTACAGCCATGACCTCCCCCAAATCCAGGTCCTTGCTGCCCCCTGTTGGTCGAGGTGGTGTAACCCAAGCACCAGGGAAGCCTGCTGAGTGAGAGCTGGAATTTCTTCTCTGCTCCTTCTGCTCTTTCCTTCCTCCCCTCCCAGTAAGTACCAAGTCCTTAGATCCCTCATAAATCCATCTTCCTCAAGAAAGGAATGGGTCACCTGCCACACCAGGTGATTCAGACACTACCCCTCAGAAGTAGCTAGCTTGTCCCCCTTAACAGCCTTGTCACACGGTTTGTGTTAGTGTGGCAGTTCTTGGCTCAGGACTGAGGAAATATTAGAGGTCAAATTAAACATTCAACTGAAAACCTGGATGAGAACAATGGCACAGGCAAGAAAAAAACAAAAACACTATTGGTTACTTATACTTTAGAATCAAAAAATATGGGAAGAGAAAAAGAGAAAGAGAGAAAGTTCAGTCAGCATCGGAAACAGCCCAAGTAAACAGGAGCAGTTTCCCAGGGTTTGTGAAGTAGGTAGAAGGGAACTGGGGTCAGGATTACTCTAAAGAGCCCAGCTCTGGGACTTAACATTAGAGTGCATTTCTCTATCACATGAGGCAGAAGACATTCTTCACTTAACCTTCTCTGTAGAGAGACTAACAACTCATAACTGCGTACCTTCCTGGGTAAAGTCCTTTCCATTCCCAGAGAGCTGCCTGACCTGTGTGCTTTCTCATTAGATGGTTTAAAGGGGAAACACCAATCAAGGCTGAATGGTCCGTTTCAGAAGAGACAGGACTTCCAGGAAATGGACTTCAACTTTTGTGAAGTGTGAATTCCTGAAGAAACTACTGCACCTGCCCCAGAGGATGAAGGGGGCTCCATAGAAAGGTGCATCCAGATGTCCCCATGTTGGGTGAGCATCCTCAGAGCAAGTAGGGAGCCTGTGAACAGGGGGCAGGTTTTGGTCTCACTTCCTCATGAAATGGGATCAGTGTGAAAAATTGTAGCTACCACCATATGACCATCAGTAATACTCAGCCTCATCTTCAGCCTGGAGCCCAGATATGGTCAGGGAGGCCGTGTTTCCAGATCTGGAGCCAGAGAAGGGATCAGGGATTCCTGAAGGCCGAGTATTTACATTATACATCAGGAGTTTGGGGAAGTGCCTGGGAGCTGCTGATACCAGGAGACATAATTACCACTCCCAATGTTACTGCTGCTTTCAGCTCAAAAGATGGTGATGGTCTGACCCAGGGTCCCGGATACTGAGGGAGGCTGAGTTAGGGAAGATTGTGCCCAGGATCCTGAAAAATGAATGAACATGATCTAGTGAGTTTAGTGCTGGGGCCCCAGGTGTGTCTGAGGAGGAGACAAAGGATCAGCACAGATGTCCTTGTGCTCCCTTTCCTGGAGGGCTCACCTGTGTCCTGAGTGAGGAGGGTGAGGAGGACCAAGCCCAAGCCATGTTGGAGATGCTCTACGAGCACTGACTTCTCAGACCCCAACCCTGAGCCTGGCTCCCCCATAACTCTCTTATCCACTCCCCCTGCCTCAGAGAAGGGAGGGCCTCCATGCAAATGTACTTCCTGCGCTGCCACCTCACCCACTCTGATGTGATTCTCTATACCAAATACTTCTTCATCCCTGGGCAACAAAGCCTAGGTGTCCAGATATTAACATATTTCACATGCATTCACTCAACCATGAGAGGCAGAGTCCGTGACAGACCCCAGGAATTCAAGACAGCCTTGGAATATCCCTGACTTCCACTGGGGAAGTCTTGGTGTGGCTGGGGGAGGAATCCCAGGGCCACTTTTCTGTGCAGGATGGGGGTAAGGAAAGCTTTCCAGGCTGCCTGAGATTAGGGGAAATTCAATTACTCCTCTCGCCAGGAGCACAGGTAGAGCTGGGGTCTCATTCTCCCTCAAATCACTCTTGGTGCCTCAGTTAACTTTTCTCAAGACTCACTCTCCTGCTCTACAGTGCCTTGAGGTTAGGAGATGTTTCCTGGAACTTCCATAAAGGGAACTACTGGAATATACAGATAGTAGGCCACCCTTCCCTTGTGTCGCACTTACAGTGACTCCAGAAGCCTGTTTGGACCTACATTCAGGATAAGAGAACAGCAAAAATTGCTTTTCCCAAATTCAGGTCCTCGCTGCCTCCTAGTGGCCACAGAGGATAAAGGCCAAGCACCAGGGAAGGCAGCTGAGGGAGCTGGAAACCCATGCTCTGCTCCTCTTCCTGCCCACCCTCCAAATCCTCCCAGTTCTGTCCCAAGCTCTGATCCCTTCTGGTGCAATTCAAGATCCTTCCCATTTTCCTTTATTTCCTCCATAACGAAATATGGCACCTGCAACATCGAGTGGCACAGATGATCTTTCTCAGTGTCGGCAGGAAAGCCACGTCACAGGGATAGAGTGTGTGAGGTGGAGGTGGCTCAGGGCTGAGGAAACATCACACATTGAATTAATGCAGCCCCAGTCGGTTCAAGGACGACAAAAGAGGGATATTGAGAAAATGATTGAATTCTCAGCATGCTTAGGAAACAAGAATAATGCAAGAAAGAGAGCTGAGGAGGGTGGAGAAATACCTCATTGAAACCCAGAGAAAAGATTCAGGGTCTGAGCCTCTGGGGGAAGGGGACGGGAGTCAAGATTGGCCTCAGGGGTCCCGCTCCAGGGACATCTCACAGGGCAAGTCTGTGTGCCCAGGAAACACAGGATCTTCTCCGTCTGCCTCTTGGTGCACATTTGTGACCTGACCTCACAGCTAGGTCCTTCCTAAGCAACATCTCTTCATCCACAGAGATGTTTGGCCTAGTGTGCTTTTCTAGAAGGAGGTGGGTTTGGAGAAAAACTGTTTAGGACTCACGGATCCTTTCTAGGAGTTTTGTGGAATAGAGATGCTCTGATGAGTCTTTTCATATCACTATTCATACCATATGACAGAGGCTTCAAGAGCTTTTGAACAATGTGTCTCTGGACCAGACCATGGGATGAGCAGAGTGGTGACCACTGGGATGGGGGCAAGGAAAAGTGTTCTGGGAAACAAGAATCATTTGGGACTTGAGATTGTTTATGTGCTTTAAACATTCAACTACTGAACTATTTAGACCATTGTTTAAGTAAGGACTTCTAATTTTTGGATAAGAATACCATTGTAACTAGATCATGACCTTGTCAGAATCAGGGACGCATCCGAAACTAGACTTGCAGCCCATTAGTATGGATCACTGTGTCTTGGGATCACAGCAGAGAGGCCACCTGTGAACATTCTGGCGTCCACGTGCTTCCTGCAGAAAACCAACACTGCTGTTCACGAGGAGATAGCATGCATCTGTTTCATCTCTGTGAGTACTAGCAGCACGCTCAGAGCCTCCATAATAAAGGACTAAGGGTTTCATGTCAAGTGTTTTTGAGTATTCTGCCCACACAATTACACATCACAGAAATAATGCAGTTGATTGCCACAAAGGAGGCAAAATTAAGACTTGCACATAATATGATGAATGCACAATACAGCTAAAGCATGTACAATTTTTAAAATCATAGAAATCAATATGTATGTTGCATCATTTAGTATACAAGAAATATAGAGATTCCTTAAACAATAGCAAGTTAAAAGAGAGAGAGAGAAAGAGAGAGAAAATATCCAGACCACATGTATGGCATCTGACCCAGAAAATCAATGGACACATGAATGGTTACTCCTTCACGTGCTGATTCCTTCCCATGTAGCATAATAAAAGCACGGGTGGATTAGTTGGCCCCAGGGAATTCTAAAACATTTCAAATCATTCTATCTGAAGTGTCTATCTTCTCATCTTTTAAAAGAAGCTTTCGAAATAGGTACTGTTGAATTATTGGAGGAGACCTAGAAAACCGTTCTTGCAGTTTGAGGCACAGCATACGAGACAGAAGGGCTATGGCAGCTCCACAGATCTCATGTTGGAGTGATCCTGTTCACTCCACATCTAGCCTGTGATTTTCCTGGCAATTTCCCTATTATGAAAATAGAGACTAATTTCTCAGAAGGAACCTGTGGTCCCATCTAAGAGGAGACAGAATCCAAGTGGCAATGGGGCTCCCTGCCCTCACGTGCACATGTGGGTACTTTGTAAAGATCTCACTGATGCCATGAAAGTCAGGGAGCATGGCTTACACTAGAGGCCCTAGAGCCCACCCAGACAATGGTCCCTCTGCCAACTTGTTTGTCTCCATGAAGAACCACACCCTACAGCAGGTGCAGCCTCTGACCAGCCTCTCGTAGACAGGGATCCATGACTCAGGACACTCTTCTGTATTCAGTAGCACAGACTCCGTTCCCACTGTGCTGACAAAGATGCTGAGGGATTCCATGTACGACACTGTTCTGGCCTCAATAATTCAATAATTCAACAACGATAGTGCTGCCTGTTTACTGGGGAAAGGAAGAACGTATGTGGTGAGAAGATTTTTGAAAATAATTGATGGTGAGAACATTATGGAAAGATTGAGCTCTGAAGTGGGTGAGGGCTATCCGGAGAAACCAAACTATGCACATTGTGTTGTGTGTGTGTTTATGTGTGTACGTGTGTGTGTGTTTATTTGTTGTATTTTAAATATCTGATATACTTATATGCATTTATATAAGTATATAATATACTTTATACATATATGTTTTGTACAAAAGTATAATATATATATATAAATTATATGAGGTCTACATTATATATAAATACACAAAAATCATACATATACATTTAAAATGTATTTCTATACTTGTGAAATTGTATCCAATCAGGACGGACTCACATGATTATTGGACAGGGAAGTTCGTGAGCTGCCATCTGCCACCTACAGAACCAGTATAGTCAGCGGCATAATTCACTTAGGTCCCAAAGGCCTGAGAACCAGGGAAGCCAGCGGATCCAGGCCTTCCAGCCCATCGGGCGAAGAAGGTGAGATAAGATTCCCAGCTCAACCAGCGATGTTAGAAGTGAGGGGAATTCCTCCACCTATGGCCTTTGTTCCACTCAAGCCCTCATGCATTGGGTCAGGCACACACACCTTAAGTACAACAATCTACTGTATTGAACCCACAAATTCAAATTCTAACCTCAGCCAGGAACATCCTCACACGGACACCCAGAAATAATGTTTCCTCTTTGCACCCCGTGCAGATTGACACAAAAACCTCACCATCTCAGTGACCATCTTTCCTGATTCCCCAACAGGGAATGAGGTTGTTGCGAGGACATGGCATTTCCAGTGATCAACTGGGAAACTTCTGGCAACATGACTAGAGTTGGTCGCCCTGGGGTCTTCTGATACCCAGGCCTAGCTTTATTCAGTTGTTCAAGGACTTCATAGATTTACTGTTAAATCTTTTAATAAATTTATTTAGGTTTCTATAATTAGCGATCCATTCTAACTGCAACTCCAGCTAGATATCGGTTGCTCATCAGGAAAACTGATGCTTTGGCTTTCCTGAGGAAAGAGGGACACATCCAACAGCTTTCTCCTCCCATCTAGAAGAAAGGGACCCATTTTCGAAAGAGCTCTGGCTAACGGGGACAGTGTCCTCATTTCTATGTGGCTGAATTGAAAAGTTGGGAAGAGTCCCATTCTGGGACCAGAGCACAAAGGCAAAGAGGAAGCCATCATTGTACTCATCAGATGCAGTGTTGCGCTAGGATGTTCTGGTGCTCAAGCAGAGGAGGAAAAGGAGAACTGATTTTCAGGGCCGTCCCTCATGAAGCCCCCTCCATACAGGGTTGGGAAGCAGCTGCAGGGCAAGGGGGGGGGCTGTGAAGACAGGGCAAGTTTTGGTCTCACTTTTCCATAACGTTGGAAATTAATACTACCAGCAGTGATAATCAGCCTCACCTTTAGCCTGGCGTCTGGAGATGGTCAGGGAGACCGTGTTGCCAGACTTGGAGCCAGAAAAGCAATCAGGCACACCTGAGGGCCCAGTATTGGTATAGCAAACCAGCAGTTTCAAAGCCATTCGTGGGTGCTGTTGGTACCGGGAGTTTTCATTATGAATCCCCAATATCATGCTGTTTCCAGCACAGGAGCTACTGACAGTCTTTCCCAGAGTCTTGCAGAACACGAGAGCCTGAGTTAGGATAGACTGAGCCCACGGCCTAAAAAGGGAAGAACACACATTGCTGAGTTCAGTCCTGGGGCCTTAAAGATACTGAGGAAAAGGAGACAAACTATCAGCCCAGAAGTCCCTTTGGTTCCTTCCACAGAACTTCAAGAATGCCTTGAGTAAGGAAGTTGAGAAGGACCTGAGCCCAGGCCCTGGTGGAGACACCCCAAGAACACTGACTTCTGAGACCCCTCCTCTGGTACTCGCTCCCCCGGACCTCTGTTATCCTCTCCCCTTGCCCCAGAAAGTAGAGGGGACTCTAGGCAAATGTGCTTCCTGTACCTGCGTCTCCTCACCCCTTCTGACGTGACCCCTCATTCTAGATTCTTTTCCATCCCAGGGCAGCAGAACATAGCTGAAGGATTAAAACACGTTGACATGGATTTTCTAGGACACAGCTCATGTTAGTGCCCAGGAAATGGAGCCAAACTTGTAATGTCCCTTAGTTCCTACTGTGAAAGTCCCTGTGCCGTTGACAAATAATCCCAGAATTTACCCTTTGTGCCGTGTGGATCAGGGGTGAGAATAGGGTCACGAAGGGCTGGAGTTAGGAGAGATTCACTCTTTATTTGTAGGCACCAAAAACAGAGCTGGAGTTGTTCACCTGTCTCACAGCCTTCCTCTCCTCCTCACTAGCATGGGTTCTCATGCCTCTTTTGGTTCCCTTCCTCACAGTGTTCTGAGCCTGAGGCCTGGGGGTGTTTGTTGGACTTTCAAGTAAGAACTTATTGAGACAGAATAGATTTGGGTTACCCCTCACACATGGTCCTCTCCTGCAGGACTCAGGTGGAATCAGCTCCTGGGAATTCTACAGGTCAGGGTAAAGCACACTCATGACCTTCCCCAAATCCATGTCCATGGTGCTCCCTGGTGGCTACACATGGTGCAACCCAAGCACCAGGGAAGGCTGCTCTGTGAGAACTGGAATCCCTGCTGTGATCCTTTTCCTTCATCCTTCTTCACCAGTCACTACCAAGTCCCTAGATTCCTCTTCAATCCATTAGAGTTCATTTGGCTTTGTCTCCATCTTTCTCAGGAAATGAATAGGTCACCTACCACACCAGGGGGCTTGGACTCGCCTCTCAAAATCAGGTAGCTTGTCCCCTTCCACAGTCTTGTCACAGGGTTCTTGTTAGTGCGACAGTTCTTGGCTCAAGGCAAAAGTAATCTTAGAGGTCAAATAAAACCAACTAATGAGGGAAGTCTGGATGAGCACAATGGCACGGGGAGACAAAGGATTGGATTCTCATAATGTTGATATCAAAACTATTCCAGGAAGTTTAGAGAGCTCAGTCAGCATTGACAACAACCTAAAGAAAATTGTGATTTAGTTTTCGACTACTTGTTCATCTGGTGGAAGGCAACTGGGGTCAGGATTACTCAGGGCTCAACTCCAGGGACCTCTCATCAGAGTGCATTTCTCTGTTGATTACATTGGACAGAAGACATTCTTGTCTTAGTCTTCTCTGCAGAGCGACTATCTTACCTCAGAGCTGTGCACCTTCCTGAGGTAAAATTCCTCGCCATCCAGAGAGAGATGCCTGCCCTAATTTCCTTTCTAAACAACATGGTTTAAAGGGGGAAATTCTGATCAAGGTTGACTGGTCCCTGCCACAGAAGAAATGTCCCCTCAGGAAACAGATAAGGAATTTTACGCAGTGTGGATGTGCTAAAGAAACCATTTAATTGCCACTATTCAATATCTGTAACAGGTGCTTCTCAGAGCACAAGGGAGATGACACCCTGGCCTAGGGTTGGACCAGTTAGCTCCCTTGTGGCCTCAGTGATTGGGGCAGAAGGAAATAGAGGTGATAGCTTTGGTTTTGACAATCACAGTCATTCCTGTGTATTTTAAATTCTCATGTGGTATAATTTTGGAGAGAGTTTAGATAACAGTGTCTATTATTTTATACAATACCAAATGGTAACCAGTTGTCTTTTTCATAAATCAACCAGCTGCACATCTGAGCATGAAGGCCTCGTTGACTGATACTTGTCTCTTGAAATCACTTTGAAGAGGCCTCCTGAGAATTTTATGGATCTCAGGCACTTCTTGCAGGAAGGAAACCCTGAACTTTACAATGAGCCCGTTGCTTCTGTTTGGTGTTCTGCTAGTGCCAGCAATAAATTTCGCTCTCCCTCTACAAAAGACAGGAGCCACTGATTTGATGGATTTCAAACCCTTTGGATTTTTGTGTCCACACAATAGGGCATAATATTCAAACAATAAATACCACTGTCATCCAAGAGTTACAAAATGACCACATGTACACAATATCCTTATGTTCCAATAAGAAACAAAGCAAATATGATTAAAAATACACAGAAATCAACACCCAGTATCTTATTTTACAAGACAAATGAAATGATGATTCCTTGTACACTAGCAATTTTAAAATAAGAAAAAATGCAGAAATGTTGCCAAGCAAATGGCTGACACTTAATGAGAAATTCTATGAACCCGTCAATGAGAATTTCCTGGAGGTGGTGATTCCCTGGTTGCATTGAATGGAAAAACACTGGTGGATATTTAGACTATAGGGACTCTTAAAATATTTCAGATCATCTCTATCGAAAGTAACCTCGTTAGGGGTGCATGGCTGGCTCAGTCAGTAGAGTGTGTGACTCTTGATCAGGTTCCTAAGTTTAAGCACCATGTTGGGTGTGGAGACTACGTTAAAAAAAAGTTAAAAAACAGTTTTAAGGGGCACCTAGGTGGCTCAGTCCATTAAGCGTCTTTCTTTTGCTCGGTTTACAATCCTTGGGTCCTGGGATGAAGCCCTGGGTCCAACTCACTGCTCGGGGGGAGTATGTTTCTCCCTCTCCCTCTCCCCACTCGTGCTTTGTCTCTCTTTGTCTCTCTCAAGAACATAAATTACTTAATTAAAAAAAAAAACATGTTTTAAAAAGTGACCTTGCATGGACCACAGGGTGTTATCAACAATCAAACAATGAATCATGGAACACTACATCCAAAACTAAGGATGTACTCTATGGTGACTAACATAACATAATAAAAAATTAAACAAACGAATAAATAAATAAATAAATTTTAAAAATGTGACCTCTCTCCACCTAAAACTAATAAAATCTCATACATCAATTTTACATAATTTTTAAATTAGCGACCACTCTCTCATCTTTTCACAAAATATTTCACTGTATAGCCTTCACTGTTTCAGAATACTCAAGAGGCTTTTCCTACAACTTTAGTCTCCACACACTCAAGACACAAAGGGCTACAGCAGCCCCATTATGTCATATTGGAGCCATCCTGTTCACCAATATCTATGCTCAGGATTACTCAGTAAGGTTCCTTATTATTAACATACTAACTACTGTCTCAGAAAGATATTGTGGCCCTACATGTAGATATAGTCTTTGTACAGCCTTCCACAAACATGAGGGACTAACTCAGGTTTTTACGCTGTGTCCTCAAAAGCAAATGCTCCTTCCCACTGTGATTTGACTGAAATGCTTAGGGGTCCATTGTGGCAAATTTCCAGCCTGGATGATTAACACATGAACGTATTGAGCATTTATTGGAGGAAGAAAGGAGGTAGCTGGAAAGAGATTTGGAAAATCAACTAAGGGAGAGAACATAATGAGAGAGACTGAGTTCTCAGGTAAGCTGACCTTGCATCCTGAACTGTCCCAGAGGGAGGACATTGCTAGGATGTGGCACTTTCACAGCTAAAAATGATAAAATTCTGACAAATTGAGAACAATTGGTTATTGAAACAGGGTTTCTCTGGTCTACACCAGGTTCAATTAAGGTACAGAGAATCCTTGGACATATATGATGTGTATGTATATTTAGTGATTTGTTATAAGTGGGATTCCAGGTAGAACCTGGGCTAGCTCCTTATGAAAATCAGATACAGTGGGGTTCCCTGAGGAATGGAGAGAAGCCTTCTGTTCCCAGGTGGAAAATGGAACCATGTTGGAAAGAACCCACCCTGTCAGGGAGACAGGGCTGAACCCAGGATAGGGATTCATTGTTCTGAGGGGAGGGGAGCTTCTACATACCATAGAGTCTCAACGCCAAATCCCCTGCTCAGCTTCCATGGATATGGGGTCCACAAGAAGGGGCACTGGAAAAACAACATGTTCCTTTTCTCCTCGTTCCTTCAGCTAGATCTTCAGCTGTTCAGTGAGTTGCTGTTTTCTCAAACACTGACATGCAGAACAATATCCCACCAAGTGAATCATGTTGACTAGAGTATGGCGGATACTGAGTTGAGTAAAACAAGGTCATTTCTGGATAAATGATTCCCACCTGGACTAACAGGAGTGAGAGGCTGTCATTTAAAGTGAGGATGTCCCTGAGAACTGTTAAAATTATACAGAACACAGGTCTATTTGTCCCTCTCTTCCTGCCATTGAGGAATGGGAAGATCATCTTCTGGGAACATGTCTATGAACAAAGAGACATGTCTATGAACAAAAGAACATGTCTATGAAAAAAAGAGAATTCCCCCAGACAATTCATCAGGGAGCTTGTTCCATTTTACTACATTGCAAGAGGGAGAGGACCTGAGAGAGAACTGAATTCTCAAGGCAATATTTTATGAACCCCCTTCTATACATGGTTAGAATTGTGGAAGCATTTTCAGAGCAAGGAGGGAGCTTATTAGAACAGGACAGGTTTTGGTTTTAATTCCCCATGAACTTAGACCATTGTGATAAGTGTCAGCACTTCTATATGAGGCACAGTAATACTCAGGCTCATCCTCAGCCTGGAGCCCAGAGATGGTCAGGGAAGCTGTGCTGCCAGACTTGGAGCCAGAGAAAGGATAAGGGATACCTGATGGCCGGGTATTTACATCATAAATCAGAATTTTTGGGGCCATCCCAGGATACCGTTGGTACCAGGAGACAACATCATACCTCCCAGTGTCATTGTTGGTTCTAGCACAAGAGATGGGAAGTATCTGTCCCAGAGCCCCAGACCCTGAGGCCGGCTGAGTCGGGGCAGACTGGGCCTAGGAATGTAAAAAGAGGACAATTGTAATCATTAGCTCTGTGCTGGGGCCTACGGTGAACCTGAAGAAGAGAGAAGGGATCAGCTTAGATGTTCCCATGGACTCTTCCCTGGGGACCTCACCTGTTCCCTGAGTGAGGAGACTGAGAACGACCAGAGTCCAGGCCGTGGTGGTGACTCCTCAACAGCACTGCCTTCTGAGACCCCCAATCCCAGGCTTGTCTCCCCTAGACCTCTATTATCTCCTCCTCCTCCCTGCCTCAAGGAGGGAGTGGCCTGAATGCAAATGTCCTTCCTGCACCTTCCTCTCCTTACCCTCTCTGATCTGACCCTTCATTCTAGATACTTCTGCATCCTTGGGCAGCAGAGCTTAGCTGAATAGACTCAAACACTTTGACGTGTATTTTCTGAAGGTCAAGAATATGAATTTTTATGCCTGATTTCCCCAGAAGAGAAAGATCTCCCAAAGACCTCATGTATGTAAGCTCCTGGACCTTCTGTGTTTCCGCAATAAAATGACTATGTCTCTGTGACCATGCAAGACTTGGGGCCCTTCCTTTTGTGCCCTCTGATGGGCACCAATTTCTGAGGATCTCTCTACTGTTAGGAAAGTGTCACTGCTGACGCCAATGGAAACATCTGCTGTGAGTTGGTGGTTGGTGCTGGGCTCTCCCCCAGCTGCAGGCTTGCCACCGTCCCACCCATATTTGTTTGTGCTGATGGACATGCAACATTGAAACCCATCAGCTTGTCAGTCACCCCAGCTTCTTACCCACATCCCATATAGAGGGTCAGGTCCACAGGTGAAAGCAAACCCTAGGAGGGGAAAAGGAGCACCTGCCAGGACATTCTGCACATTACACTCGTGAACAAGCCACTTGACCTTCTTCAGCCTATAATCTCAACCTGAGAAATGAAGAAGAAAGATTCACTGTCCATGGTACATGATCTAGGGAGACATGAATCAGAATGTGGATGTGCAGGTTTGATAATGGGGCATTTCTCAGTGCCCAGGAGGTTATTTGTTATAAGATTTATATTATCCAGCTCTCATTCCATTTATATTTGATCTATTTGTCTGGCAATAGACACATGTTTTTTTCTACTCAGTTTTTTGTCACCACTCACCCACTGGTCACCATAAAAGTAATCTCTGGACCTTGGACCAATGAAGGAACAGAAGCATTGTGGAATATCCCTTCCTGTTTCTTTCCTGTGAAAGTTTTAAAATTCATTTTCAATTTCCCCCTTTCCCTATTACCTGTTTCAACAGGTAACATAGCCCATACTGATGAACTGTTATCCGGCTTGGGTTCCATTTAAGAATAATGAGCAGATACCACAATTCCCCAGTGAATGCTGCTGTAAGCCAAGAAATAATGCACATGGGAGCTGTTTGAGTCCCTCGAACAAGCTCCTACAAGGCAGATTGAGAATGGCATTGACATTTCAAGCATTGTAGAAACAATGCTGACTTTCCTATTTTTCCTTCAGAGTCTTGCCACCTGCCCTCAGGCAGCTGGGAGCCAGGACCAGGCACCAGCTTGAAACCGAAAGAGATCCAGGAATAGCCCATTGCTTTGGCTTGACATGTGAGAAAGATGATTTCTAACACTCAGAGCAAGATTAGATATCCACTTTTTCTTTTCTTTTTTAGTTTCTTCTTTTACTTCCATATTCCCCTTCCCAAAGGAAATACTTCTATAGTGAGAAAAATAACAGTGGTGGCCTTAGGAACTTGCTATTTGGCCTCAAACACAATCCTCTCTGTCCTCATGCAACATGGTCCACACATCAGCACTCTCAGGGGAATTGCACTGCAGTGGAGAGGAGCCAAAGATACAGGTTTCTGTCTACAAGACCAGAAGGAAGATCCAGGGAACTGGAAAAGCTGGGGAAATGGTAGAGGGAGAGACGCCTGGGAGAGCAATGCGGTAACTTGTTTATGAGTTCATGGTTCATCTCTAAGCCACATTTATGAAGTGTCTGATACTAAGAAGGTTGGAACGGTGTGGGTAACAGAACTGGAAGGGACTTCCACCGATATCCCAGGTGTGTCCTGTGGAGCTCACTGTGTAGCTTCCCCTTAGGACAGATGCAAATAGCAGAACAAAGGTGTTGTAAACTCTCCAACACAGAAATCACATTCCACAGAAGGCTCTTTGAAACTAGGACCTTGGACCTGATTGGGTCAAGTACCTACTAAAATAAAAACTTCACTTGGGATTTACACAGGAATCCCAGTTTCATAATATAACACTGGATAGATTCAGGACAGGTGCCAAAATTACTCAATATATGAAACAAGGAAAATCTCACCTAGCATGGAAAATAAATTTAAAGATACTTAACCCAGTACGACAGATAATTTGGATTTTCTCACAAAGACTTTATTTTTTTAATAATACTTTTTATTATATTATGTTAGTCACCATACAGTACATCCCTGGTTTTTGATGTAAAATTCCATGATTCATTACTTGTGTATAACACCCAGTACACCTTGCAACCAGCTACTTAAAAACTGACACAAAAAAGGGAGAATTTCTCTGAAAATGGCTGGAGGGATAATACATCTCAGCCACGAAAAGGAATACATAATGAAGCACATCCAAAAACTACATTATATGGAACTGACTACAGATTGGAAAATAAAAGACCAATGACCTCAGGGTCATAGTAAAAAAAGTGTGCAATCTAAAATACTGAGGGAAAAAATTTAGAGGTCGGAAATTATCAAGGAACTGTGGAACTTCTTCAGCTGCCCCAAAATGCATAGAATAGGGGATCCTAAAAAAGAACACAAAGAGAACAAGAAGGAAACATGTGCTTCCAGATGCTGAACAAACCCCAAGGATAAGAAACATGAAGAGAACCACATCAAGGCACATTTTTTTCTGATTAGTGGTTGTGTGGACCCTTTTCCAGACAACTGTTTCTCTTGAGTCACTATTCATTTCTTAGTAAAACATCAACCAGGAGGCGCCTGGGTGGCGCAGTTGTTAAGCATCTGCCTTCGGCTCAGGGCGTGATCCCGGCGTTCTGAGATCAAGCCCCACATCAGGCTCCTCCACTGGAAGCCTGCTTCTTCCTCTCCTACTCCCCCTGTTTGTGTTCCCTCTCTCGCTGGCTGTCTCTCTCTGTCAAATTAATAAATAAAATCTTTAAAAAAAAATCAACCAAGGAATTTTGTTCCCTCATGATTCTCAGCTGGTCATGAGTATCGAAATGATGATGGTGATGAAAACAAAAATTAGAGTGAGTGCAAGTCAGTACATACGTAGGTAAGTCTCCACATCCCCTCTCCCTGGTGTAGAAAGACTAATAGTCCATGTTCTACCAGACCCTCCCCAAACAGATTTGTCTCAGCAGAGCATAAAACACACCTGCCTGGATCAGGGGAAGCCAAGTGAGTTGGCAGTGTGAGAACATGGGTGTGATATAGATGTTGAGATCTGGGGCGACCTCCCTCAGGTGATCATCCCCTTTTCAGACTCTTCCTCAAGAAACCAAAAAGCTCATCCATGGGGAAACTGACATCACTATGGGGCTGGCAACAATGATACCAGCTTGAAATGCCTGTGTGTCTCTACCCTGGATTCCTTTTGAGTACTTTCTGGTCTGAGCTAGGTTGGTCTGGACATGACAAAGCACCAATGTCATGGTCAGTCAAGAGGACACCCTCTCTCTCCCTCAAGAGAAGTGTCCTGGGACTCCTCCTGGAGAACATTGAGCCAGTTAGCAGAGAACTTGGGAGTCTTAACCTCTGATAATATTCCTGCTAGATACTCAGTAACTGGCGCACATAGAGCAAGACCAGGTGTCCAGTTCTAGAGGTCTCTCATCTTTTGTCAAGGTCTTGTCTGTCCTCTTTCAGTAGGTGCTGTGAAAAACTCCCAGGAAGCTCAACCCACACAGACCCTGAGGCTCACTTAAGCTTAATGTCTCCTTAGATCTCATCCAAAGGACACATTGTCCTTTCCTTTCTCAGCTTGTTTGTTGCTTTATACTCACTGTTTCAAGTTCCCAAAAGTTTGGGGATGCATACCTTGGTGTCAACAATGTATAGAAGATGAAGGGGATGATTAATGTCAAAGTCAGTATACTAGCTAATTCTAGATTGGGTAGGTGGCTGGGTTTGTTTGTTGTTTGTTTGTTTGTTTGTTTGTTTTTTAAGATGGCTGTGCTTTGAGTGGGTAGGTATAGTTTCCATTTATTATTCTTTCTAAAACTGTAAATAGTTTATGCATTCTTGATTAGATATGATAAGCTTCATAATAAAAGAATGTGGAAAACAAATTAAAATATACCTGAGCACTTTTCCTTTCCTTTTCATAGAGAAGACTGTGAACAAATGTAGAAGAAAAAGTTGCCATGAGCAACCGGAGGAAAAAGTAGAAAGAACTGCCCTCCTGGAGATTTTGCTGTTCATGGAAACAAATTCACACAGAATCCTTGAGAAAGAAACTGGAAAAGAAAAAGAGCCAATGGCTGGACATAGACCTCTCCTGTGGTTCTACAGTGGTTCTGATGAAGCTGAGGTCCGTGACCTCCCGCCTGGCTCACTCCAGCATGTTCAGGGCAGATCCAGAAGGCAGGTTAAAAGGAAGGAAAGGTGAGTCTGAATGTGGAATTGTTTGGAGGTACAAAGACAAGTATATTCCAGCTGCCTCCTAAGTAATTCCCTACAAATGTGCCTTGACTGTGTAATAGTAAATACAAATCTAAGAATGGGGGGAGATGAAATGTTCTCTGATCACAAAGAAGGGAAGGCTGCCCTCTCCCTTCCTTTTGGTATTTACCTTAGAAAACATGGGTTGTAAATTCTTTCTCTGACTTCCTTAAATCATATACACATCTGTTTCATAGGTAAATAAGACTCTTGTCAGGTTTACAACCAAGGAATCTTTTTCTCAAGGACCCAAGTCTCATTGCTTTGAAACAAAAACACCAAGGAAGACAGTATCCCTATTTACAGCTTCTTTGGGAAGAAGGGCACAGGCCTAACTTCACTAGGAATCCATCTCCAAGCTGGAAACCTACTGCCTGGCATGAAGTTGTTAGAAATTTATTTTCCCTAAACATTTTGAATATTGAGCCTTTTGGGATATATATGTTATAAAATATTCTCTCCCACTCCATAGGTTGTCTTCACTTTGTAAAAATCCCCAGGCATCCTACTCCACTGGTGAGGTTTTGTTGGATCACAGGCCACAAGAAAATCAACTGTGCCCCCTACCAGTGTGAGCATTGGAAGAATTTAGAGTGAGACTTTCCCCAAGAAAAGCAGGATTGCACTTAGCTGGGGTTTCCACTTACTCTGCTCCTATCACTGAATATTTAAAAGAAATTGCCTCCTAGGAACTCATCACACAAAGAAGTTGACTCTGTCCCTCAAAAATTCAACGGAATGTCTTTTTTTGCATGTCATTGGAGGAGGCTAAAGAGGCTTAAAGAACTGAATTCTCAAGGCCACATTGCAGGAAGTCCCCTCTGCACACGGCTGGAAGCATCTTCAGAGCAAGGATGGAGCCTGTGTGTACAGGGCAGGTTTTGATCTCATTTACCCCCTGAACTTGGATCACTGTGGTAAGTGCCATTGGCTATATATGAGCAACAGTAATAATCAGCCTCATCCTCAGCCTGGAGGCCAGAAATGAGCCAGAGAATGGATCAGAGATCCCTGAGGGCTAAAAATTTACATACAAATCAGGAATTTGGGAGAAGTGCCTGGGTGATGTTGGTACCAGCAACTTCATTATAATGCCCAATATCACTGCTACTTGCAGCACAGGATAGTGACTGTCCCAGAGCCCTGGATATTGAGGGAGGCTGAGACAGGGGCAACTGGGCCCAGGAACCTGAAAAAAGGAAGAACACATTCTGGTGAGTTCAGGCTAGGGTCCCAGATGAACCTTTAGAGGAAAAAGGATACATTCAGATGTTTCCTGGGTCCCTTTCATGAAGGCATCACCTGTATCCTGAGCAAGGAAGACCAGAACCCAGGCCACGGTGAAGATGCCCAAAGAGCACTGTCTTCTGAGACCCCAGTCCTGGTCCTGACTCCTCCAGACCTCTCTTATCCCCTTGCCCTGCACCAGAGGAGGGAGAGGCCTCCATTCTAATGTGCTTCTTGTACCTGGCTCTCCTCACACTCTTTGACCATATCCTGCACACTAGAAGTTTCTTTTTTTTTTTTTTTAAGATTTTTTATTTATTTATTTGACAGAGATAGAGACAGCCAGCGAGAGAGGGAACACAAGCAGGGGAAGTGGGAGAGGAAGAAGCAGGCTCATAGCAGAGGAGCCTGATGTGGGGCTCGATCCCATAACGCTGGGATCACGCCCTGAGCCGAAGGCAGACACTTAACCGCTGTGCCGCCCAGGCGCCCCTGCACACAAGAAGTTTCTATCCCTTGATAGAATAGCCAAGGGAATTAAATCTTGATGACGTGTATTTCCTCAGAGGATCCTTATAATTTATTTATGAGTAACTTGCGCAGGAGATCTGGTGAAGTCCCTCCACTGATGAGTGCTTTGTCCTTCAGCATCTTTGCTATGGCATGACTGTGCCTCTGTGATCATCCTAGGCCTGCGTTATCCATTGCCCCTGGCAGTGCCCTCTGTGGGCACTTGAAGGGAACAAGGAGCACAGGCCAAGAGCAAGAACCCTGCATCTGTGTCTGCTTTTCCTCTTTCTATCCTTTCAATCCTTAAATAAACAGCTCCCCTTTCTCTTACTGATTCTCAACCTGAGACGTGAAGACTATAACTTATGCTGCCCATGGTAGGTGTTCTATGGAGGAATGAATCCAAGAAGTCCAATGCAGGTTGGATGATGTGCATGTCTGTGTGCATTAGACTGGTATTTGTTATAAATATCATATTGTTCAAGATTTCATTCCATTTTATCCTGGAGTTGTTTTCTCACACATGTATTTTTTCAATTTTCATGGACTTTTTCTCTTCTCCCCACATCCACAGGCCAAAATAAAGCCAGCTTCCCTAATCCAGAACATTGAATGCACAGAACCCGTTGTGAAAATATGTCTTCCTCCTTCTTTCCTCCAAAAGCTTTCTGATGAATACCCACCATTTGCATCAACATGGATGGAACTGGAGGGGATTATACTAAGTGAAATAAGTCAAGCAGAGAAAGACAATTATCATATGGTTTCACTCATTTGTGGAACATAAGCAATAGCACAGAGGACCATAAGGGAAGGAAGGGAAAACTGAATGGGGAGAAATCGGAGAGGAAGACGAACCATGAGAGACTATGAACTCTGGGAACCAAACTGAGGGTTACAGAAGGGAGGGGGTGAGGGGATGGGGTAGCTGGGTGATGGGCACTGAGGAGGGCACTTGTTGTGATGAGTACTGGGTGTTATATGCAAATAATGAATCATTGAACACTACATCAAAAACTAATGATGTACTATACAGTACTGAACATAATATTTAAAAAAGAGCTTTTTAAACCCTTCCATTCTCCCTTTTTTCTACTCCCTATGGCTCAAACTAACTTAAATTTCCAAATTAAAAGTAGCATTACTCTGTTTGGGTTTCATGTAAGTCTTAGTAAGCAGACACCACCTTTTCTCCCACTGAATGCTGCCATAAGCCTAGAGAGACTACAGAGAGTAGCTATTTGAGTCCCTAGAAAACTGAACCACAGAGGGCAGATTGGGGAAGACGCTGGCATTTGAAATAACATCAAACCTATGGTGAGTTTCCCATGGCCTGGACCTAACATGACACCACGGATTTGAGGCTCTGTTTCTCCGTAGGAGGTTCTCAGAGGGAAACAGCTCTTGGATCTTCCTCAGACCAGGGTAAACTGCAGTCATGACCTTTCCTAACTGTAGGCCTTCATTACCCAGTAGTGGCTTCCCATGGTATAATCCAAGCACCAGGGAACACAGTTCAGTGGGGGGATGAAGTCTCTCCTGTGTTCCTCTACTCCAGTCTCCTTGCCCTCCCAGCTCAATACCAGGCCCCCTAGCCCCTCCAAATCCATCTTGTGCTCCTCCCCCTCTTCCTGAGCCCCCTCCAGAATGGAACGTGTTTCCTGCCCACCAGGTGCCTAGATGCTCCCCTGCAGATCACATCACCTGTCCCAGAAAGTTCTCTTTTTTTTTTTTTAAAGATTTTATTTATTTATTCAACAGAGATAGAGACAGCCAGCGAGAGAGGGAACACAAGCAGGGGGAGTGGGAGAGGAAGAAGCAGGCTCATAGCAGAGGAGCCTGATGTGGGGCTCGATCCCATAACGCTGGGATCACGCCCTGAGCCGAAGGCAGATGCTTAACCGCTGTGCCACCCAGGCGCCCCCCAGAAAGTTCTTTTTACTGTCAGTGACCCTAAGGTAGCTCTGGGGTCAGAGCTGAGGATACTTTGGATAGAAAATAAAATCTCCTGAGCAGGGTGTTTGTATAAGAAAAAGGGGATGAAGGGAAGACCTATTGGCTCCTCAAATACTAAAACAAAATATATTGCAAGAAGGAAGAGGAGCTCAGTAGGATTGAGAACAACCTGATGGAAAGTGGGAGGTGAACTGCAGGGTTGTAGGTTCTCAGGGAAGGGACTGGGGTCAGAATTGTCATCAGGACACCATGTCAGGGGACCTCTAATCAAGACAATCTGCCTGTCACAGCAGATGTGGCATGTTCTTTGTCTTATCCCCGGTACACTGGGACGGCCTCACCTCACAGTATGTACCTTCTTGAGGCAAAGTCTCTTCCATCCCCAGATATGCTTGACCTAGTGTGGTTTTAAAGAACTAGATGGGTTTTTGTGAAAAGAGTAATTAAGGCTAATGGGTCCCTACTGAAATGGAACTGTTCCCTCAGTAGTAGACTAGTATGTCTGTTTGTGAATGATCTGATGAAACTCTTTTGGTGTCATTGTGAGTACCTTGTGACAGTTATCTCCAAATCTCCAACAGCACAGGAGAGCTGACACCCTGGTCGAGGCTGAGAGACACTAACAATTGGCCTCTGGGATGGAGGGAGGAGAAGAAGGATGCTCAGGGGAAGTGACAGTGTTAGATTTGTGACCATTTCTTGTGTGTTTTAAATATCTATGTGCTACATTACTTTTACGTAAGTTTAGATAATAATGCTTACAATTTGAGATGATACAGAAAAAAGTAATAAGCTAATGCCTTCTGTGAAATTTGTCAGGCAGGGCATGTGTGCCTGGTTAGGGATCAGAAGTCTGAATGCTTGTCCCCTGGAATCACCAAGAAGTGGTCCCCTGGGAACACAGCAGGTGTCCAGGTATTTCCTGAAAAGGGCAAATATCTGATCTTTATCAAGATCCACCTTGTCCTCTGTTTCATGTTCTATTAGTACCAGGAGTAAACTCAGTGTCCTCATTCCATGTTAGAGGTTTACCAAATTTCATTTAAAGTACAAACTGATAATGCTAAGTGAAATAAGTCAAGCAGAGAAAGACAATTATCATACGGTTTCTCTCATCTATGGAACATAAGAACTAGGAAGATCGGTAGGGGAAGAAAGGGATAAAGAAAGGGGGGTAATCAGAAGGGGGAATGAAGCATGAGAGACTATGGACTCTGAGAAACAAACTGGGGGCTTCAGGGGGGGGGGGAATGGGATAGACTGGTGATGGGTAGTAAGGAGGGCACGTATTGCACGGTGCACTGGGTGTTATACGCAACTAATGAATCATAGAAGTTTACATCAAAAACCAGGGATGTACTGTGTGATGACTAACATAATATAATAAAAAATTATTATAAAAAAGTAAATAAAGTACAAAGTGAGAGTTTCTGGAGGGGAAGGGGGTTGGGGGATAGGGTAACTACGTGATGGACATTGAGGAGAGTATGTGTTGTAATGAGCACTGGTTGTTATATAAGACTGATGAATCACAGACCTGTATCCCTGAAACAAATAATACATTATATGTTAATTAATTGAATTTATGTTTTTAAATTTAAATTTTTAAAATTTAAAATTTTTTTTTAAAAAGTACCCTGGGTATATGTGCCCACGCATCCAGACATGAAACAGTTAAAAGAAACACAGATGCCACCAATGGGGAGGCAAAAAAACTAATTACAAAAAAATATAATGAATAACCAATTAAACCAATGGAAGTGAATTTAAAATATGCAATAATCAATTCCTTTTTTTTTAGTTTTGAAATGAATGGTTTATTTTAATTTTTATTTATTTATTTATAATTATATTTTTATTATATTATGTTAGTCACCATACAGTACATCCCTGGTTTTTTATGTAAAGCTCGATGATTCATTAGTTGTGTATAACACCCAGTGCACCATGCAATACATGCCCTCCTTACTAGTTACTAGTTACTTATCTTTCTTTCCAAGCTGAAGCAGTGCTTTCTTGGCTAAACACAATTTTTTAAGAATGATAAAATACCTAGAAGAAATGCTGTGAAAAACTGTGACACTGAAGCCAGAAATTTTTTAGGAAACTGTATGGGAATTTGGGAGATACAGATTATAGGGTTGTACTGACAATCAATGCTATAGGATGGTTTCACGATGATGGCTCAAGACATTTAAACCTCTTCTACTAACAATGATCTCTCTGTCAACTTTTACAGAATTAGATGGAAACATACCATTTTTGTACTGTATGGTGACTAACATAATATAATGAAAAATAAAAAAATTAAAAAAAAATTAGAAGAGAGAGAAACGTTTCATTATTCAATAAATGCATGTGAGTATTCCTACGCATTAGCCACCAAAAACAAAAACAAAAAAACAGATGATAGGGCAATGGGATTTCCAGAAATAACCTGTTTGCAATGATCTTGTTTACTTAACGTGTAGCAACTGGTTTTCTATATACTGCACAAATCACAAAAATTGCAACTACCACCTGAAAAGGAACTTGTTGTACCACCTCAGAAGCAGAGACACAGAAGGGGCATTGAGGGCTGCCTCCCTCCCCTCATAAACATGTAGAATATTCACTATAAAATCTTGATCAGGGAGCACATTTGACACCAGACCAAAAGGAAAGGCCAAAACTTTGTTCCCCTGTTTCTATGTACTGTTTCCACAAGGACACACACCATGTAGGCATCATAACCTCTAATCTGGCCTTATACTTACCCAGGGTTGTGACTCAGGACATTATATTGCATCTCCAAGAGACCAGTGGCATGGGGGTCTCCTGTGTCAGTCTTCCAGCATTAGAAGATTACAGCACAAAAATACTTACTGTATTCGGACACAAAAGAAGATAAGTAGAAAAAGAATTGTGAAAAAATTGAGTGTGTCAATGTTATGACAAAGATTGAGCTATTCGATATAGTGGCCTACATTCTGGTTTGCACAGGAACGAATGGGACATGAGTTGCCAGGCTAAAACTGATAAAATGAAAGTGATACCCTATCAAGTCTTCTTAAACTCAAGCCCCATTTCATTTTTTTTTTAAGATTTTATTTATTTATTCGACAGAGAGAGACAGCCAGCGAGAGAGGGAACACAAGCAGGGGGAGTGGGAGAGGAAGAAGCAGGCTCATAGCGGAAGAGCCCGATGTGGGACTCGATCCCGTAACGCCGGGATCACGCCCTGAGCCGAAGGCAGACGATTAACCGCTGTGCCACCCAGGCGCCCCAAGCCCCATTTCATTTTTTAAAAGATTTTATTTATTTATTTGAGAGAGCACGAGGGAGAGAGAGAGAGAGAGAGAGAGAGATCATGAGGAGGCGGGAGGGGTAGATGGAGAAGCAGACTCCCTGCTGAGCGGGGAGCCTGATGGGGGACTTGATTCTAGGACGCTGGGATCATGACCTGAGCTGGAGGCAGATGCTTAACTGACTGAGCCATCCAGGTGCCCAAGCCCCATCTCAACCAGGAGCCGAATAAATTCTTGCACAGATATTTAATGTTATGTATACTTACCAATTCTCTATAACTGGGAATCTAGCTAACAGTTGAAGGGGTCCACTGAGGATATCAGATATCCTTGAGAATTCCAGAGGAGATGGGAAATGACCCACAAAATATCTGTTATACAAAAAAGGAGCCATTTTGAAAATAATGAGGGGACAGACCACATGCTGGGTGGTGGCAAACTCAGGCATCTAAGTTGGGGGGGTGGTTAAGATCTGACCAAGCTCCTGGTGTGTCATTCAAACTCTCCCTGGATCAAATCCCTTGGATATGGGCTCGAGGATGAGGAACATCAGACAGAAATATAACATCTTTTGGTGATCATTCCTTCGGCAATATCATCTGATGTTTTCTCAGATGCTTTTGCTTCAATACCAGAATAACCCAGCAGGGAGGGTCATCTTGATTACAGCATGGTGGAGAGGAGAATAAGTCAATGACAATTCGGGTGTTCTGAATCTATGCTAATCTGCACTGGTGTGGGAGATTTAAAGTGAGGATTTTCCTGAGAGCTGTGGACATTGCACTGAGTAGCCATCTCAGTTCTTCTGTTCTTCTGTCGAGGAGTTGGAAAGAGCTATCTTTTGGGCCATATCACACAGGCAGAGAGGAAACTGTGACTCCTCAGACAATTCAGCAGAAAGTGAGTTTATTGATAACAGGGACTTAGACATTCTTCATCCTGTGCCTTAGTGCATATTGACAAGATCTCCCCTCAGAGCTGTGTGTCCTCCTGGGGTAAAGTCTCCTCATCCACAAAGGGATTTTTGGCCTAGTGTATTTTCTAAAGAGATGGATTTGGGGCAAAGACTCAAATCAGGGCTGACTGATCTTAGCCAGAATGGAAATGTAAATGTCGACTCAGAAAATGGGCATATTTCTGTAGAGTGTGAATGTTCTGATGAAAGTATTTTAGTGTCCTTGTTCATACCCGTGATAGACATTTAAAGAGCACAAGAGAGGGCGCCTGGGTGGCACAGCGGTTAAGCGTCTGCCTTCGGCTCAGGGCGTGATCCCGGCGTTCTGGGATCGAGCCCCACATCAGGCTCCTCCGCTGTGAGCCTGCTTCTTCCTCTCCCACTCCCCCTGCTTGTGTTCCCTCTCTCGCTGGCTGTCTCTATCTCTGTCAAATAAATAAATAAAATCTTTAAAAATAAATTAAAAAATAAAAAAATAAATAAAGAGCGCAAGAGAAGTGATGGCCAAAGGTAGGAGAAAATAATTGGTGGACTTGGTGTTGGGGGAAAGAAAATTTGTAGTAGGAGGAAGTGATAGTTTTTTTTAATTTGCAATGATTGTTAATGTGTGCTTCGAAATGTATGTATTATATTACTTCATAATTAATCTGGATAATCATGTCTATTATTGAGATAATAAAAAAATAGTAACCTGTTATTGACCTTCTCATAAATCCATCAGTTAGTTCTGAGGTTCAGTTAGTATTCTTGTAGACTGGATCTTTGCCACCTGATATCACTGTAGAGAGGTTCCCTGGGTACAGTCCAGGTGTCCAGGTTCTTCCTGTATGGTACATGTGGAAACAGCTTTTTCTTCTTCTCTGTGCTCTGATAGTACAAAGAGCAAACTCAGGTCCGCATGGTACAGGGAACACTACTTTTTTTTAATCCTTTTGGATTCTTGTGACCATACAATAAGGCACGATATTCAAATAAGAAGCAAGATTGCCAGAATGAGAGCAAATGGCCATTTGCACATAAAACGATTAATAACCAAAACAGCTAAAGCAAGTAAACTAAAAATACTTGAAAATCAGTCCCTAAATTCTTATCATTCAGGTTGAGTGAAACAAGATGTTTCCGTAACTATAGAAGTGAGAAAAAGAAGAAAGATAAAATATCCAGAACAGATGCAATGGAAAATGAGTGGCACTTAACTCAGAAATTCGATGAACACGTGAATGTAATTCCCTGAGATGCTGATTCTCTGATTGCATTGACCAGGAAAACACTGGTGGATATTTTGATCATTAGGACACCTGAAATATTTCATATCACCTCTATCAAAAGCAACAATTCTCTCATCTTTTTTTCAAAGATTCATCTTTTTATAAAAATATTGAAATGTATATAGTTTCATTACTTGAGACAACCCAAGAGACTTTTCCTACACCTTGAGACCCATATACACCAGACATGAAGGGCTTTGTAGCTCTAGAAATGTCATATTGGAAGCAGTCCTGTTCACTCAACATTTAGCTTCTGTATTTCTTAGTAACGTTTCCTACTGTAAATATAATAACTACTTTCTCCAAAGGGAATTGTCATCTTGCATTTAAAAGGAGACACACTAATAGAGGCAATGATGACATTAGTAAATACTTTACAAAGAATCATGTTGATGCTATAAGAGTCAGGAAGAAAGTGTCATAATAGATGCTTTAGAAAATAACAGGACAGTGGCTCCTTCACAACCTACAGAATTTCCCCATGAGGGCACATACCCTCTGGACAGGTGCAGTGTCTGATTACCCTTACCCAAACATGAAGTTTGTGATTCAGGATGTTATTCTGTCTCTCTATTAGCATATGTCACATTGCAATGCATTTTGACCCAGCTGCTAGGAGTCAAGATGAGTCGCTCTTCCAGTCTACATGCCTAAAGCATGAAGGTACTGACCATTTATCAGGGAAATAAAAAAGATATGGAAAATGATTTGGAAAATAATTCATGGAAGACATTATGGGGGAGACTAAGTTCTTTGCTAAACTGAACATCCACCCCAATTTGCCCATGAGTGTGGTCATTGCCAACTTATGGTACTTCTAGTGCTAAACATAGAAAGTTCTACTCAACTGGGAAGAGAATTGGTTCTGTCCCAAGTTCTGGGGACTATGCTCAGGTTCATTCAATGCACAAAGAGCTCTTGGCCATTATTTATGTATATGTGTTGTGAGCAATTTGTCATCATCGGCATTTAAGCCAGAAATTGGGTTTATTCACTATGGAAATCAGATATGTGGGGGATCCCTTGGAATGAGGACATGCCCACCAGATAGCTCTTCCTTGTGGAACAAAGAAGCCATTTTGGAAAGAGCCCACCCTATTGGGCAGACCATCCACATGCAGGGCTGCTTCCAGGACAGTGGTTCATTGATCTCAGTGAAGGGAAGATTCTATCACAGAGACTCAAATCATATTATCTCCTGTTCAGGTTCCCTGGAAATGGGGTCCAAGATGAAGGGACATTGGAAAAAACAACTTCCCCTTCTCCTCATTCCCTCAGCTATGTCATCAGAGCTTTACTCATGTACTATTGCTTCAGTCACAACATGCAGAAGAATGGCTCACTAAGGAGGGTCATGTTGACTAGGACAAGGTGGAAACAATTGAAAAATGTCTTATATTGCACTTCTTCAATGTGATTTATGCATACAATGGGATATATTTCGGCAGTAAAAGTATGAAAATGCTAATATATGCTACAACATGGATGAACGTTGGAAATATTATTCCAGTGAATGAAGTCATTCCCAAAAAATCTCATATTGTGTGACTCCAAGTACATGAAATGTCCAGACTAGGCAAAGCTACAGGGCAGAAAGTAGATCAGTGATTGCAAGGGTTTGGGAGAATTGTTAAAAAATGGGAGATGAATGTCAAAATGTATAAGGTTTCTTTTGAGGACAATAGCAATGTGATGGCGGTGATGTTTTAACAAGTTGGAGAATATACTAAAAGCCATTGTTTTAAATGGGAGAGTTGTATGATATGTAAATATAATTCAATAACCGTTATCCCCCCTCCACAAAAAAGGGCAAGTTGGAAACTGGGCTGAATAAGACACCACCAATTCTGGAAAAGTGATTCTGAGCCAGGCTGTACCCACGTGTGAAATGGAGCCATTTAAAGTGAGAATTCCCTGTAAATTGCAGGAAGTGCACCACACAGGGGTCTCACGGTCCCCAGTTCCTACCACTGCAGAGTTGGAAAGAATGATTTTTCTAGGATCATGTCACAGAAGCAAATAGCCTCTGTCATTTTCCAGGCCTTTAGCAGAATATTTCATTTACTTTATCTTGAGAAGAAAGAGGAGCAGAAACACCTGAATTCTCAAGACCATACTACATGAAGTCCCCACTGCAAAGGGGTGGGAAGTATCTTCAGAGTAAGGAGGGAGCCTAGGAGCACAGGGCACGTTTTGATATCACTTCCCCCATGAACTTTGATCACTGTGTAAGTGTTACTGGTTCTATATGAGCAACAATAATAATCAGCCTCATCTTCAGCCTGGGGCCCAGAGATGGTCAAGGAGGTCAACTTGGAGCCAGAGAAATGACCAGGGATCCCTGATGGCCAAGAACTTATATCATAAATCAAGAATTTGGGGGATGTGCCTGGAAGTTGTTGGAACCAGGAGACATAATTACCACTCCCGATATTACTGCTGCTTCCAGCACAAGAGATGGTCATTTTCCATCCCAGAGCCCCAGACACTGAGGGAGGCTGAGTCAGGGCAGACTGGGTCCAGGAACCTGGAAAAGAACACACTCTGGTGAGTTTAGTGCTGAGGCCCAGATGAGCCTGAGTGTCAGACAAATGATCAGTCCAGATGTCCCCATGGTCCCTTCCTGGAGGCCTCACCTGTGTCCTGAGTGAGGAGGGTGAGGAAGACCAGATCCCAGGCCATGATGAAGATGTCCCAAGAACTTTGCTTTCTGAGAACCCAACCCTGGATCTGGCTCCCCCAGACCTCTCTTATCCCCTCCCCCTGCCTCAGCAAAAGGAGGAACCTCCATGCAAATGTACTTCCTGCACCTGCCTCTCCTCATCCCCTCTGGCCTGGCCCCCTATTCTAGATACTTGAGCATCCCTGGGCAGCAAAGGTTAGCCAAAACTTAAAACTCTTGAACATGTTGTCAGTCAGGTCATACTGAACCCATGACAGTTCCCTGGAAATAGATCCAACCAACAGATACCCTTATATTTCCTGTGGTGAAAATCTGGTTGTTCCTGAGTGAGAAATCCCAGAGCTTCTCCTCCACAGTGTGTGACACAAAGGTGGGGACAGGGTTCCAAGCTGACCAAATGAGATCCAACTGCCCAATTTCCCAGGCCTAAACACAGAACTGGGGGCCATGATTCCGCCTCAACGCTTCTTACAACTTCAGGATAGGTCGTCATGTATCACTCCATCCTCTGTCTCTGTGGTGGTTTGAAACTGAGGCCTGTGGCTGAGCCCTGGGTTATTTTTCAGCCCTCTGAGAAGATGATTTGGGGGAGTACAACACTTTGGAGCCTAAGGGGGCTCAGTAAGAAGCAACTTTTGACATTTCATGTGGACAGCTTAAGCCTTAGAAAGACAGTCTTATCTATGGAACATAAGAACTAGGAAGATCAGGGGCGCCTGGGTGGCTCAGTCATTGAGCGTCTGCCTTTGGCCCAGGGCGTGATCCCGGGGTCCTGGGGTGGAGCCCCGCATCGGGCTCCCTGCTCCGCTGGGAGCCTGCTTCTTCCTCTCCCACTCCCCCTGCTTGTGTTCCTTCTCTTGCTGGCTGTGTCTCTCTCTGTCAAATAAATAAATAAAATCTAAAAAAAAAAAAAAGAGCTAGGAAGATCGGTAGGAGAAGAAAGTGATAAAGAAAGAGGGGGTAATCAGAAGGGGGAATGAAGCATGAGAGACTATGGACTCTGAAAAACAAACTGAGGGCTTCAGAGGGGAGGGGGTGGGGGAATGGGATAGACCGGTGATGGGTAGTAAGGAGGGCACGTATTGCATGGTGCACTGGGTGTTATATGCAACTAATGAATCATCGAACTTTACATCAAAAACCAGGGATGTACTGTATGGTGAATAACATAATCTAAGAAAAATATTATTATAAAAAAAAAGAAAGAAAGACAGTCTCTTCAATAAATGGTGCTGGGAAAATTGGACAGCTACATGCAAAAGAATGAAACTTGACCACTCTCTCACACCATACACAAAGATAAACTCCAAATGGATGAAAGACCTCGATGTGAGACAGGAATCCATCAAAATCTTAGAGGGGAACATAGGCTGCAAACTCTTTGACATCAGCCACAGCAAGTTTTTTCATGACACATCTCCAAAGGTAAGAGAAACAAAAGAAAAAATGAACTTATGGGACTCCATCAAGATAAAAATCTTCTGCACAGCCAAGGAAACAGTCAAAAAAACTAAGAGGCAGCCCACAGAATGGGAGAAGATATTTGCAAATGACACTACAGATAAAAGACTGGTATCCAAGATCTACAAAGAACTTCTCAAACTCAATACACAAGAAACAAATAAATAAATCAAAAAATGGGCAGAAGATATGAACAGACACTTTTCCAATGAAGACATACAAATGGCTAAAAGACACAAGAAAAAATGTTCAAAATCATTAGCCATCAGGGAAATTCAAATCAAAACCACATTGATATATCACCTTACTACAGTTAGAATGGCAAACATCAACAAGGCAGGAAACAGCAATTTTTGGAGAGGATGTGGAGAAATGGGATCCCTCCTACATTGTTGGTGGGAATGCAAGTTGGTACAGCCATCTGGGAAAACAGTGTTGAGTTCCCTTAAAAGGTGAAAAATTGAGCTACCCTATGATCCAACAATTGCACTACTCGGTATTTACCCCAAAGATACAGACGTAGTGAAGAGAAGGGCCATATGCACCCCAATGTTCATAGCAGCATTGTCCACAATAGCTAAATTGTGGAAGGAGCTGAAATGCCCTTCAACAGATGACTGGATTAGGAAGATATGGTCCATATCTACAATGGAATATTACTCAGCCATCAAAAAGAACTATTTCTCAACATTTGCTGCAACATGGATGGGACAGGAGGAGATAATGCTAAGCAAAATAAGTCAAGCAGAGAAAGACAATTATCATATGGTTTCACTCATTTATGGAACATAAGAAGTAGGAAGATCGGTAGGAGAAGAAAGGGAAGAAGAAAGGGGGGTAATCAGAAGGGGGAATGAACCATGAGAGACTATGGACTCTGGGAAACAAACTGAGGGCTTCATAGGGGAGGGGGTGGGGGAATGGGATAGGCTGGTGATGGGTATTAAGGAGGGCACGTATTGCATGGTGCACTGGGTGTTATACGCAAGTAATGAATCATGGAACATTACATCAAAAACTAGGGATGTACTGTATGGTGACTAACATAATATAATAAAAAATATTATTATAAAAAATTAAAGTTAAAAAACAAAAAATAATTTTTTTAAAAAAGAAAATCTGTTCTCTAAATCCAGCCCTTGCTGCCCCCTGGTGGCCTTAGAAGGTGCATCCCAGGCACCGGGGAAGATGGCTGAGTGGGAGCTGGAAATCACTACTCCGCTGCCACTCCAGTCTTCCCTCCTTCCCCATCCAGCTCAGTGCCAGGCCTTCTGATCTCTTCTACCCCCTGGAAACACATCTCCTTTTGTCCAGTAACTTTCTCCAGAATGGAATGTGCCACCTGTTACACCAGGTAGCCCAGCGCTCACCTCACAATTATTCAGCATGTCCCACCAAAGCCTTGGCTCGAGGGTATTGCTTGTGAGGCGTCTCTGGGCTCAGAGCTGAGGAAACATTAGATGGTAAATAAAACAACCCCAGTAGGAAGTTTGGGTGAGAAAAATGAGAGCAGGCGAAGATAGTTTGGCTTCTCAAAATGTAGAAAGAAAAAAAAATATTGCCTGAGAAAGAGAAAGCTCTGTAGGATTGAGAACTACCTAGCAGAAAGCAGGAGGTGAATTCTAGTGTTTGAGGAACTGGCAGAAGGGGAGGGGTCAGGTTTAGCCTGAGCACCGAGCTTCTGGGAGTTCTCCTCAGGGCGTGTTTTGGTGTTACAGGGAACATGGAATTTTGTTCCTAATGTCCTCTTTGTGCACTTCCAAACTATGCACCTTCCTGAGGCAAAGTTTCTTCCACAGAGAGTTGCTTGACTTAGTTGTGCTTTCTAGAAAGGAATCTATTTGAGGTAAAAACTTTAAGCAGGACTGACTGTAAAACTCATGTATAAATTATGGAAAATCCTCGAATCAATTCTCTTTTCACTTAGAAAAATACCCTCTCCACCAGGCTTTCAGTCATGATGTGATCTATCTGTTGCCCACAGCACCCCATGAATCTCCCTCTTCTGAGTCCCCAGTGGACCATTCCCCAGCCCACTAGATTTCTTTGTAGTCCTTCATTGGCTATATTCCCTTTACCTCAGTGCCTTTGCACAGGCTATTCTTCTGCCTGAAATGCCCATATTCTCATACCTCACATGTCTGGATCTTTCTGAGGATACAGAAATGTGCCCCAACAACTCAGTCAGTAGTTCTGTTTTTAGAATGAGTCAAGGAGAGAGCTCAGGTAAGGAAGCTCAGCTAAGGACATTGCCCAAAAAGTCTCCAGGCTGTATTCAGTCATGTTAGAAAAAAATATTCCTAGCTGGGTTTGAAACTACAAATAGAAATGCAGTTTTGTCATATGTCACCCCATAAACACCATGCTCAGTGCTCTGCTTTTACTCTCTTGGTCTCTCTCTGCAGTCACCCATGGCTGGGAGGAGAAAAGGGGCAGAGGACCTGCTCTCTCGCACTTTAGCCCTTCCTGGAAAACACAATTCTGGCTGCAGAGCAGGCTGAGGACTTGCTCATCCCTGCTCTGAATGAAGAGGGTGAGCAGAGGCTTCCAGCAGAACTGAGGAAAGTTCCAGCAGCCCCTTTTCCAGAAACCAAAGCCTGGCTGGGAACGTGGCATTCCCTCTCCACCTCTCCTTAGGGTGGATGCTCACACATCTTTCTGTCCCTAGCCTCTGCAGCGTCCTGATATTTGGTCTGGGACTGAGTCCCAGGGGTGTTTAGTGTCCTGTGTGGGGAAGGAACAGAGTGGGGACAAGGCACTTACAAGTGTTTCCCCTCAGGAGTGACTGGGGAGGAAGAAGCCCTTGGAAACTCCCACAGACCTGAAGAAACCTCAACAGGACTTCGGGGGGGTTGAGGGAGAGGTCATCGCAGTCCCCAAATCTAGGCTTTTGCTGCCCCCTGGTGGCTTAGCTGGGACAGCCCAAAGCAAGGATAAGGAAGAGAGTAGGGAATCTGCTCAGCTTCCTTTCCACCTTTTGTCCCTCTTCTTCCCAAATGGAATTTGCTCTACACCCTCCACCCCTGATGTTCCATGTAATCCACTCCATGTTCCATGGATCAGTTCCTGAAGCTCCACCTAGAGTGGAATTACGCCCCTGCTCAGGACCACCAGCTTACCCTGGGATCCCTCAGAGCCTCAGAGCAAGAGGAATGTTGGATAAAAATTGAAGCCAATTCTGGTGTTAGACATGCAGGAGAGAAATGGGACAAAGAGAAAACATTTTGGAGTTTTTTAAATATCTGACATAAAACTCAGGAGGGGGAAACTGAGGAGGATCCAGGAACCCTGGAAAAGATTTTGTCTTCTCAGCAGGTGAGAAGAAGCTGGACAGAGCTCAAGGCAGCCTCAGCCTGAGGGTCCAGCTTCGAGGACTCCTTGTCAGAGGGGAGCGCTGTCTGGACAATCTCAGACTCTGGTTCCACCTTGAAGAGATACGTGATTTTTTTTTTTTAACACAAAGTTGTATGTGGGGAGTCAAGAGCTGAATGGTGGCCTCAAAGATATTAGGTATAATCATTTACAAGTCCTTGTAATATTGTAATGTAATAATTGTTATCACATTTGGAGAGAGGTCTTATGCAGATATTATTAAATTAAGGACCTTCAGACGGGAAGAGCTCCTAGATCATTTGGGTGGGCCATAAATTACATCACAAATGTTCCTATGAGAGAGACACAGGGACATTACACACACACACACACACACACACACACACACACGCACGCAGGAGATGGCCACATGAAGGAGAAAGCAGACATTGGAACAATGGAGCTGCAGGTCAAGGAATAGTGGCTACCAGCAGCAACTGGAAAAGGTAAGGATTGGATCCACTCTTAGAGCCTCTGGAGGGAGTGTGGCAGCTTGATGTTGGCCCAGTGTTGGTGATTTCAGACCTCTGACCTCCAGAGCTGTGAGGGAATAACTTTCTCTTGATGACTGATGTCCAGTCTGATCCGTCACACCCACCACAGGAAACTCCTACAGGAAGTCAGTACTCTACTCCAGAATTATGACATTGCAGATCTGGCTTTCTAGGAAACTTATTATTGGGGTTGGCTCCCAGGCTCCTGGCCCTCTTCCCTATTTGCTCTGATCACAGGGTGAGCAGTACCTTTCTTGGTGTCTTATCGGTCTTGCCCTGAAGGGCTCTATACTCTTGACCATTTCCAACACACCCCAAGGTCAAGCACCCTTGCTGATATCTCCCCCTTTGCCACGCACTTGACTTCTATGGTTAAGCTTCACCAACATGCTTCGGTCCCTTCCGGGTCCTGCCATTCCCTATTGCTATTCCTGAGGCTCTTCCTTCCCTGCCTCCCCCACCTGGCCCTGATCTAGAGCAGAGCCACCCACTGAACTTCTCGAAGATGCTGGGGCTTCTCTGACAGCACATTCCTCATTGCTCAAGTAAATGCTGTGTCCACCAGGCCCTCCTGAGGATCACCTCCCCTGGGAAGCTGTCCAGCCTTACCTGGTAGAGCCACTTCTGCTAGATGTTTCTGAAGACATCATTTTCTTGGTCTTTCTAAGGGTTGTCGTTCTAGCAGAGAGCTTGCAGACTGTCTCAACGTCCTTGCCAGTTGAGAGTGCTTCTAGGAGATAAACTTCCTTCATCCAATCTGAGCTTTTGCCCCTTGATCCTGCATCCTCACAATTCAGCTCCATGCATGCTCTTCCAGGTCCTACCATATATGTTGGCTGGTTCTGCAGCTCCTAATCCCCCAGCAGGCCCTACACACTCCTGTCTGCGTTTTGTGATGACATAATCCTACTTATTGGCCCACAGGCCTGCATGGCAGCAAGGGATGGATCCTGGGGTGTTGGGGGTGGTGGGTATTACATGCATATTCACATTCAAGCTTCCACCCCATCTTCAAGCAAAGGGAAGGTAAGGATAGGCCCTAATGATTAAGAGGGGTCTGCTTCTGTCAGCTTGGATGTATCAGGGAAAGTATTGATTCAAGACTTTTGGGAGCTTGGATCCGCATGGACACCCCCCCCTTGTGACTCCAGACCTGTAGTTATCCATTCAGGGGCATAGCAAAGCTGCCCAGTAGAGAGGTCACTGTTTTCTGGAGGTCTGCTACTCTTAGGACTAAGTTTTGGGCCTCAGCTTTCCCTGACTTCTGTCTGTGCAGATAAGAGTCTTTTTCAACCAAGAAGGAAGATTTCTGGCTTTCACTCTTAGTTTGTCCTTGATGATTTTTACTCCCATTTAACTTTTGCAAATTATCAGTTGAACTTAGCAACACTCTCACTACAGTGAAAGCAGTAGGGTTTTCCCCACATTCCTTAAAAGTACTCTTCTCTTTATATTTCTCAAATGCCTGACACAAGGCTCTGCTTTTGCATTTCCTCCTACAGGTAAATCATCTCTGTTCGTCTCCAGTAAAAATTTGAACTGTATTGCTCTGGGTACTCCCATCCCTACTCCCCCAACTGGGGGCTTCATTGCTCCAGAATCCCATTTCTCTGTCTCTTTTCCAGACACTCCTGCACCTAGAGTAGCCCAGGACTGTCCCAGTTTTAAGCCTGATCACTCCCTGTCCCGAGATACCCATCAGTCTCAGGCAAACCAGACTAGTTGGTCACCCTCCTGATGCCACCTGTTGCAGGCTGGGTCTTCCTGGACACTGATACTGAGGTGGAAGTGAACACATAAAGGTATTGGGGAGTGCTGTTGGCATCAACCCTGTCCCATGCAAGGGAAGAGAAGGAGCAGGAGCAGGAGCAGGGAATGAGACCCAGTGGTGTGACGCTTCAGCCTCTCCCAGGGACACTCACCAAGTCAGAGAGAGATGTGCAGGAGATGAAAGGAAGACAGAGCCTGAGAAGAATAAGGGGGAGAGAGAGCAGAAGCAGCAGGGAGAGCCTGCAGCAGTGCAGATGTGTCCCCTGAGAAGGAAGAAGGGTCATGCAGGAGGACTGGAGAGCTGGAGCCTCTGAACTCAGAGCAGCAGTGAGAAAATCTCAGTCTTCCCAATGGGGAGCTCCAGAGAAGAGGTAAGCATAGAGGCATCCTAGCTTTGCAGAATCGGCAACCCCTTGCACATTGACATGCTCAGTCACTGCCAGGCAGCTGCCCAGGAAGCACATAGCCTCAACTAGAAAGCTAAAGCAGATTCTGGAGACATATGTGCCTGGAGGCTGACAGTGGCTGGCATCCTGGAGGCAGGTTTCCTTAGGCAGGCAGTTCTGAGAAGCTCATCCTTGGTTGCCCTAGTTGGGCTGTGGTGCAGTCTTAGCCAACTCTAAGGGGGAGCCCTGGAACTGGGACAGTCCCCCAGGTGCTCCCACACTGCAGTGGGACAGCCTGGACTATCTGTTGGTGCGTCCACCAACCAGTGCATACAGGCTGCCCTGGGAAGGGGTGTAACTTTGAGAGGGGAAATCCCTCCTAGGAAGTCAATTCCAGGAGAGCACTGGCAGGTGAGGGCTGTCTGTACCTCCAGCCTCAGGGATGACATGACTCACAGGATCTGGGCCACTCATCACAGCGTCCGCTTCATTGGTCCATCAGCAAATGGTAACTTCCACTTCTCTCAGTCAATAGGCTCCTATAAAGGCTAGGAATGATCAGTGCTACGAGCAGGAAATACACAAAACATTTCCACTATAACATACAACACATTTAGAAACTACAAGCATGTGGACCCCTGGTCAGCTGGGGAAAAGCCTCAGGTATTGGAGGGAAGAGATTTCAAAAATCATGTGTCTGTTGTTATAGGCATGTTTTGAAATCAGCATATCCTTAGAAGCTGAATAATAACAATAAAATGCCTGTGGGTGAATAACAGGGTCAGAGGCCTCCCACCACACTGGGAGTTGTGCTGGATAGGGGCCAATCCCCATTGTGTGGGGTCCACAAGGGAGAGGACCCATGGAAATCAATGGAAGGTGCTGGGTGCTTCCTGCAAGATGTAAACAGGTTTCTCTTTAGTGATCTATTACTGAGGGATTTTTAGGCATTCCAAGGTATAAAAATCACTATCCTATTTAATTTGTTCTACAATAACTTGCCCACACAATCAGTCATGATACAAGCATAAGAGCTACAATGATTTCAAATTAAGAATTAATCATTTGAATTAGACATAATTTGTAAGCTATAAAACAGTGAATTTACTGGAGAATATTAAAGACTAATTCCCTGTACACCTGAGGCTTATCAGTGGAAGGGCATGAGCACAAAGGAAGCTTGTACAGTATGGATTAAAAGGGCATAATACTTGGAGAAGATCTCAAGATGTTACCTAACTGTATCTCATTCCTACTGTCACTGTAACAACTTACCATAAACTTAGGGGCTTAAAATATTAGAAAATTACTTTCTTACAGTTCTAGGAGAGCAGATTCCAAAATGAGGCTCACAGGGCTGAAATCAAAGAGTCAGGTGGGATGGCCCCTTCTGGAGGTCCAAGGGGAGAATCGGATTCCTTGTTCTTCCAGCTGCTAGAGGCCATCAGCATTCCTTGGTTGGTAGCTTCATGATGCCAGTCGCTGATCTGTGGTTACATCTCTTTCTCCTTTTCTCTCCGCAAGTCTGCCTCCACCTTCCTCTTAAAAGATACTCATGATTACATGTATGGAGCATCAGATGATCCAGGATAATGTTCCTTGACTTCGTATTAGTCAGGGTTCTCTGAAAGAGACAATAGGAGATATATAGATCCACATACATATATGATTATGAGGAATTGGCTTATGTGATTCTGGAGGTTGGAAACCCAGCAAGCTGGAAAACCAGGAAAGCTGGTATGATTCAGTCTGAGGTTGAAGATCCATGAATTAGAGGCTCTGATGTTGCAAATCCCAGTCTGAGAACAGAAGGAAATGACAGGAGATGTCCCAGCTCAACAGTGAGACAGGAAAAAATAAAGGGCAAATTCCTCCTTCCTCAGCCTTTTGTTGTCTTTAAGCCCTCAAAGGATTGCAGGATTCCCACCTCCACTGAGTCCACGGGTTCAAATTCTAATCTCTGGAATTCATCGGGAAACACTCTCACAGACACACCAGGAAATCACGTTGAATCTGGGCTCCCCATGGCCGGTGAAGTCAGCACATAAAGTTAACCGACAGAGTCCCCACCTCAAGATCCTTAATCACATCTGCAAAGTCCCTTCTGCCATATAACGTAACATTCGCAACTTACAATGATTAGAACCAGATACCTTTGGGGACCAGCCCTCAAGCCACCACACCAGCCCCCAAACCCTACTGAAATGCACGTGCAGGAAATGCTCTGAGGGGCTGTTCATAGTCTGTTTTGCACAGTCACACCCTGATATGTTCCAGAAACAGGAGCTTTTCACAACAAATTTTGAAAAGTCACTATTAAACAACCTGTCATTTTCTTTAAATACTTTTAATATTGAAGGAAACCTGGGAGGCTATTTGTACTGCTTAAGCCTCCATAAAGGCAGAACTCCAAGAAAAGGAAAGTTCCAGAAATATGCACTGGTGCAATCCTGTCCTGCTCACAGTCTAGCCCCTGGGTCTCTAGCTATTGCTCCCCATTCGAATAAGTGTCACCATAAACTCAAGAGGACATTTTCCTTCCACAATTACAGATATTTTAGGAAGTCACCTATGCATTCTCACACTTGTCCCCACCAGATTTCTTTTTTAAGGGATTCCATCCCTCCCATCATAGGCATGGAGAGGTTGCCAGTAGGAGTCCCCAGGACATCCTGAGAGGCACCTCTCAACCTCCTGTTCTTCCCTCCCTCAATGTCTGTGAATATGTCAGGCCCAGCCCCTGGCCAGAGTTCCAGAGACAAAGGACAAATGATCAGGGATCAGGACGTGATGCCAGCAGGGAGAACAGACACCTCTCCCATCAGTCCCTGTGAAGTAGCAGCTGCTCCCGGAGGAGAAAATGAGAAGCATGAAGCATCTACTGAAGGCCCAGATCTATCAGAAGTTACACAGTAGACTGAGCAAACATTTATGATATACAGGAATAGGGCAATTTCTTCATTTTTTCACCTAGAGGGATAACTGGAATCCTGGTCAGAAGGAGGATGGCACAGCAGACAAACCCACCAGCTAAATTTTCACTGATGGAGCCAAGGAACCAACTGGGAAAGATTTCACTGAAATGAAGAGGCCAATGAATGTGCAAAGCTTGGTACAAGGACAGCGGGTTGGGGTCTGCAGGAAGGCAACTGTACAGAGCTGTGTCTGTCCCTCCAATCTCTCCCATCACTGCCCTAGGAAATACTGTTTTAGTGTCAGGTCAAAGGAGAGAGATCCTAAAGGGAGGGTCTCATCTGTCCCCCCATCCTTCTCTTTATTCCTTCTGCAAACTCATTGAGGCTTTCTTGTCACCTGAGCTTCCCCAATGAACTTGCAGAAGAATGACCCCCGTAAAGGGCCATCTTGAACAGAATGTGGTAAAAGCAAAGCTGAATATATGGGTATCACCTGTGATCTGGTTCACGTGGTAGAGGAGGCACTTAGCTTTCAATTTGTGCTGGCAGCATCTCGAATGCACCAGACAAGACTCGGGTCCCCTGCTCCCACCTTCCATGTGTTGGATGGTATCCATATTCTGAGCCCTGTGACTCAGCAGTGATGAGCTTGTCTTCCCAGAGACCTGTGACCCAGAGAGGATTCCTCATGTCCTTCATTATGAGTGGGGAGAAGAATTAAGAGATAAATCCAGACACAGAGGCATGAATATCCCCATACAGAGGGAGCAGAGATAAAAGTAGGGAAGAATCCCACGAGCTCAGAGCAGAGTTTGCATTCACTTCCCTGGTAGGCTTGGAGCACTGACCTAAGTATGAGTGCTCAAATATGACACATATTCATAGGCTGCCTCAACCTCAAGCTGGAGCCCAGAGATGGTCTGGGAGGTGGGTTGCTAGACCTGGAGCCAAAGATATGGTCTGAGATGCCAGAAGGCTGAGAACCAACAGCATCGATCAGGAGTTTAGGGGCAGTGTCTGGGCCTCATTGGTGCCAGGACACCTCATGATATCACCAGTGTTGTTGCTGCTTCCAGAGCCTCTATCCCAGAACCCTGGATGCTGAGGGACACTGAGTCAGGGCAGACTACGCCCCGAGCTTGAAAATGAGAACAAAGACTGATTGCTAAGCTTAGGACCAAAGCCCTAGGTAAGTCAGAATAAAAGAAGGGGTCACCCATGAATCAAGAATGGAGTATTTCACCCAGAAGCTGCCTCCTGAGCCCACAGCTGGGCAGGACAACCCTGGGTGTCCCACCAGGCTCCCCTGTTTTGGAGTGGGGACAGGGGTGTGTGTGTTATGCCTAAGTGTTCGCTGAGCTTTGACCATTTTCACTGCCCTATCTGGATCCAGACCCTGAGTCTGGGGTCCTCCACAGTGTCCTGCTTCCTGGAGCCGTGGCCAGGAGGGTGTGGCTGAAAGATCTGTCTCAAAATAGATCCAAGGCAGGGACCCCAGGGAGATAGAGCTGCTGAGCAGAGGTTACTCAAGGGAGAAGAGCTAAAACCACAGGACTGCAGAAGTAAGTCCAAGTTTATTCAAGAGTTCCACAACAGTCTGAAACATTCATGGTGTATATGCATATAGTAAAGCATTCCTTCATTTCTTAGTGTCATTGGTATCAGGAGCAGTTGAGCGCACCAGTGAGACTAACCCTCCTCCTTCTTGAAGACTGGGCAGAGTCAACAGACCTCTGCTCAGCACAGACCTAGTGAGTCCCAGGACAGTGGTGAGGGACCCTGGTGCCCAAACAAGAGCTCCTTGCTCTGTTTTCTGTGTGGCTACATCTGCCACACAGAGGTAAACACACTATTTACCATGGCTTCTCCCAGGCCACAATCCTACCGACACTAGCACCCTCTCCCCCACCCTTGGAAACGGGTTGTGTATGACTCATCCCTGTCTTATCTGCTGTGATGTACATAGTAGATGCTCAGGGGCTCGGTGTCCAATTTGGTAGCCACTAGCTGCACGTGGTTATTAAGCACTTGAAATAGATCTAGTGAACCTGAGGAATCGAATTTTTAATTTAACTCAATCTAAATTTAAATTTAAAATATGATCGTTCAGTTATTATTTGGAGCAACTTGAGTATGTGAATGCATCTACTTTTTCAACCAAATTTTATGAATTCTAAATACAGATCAAGCATTACTGATAAAAATTTAGTGTCTGGTTTGCAATGAACCATGAAGGATTTAGAAGACTTAGTACCAGAAAAATGAAGGTAAAATATCTCATTAATGGCCTTTAAAATACTGACTATATGTTGAAATGATAATGTTTTGAATACGTCACAACACAATGTGTATTCTACATTTAATAATAAAATATATTATTGAAATTTAAAAAAAGAGGAGCGCCTGGGTGGCTCAGTCATTAAGCATCTGCCTTTGGCTCAGGGCGTGATCCTGGGGTCCTGGGATCAAGCCCCACATCAGGCTCCTCCGGCTGGGAGCCTGTTTCTTCCTCTCCCACTCCCCCTACTTGTGTTCCCTCTCTCTCTGGCTGTCTCTCTCTCTGTCAAATAAATAAATAAAATCTTTTTTAAAAAGAAATTAAAAAAAGAAATTCTTGCCAGAGTCTTCATCTTTTAGAGACCATGCTCCAGATACATCACTATGCACCCCAAAGAGTGTTTGCCAGCATAAATTAGACATATTCCATTAAGACCCGGATTTTAAATGCTCTCTTCATGATTCTCTGCCCAGCACCTCCAAAATATTACAAAGCCCATGGAAAGCATTGGTAGCTAGTTATTCAATGACTAGAAGAAAATGAATAAATATTACATATATTAATGATTTTCTGTGAAGAGGATTATATCGTATGTGCTTAGCTGTACTTGATTTTTTTTTATACCCAGCAGTAGAGACATTGCAAATCTAACATGGCCCCCAGAAGACTTCTTAGATATGCTTTTCTATTTGTTTCTTTCTCATTCTTCCCACTGTCAGGGAGTCAAGCTGAAGTTCCAGGTGATACGTTTTGACCCTTCACTTACCCTTATGACTTGAATCCTCTTCAAAAGCAAGTCCTGCTGATTCTACCTCCAAGATATCCATAAAGCCACTCAGATGCCACCCAGGATCTCCCACAAGGACCACACAACCACCACGGGGACCTTGAAATGTACTGAGGTTATGTCACGACCGTACTCATAAACTCTTTGTTAGGACAGTTTGCATGAGGTTCATTAATAATATAACCATATATAGAGAAAAGAATCATCACTAAACATCTCACCACTTGGAAAAAGCCATGCTTTTATTGTTTTGTAAACAACTGTCCCAAGTCAGCAGTTCTCAAACTTTTGTTTCCAGCACCTTCTTATGTTCTTAAAAATTGCTAAGGATCCCCTAAAGATTTTATTCACGTGGATAACATCTTTGGACATTTACCAGATTAATTAAAATTGAGAAACATTTTTCAAAGGTTTATTAATTTAATTATACATAAGCATCTAAGCCAAGTACATGTAAATAAATATAAGTGGTATATAAAGTTGGAGGCATACAGGAGCCCTTTGTACTAAAATCCCAAGAAAAAAAGTGCTTGAAGGTGTGAGACCTGGTTTCAGGACAGTGGTCAGAGAGCAGAGGGGAGGGGCTAGTATGGGGCAGAATAGTGGTCAAACACATGAATGTTCCCCTGACTGATGACCATGAACTAAAAGGTACGATTGCAGGGACACTGAAAGCTTAAGACCAAAGTCTCCTATTTCTTGCTGTTCCCTCAGCAAAATTTGCAGAGCTTTCTCACACTTTAAAAATGGACTTGAAGTTAAAAATGGATTGGAAGTCTCCTTGTTTGAGGATTGTGGAGACGCACACTGTGGTGACTTTTGTGTAATCTCTTCCCCTAGAATTTAGGAAAAACATGTGATTTGCTTCTAATCAATATATATGGCAAAGGTAATGGGATGTCTCTCCTTGATTAGGTTACATTAAATGGAAACCGTGGACAGATGTCATTCCTATGATTACATTATGTGATATAAGATTTCCTCTTCATGAGATCTTGCCATTTACAATGCAGAGGACATTATGCTAAGCGAAATAAGTCAGAGAAAGACAAACACTGTATGATTCCACAGATATGTGGAATATAAAAAGAACAAAAACAAAAACAATACAAATGAAATAACAAAAAAGCAGAAACAGACCCATAAATACATAGACCAAACTGATGGCTGCTGGGAGGTGGGGTTGGGGGTGGGGGCAAAATGGGTAAAGGGAAGTGGGAGGTATAGGCTTTGAGTTATTGAATGAATAAGTCATGGGGATGAAAGCTGGAGCATGGGGAATATAATAGGGTATCGTAAAAGCCTTTCATGGTGACAGATGGCAGTTACACTTGTGGTGATCACAGCATAATGTGCAGAGTTGTCAAATCACTATATTGTACTCCTGAAACTAGTATAACATTATGTGTAAACAATACTTCAATTAAAAATAATAATAATAATTTTTTTGAAGACTCCCTCTTAGCAAACTAGAAAAAGAGGTCCCCCTTCTGGTCAGGAAGAAGCAAACAGCAAACAGGATGCTGTGGGCCACTGCTGGAAGCTAGGAGTGCTGACAGGCAAAGGCCCTCAAAAGGCCAAGGCTTTAGACACACACCAGCAAGGCAATGAATTCTGCCAGCCACCATACTTTGATGTCAGGTTGGGGAGACCCTGAGCAGAGGACCTAGTGAAGCTGATTCAGGGAAAGTGGAGTAGTAAGTGCACTACTTACTGTTTCAAGCCACTAGATTTGTGGTAATTTCTTACACAGCAATAGAAAACTGGATAATAATACCTGGATTGTCTGGGTCACTTTGGTCCAACCCACAGAGTGACAGGTAAGATGAAGGGAGACCTGTGTTGCTGAGTGCCGGAGTGCCTGAAGCCACGTTGAGGTACAGAGAGATGTCTTCAGGTGACATGGCCCTTGAACTGTCTCAGCCCAATGAGAAGCCCTTGCTCTTCCCCTGGTCTTGCCACTGAAGAGGGAGACAGAGTCTGCATCCCAGGGCCACAGAGGAAGAAGGGAGTTTTATTTTCATTTTTGCAAAGCTATGTCCCTTGAAAGACTGTTTCTCTTTCCCACATCATCATAAAGAGCAACAAGAGTTGTATGGGGGTCCCATTCCCAAAGCACCTATGCCCCTGGGGTGATGAGCAGAAAGGACAGGAGAAACCACAGCCTGACTGTCCGGTTGGTGTGACGCTCTGAAACACTGAGTGAGTAACGCAGGTTTTAATCTTAGTTCCCAATGGGCTTGGAGCCCTGCAGGTAAATGCTCTGGCTGTCCCTGGATGATCAGTGATAATCAGCCTCGCCCTCAGCCTGCAGTCCAGAGATTGCAGTCAGTGTGAAAACAGCAATCAGATTATGAAAATAAGCATTGGCAATCTTCAAAGGGATTACCTTTTCATTTCAAGTCTGACCCATGTATCCACTGCCCCACTCTGCTGCTGTCATCACACACTCCACTGAGCCAGTCTCTTTCTGTTCTCAAGGTGGCCGAGCACTTCATGAGGATTTGTGCAGTCCTTCCCTATGCTCAGAACCCTATGCCCAGGATCCTCTCAAGCTCTGAAGGTTGCTTCCGGCTCAGGCCTCAGACAAGGATTCTGAGCAACCAGGAGGAGCCTGCCAGCCTTTGTAACTTTTCATATCAGCTCCTTTGTTTTCCTGAAAGAGTTAGTTACAACTTGCCACTTTAAAACAATAGCTTCTTGTTTGGGGTTTTTATCTGTTTATTTTTTAGTTTTCACCCTAAATCTTATGAGCCAGAGACTGAGTATATCTGCTTGAGGGTTGCATCAGCACCGTTCAAGGACAAATGTTTGTTGAATGAATCCAGAAGACCGGAGGGAAGGAGAGGTGGAGTGTCTCCAGATGCACGCTGAAAAAATTGGCTGAAATACCCAGCCTTTACCGCCCTGTGACTCTCAGCCATCACGATCTTCCTATGTGGTAACAGATTTAGGACCACTTACACGACAAGGACACAATGCCAGACCCAGTCCCCACCTCCCCCTCCAGAAAAACACAGTCTCCGAGTTTGAGGAGGCAGAATATAGCCCCTCAGGCCAGCTTGAAGGAGACAGGGGGCCTCCCCCTTGCACTTCTTTTTTTTTTTTAATCTAAGTACAGTCGACCTCCGCTTTGCTCTTAACCCCTCTCTTTTCTCTTTACCAGGAAAGAATCCTCATCCGTCTGGGTCTTGCCATCTCTCCAGAAGCCCTACTTTTCTCGCCACGGAACGTACTGGCAGGAAGCCGGTGCCCAAACCTGACACAGGCCTTGCAAACGTTCGGGCTGCCAGATCCCCCGTGCCCCCTGGTGGCCGGGGACACAAAATCCCAAGGGTGAAGGCGCCGCTCTGAGGGAAGCGGAACAGCAGGCTGTGGTGGGTGCCTCTCCACCGCTCCTCGACATCCTTGACCCGCTCTCTCCTCACGACGGTCCGCCCACATTTTCAGCCTTTCGGTCTAGTCCCGACTTTGTCAAAAGGTATTTGTTGGTGAAAGGGGGGAAGCCCCGCATGTAGGACTAGTGAAAGCTGAAGTTATCGGAGGCTTGGGGGAGGGGAGAAGAGCGAACGCGGGCATCTGGCTTCTGAAAAAGCTCTGGAAAACCAGATCCAAGGGGCAGCTGAGGAAAGCACGCTCTGGAAAGAGGACAATCTAATCAAATCCTCACAGGGGTCTCCTCTCCCCCAGAGGTTACGTCAATGGTAAAGCCCAGGGAGCATTGGACAGGCCAAGCACAAGGACATCTTTTCTAGACAAGGGAGGTGCGAGTCGGGCGGCGAGAAGCCTCCCTCAGAGCCCCGGCACCCCACACCCCACAAGAGAACTAGGCCCCCAACCATAGGCCCAGGGGGTAGAAGGTGGGGGGTCACAGGCCTCGCCCCTCTCCTTCTCCACCCCCCTCATAACACCCCACCCCCATCCCCCATTCCCCACCTCCCTTACCCCATCTCACCCTCCACACCCCATCTGACCCCACCCTTATCCTCCCCATCCCCGACCCCCCCCTCACGCCCCCCACTCCGGCACCCGGCACAGTCAAGTGGGCGTAGCCAACAGGCACCGCCCCTCTCCATCTGCAAGTCCCCGCCCAGCCTATTAAAACAAACCCCTTCTGGACTCCCTGGGCAACCCCGCTCGTGATCCTAGCATCTCGTGAGATTTCGCCCTGAAGGAAAGCGAGACCGGGATTGGTCAGGTAAGGCTGTTTCCGGCGGGCGAGTGCAGGGCGGCTTGGTGAGGCAGCGGCTTTCCTTTCCCTCCAGGCTCGGTGCAAGGGAGACCACGTGGCGGGTGCGCGGTCTGGAGAAAACGTAAGTTCAAAGCCCGGATCCTTCTCTTTCTTGCAGGTTGACCTTGGACTAATCACTGGTAAACCGCCCTCCCCCCAAGTCCCACTTCTGTTTTCCGTCTGAAAAGTGAGTTCTCACAACAGAGGGTCGGAGTGAAAACCAAGCAATGTGCTCCGACCCACGGTAGCCTAGGCTAGCTGCTCCGGAAGAGTGGCGGTGCTTATGAGTTTCAGACGTAATAATGCATCGAACTCAAGCGTCCGTGTTTATCGTTTGATCTCACTAGTTGAATGGGTGTGCACTTGAAATGGGGTGGCTGCTCTAGGAATCTGTCCCCTCAGGAGGTGCCGGGGTATGGGGGCAGGCAGAAGGAGGGGTGGAACGTGGACCGTGCCCTCAAGGGAAGGGTCTCTTTGGACGGAGTACAAGGTCTGTCACTCCAGTTGGCCTCTGGTTCAGCCCATGGGAAATTGTTGGTCAGATTTGGAGATGAGAAGAGATTCCCGCTGAACGGGCAGGATCAGGTCTCCGGTTTTCCATTTTCTCAGCAGTGTTCGCAGAGATTTTCATAGGAGCCCGTGGCTTGCTAAATACACGTGTTAACACACAGCCTCTTTGTTTCTGGAGCATTTTGGATCTTGCTATCAGACTTGGGTAGACGCAGGTGACTGAGAGGATAGGAGACCAGGGAAACCAAGTATTGGAGGACCTGAGGCCAATCTGAGCTGGAGCAGAGTGGACGGAAGACACCTTCAGGTAAGCTGGTCCCCTGAACCATCTCAGGTGTGTCAGGAAACCCTGTTGTTCCCTTTGTTCTTGTCATCGAGGAGCTGGATGGAATCTGCATCCTTGAGGATGCTCAAGAGGGGAGGAAGTTGCAGGAGCAACCTTTATATTTTCTAGGCATTTCCCCAGTGGAGTATTTGTCCTGTTGCTTTTTTTTTTTTTCTTTTTAAGATTTTATGTGTGAGAGAGAGCACAAGGTGGGAGGGGAGGGAGAAGAAGCAGACTCCCCACTGAGCAGGGAGCCCAATGCAGGGATCGAACCCAGGACCCTGGATCATGACCTGAACCAAAGGGAGATGCTTGAGCCAACCAGGTGCTCCTGTCCTGTTGCTTTTTTATAAGAAGCAGCTCTGGTGTGTTGGGGACCCCATTCCCAAAGCCATAGTTATGTTTAGAACCTCTGCTTGGAGTGAAAGAGTAAGGCTGGCTATAGACCCCAGGCACTTGACTCCTGTTTGGTGTCAAGCAAGGGCAGAGTGAGTGAGCCCAGGAAGGTTTTGGTCACTTCTCTGTGGGCTTGGACTCCTGAGGGTAAGGGCATACTCCTTGAAAGAGAACAATAGTAGTGCCCAGCTAGTCCTCCAGCTAAAGGCCAAAGAAGTTGGGGAGGCCATGTGGCCCAACTTGAAGCTGGACAATGGACGGAGGCCCCAGGACAACCTTGTGCATTGGGAGTGTCAGGCAGCACATGAGTGTTCTTGATACCAGGACACCTAGCTATAATGTCCAGAATTACTGCTGCCTCCAGAGCAGGAAATGATGACCTTCTGTCTCACAGCCGCAGAACCCAAGAGTGTCTGTGTCAGGACAGACTCGGTCCAGGACCCTGAGAGGAAGAGGACATGCAAAGAGGAGAAAGCCATGACTTCAGAGGAGTTTGAGGCAGAGGGAGAAAAGAGTCAGCCCTGGGCTGCCAGAAAGTCCCCTCCTTAGAGTCCCTCACCTGTGCAGAGAGAAGGATGACCAGAGCATGATCAGGCCATGGTGGAGATGCTCCAGGGCTCTGTCTCCTGTGGCACCTGTGCTGCTCTGGGCTCCCCTTCTTATCCACTGGCCCATATATGGGAGGGGCCTACATGTGTATCTGTGCTCCTCAGATCCTGTGGGTGACACCCCATCAGCAAATATTTGTACTTGAAACAGCCAAGAATATGCAGGGTGGGGAGATGTACCCTCCCAGGAACTATGCTGAGCCTGGTTCACTGGGGAGACAGAGCTTCTGATTGGAGGTGCCTCAAGACAGCGAGCTCAGGCCTTTCTGATTTCTTCCTGGGAATATAGCACCCCTCCCCAACCCATCCTTCTGGATGCCTGGCAGGGCCCACAGACCTCAGCAGAGTAAAGACCTGCTGACCTCCTGGACTGTGGTGGGTGATGTCTAAGTGGAAATTCCTGTTCTCTGACCTTGTCCACTGCTGCCACACATAGTGGAATGTTCCCATTTTCAGGTGACTTCTCTAGGCACATTCCCATCAGGCTGGCATAAGTGATGGCTGTCGAAAGCCCTGGTCCAGCAGCCAGGCCTCATTCCTGTGCCCCCCTCCCATGGTCTGCTCTGTGACATGGGTGCAAGTGACTCACACTCTTGAGCCTCAACTACTGTACATGGAAAGGGAAAATCAATCTTAGCCAAGAGAGAAACTAGAAGCTAGAAAATGAACTGCTTTGGTAACTTCTTAAGTTCTACCAAACATGAGGAATTCTTTTCATTCATCATTGTGATTCCAAATCCAGCTTCAAGATCACATTACCCATCTCCCAGAGAAGTGTGAAAGGAGAGTATGGATGTGACAAAAGGATGAAGATGTCTCAGAGGAAGTGAGTCTGGCAGAAGTCTTCACACTAAAGGAACTCTCTCAAAAATATGTCAGGACATTGAAAACATGAAAGATAAAATGTTGGAAGTCCATCCGAACTTAGAAAGCAGCATGACAATTTGCCAGGGCATAGAAAAGATGCTCTCGCTCTATACCAAAAGTGACCTGAGAAGAACCGTAAGCAATGTTAAAACTACCCTTGATACATTTTTTTTGCAGAGAAATGGTTTAATTTTCAGAGTTTAAAATCAACATACTAAGTAAATAGTAGTTTTACTCTTTTATTCATTTCTCAACATGTTTATAGCCAATAGGAAGAGAATTCTTCATGGTTGGCAAAAAACAGTTTTTGAATGGCCACAGAAAAACCGTGAGTTCGTGGATTCATAACTTGGCTTTGCATAGTCTCATCTTGCACAGTCATTTTTATGGTCCAGCTCTATCATGCAAAGCAAAGTCGACTTCTGATTAGTTTATCTTTCAGCTTGCTGCTTTTTCATTTGCTTTCTCAATAGACTGTAAGGTCTGTGGCACTCAGTAAATGTTTTTGAGTGAATCAAGGATTGAGTATAGAAGGTGTGTCCGGAGAAGAGGTCACCTGGTCTGGAGACATTCCTGTGAACATGTCCACCCTGCCCCAGCCACTGGCAGCTCACCCAGGCCCCCAGGGCCCCCAGGTGGTCTCAGACACAAGTGTCCACACTTTAAGGGACACAGCTCTGTGAGAGCCAGAAGACCTGACCTCCTGCTGTGCTAAAAAGGCACAGAGGGCAAAATATATCAGGGCAAGAAGAGATGAGACACCAGAGGGAAATTTCAGAGACGTATTGGATACCACGTGGAATCTTGTCTGTCCAAGGGCTGCCTTGAGAGCCTGAGGTGGGGCTGCTGCATCAGGACTGGGCTCCCACCTTCTCATTAGCCTGCTGCTCCTCAAGACCAGAGTTGGGGTCTTTTCTCTGGAACTCAGGAAGGATCATCCTCCAGCATTCCTGGAGCCCCTGAGATCTAGAAAAACAGATGTGGCTTGTCCTGTTCTCTAATATAATGCTCAGTAGAATTGGGGAGAATTCCTTGATTTCTGTTGATACAGTGGAAAGATGTTCCCTAGCATCGTGGCCACACCCCAGGCTCCAAGAGAGGTGGGCTGACATTCCAGGGACACAGAGTGCTGCCCAGTTGGCATAGGGTAGAAGCACAGAAACATTCTAAAGGCCCCCAATAAGGCAGATGCTCTGGGATCCTAGTTGGAATTCTGTGAATGGAAAAGGTGGGGACAGGATACCCACTCTAATGAGCTCAGGGGCTGGTCATGGCCTAAGTAGCAAATGAAGACCATGAAAACAGGTGACCAGGATGCAGTAGGAACATCCTTCAAATTCATGCCTTGGCTCTGAGAGTTGTCCTTAGCCAGTCCTGATCCTGGGCAGGAAGGACAGCCCTTCGTATAGCTGTGTTCCTGGTGCTCCTGCTTCCAGCCCCACAGCATGTCCCCTGATCCAGAGGCTCTGCATGAAGGTGGACAGAGGAGTATGCCTTGCCTCACAAGGGAAGAGTGTTTGGCTCATACTACACACTTTTAGATCTGAAGACAGTGGTCACTTCTGCCTCCTCGGATCTCCTAGACACTGGGATCCCGTAGACCCTTCCCAATCTAGGACTTACACAGTTTTCCTGTTTCCCCGAAGTCCAGGTGAAGTCTGTCAGTCAGGTTTCTCTAGCATTGAGATTGTCCAACCACTTGGTGGGGCAAACCCATCCAAACCCCTTGTCTGAAGGGGTCTACCAATTACTCCCTGTGGGGAGTGGGGTTTGGATTCACAGGGATAAAAATAAAATCGACCGTGAACTTTACATTTCCTGCAAAGGTTATTGGAAGTACTGGATGAAAAGTTCCAAAGCAGCGTTTCCATGCCCAGTGACTGCTCTGTTATCAGGGACATTCACAATTATCTTTGTTACTAATCTCAGTCTCCTGCAGCTAATTGATAACAGTGATTGCCTGGTGGCTAAAATGCCCACAGAGCACATTCGAATTAACCTATTTGATACAAAGCCTGCTGATACCAGTGGTAGAAATTTGGAGAAAGCAGCCTTCGTGAAGATACTAAGGTGGAGAACATCCTTCAGAGAATCCCAGTCTCCTCACCAGTGGTATTGAAGAATTGTTTGGGCATCACAATGCAAGGGGTAAAGAATAGCCTGGAGAATTCTTTGTGTGGAGAGGTTCTCTCTCTGTGTGTTCTAAAATGTCAGAACTACAAATGTGTGATCCAGCCCAGCATGGGAATCATCCCTAAATTTGGCAGATCCTTTTTTTTTTTAAGATTTTATTTATTTATTTGACAGAGAGACAGCCAGCGAGAGAGGGAACACAGGCAGGGGGGGAGTGGGAGAGGAAGAAGCAGGCTCCCAGGGGAGCATGGAGCCCGATGTGGGGCTCAATCCCAGGACCCCAGGATCACGCCCTGAGCCGAAGGCAGACGCTTAACGACTGAGCCACCCAGGTGCCCCTAAATTTGGCAGGTCCTTAAATGTCAAATACAGCTTCAAATTTTGTGAGGGGGAAAAGTGTTGGTATTTGGGTACTGAGCTTAATAGGGAGAGAGAGGGGAAAAGTTTTATTCCTGTTCCTAATGGCACTGTCCCAGAAGAATGGGAATAATTAAAAAAGGTAGGAGCAGGGCCAGAAGGGGCTTTTTGAAGTTGTATTTATATTAGTTGTTTCCTAGGAATGAGGAAATAGCAGTTGTCAATACATACTTGGGAGGGGGCCTTTGGAGATCAGATTTGGGGCCAAGACCCCTGGGAAATGCCTAGACCTGATCTGCCTTTGAAAGGTCAGGATGTGAAGAGGACACTTGAACCTAAAGGTCCCCTGGTGGCAGCTTCTTGATGACAAGGATACCTGCTTTTAGCTCATGCTTATTTCTCTCCCTGCCTCTAAGACCCCAAAGAGCTCATGGTTCTCACCCCCAGTGGCTGTCAGAATTGGACTAGTCCTGTCCTAGGTTTGGTTGCCAATATGGTTCTGACCTCTCCGCAGCCCAGATTCCTACATTGAATCTTCTCCAGCCATTTTGCTGGGCTGATCCCAGCCTTCTAGGAGGAAATCCCTTTTACCTCCTGGGAAGAAGAGCAGATTTCCTCTCTGCCCTTGGGTTTAAAGGATCCATAAAAGTCTTTGAACTCCTCAAACAAAATGTATTTTTCTTAGTCTCTGATAATTCCCATGGTCCCATTACAAACACCCACTCCTCCCTTTTTCTGGCCAACTCCTAGTTGTAATTTTGACCTGACTTCCTTCAGGGAAGCCTTGACCCTCAAAATCTGGAAGACCAGCCATCCCTTGATTGTACATCTGTTCTTCCATGAATGCACACATGTTTTGCAGTTTTAGGTAACATAAAATATAAGTGACTCTGATATTCTGGAATTTTATTTTGTTTATTTCTTTTTCTTTTGGGATAACAACACTGTCTGCATAAAGCTGTCTTAACTCGAACATTTGAGTTATTCTGATGTGGCCAAAACTCCCCCAAGTATACCTCCAGGTTGGTTTTCTTTTCTTTTTCTTTCATGAATGGGGCATATGAGTCAGTCAGTTGTATGGAGAAAGTCAAAAACCCAATCTGAATTAACTGGATGGAGATCCAGTGATAATAACATTGTTCTTTCAGTTGGAAATTTGAGCTAGGATCTGAAAAAGGGAAGTGTAGCCAGAAAGGATAGTACTGCTTCTGAGGAACCAGAGGAGAGACCCTGAGGTCTGAGCAGGATGCTCCATGCTCCATGCACCACGTCTCGTTCTGGTGAGGCAGGAGCCCTAAGCTTGGGATGCTGCCATCATACTGCCCTCGGCCATGCAGTATGGGTGAACAGGCTTTACTTTTGCCTCAAAGTGCAGTTTTGCCTTAATCTCAAGCATTTTGATTTTTGCTTTGGTGTATGCCATTTTATAGACGTTTAAGATATTTCTTAACCAGATAGAGTTTTTGGAAATGAAAGAATTCTAATTGGAATTTTTTATGACATTTTAAATATTTAGTTTGTGTTCAGTAATTATAGTTCATATAATTTATTGTTTTGTGATTTTACTAGTTAAAACTTTTTAAGAAAAATAATAAACTAAAAGCTTAAAAAATATTCCATAGGAAAAAAATATTTCATGGAATATTTTTTTTAAAGGTGAAGGCTTTGTTCTGATTGTGAGCTCCATGTTCCCCTAAATAAAACAGTAATTCTCATATTCGTAGGACAGACGTAATAAAATCATCTTGAAAGAGTATACATTTTTTTCATCCCCAACTTCCACATGCTGTAGAATAGTGTCATGCTACTTTTACAGTTGAAAAATTTTAAAATGATGTAATGGCACTCATTGTCCAGGTGTTCCTTAATCTTTCACATCTGAGTTATTTGTTAGAGCTGAAAAGGGGCTCATTCTGGGCCTCGTGACATTCCTTATTCCTCTATATGTTCAATAGTCAGGGGATAATCAGCAACTTTTCCTTGAAAGGGATGGGGTTGGTTTTCAGGCTCCTCGGTACTAACTCTGCAGAGGGCTAGAATTCAATGAGGCAGTAGCTGGATATGGAATGGGACCAGTGGTGATCTTGCTTCCCCATCGGGGCCTGGTAAGATGCACAATCTGGTGCCAGCAGGGGCAAAGCTGTAGCTTTGTGACCACCCAGTAGAGAACGGAACTGGGGTAAACGGAGGACTCCCCAACTATTGCCAGAACATCGACTTTGGCCTTGAGTTGGTTCCTTTCAAGGGTGGAGGAATAATGGGGTTGCTAGCACTCAGCCTTGTTTCTTGACTATTTCGCCAGGATTCTTTTCGGAGCAGATTCATCAGGATGAGCATGCCGGCCCCGCCTAGGCTCCTGGACCTGGCAGGTCAGAGCCTGCTGCGGGACCAGGCCTCGGCCATCGCCGCTCTGGAGGTGCTGCCCATGGAGCTCTTCCCACCGCTGTTCACAGCAGCCTTCGCTGGGAGGCACAGCGAGACCCTGAAGGCGATGGTGCAGGCCTGGCCCTTCCCCTGCCTCCCTCTGGGGGCCCTGATGAAGGAGCAGCAGCCTCACCAGGAGACCTTCCAAGCTGCGCTCGATGGACTTGATGTCCTGCTTGCCCAGGAGGTTCGCCCCAGGTGAGGGTGATCCCGTAGACTGGGAGGGCCCTGGGGGTCCAAGCAAGATACAACTGGGGTCATGGAAAGTCCAGGGCCACAGGGTGGGCCAGCAGCTTCTGTGAGAAAGCTCAGAGCAGCCTTGGGGCCATCTCTGGGGTCACTCTAGGAATAGGCTATGGACATGTAGGGCTGATTGAGATGCAGAGGTGACCAAAGGAACATGCTGCCCACCTCCTGCCAGTGGCACTTAAAGGTACTGCAAGTTGGGCCCAAGAAGGATCCCAGTAGCCCAAGGAGCCACTGACATCCAGGGTGTGGAGTAAAAGCACACGCCAGGCATCTGGGCCTTGCCTAGATTCTAAGACTCAGTCTTATTCCCCATTGATCTGAAAGCATTTCGGTCTGTCTCCCATCTTCCCTGCAGTAGGTGGAAACTGCAGGTGCTAGATTTACGGAAGAATGCTCATCAGGACTTCTGGACTGTGTGGTCTGGGACCAGGGCCAGTATGTACTCCCTGTTGGAGCCAGAGGTGGCCCAGCCCACGAGGAAGAAGCAAAAAGTGGATGGTTGCAGGCCACGGCCCAAGCCACCCTTGGCTCCTGTGGAGGTGCTGATAGATCTTTGCCTCAAAGAAAGTACCCCTGACGAGTCCGTCGCCTACCTCATCCAGAAAGTCAAGCAGAGGAAGGGTCTGCTGCACCTGTGCTGTAAGAAGCTGAAGATTTTCGCGATGCCCATGCAGAACATCAGGAAGATCCTGAACATCGTACAGCTGGACTCCATCCAGGATCTGGAAGTGAATTGCACCTGGAAACTGTCTACCCTGGGGAAGTTTGCTCCTCACCTGGGCCAGATGGCCAATCTGCGCAGGCTCCTCCTCTCGCACATCCACATGTCTTCCCACAGCACGCCGGCGAAGGAGGAGCAGTGCATCAGCCAGTTCACCGCTCAGTTCCTCAGGCTGCACCACCTTGAGGAGCTCTATTTGGACTCCATCTCCTTCCTCGAAGACCGCCTGGACCAGGTGCTCAGGTGAGGGACGGTGAGGTTTCTCGGCAGACGAGCATAAGCGCTTTTTTGTTTCAGTAAACGAAAGCGGGCATCTGCCGTGTGCCTGCCGTTGACAGTGCCAGAGCACGTCATGAGTCACTGGAAGGTCCACACACTGTCCCTGCTCTGTCTCTACGCATGTTGTCACATAACCTCCCAGATAAAGTTTGGTGGTATGAACTAGGATAGATACTATTCGAAGGGGCTGCTAGTTAGGAATCTGTATAAGGGGGGGCTTTGGGAATTCTTCCTGAGAAAATGATGCCTAAATTAGAATGATAAAAAATAACTAAACTTGAGGGCATGGTTGAAGGGGAAATGCATCCGGTGTGAGATTTCAGATCCCAAGTTCTGCACTTGGCAGTTTTGTCAGCCTGAGCCTCTCCCTCCAAACCTTCCTTCAATTCCGTCTGTAAAGGGTTGCTCTGGGTCCCACATAAGGCACTAGAGAGGGAATGCCTGATTCGGGGATGAGGGGGAGGGAGCAAGAGTGAAGAATTGTGGAAAGTGATTCCTGGTACGTGGATGATACAGTGATCCAGGTTAGGCCTTGCAGGCTGCATGTTGCCAAGCCTTGCCCAGATTAGCTCTTTGTGCACATCTCCCATTAGCCTCATCGGAAACAGGTACCCAGGACTGGGGTCGTAGAAGCGGCCAGAGTTGAAAGCATTTCTAGTCGTGTCTCCCAGTGCTAAACTTCGATTCGATTCCCTTCCTTATTGGAGACATGGGGCCAGGCTCCCCTCTGAGTGCCTCACATTGTGGGATTGATTCATGCTCACAGCACCTCCAGGGGGCATGCTGTGGTGCATCTGACAGCACAGGGGGCATGGAGGTTTCGTTTACTTAACCACGTCACCGAGCAAATGAGTAATGGAGAAAGGACTACCCTGAAACTTGGATGGATTTGAGTGCCTTTTTTCCCCAGACGGCGTCCTGGGGCTTGACCGTCATCTGTAACGCCCTGGGTCTGCGTGCAGTGGGTCATCCCCCTGTCCCTCTGCCCGCCACCTCTACCCCCCCCAGAACTAACTGCTCTGTCTCTCCCCAGGTGCCTGAAGACCCCCTTGGAGACCCTGTCAATAACTAATTGCCTGCTTTCGGAATCCGACTTGACACATCTGTCCCAGCACCTGAACGTCAGTCAGCTGAAGGACCTGGGTCTCAGCGGGGTCAGCCTGACCAATATGAGTCCTGAGCCTCTCCAAGTTCTGATAGAGAGAGCCTCCGCCACCCTCCAGGACCTGGACTTAGATGAGTGTGGGATCATGGACTCCCAGTTCACGGACATCCTGCCTGCCCTGGGCCGCTGCTCCCAGCTTACAACCTTCAGCTTCTGTGGAAACCCCATCTCCATGGCTGTCCTGGAGAACCTACTGCGCCACACCATCGGGCTGAGCAACCTGAGTCACGTGCTGTATCCGGCCCCCCTGGAGAGTTACGAGGACGTCCGTGGCACCCTCCACCTGGGCAGACTGGCCCAGCTGCATGCCAGGCTGAAGCAGATGCTGCAGGAGTTGGGGCGGCCAGGCATGGTCTGGTTCAGTGCCAACCCCTGCCCTCACTGCGGCGACAGGACCTTCTATGACCCGGAGCCCATTCTGTGCCCCTGTTACATGCCTGCCTAGCTGGATACACATCACAGGTTTTATTCTGGGCACTTGGACACTGAAGCCCAGGCATAAGTGTCTTAAAGGAGCACAGAAGCCACAGTTTGAGAAAATCAGCCTGATGCGAGCAGGAGAAGGAAAGGTGATTCAGGGAGGGGGAGATGTTGACTTGGGACTTAATAGGATCTTTGGGGAGATGCATCTTATAGTATTAGAAATATGAATCTGAATTTCTAGAGGGAGATTCGGGTTTGGGTGGTGGATGTGGGAGTTACCCCTGCATGGATGATTGTAAAGACATGGTCAGAAATAAAGAGAACCTCAGTGTCACCTGTCTGGTGTCCTCTGTGCTACATGAAGCTTATTCTCCAGGAATCCACAGTTCCTGATTAAAGGAGAAGGTATAGCGTTCATGAGGCTCAGACACTAAGCTGGGTGAGGTTCGGCCCCAGGAGTTCACGGCACCATTTATCATTCCTCCATTTGCTGCTTATCTCTGGCGCACCTGCTACCTCTTCACTTAATTTCTGTGGCTGTTTAAGGGGTCAACACACACACAGCGCATCCTCAGGGCCTGGAACATACCAGGGGGCCAATAGCACCACTGGAGAAAAAGTGCTTTGGAAGGGCTCTCACGAACTCGGCCAGACTCTGGACTCAAGCACTTCTCCCCAGTGGATCCAAAGTCTTCCTCCCTGGCCTTTGGCTGTACCAAGGTAGGGCTTTACTGTGTACAAGTCAGGTCCTCAAGACTGGAGGGGACGTACACCCTGCAGATGAACTGGAGCCCCTGAGCCTTACCAGCCCATTCTTGTCTCCCCACCAGGTCCAGTCCTTTCTCAATCAATTAGTTGTGGTCAGTAAAAATATGTAAATTCTTTTTAGCAAAATACTAAGATCATATAGATATATGACATTGGTTTAGTATTTGTTTCCCATATTAAAAATCTGACCTCTTTTTGTGGGGGCTAGATCATGTCAATGTGAGTTTGACTTTCTCTCCAGAAAATCTGCCTTCCTCGCTATCAAAGGTGGTAAGCCAACTCTGAGCAAGGAAGGTGCTGTGGATTTGGGTCCTGAGAATGAATAAACAAACCCTTACCATGTCCTGGGAGACACTTGGGTGGAAGCAGGTCAATGTCAGACTTGAGAATTGGGGGTGTGGAGGGGCCACCCTGTGAGACCAATCATCCAAATGAAGATGTCACACTGTAGACTGTCCAGTGAGCAAGAGGGCTCCCTGTCCCCACACCTCTGCATCCTGGCCCTAGGCTGCCTCACGTCCCTCACTGCATGGACTCCCAGACAAATACCGGGAGAGAAGACCACACAACAAGGCCCAGGGCAGGACTCCATCTGCACATTTCCCTGACTTTAAGCAGGTCAGCCCTGCTTGTTGTTCCACTGCCTCTCATTCAGTGCTAGCCACTGTGTGTGTGTGTGTGTGTGTGTGTGTGTGTGTGTGTGTGTGCACCACTGTCCTTGCTGGGTGTCAGCACCTTCCTCTTTTGCCACACACAACAACTGGCCTTTCAGTCTCTTCCTATACTGTTTACCCCTTCTGCCTAGAAGCCTTCTATCATATACCCAAAGAACCAGAAATAGGCACATCAGCTTCTGGGACACACCTTGCCATTTCTGATGGAAGAGAAAACAGAAATCTCTGTAAATTCATCAAAATCGTAGAGGACAACATAGGCTGCAACCTCTTTGACATCGGCCACAGCAAATATTTTCATGACACATCTCCAAAGGCAAGAGAAACAAAAGAAAAAATGAACGTGTGGGACTTCATAAAGATAAAAAGCTTCTGCATAGCCAAGGAAACAGTCAAAAAAACTAAGAGGCAGCCAATGGAATGGGAGAAGATATTTGCAAATGACACTACAGATAACAGACTGGTATCCAAGATCTACAAAGAACTTCTCAAACTCAATACACGGGAAACAAATAATCAAATAAAAAAATAGGCAGAAGATATAAACAGACACTTTTCCAATGAAGCCATACAAATGGCTCCCAGACACAAGAAAAAATGTTCAAAATCATTAGCCATCAGGGAAATTCAAATCAAAACCACATTGAGATACCACCTTACACCAGTTAGAATGGCAAAAATGGACAAGGCAGGAAGCAACAAATGTTGGAGAAGATGTGGAGAAAGGGGATCCCTCTTACACTCTTGGTGGGAAGGCAAGTTGGTATAGCCACTGTGGAAAACAGTGTGGAGGTCTCTTAAAAAGTAAAATATTGAGCTACCCTATGATCCAGCCATTGCACTACTGGGTGTTTACCCCAAAGATACAGACGTAGTGAAGAGAAGGGCCATATGCACCCCAATGTTCATAGCAGCATTGTCCACAATAGCTAAATCGTGGAAGGAGCCAAGATGCCCTTCAACAGATGACTGGATTATGAAGATGTGGTCCATATATACAATGGAATATTACTCAGCCATTAGAAAGAACAATTATGCAACATTTGCTGCAACATGGATGGAACTGGAGAAGATAATGCTAAGTGAAATAAGTCAAGCAGAGAAAGACAATTATCATATGGATTCACTCATTTATGGAACATAAGAAATAGGAAGATCGGTAGGAGAAGGAAGGGAAGAATGAAGGGGGAGTAAACAGAAGGGGGACTGAACCATGACAGACTATGGACTCTGGGAAACAAACTGAGGGCTTCAGAGGGTAGGGGGTTTGAAGATTGGGATAGGACAGTGATGGGTATTAAGGAGGGCACGTATTGCATGGAGCACTGGGTGTTATACGCAAATAATGAATCATGGAACACTACCTCAAAAACTAAGGATGTACTGTATGCTGACTCACATAACATAATAAAAAAATTATTTAAAAAAAGGAAAAAAAAAGAAATCTGTGTAACTGATGGAATGTCCCAAAAAAGAGAGTCAGGAAAAGATCTCATGTTTTCCTGACATGCACCTTGTCCTAGCATCCCTAATGTAGACCCAAGTTACAGGGACTAATTTCCAGAATGGGAACCAACAGCTCTAGGATTTGAGCAAAAGTGTACAAAATGGACAGCTTCTCTGGGAAGAAGAGGAAAAAACAAAGCATCACATGATCTCAGCATTGGATTGCTCAATCACAAAATAGAGACAATACTCCATAATGATGTGGTGAGATTTACCTATGGGACTAACATGAAAAGCATGCATTGGAGTGCCCTGTTCATGGATGACCTCATGTAGGAAAGTGATGGTTATATCTGCCCAACACAAGTAAAGGAAGAACAAAAGTCACCACTGCATCTTGATTTTAAAGCAGGGTGTCCTACAGTCAGGGCTCTATTTGGCTGACCTCATTTGAGAGAAATCTGGCAAGATTCTTTACTCGGAATTTAGACTCTGCCGTCAAAATGTTCAAAGAGGCATGTTATCAAGGCAATGAGGTTTTTAAAACCCGGAATTGGTTGGAGAGAGTCCTCATCAGTAAGGATGGCCATACAAGGGGCCTGGGGAGGTAGTGACGGCTGGTGGCAGAGGGACCATATAGATGAAGGCCCTGTTGGGGGAGATAGGAGTCTCCAGGTCATTAGAAAGCAGGCAGGAGATTATGGCACACATAGTAGATTGTTCAGTAATAATTCACCTTGGAGCAACTTGATCTGCACAGGAGATAGGCATATTGGATTTAGGGCAGCTGGAGATAAGGATGTGAGAGGAAAGAATATGGATAGAAAAGAATCAGAGGGCAATCTCATGTAACAAGACTGGGGAATCATCCGGAGGCCGAAAAGACCCTGGAAGGAGACCGGAGGCCTGGGCAGAACGAAAATGTCAAATAATTCTAGGAGAGGGAGTTGGGGAGAACTGAACTGTAGTAGTTTCAGTAGTAGTTTCACTTTTTTTTTTAATAATATTGTTTTATTATATTATGTTAGTCACCATACAGTACATCCCTAGTTTTTGACGTAATGTTCCATGATTCATTACATGCGTATAATACCCAGTGCACCATGAAATACGTGCCCTCGTTAATACCCATCACCAGCCGATCCCATTCCCCACCCCCACCACCTGAAGCACTCAGTTTGTTTCCCAGAGTCCATAGTCTCTCATGGTTCATTCCCCCTTCTGTTTACCCCCCCCTTCATTCTTCCCATTCTTCTCCTACTGATCTTCCTACCTCTTATGTTCCATAAATGAGTGAAACCATATGATAATTGTCTTTCTCTGCTTGACTTATTTTGCTTAGCATTATCTCCTCCAGTGCCCTCCACGTTGCAGCAACTGTTGAGAAATCATTCTTTTTGATGGCTGAGTAATATTCCATTGTTTATATGGGCCACATCTTCTTAATCCAGTCATCTGCTGAAGGGCCTCTCGGCTTGTTCCACAATTTAGCTATTGTGGACAATGCTGCTATGAACATTGGGGTGCATATGGTCCTTCTCTTCACTACGTCTGTATCCTTGGGGTAAATACCCAGTAGTGCAATGGCTGGATCATAGCGTAGCTCAATTTTTAACTTTTTAAGGGACCTACACACTGTTTTCCAAAGTGGCTGTACCAACTTGCATTCCCACCAACAAGGTAGGAGGGATCCCCTTTCTCCACATCCTCTCCAACAATTGTTTCCTGCCTTGCCCATTTTTGCCATTCTAACTGGTGTAAAGTGGTATCTCAGTGTGGATTTGATTTGAATTTCCCTGAAGGCTAATGATTTTGAACATTTTTTCATGTGTCCATTAGCCATTTGTATGGCTTCATTAGAAAAGTGTCGGTTCATATCTTCTGCCCATTTTTTGATTTGTTTGTTTGTTTCTTGTGTATTGAGTTTGAGAAGTTCTTTGTAGATCTTGGATACCAGTCTTTTATCTGTAGTGTCATTTGCAAATATCTTCTCCCATTCCGTGGGCTGCCTCTTAGTTCTTTTGACTGTTTCCTTGGCTGTGCAGAAGCTTTTTATCTTTATGAAGTCCCACACATTCATTTTTTCTTTTGTTTCTCTTGCCTTTGGAGATGTGTCATGAAAAAAGTTGTCGTGGCTGAAGTCAAAGAGGTTGCTGCCTATGTTCTCCTCTAGGATTTTGATGGGTTCCTGTCTCACATCGAGGTCTTTCATCCATTTGTACTTGATCTTTGTGTATGGTGTGAGAGAGTGGCCAAGTTTCATTCTTTTGCATATAGCTGTCCAATTTTCCCAGCACCATTTATTGAAGAGACTGTCGTTTTTCCACTGGATGTTTTTTCCTGCTTTATCAAAGATTAGTTGCCCAAAGAGCTGAGGGTCCATTTCTGGGTTTTCTATTCTGTTCCATTGGTCTATGTGTCTGTTTTTGTGCCAGAACCATGCTGTCTTTGTGATCACAGCTTTGTAGTACAGCTCGAAATCCGGCATTGTGATGCCCCCAGCTTTGTTTTTCCTTTTCAACAGTTCCTTGGTGATTCGGGGCCTTTTCTTGTTCCACACAAATTTAAGGGCTGTTTGTTCCAGTTCTTTGAAAAATGTCATTGGTATTTTGATCAGGATGGCATTGAAAGTGTAGATTGCTCTGGGTAGCATAGACATTTTAACTATGTTAATTCTTCTGACCCATGAGCATGGAATATTTTTCCATCTTTCTGTGTCTTCTTCAATGTCTTCCAAGAGTGATTTGTAGTTTCTAGAATATAGCTCCTTTTCGTCTCTAGTTAAGTTAATTCCGAGATAACGTATGATTTTTGGTGCTATTGTAAATGGGATGGATTCCCTAATTTCTCTTTCTTCAGTCTCATTATTCGTGTATAGAAATGTAACTGATTTCTGAGCATTGATTTTGTATCCCGCCACATTACTGAATTGCTCTATAACTTCTAATAGTTTGGGAGTGGATTCTTTTGGGTTTTCCATGTAGAGTATCATGTCATCTGCGAAGAGAGACATTTTGATTTCTTCTTTGCCGATTTGGATACGTTTTATACCTTTTTGTTGTCTGATTGCTGTTGCAAGGACTTCTAGTACTATGTTGAATAATAGTAGCAAGAGTGGGCATCCTTGTCATGTTCCTGATCTTAAGGGAAAGTCTTCCAGCTTTTCCCCACTGAGAATAATATTTGCTGTAGGCTTTTCATAGATCACTTTTATGAGATTGAGAAATGTACCCTCTAATCCTACACTCTGAAGGGTTTTAATCAGGAAAGGATGCTGTATTTTGTCAAATGCTTTTTCAGCATCAATTGAGAGGAATATATGGTTCCTGAGTCTTGTCTTGTTGATATGTTGTATCACGCTGATTGATTTGCGAATGTTGAATCACGCTTGCATCCCAGGTATGAATCCCACTTGGTCATGAGGGATAATCCTTTTAATGTACTGTTGGATTCTATTAGCCAGGATCTTGTTGAGCATTTTGGCGTTCATATTCATCAGGGGTATCGGTCTGTAATTCTTTTTGATCAAGTCTTTGCCTGGTTTGGGGATCACGGTCATACTGGGCTCATAGAATAAGTTTGGTAGTTTTCCTTCTGTTTCTATTTTTTGAAACAGCTTCAGGAGAATAGGTATAATTTCTTCTTTGAATGTCTGGTAGAATTCTCCGGGGAATCCATCAGGCCCTGGAGTCTTGTTTTTCGGGAAGTTTTTGATCACTGCTTCAATCTCTTCATAATTAATTGGTATGTTTAAAAAATCAATTTCTTCCTGTTTCAGTCTTGGTAGTTTAGAAGTTTCCAGGAAGGCATCCATTTCTTCCAGGTTGTTTAGTTTATTGACATAAAGGTGTTGATAACAATTTCTAATGATCCTTCCTATTTCGTTGGTGTTGGTTGTGACCACTCCCTTTTCATTCATAACTTTATTATTTTGGGTCCTTTGTCTATTCTTTTGAATAAGTCTTACCAGTGGTTTATCGATCTTATTTATTCTTTCAAATAACCAGCTTCTAGTTCTGTTGATCTGGTCTACTGTGGTCCTGGATTCTAATTCATTGATCTCTGCTCTAATCTTGATCAACTGCTTTCTCGTGTGCAGGTTAGGCCTGTTCTTCTGTTCCTGTTCCAGCTTCTTGAGGTGAGAATATAAAAACTGCATTTTAGATTTGTCTATTCTTTTGAGTGAGGCTTGGATGGCTATGTATTTTCCCCTTAGGACTGCCTTTGCCATGTCCCATAGGTTTTGGACCGTTGTGTTTTCATTCTCATTGGTCTCCATAAATTGTTTAAATTGTTTTTTGATTTCCTGGTTTATCGAATCATTCTTGAGCAGGATGGTTCTTAGTTTCCAAGTGTTTGAGTTTCTTCCAAATTTTTCCTTGTGATTGAGTTCCAGTTTCAAACCACTGTGGTCTGAGAATACACAGGGAATAATTTCAGTTTTTGGTATCGGTTGAGACCTGTTTGTTGACCCAGCATATGATCTATTCTGATGAACATTCCATGTGAATTCGAGAAGAATGAGTATTCTTTGGTTCTGGGGTGTAGTGTTCTATATCTATATATGAGGTCCATCTGGTCCAGTATGGCATTCAGAGTTCTTGTTTCTTTGTTGATTTTCTGCTTAGATGATATGTCTATTGCTGATAGTGGAGTGTTGAGGTCCCCTACTATTAACGTATTTTTATCTATATGTCTCTTTATTCTGGTTAAGAGTTGGCTTGTGTATCTTGCTGCTCCCCTGTTGGGGGCATAGGTATTTATAATTGTCATATCCACTTGTTGGATACATCCTTTAAGAATAATATAGTGTCCTTCTGTATCTCTAACTACAGTCTTTAGTTTAAAATCCAATCTGCCTGGTATGAGAATCGCTACCCCAGCTTTCTTTTGAGGTTCATTGGCATGAAAAATGGTTTTCCATCCCTTCACTTTCAGTCTGAATGTATCTTTAGGTTCAAAATGAGTCTCTTGTAGACATCAAATGTATGGGTCATTTCTTTTTATCCAATCTGCAGCCCTGTGGTGTTTTATGGGAGCATTTAGGCCAGTCTCATTGAGAGTGATTATTGAGAGATATGATTTTAATGATGCCATGTTGCCTGTAAAGTCTTTGTTTCTATAGATTATGACTTTCTGTTCTGTATCACTCTTGGGGCCTTTTTACTTTTACAGAACCCCCCTTAATATCTCCTGTAGGGCTGGTTTCGTGGTTACGCAGTTGGTCAATGACTGGCGATTCTGGAAGGTCTTTATCTCTCCATCAATTCTGAATGGCAGCCTTGTTGGATAAAGGATCCTTGCCTGCATGTTTTTCTCTGAAAGGGCACTAAAAATGCCCCGCACCAACCCTTTCTCTCATTCTAGGTCTGTGTAGACAGGTCTGACGTAATTCTGATACCTTTGCCTTGATACGTGAGAAATTTCGTTGCCCTGGCTGCTTTCAATACTGTATCCTTGAATCTAATATTTGTGAATTGCACTATGATGTGACATAGGGGACGTTTGTCTTGGTTGAATTTGGGAGGGGTCCTCTCTTCCTGTTTGACATGAATGCTTGTTTCCTTTGCTAGATTAGGGAAGTTTTCAGCTACAATTTGTTCAAATATCTCTTCTAGACCTCTCTCTTTCTCCACCCCCTCGGGGATGCCGATGATTCTGACATTGGAACCTTTCATTGAGTCAGTAATCTTCCATAACCTATATTCTTGAGATTGGATTTTTTTGAGCCAAGTTTCTGTTTTAGCTTTCTCTTCTACCATCCCATCCTCCAATTCACTAATTTGTTCTTCTGCCTCATTCACCCTGGCCGTCAGAGCATCTAGTTTTGACTGCATTTGATTCATAGCATTTTTAATTTCTGCCAGATTCGCTCTCATTTCCGCCCTTAGAGATTCTATATTCTCGTTGATATTTTCGTTAATATTTTTTTCAAGTCTACACATCATCTTGACCATTGTTACTCTGAACTCCATTTCTGATAATTTGGTTATATCCATATCCATCAGTTCTGTGGCAGAGGTCACAGACTCATTATCTTTTCTTTGCTGAGGGGGGAGGATTTCTAATTCTCGTCATTCTGATGAGGAGAGGTTGCAGGGCTGTCCAGAGCCCAAATCATTGACCAGGACCCAGGCAGCATGCTCTTGTTTTATAGGGACCTTAGGGATGTGGGCTTCTTGATTTTCAGCCTGCCTTCTGGGGGAGGGTCCTGCCGTGCCGATACTCAGGCAACCCTTTTTGAGTAGAGTCTCCCTGTCCCCGGCGAGGGGGGATGGGGATGGGCACAATGTGAGCTGGTATTTCCGGGCTTTTGTTCTGTGGCAGCTTTCCCTGGTGGTTTTCTGTGGCTCTTCTGAGAGAGCAGCAGTGGAAGAATCCTAGCCTCTGTCTCAGAGCAGAGAGATCACAGTCCGCTCTCCACTGAGCTGTCCTGGCCTCTTTAACCCTATTTCTGTTGGTGTTACTAAAAACCCTATAGCATCCCGGGTTGTGCACCCCACAGCTGGCGTCCCAGCCCTCACTTCCAGGGCCTTCACGTCTCTGTCCTTTATGTTTCTAACCCCCCCAGCCACCAGCCGCCCCCGCGCGCTCCTGAGCTCCCTGTTTCAGTATGGCTTGGGGGCGCTCCGGAGCGCCAGTTTTCAGTCTGGTTGCACACGCGTTCCCAGGTTCACGATCTCAGTCTGCTCTCTCATGGGTGGCAGTCCGTGAGTCCGGCCCGCTCCCCAGTGCAGGTGGCTACCGCTTCCTGGCACCTGAGTGTGAAGACTCCTCCCCCTTCCATTTATCTTCCAACATCTGTGCACAGATTCACGGCTCCCCACTTCATACCTCAATATTCAGTGCTGGAGATGTTCATTTGTAGAGATCCAGATGTATCTTCCTTCATTTCAGGCTGATTCCGTGGGTTTTCAGGATGGTCTGGTACCTATCCAGCTCGACTCAGGGGACCAGCTGAAAAAGTGGACTCCTACCCCTCCGCCATCTTAACTCCTCCTCCATTTTTTTTTTTTAAGTAGGCTCCAGCCAGTGCAGAGCCCAATACAGGGCTTGAACTGAAGACCCAGGGATCAAGACCTGAGCTGAAATCAAGAGTTGGACACAACCTACTGAGCCACCCAGGAATCCCCTGGATCAGTATTACAAACCCAGATTATAGCTACTACTACTACTACTGAGGACAAGGGTGGTGGCTATACAATGAGAAAGAGAGAGAAATAGCCCAGACTCTGCCACTGACGTGAAATCATTGTGAGAAGCATATTTTCATTACCTGACCAATCTTGTGTCTTACTGGTGATCTTGGGCCGTGAAACTTAAAAAGATAAATCAACTGAGCAGCAGGAGGCCCCTCGGGCTGAGCTCGATTCTGGTTGGGATTCATTTGCTGCTCCAGAGAGAGAACTTCAGCATTGAGAGGAGACAAACCTGGGATTCTCCCAGGATGCTGTTGGTCCAGATACCTAAGAGTTGTCAAGATGAATTTAGAAAGAGCAGAACAAAAGGAGAGTCGACCCAGCATTTGGACAAACAGAATTTAATATGATGAAGCAGGACCTCAGAGGGCTGGAGCACAAAGCCATTGTCCACAGGACTTGTCTGCAATGTTTTCTTCAATAATCTTCCAGTCTTGAGAAAGAGCAGGGACATGGGTCCCTGCGTCTGTGTCATGGGCAGACTGTGGCAATGCAGGCCATCAGCACTGTGGATCCTGAACATGTCAGTGTGGATTTCACATGATATGCACAAGTGCCTGGTGGATCCCGGGGTCTGTCAGATGTCTGCAGGCCCCACTTACTCATGGCCTTGGTGAGCACCTGGAAAGCCTTATTCTAGTCCACAGTCTATCCTATATTTTGAAAATTAATAGTACGGAGGACCACAGGGGAAGAGAGGGAAAACTGAATGGGAAGAAATCAGAGAAGGAGACAAACCGTGACAGACTTTGGAATCCAGGAACCAAACTGAGGGTTTCAAAGGCGAGGAGGATGAAAGGATGGGGTAACAGGGCGATGAGTATTAAGGAGGGCACATGTGGTGATGAGCACTGGGTGTTATATGCAACTAATGAATCATTGAACATTACACCAAAAACTAATGATTTATTATATGTTGGCTAATTGAACATAAAAAAAAGAGAGAAACCTCACTGAAATGGAGTCTGGAGACCAGAAAGGGGACCTCTCTTGCCTACCACTCCTTGAGTCCTGTGCAAACCCAACAGAAAGAGACCTACCTTCTGCTCCCAACAGGAAGAAGATGTTTTACTACTGCTGCAGGAGGAAGGAAGATGCTCTCCTCTCTAGGCAACAGCCCAGCCAATGAGTGACAGTCCCAACTCAGCCAATGAAAAGCCACTATACTTTTAGCTCCTAGTTTACTCTGATGGAATTTTTGTTTGTAATAACCCTTCCCAGCCCTCAGCCCACCTTTCCTCTCTAAAAGAGCAGTCCTCTGCTTTGTTCTCCAGACTTGCCTATGGTTTTGCCACAACTTCTTGGTTGTGAATTCCAATTCTCTGCTATTCCTGAATTATTTCACTGGTTAAATAACTGAGTTTTTTTTCTTCTTTCTTTCTTTTTAACATTTTTAGACTTTTTATTTTTTTATTGAAAGATAGTTGATGCACAGTGTTATATTAGTTTCAAGTGTACAACATAGTGATTCAAAAACTCTATTTGTTATGCTCTACTCATCACGAGTGTAGCTACCATCTGGCACCATTGCCACTATTACAATACCATTGACTATATTCCCTATGTTATACCTTTCATTCCTGTGACTTATTCCTTCCATAACTAGAAGCCTGTACTTCCCACTCCTCTTTACCCACTTTCCCCATTCCCTCATCCCCCAGATAACTGACAGATTTATTTCAAGGGTAACAACGTCCTATCATGCTTTGATGACATGGATCTATATTTTCTTCACTTTACTCCTAGGTGAAGAATCATATGCTATGTTTGCTTCTTCCTTCCTCCTAGCTCAATTTGGCCAATGCTTTAGCTGAGGGGTAGAGGAGTGCTTCTACACAATTCCTTAAAAAGGCCAAAATGGAAAAGGACAGATATGAAATATGATTGACATATAACTACTATTGCTTGACAAGCCTTCAAGCTCACCGAGCAAGGAGCCTATGCTCCTAGTAGGGTGCCTGTTCTAATTGGTGGGTGTCAACCCATAGGATATAGAAAGAGAGAATGTGAAATGTGATGAAATTGTGCTGGTTTGCTAATTTATACAATAACAAATACTAAAAGGTTTATCAACCATTAGCCAAATAAACAAAAGTTCATTACCTGTTTCTAATATACTAGATCCTCTGCCAGGTACCAGGGGTACCTAGGATGTAAGGTAACAGGGTTGCCTTCTTCATGGTTCTTGGAAGCACAATGGCCTCAGGAATGGATTAGTGAGGCTGAAACATGGGTGCGATTATGAGCCACTATAGGCTGGCCCCCCACCTGAGGTTACCCCTCAAGCATTTCCATTTCCTGAGACTGTGCTATGGCAACTTCCAGAAACACAACCTACACAGCAGAGCCCAGGGGATTAAAAAAGAGTCTGAGATACTATCCCTCCTATTTCACAAATTTTAATGTGGAGTAAGAGCTACCACTTACTGAGCACAACCTCATTTAATCCCAAGATCATTCCGCTTGAGTATATATGAAGTTGTGATTGGTAATAAGAAATATAAATCCTTGTTCCTCTTTCTGGCACAGAGCTCCTGAAACCTTTGGTATTTCCCAAGTGGTGAAAGCAATAAAGGTGTCTTTTGTTATGTTAATGGAGTGACTTTTGGAAAGCAAGGAAGGATGGGGGCTGTTTGCCTATGAAGCCAACCATGTGGTTAGAGGGTTGAAATTTTCAGTCTCACCCCTGGCCTCTGGGGAGGGGAAGGGCTGGAGATTGACTTCAATCACCAATAGCCAATGATTTAATCAATCGTGCTTCTGTACTGAGGCCTCTATAAAAACCCAAAAAGATGGAATTCGGAGTGCTTCCAGGTTGGTGAACATGTGGAGATTTGGGGACTGGTGTGCTCCTCGAGGGCTTGGAAGTTTAGTGTCCTTCTCCCATGCCTCACCTTATACATTTCTTCCATCTGGCTCTTCCTAAATTATATCCTTTTATAATAAACTTGCAATCTAATGAGTAAACTGGCTTCCTGAGTTCTCTGGGCCTCTAGCAAATGAATCAAACCCAAGGAAGGGATTGTGGGAACCCTGAATTTATAGCTAGTCAGTCAGAAGCACAGGTGACAACCTGGACTTGACATTGGCATCTGAAGAGGCAGTCTTGGGGGACCAAGCCCTTAACCTGTGTGATCTGATTCTATCTCCACGTAGATAGTGTCAGAATTGAGTTGAATTGCAGGACACCCAGCTGGTTTCACAGAAATGCTTGGTGGGAGGGGAAAAAAACCCAAACCTATGCACTGTAATTGATGTCCAGAATCCGAATATTATTTCTGCTTCACTGATGAAGAAGGAGACTCCAAGGACAAGTATATGGAGGCTCCATCAGATAATTTTGCTATTCAGGTTCAATATGCCCCCTGTAGTGATCTTCGTATTGCTCTCTCAGATACCAAGTCAATGAGCATAGTGTTTCTCGGAGGCTCAAACACTGAGTATTCAGCTTGGACGACAGTGATGTCGACTAGAAGGTAAGTTTCCCCAAAAATGTCTCCTGCTTCTGATGAGGTTTTTAGTAACTCAGTCATTCTTGAGGGTAAAGGTGGGATCTTATGGCACTATGAGTCACCTTTGGAAAAGCCTTGGAGTAGAAACTATTCTAATGGAAACATACAATCAACAAATACAGATATGTCCAAACAGCATCCTCTGATATTTATACATAAGTTGCTTTGACTTCTGAGTTTGGGATACCCCAGCCTTTTTGTTAACGAAGGATCTCTTGCCTCCTTTTGTAATATTTTCCCACAAACTCCTCAGAAGAGAAGGTGCATTCTTGTTTGCCTCTGAATCTTTGAAATCAAATGACAATAATCGTTAAGGTCCCTGATGGATTTCTACCCATCCAAGTTGAAATCATTCAGTAAAATCATGTTAATAAGACTCAATTTCGATGCAGGGTATGAAAATTTATTTGCATAACATGTCAGGGGAAAAGGGGAAGCATACTTCTAGATGAAGAGAATGTGCTTTGAAGGACCCATGAGAAATTCTTAGCAGTAGTTTATTTTAGAAATTGAGGCAGGTAACTGTGGTCTTGAGCAGGAGGGAGAATTTACAACTGATGAATGATCTTTTGTGTTGTTTGATTTCATTTTTAACTGTATATAAGTATGACTTTTAATTGAAAAGTGTTTCTTAAGGCACAATGCATTATCCCTGAACACATTGTTATAAACATGCTTTTATGCCACTAATATCCCCCCACACACATGCTTTACTTTATTTTGTTTTTAAATTAATAAAAATGTGTACAAGACAAAATATTTATTCAAAGGCTGACTGAAATCCATTCCCAATCACCAAAGAAAGCATCACATCCAATTTCAGGATTTCAGTGTTTGATTTAACTTGGAGTTTTTCTCCTTGGCATGATTCATCTGTAAGTTAGAGTTTTTAAATTAACCCACCTGGTAAAGACAGCATTTTCCTAAAGACTGCTTCTCCGCCGTCCTTGCAGTGCTAAGACTTGTGACTAACTCAACCTGCTCATCAGAGCACTTTGCTGGGACCACTTCTCAGGTCTCTTCCTTGGGGGTACCCATTAGAGTTGGGAGCTCCCTCTATCTCTCCCTTTGTTGCACCTGAAGGAGCTGGAGCTAACAGGGGCCACCATAATTTATCATCTAGGAATGCCTGGATATTAGTATCTCCCTACCGTTTTGCAAGCAGGTGATATAAGTTATCATTTATTAAATTTTTTAGTGTGTCTCGTTTCTGTGCATTTTGATCCCTCTGTGCCCTACCCCTGCATTTAAGCTGGGAAACCATCCCACTGTGATTTCTTACTCCAGGGGCAAGACAAAACAGAACAGAGAACAAAAGCAGCAGGAAGCCAAAGGCACTGCCATTGATTACAAAAGCCAAGTCTCTTGAGATAAAGCTTTCCCAGGAAGAGGGGAAGAGGAAAAAGTTTGTGAGAATCTTGGGAGAGCCATGACCTCCCCTGGAGAGGGAGAAAGGCAACAAAAGCTGACCACCCTGATTAGTGCCCTCATGAACACTGGTGCCTCCTTGAGCCGTGTCCTAGAGACCGATTTCCACATAGCTTTTGTCTGCATTTAAGGAAGACCCTCAGTCCTGTGGACCTCACGTCCTGGGTACAAAGTTCATAGGCTGTGTGAGACACCCAGCCCTCCCTGGTGGTGAATAATCACAATGACCATATATCACCCTCACTATTGTGACCTTGGGTCCCAGACACAATGTTGAAGTCAAAGAGCTGCCTCCTTTGATTATGAACTGGGCTTCTTTGGCCATGGGGCTACTTAGGGAAGGAAAATTGGGAGTAGGCAATTTCCTGAGCCCAGCATGCTGCCCAGAAGTATCCTGATGTTGACTGGTGACAGGCAGCCCCTGTGGTGACAGGCTTTGAAGAAATCAAAACCAGACATTCCTTGAGGGCCTCAGAGGGGAGGGGGTGGGGGAATGGGATAGGCTGGTGATGGGTAGTAAGGAGGGCACGTATTGCATGGTGCACTGGGTGTTATACACAACTAATGAATCATCGAGCCTTACATCGGAAACCGGGGATGTACTGTATGGCGACTAACATAATATAATAAAAAATCATTAAAAAAAAAATAATAAAATAAATAAAAAAAACAAAAAACAAAAAAAAACCCCAGACATTCATTTCCCTGACTCCAGGGAGTCCTTGTGCCCAAGGCTCATTTCATGGAGGCTCCTGGAGGGGGAGAGAACTAAGGAATAGCATATTCCCTCTTTCTGGCCCTCTCCCTACTCACATTCCTTTATTGGCTACAGGCCCAAATTCCTTCTGATAAGTTGGTCTTCTGTCAATACAGTCTGCAGAAGGCATCCCATTTCTCCATGGAAACCACTTTGGATAAATAGTCACTTCCCTCCGTGGACTCTCCTGGTGTACGCAGAGCAGATTGAACTTGAGCTCTCTTGCTTATTCATAACTTAACATTTTTAAGTTCCTTCTGTAGGTCAGGTAATTAGATTTCAGACCATTCTGCTATATGGCTTATAGTTTGTTTTTCTTCCTTTTCTTAGCTACAGTAGACGGCTAGAACACAGGTATTTCCCCTCACATTTTAGAGTAGGATCAACAGAATCAACCAGGCCACAGGTACTTTTTCAAAGCTGCCTAGTCCTTCCTGTTCAATATTTGGTCTGCAGCCAAGAGGCACGGGCATCATCTCGAAGCTCGTTAGAAATTCACACCCTCAGGCTCCACCCAGAACTTTCACAAGAGCTGTAGGTGATTCCTGAGATTCATTGACATTTAAGGAGTACAGCCCAGGTTATTCAAAAGTGCTTCTCAAATTGAGAGGTTTGGACCCAGATCCCTGGGCTTTGCTTATAAATCCCAGCCTTCCTGAACATTCCTGGACATCCAGAAGCCCCTGAAAAGGAGATGCGGGTCCTTCCTGAAGACTCTGAGGGGGAGAGAAGTCCCCAGCTCAAGCACCAACTTTAAATTATCTATTGGGTCACCCAACAATATGTTTGTCCTGAAATAGGTGCTCAGTGTGTCAGATCAATGAAGGAAAAAGGAATTCTTGACCTCACACACCCTTGGGCTTCCCTTGAAGGAGTGGGTGTATGAATATTTTAATTATGCTGGAGAGATCAAGGCTGCCCAAAATATTTTTGCGTAAGAATCAGAAGAGGCAAACATTGAACATGCAGATTCCCAGACCCCTCCCCTGGCCATCTGAGTTTCCCTGGTGTGAGATGCAGCCTTGGAATCTGTCTGTCTGACAGTGTCCCTAGAGATTGTGAGGTTTGACAAATCTCTTAGAGGCATGGAACTAAGCCTGTAAGTAGTCATTTTTTTTTCTTTTCCCTTAAACTATTTTTGCAAATCTATATTCATCACTAAACATTTTTAAGTAGACACCTAAATTTTTTTCATCATAAGTTTAAACCTTGTAAAGGATGTGATTTCTGGCCTAAAATAAAAATGGACACTTTAAATAAATAAAACTGTTAATATCACTTTTTTTTTACGATTTTATTTCTTTATTTGACAGAGAGAGACAGCCAATGAGAGAGGGAACACAAGCAGGGGGAATGGGAGAGGAAGAATCAGCTCCCGGCAGAACAGGGAGCCCAGTGTGGGACTCAATCCCAGGACCCTGGGATCGCGCCCTGAGCCGAAGGCAGCCGCTTAATGACTGACCCACCCAGGTGCCCCTTAATATCACTCTTTTAAATGTATCCAAAAGAATGTAAATAACATAGGGTTCTGATATTCACCATCATCCATTTAAAAAATATGAGAAGGAGCCCTTAGTAATGGACAGAACGTTTACACTGTTTTTCTTTTTTTTCTCATTTAGTCTTCATTTCTAGTCCACTTCCCCCATAGGATTTTATAGAACATGATCTATTTATGCTTGAAAGTCTTATTGTTTACCCTCTCTGTATGCTCTCCTATTTCTCATATTTATAAATTGATATTGAAATTAAAAAAATAATTTCCTGGAAACACAAGGCCCCAATTTTTTTTATTGATTTACCATTATAATGATTAATAATATAGAACTGATAAAACCATGTAAATATATTGTAAATTTTTACAGGTAATTTTTAGACATAATAAAATCTTACTGGAAAAAAAATAGCCCTTATTTCTACAGTTAAAAGAAAAGAAAACTCTCAAGATAATTTAGTTACAAACACTTAACACTTACATTTTATTACAGTCTTGCTGCAAAGGGAAAGGTTTCAAGCAAGCCAAATCAAAGATTCACTCTTGTTAGGAACATTTTGTAGGAAAATAGAAAAGTTAGTCATCACCATCGTTAACACCAAATCTAAAAGGAAAAGATTAAATGTCAATAACTTCACTGGCAGTCATCTCAGGGAGAGGATGACTAATTTTCAAAAATACATTTCAGTCCTATTAAAGTTTATCAGATAACTATCTTAGCACTTGGTCAGGAATGCTGACTCCTTGCTATAAAGAGGTTGCCAAGGACATCATGCAGAGAAGGAGTGGGGCAGTTTCTTTCACTCTGGACCAGGGTTTCTCAACCCAGGCACTGTGGACATTTTGAGCTGGATAATTTATTGTGGTGGTGGTGGTGGGGTCATGGCAGGGATGGCATTCTGAGTATTGTAGGATGTTTTAACAATATCCTTGATGTCTACCCACGAGATGTTAATAGTGATAATCAAAATACCATGACAGTCAAAAAACATCTCCAGGGGCACCTGGGTGGCTCAGTTGGTCAAGCGTCCGACGCTTGATTTCAGCTTGGGTCATGATCTCAGCATCATGAGATAGAGCCTCGAGTAGGGCTCTGTGCACAGTGGAGAGTCCACTTGAGATTCTCTTTCTCCTCTGCCCCTCCCCCCACTTGTGTGTTCTCTTTCTCTAAATAAATAAACAAAATCTTAAAAACAAACAAAACATTTCCAGACATTATCAAATGCCCCTTAAGGAACAAATTGCCCCTCACTGAGAATCAGCACTCTAGAATGAGACAGGCTTCAGTATGGATTCTACTTTTAGTTTTTCCAGATGGAAATGTTGAAAAATACATAATAAATAAGTCCATGAGAATAGAAGGGGTTTTCTTGTAGTAGCTTCACTTACTTCTCTGAATGTCTTCTGGGCTATATGCCCCAAATCAGAAGCATTATTATGCAGTCATTAGAGGTGGCATTCCTGTTCTTACCTCTGTTCCAAATTGTCACGTTGATTGTCGCCCACGGAGGAATTGACACCCTGGGCTATGCACTCTAAAATGGATCTGAAAAAGTGAAGGGAAAGCCTTTCTCCTGTTAGGTGGAAGTGGGAAGAGGAATTCCCAAAGCCACTGGCGTTTTCTCAGGTGGAGGGCACATGGCTGTTGAGGATTTGTAAAGGGACTCCCTTAAATTTTCATCTAATTGGCCATCAGCTGGTTTGGGCAAGTGTGTTTCTAAGAGTTCCCTGGGCAATTCTAATGTGTAACAGGATGAAAACCACAGGCTTAGACCTCATAGATTAAATGGCTTACAAAAGTGATAAACTAAAATACCACTTTTAGGGGTGGGAGGTGGGAGGTGGGATTTGGGCTGATTCCAAGACTGAGCTACTACTAAAATCACCAGTAGGATCTCTATGGAGAGTTTTGGACCCTATTATTCCACATCATCCTACCTTACATGGTACCACTGACTACGTTATGAACTAGTGAATTGTAAAATTAACACATCTTGGAGCGCCAAGCTGGTTCAGTTGGTGGAACAAGTGACTCAGTCTCAGGCTTGTAGGTTTGAGCCACACATTGGCTGTAGAGATTACTTAAAAATAAAATCTTTAAAAAAAAAATAAAAACTAAATTTAATTAACATACCTTTTTTTAAAGATTGTTTATTTATTTATTTGGAAAAGAGAGAGCAAGAGACAGAACACGAGAGGGCAGGGAGGGAGAAGTAGACTCCCTGCTGAGCAGGGAGCTGGATGTGGGACTCCATCCCAGGACCCTGGGATCATGCATGACCTAAGCCAAAGGCAGATGCTTAACCAACTGAGCTACCAAGGTGCCCAAATTAACATATCTTTAAATTTGAAGTGCCTAACTGATAGTTCACAGACCCAATAACCACACAGTTGTGGTCTATTTGGCTTTATCATATTTTACAACTTTAAATATTACTATCAAGTGCAAAGGTCCTAATGCAAGAAGGGCTGTGTGGCTGGAACAGAGTGGGACAGGACAAAGTAGTAGGAAACGATGGGGGTCCAGGAGGACTTTCTCACCATTGGGACTTTCTGCTGTGGAACACCTGTCACTTCATTTAACCCTGCTTTCCTACTGGAAATGCCCAGAGCTACTTGAAAGGCCCAAAAGACAGTTCTTCCATAGTTCCCAGGCAAGATTAAGGACCCTCCGTTACAAAACCACTTTGAGTTTCATTTGTCACATTTACACAGAATGACATTTTAGTTGTTTATCTGTTTATCCAGCTTTATTGACATAATACTATGTAAGTTTAAGATGTACAACATGTTGGGGCGCCTGGGTGACACAGTCATTAAGTGTCTGCCTTTGGCTCAGGGCGTGATCCTGGCGTTCTGGGATGGAGTCCCACATGGGGCTCCTCCACTGGGAGCCTGCTACTTCCTCTCCCACTCCCCCTGCTTGTGTTCCCTCTCTCGCTGGCTGTCTCTCTCTGTCAAATAAATAAATAAAATCTTAAAAAAAAAAAAAAGATGTACAACATGTTAGTTTGGTAAGAGAGGTATTTTTAAAGTCATATCAGTTTATGGCACTTTAGAACATTTTAATTAGCAAACTGGATTTCTGTTCTAATTCTGTGACTTGGATGCACTGGAAGGAGTGGGACTACAAATTTTTTTTTTTTTTTTTTTTGGCTGTCAGGGGAGCTTGAAGCCTTTTCTTCCCCGAAGAAATCGGTAGGCAAAGAGGGCTGTAGGGCATCCGGAGGGATAGCCTGAGATTCAGTTTAGAAGATGCTGAGGGAAGGGAGAGTGAAGAAGGTGAGAGGTTACCAGAGCAAACCGGCATATGAACTTTGATCCCTGAAAACAGATTCAGAAAGGAGTGGGCTGATATAAAGTAAAACAAAACAAAACAAAACAAAACAAAAACAAAAACAAAAACAAAATCCTTAAAAATGTAAAAACCATTTTAGTTCACTGGCTGTGCAAAAACAGGAGGCCAGCCAATCCCTGATTTAAACTATTTGCAAAAATGCCCCTAGCATCCTATTAGTGAATTGCAAAATAAATTTAATGGGCTGCAATCAGCTTATGGAAAAAAATTAGAATTTTTCATTGCATCTAAGATGCCATCAACTGTAAGACACAACATTATTTCTCCCATCACCATACAATACAAAGAATATATGCTGCCAAACAAACTATTAAATGTTACTGATGAGACACAGTCTTTTTTTAGAAATGGGAAAATGTAGGGGCGCCTGGGTGGCGCAGCGGTTAGGCGTCTGCCTTCGGCTCAGGGCGTGATCCTGGCATTATGGGATCGAGCCCCACATCAGGCTCCTCTGCTATGAGCCTGCTTCTTCCTCTCCCACTCCCCCTGCTTGTGTTCCCTCTCTCGCTGGCTGTCTCTCTCTCTGTCGAATAAATAAAAATCTTAAAAAAAAAAAAAGAAATGGGAAAATGTAAACACTAACTGTTCCTTTGCATCGATGAAATTTGTTAATAGCATAGAAGGTTGCATATCCATTGTAGGGAGGGTATTCTTTGAAAAACTTTTGTTTCAACTACACATACCCACCCCTACATACTGGCTAGAATGTTCTCTCGCATGATAGTGTTAAATCGTTTGGATTTGGATTTCACTAAATGCTTGGAGAGCCTGGAATTAGTGGGTTTGGGTCTGTTGTACACATAAACGATCATATTGATAACAGCTACTAATTATTTGGGTAGCAAAGATTTAGCATTGACAGTATGCCAAACATTGCTCTAGGAACTTAGGATACAGCAGTAAAGGAAACACAAGTCCCTTTCCTCCCTCAATTTACAGTCTAGTGGGTGGAGATAGAAAATAAAAGCAAGATACATTTATATAGAGTTGACCCTCGACCAGCATGGAAGGGGTTAGGAGCACCAACTCCCTGCGCAGTAGAAAATCTGTGTAACTTTTGACTCCCCCAAAGTCTAACTACTATTAGCCTACTGTTGACTGGATCCCTTACTGATAATATCAACAGTCAACTCACACATATTTTGTATTTTCATGTATTGTATATTGTATTCTCATAATATAGTACGCTAGAAAATGTTATTAAGAAAATCAAGAGGGGGGGCACCCGGCTGAGTCAGTAGAGCATTTGACTCTTGAACTCGGGGTTGTGAGTTCGAACTCTATGTTGGGTTTACTTAAAAATAAAATCTTAAAAAAAAAAAAAGAAAATCGCAAGAGAAAATACATTTATAGCATTGTGCTGTATTCATTGAAAAAATTTGCATATAAGTGGACCTGTGCAGTTGAAACCCTGGTGTTTAGGGTTAACTGTATTGGGTGTTAGGCAGGTGATAAATACTAAGTTGAGAAATAGTGTTGGGGGTGAGTAGGACATGTGAGTTGGGAGAGGAGGTGATTTTTGATAGCATGGTTAGGGAAGCCTTGCTGACAAGATGCGGACCTAAAGCAGGCCAGGAGCTGGGATGGGGATATCTGGGGGAAGAGCATTCAAGGCAGGGGGAGCCACAGAAGTCTTGAGATAACACAGGGTGTGGTGCCTTCCAGACTCACAGAGTACCTGCAATGGAGGGAGGGAGAGGCAGAAAAGGCAAGGACTGGTGGGTGTGGGCCAAAGTTCTAGGGCTCTTTTTTGACATTTCATGTTCATTGGCCTTCTGAGTGAGTTGGGAAGCCATTGGAGTTCTATAAGCAAAAAACTGCTTTTTACATATTTTTAACAGGCGCACTGGGGACGCTATGGGGAAATATGACAAAAGAAGTATGAGGTGGAAAACTTCTGCAATGATCCAGGGAGAGAACGTGGTGTTTTCAAACGTCATCCAGGGAGAGAATAAGATGCCTGTAGTCATGATCTAGGGAGAGAACATGGTGTCTTGGATCAGGGAGGGGGCAGTAGAGGTAGACGAGGGTTGTCGGGATTCTGGATATCTTTGGAAAACAGAGCAGGCAAGGTTGGCTCATTGACTGGCTGTGGGGTATGGGGGAAAGATTGGCAAAGGATGTCTCCAAAGTTTGTGAACTGAGTGACTAGGAGTGTTTACTCAGAAAAGGAACACTGCAGGAGGGGCAAGTTGTTTTTTGTTTGTTTGTTTTTAGGGGACTGAAAAGATCTAAGTTTTAGATATCCCAGAGGGTACACCTGGGAGTAGGGGGAGGCTAGTGAGATGCCTAGGGTGCGGAAATGCAGGAGGCAGGTGCTCTGAGATGCTGAACCTGTGCCTCTTTGAATCTTGCCCTTAAATATTGTGCCCTAATCCCTCACTTGCCTCACCCTAATCATGGCCCCAGAAGAGGGCATGTTGAGCTTGCAATTGCTAGAGACCTGGGGGGCTGGAGAGGTAACTCTAGGACTATCCTGTCACCTACATAGTTGGACCCTGTTTCCTCAGGTGGAAAATAAGGAACTTGCTAAGAGTCATCTCAGCATTTCAGGGGAGGATTAAATAAGGTAATGATTTTGGTTTTTGAAATAAATACTATTGGTTTTACTCAGATGCTAATTTACAAAAAGAAAGCACTGGAAGTTGAAGGGACCTCTTCAAGCAAAAACCAGTTTGAAAATGGCAGGTCTTTCCTTGTCATGTGAGGAAAGACAAGTGCCAGAACCACCAGAGAACAACACAGAATCCAAACACAGGAACAGGGAAAATGAAGATGCTGAGCTGATTTTCACAGGGGTAGCGCATGTAAATGAAGATGCAGAAATTCTCTTTATCAGAGCGATTTCAAATTCAAAACCAGTCATTTCAAACCTTTTGAGCAGAGTGACCCTGGAATGATATTCTGAAAGAAAAAAAGGCTACTGGAGTCAAGATCCTGCTTGTGCATTGTAGCCTGCAAACCTCGTGACCCATCGGGACTCAGTGGCCACCCCAATGCGAATGGAAAGTGATAGATCCTCCTATTATTTTTGAGCCCTCATCTAAACCTGATTATACAACGAGCTCACCACAAGTCATGCCTCACAGTACCTCAGATTTGCTGCTTGGAGCTGTACTTTCTTTAGGAGGCAAGGGTGGAAGTCCTCGAAATTCAGAGCAACTTCCCACTTCCAATATAAACAGTGGAAATCCCAAAAGACCTAAACTCAGTGATGGAATCCCAAGAGGACATTCCTCAGCTGTGGTCATTTCTCTCCTACAGGGAGCATGAGCACAACCTCAAAGGTATTCCATCCTCATTAACCCATGTTCAGAATGGAGCATTATTTTCTTGGGCTTTGGCAAATGACTGGACACATTTCAATCTTATGGATCTAGACACAAAAAATAAATTCAAAAGGCTGGAAAAAACAGACTTTTTGAGTCTAGCAAGTCAAAACCAGACTGTTGATCCTAAGAAAGAAAATCCGATCATGTTACTTCATGACTTTTACTATGGGCAGCGTAAAGGAGACAGGCAGCCAAAACAGAAGACTCACACAACCTTTAAATGCCTCAGCTGTTTGAAAGTTCTAAAGAATGTCAAGTTTATGAGCCATGTGAGGAGCCATTTGGAACTTGAGAAGCAGAAGGGTGACAGCTGGGAAATCCACACCACCTGCCAGCACTGCCACCCCGGACTTCCCACTCCCTTCCAGCCGCAATGTCACATTGGAAGTGTACACACTAGCCAGGAGCCCTCCGCTGTCGTTAAAGTTTGCGAATTTTCATTCAAAATGGACCACGTTTTCTTATAGCATGAGAAGGACAATCGTAAGCCTGGCAAAATGCCGTGTGTGCCAGGTTTGCAATTACAGATTGTCAGCTTTTGCTGATGTGGAAACACATTCCAGAACATGCCCTGAAAACACTAAGACTTTGCTTTGTCCATTCTGTCTCAACATTTTCAGAGCTGTCAGAGTCTACATGAATCATTGTTGGAGGCACCAGAACAAGAGCCTTTCAGTGTTCCGAATGCCGGCTACGCTTTTTGACTTCAAAGGAGAAGACAGAGCAGGAAACCAAGAAGCATCGAGCTTGTAAAAAGCCAAAGTAATTGGAAGGGTTGCCTCCTGAAACAGAGGTTATGATTCAAACTGCAGTTCAACTAAGTTCAAGAGGTGCAGCATCGACTATTGTGAGCAACACTGATCTCTAGTTGTCACCTATAAAATCTAAAAAGAGGATTGCCATGAACTCTAGGTATTCCAGTTGTTACCATGGCTAGCATCAAAGCTCAAGTTATGTTCTACCCACCTCTAGGGATACTGAAAGGCAGAATTGAGGCTAGGTCATCTGTACATTATGGCTGTAGAATGATAATAGTCAGTGATAGGTTTTACGGTGACAATTCTTCAGGTCCCTACTGTCAAGAAGTAGCTTAGAAGGCTTCCTCGTGCTCCTTCCCAGTCAACCTGTCCCTGAAAAGTAAACACTATTCTGACATCTACTACCATAGATTTTGTTTTTCTGTTTTTAAGCTTTAAGTAAATGGGATCACACAACAGATTTTTGTCTTTGTTTTTCTTTAAATAAGTGGGATGCATGCATTCTTGCTGTATGCAGGCTTAGGACGTTCTTTTTCATTGCTAGGTAGAATCTCATTGAATGAATGTGGTAGAGTTTTATATGTCCATTTTACTCCTGATGGACTTTGAGGCTGATTCTTTTGCTATTTCGAATAAAGCTGCAGTGAGTTCGTGCATGTCTTTTGGTAGACATATGTAGTCACTTCTCTAGAATATATGTATACTAATGAGACGTTCCAGAACTACATCGATTTAGTTTTTAGAGCAGATTCTGCCAAACACTTTGTCAGAGTGATTGAAATAATTTACATTTCCACCAACAATATTGAGAATTCCAGTGCAGCAGATACAATACTTGGTACTGTCAGTCCTTTCCATTAGTGCTGTTCTCTTGAAGTTGTAGTGCTATGACGTTGTTTTCATCTGCATTTCCCTGATGAGTAATGAATGGAGAATATTTTTTTATATGATCATTGGCCACTTGACTACCATCCTCTTCTTTTAAGTTCCTATTCAAGTTTTGCCCCCTCTCTTATTTATTTACTTACTTATTATTTTAGAGAAAGAAAAAGAGAGAGAGAAAGAGGGGGAGTGGGAGGGGCAGAGACAGAGGGAGAATCTCAAGCTGACTCTGCACTGAGCGCAGGACCCTGAGATCATGACCTTGAGCTGAAACCAAGAGTCAGATGCCCAACTGACTGCACCGCCCCGGTGCCCCTTCTTCTTCTTCTTTTTTTTTTTTTTTTGACTATACTGTCAATTGGGAAGGGCATGGGGCACTGGAAATGTCCCACATCTTGACCTGGATGGTGGTTTCATGGGTGTGTATATGCGCATTAGGGTTGGTGCTTCATGGTGCATCATATTTAAGAAATTATTGTCTACCAAAGATGTAAATATATTCCTTCTAAGTTCTCTTTTTTTTTCTTTCTTTTTTTTTTAAGATTTTTTATTTATTTACTCAAACAGAGATAGAGATAGCCAGCGATAGAGGGAACACAAGCAGGGGGAATGGGAGAGGAAGAAGCAGGCTCATAGTGGAGGAGTCTGATGTGGGGCTTGATCCCACAACGCCGGGATCACGCCCTGAGCCGAAGGCAGACGCGCTTAACCGCTGTGCCACCCAGGCGCCCCTCCTTCTAAGTTTTCTAGAAGAAAACTTTACTCTTTAGCCTTTTGCATTTAGAGATTAGCATGTGAATCAGCAGACTGAGTAAGCAAGATAAACCCTCAGCAACATGGGTGAGCATTATCCAATCTAATCCATTGAGAGCCCTAAGAGAACAAAAGTGAAGGAAAAAAAAAATTCCTCTCTCCTTTCTTGAGATGGATCATCTGTCTCTTCTGCCTTTGGACATCAGAGCTCCTGGTTCTCAAACCTTCAGACTGAGACTGAATTATGCCACTAGCATTCCTGGTTCTCTATCTTTCAGAAAGCATATGATGAGACTTCTTGGTCTCCACAATTGCATAAACCCCATCTCTCTCTCTTTTCATCCTTGGTTCCGTCTTTCTGGAGAATGCTGACTAATAAAAATATCTGGGAGATTAAGTTCTCCAGCGTTGTTGTTCAAAGTTGTCTTGGCTATTCAGGTTCTTTGTTGAATTGAAGTGGTTATAAAGGCCATACTTGTCTTGCTCTTAGACTCATATGCAATAGTTCATCATTAATCATGGTGTTAGCTGTAGGGCTGTTTGTAGCTACCCACTGACTTTGGGGGAATTGAGCTAGAAATCAATAACAGAAAGATAATTGAGGAAAAAAACCCAAAGTTCAAAAATTAAGCAATATAATTAAAAACAGGGCTGGGACTAGGGTGCAGGAGGCCAGGAGCCTAAAGTGCAAAATGCCATTCTTGCACTTTCACAAACCTCTTGCATACTGTTCTCTATGCTTATTATAAGATGGAGCTAAAGCAGTTAGAAGGAATTCATATTTAAACTGCATACATTTGAAAAGAAGAAGGGTTGGGGTGGGCAAAATGGGTGAAGGAGATCCAGACTTTTGAACTTCCAGTTATAAAATAAGCCACGGGGAGGTAATGTGCAGCATGGTGACTATAGTTGATAATACCATATTGCATAGTTGAAAGTTGCTAAGAGAGTAAATCTTAAAAGTTCTCATCATAGGGGCACCTGGGTGTCTCAGCTGTTAAGCATCTGCCTTCGGCTCAGGGTCCTGGGATTGAGCCCTACATCGGGCTCCACACTTCGCTGGGAGCCTGCTTCTATCTGTCCCACTCCCCCTGCTTGTGTTCCCTCTCTCGCTGGCTGTCTCTCTCTCTGTGTCAAATAAATAAATAGAACCTTAAAAAAAAAAGTTCTCATCACAAGAAAAAGAATTTGTAGTTATATTTGGTGATGGATGGATGTTCAGCAGACTTATTGTGATCATTTCACAATATATACAAATATTCAAATATCAAATCATAATGTTGTACACCCGAGGCTAATATAATGTTTATGTCAATTGTCCCTCAGTGAAGAAGACGAGGGAAAAGAAGGAGTAGAAAGGTTGGAAAAATAATGATTTAAATCAGTGCTGTCAAGGGTGCCTGGGTGGCTCAGTTGGTTAAGTGTCTGCCTTCAGCTCACGTCATGATCCTGGGGTCCTGGGATCAAGTCCTGCATTGGGCTCCCTGCTCAGTGGAGAGTCCCCTTCTCCCTCTCCTTCTGCTGCTCTCTCTCTGTCAAATAAATAAATAAAACCTTAAAAAAATAAATCAGTTCTGTCAATAGAAGCTTCTGCAGTGATGGAAATGTTCTATATCTGCTCTGTCCAATATGCTACATGTGACTACTGAGCCATTGAAATATAGCTAGTATGACTGAAGTACTGGATTTTTAGTTTATTTACTTTAGATTAATTTAAAATTAGATTCAAAGGCAGGGTAAACAAATTTTCCTTACAAATGAAGTCCAAATAATTTCTGTACTCTCAATAATTTGTGTATCTCATAGACATTCTCCCCTCAATGAGACTACATGTAGCCCCTTAGGGTGGGCTAGATTTAGTGACTTGCCTCCAAGGGCAGAATATGGAAAGGAGAAAAAAGTAACTTTACAGTGCAGAAATCAGTGGTAAGTCATACTGATAGCATGTATCCCTGGTGGGAAGTGATAAGGACATTTCACTTCTGTGGTATAATTCTTTTTTTTTTTATTATGGTATGTTAGTCACCATACAGTACATCATTAGTTTTTGATGTAGTGTTCCATGATTTATTGTGTATAATTCTAAAAACCTATGTCCCCAGTGTAACCATGAGGAAAACATCGAACCCATATTGAGACAGTCTGCAAAATATCTGACACTTAAAGACTCCTTAAAATTGTCAAGGTCATGAAAAACAAGTAAAGTTTAACAAACTCATAGACCTAAGTAGGCTAAGGAGGCACTATGACTAAGTGTGGTGCAGTATCCTGTATGGGAATCTGCATCAGAAAAAGGACGTTGGTCAAAAAACTAGTGAAATTTGAATAAATGCCTGGAGCATGGTTAATAGTAACTTAATGAAGGATATTGAAGTAATTTTGAGGCCTAAAGGAGGGCATTTCCCAAATACGCATTTTAGACATTGAAAATACTTTCTCTGTATCTATATCCTCTTCATTTTGCCTATGGTATGCTTCACTGAACAGAAATCCTCTAATGCAAAGGATCAAGAATATTTAGACTGTGTGATCTGACCATAATGGAACAAGATGAGAAATTCATAAAGGAATAGCTTTTTAAAATCCCACAGATTTGGAAAATAGGGGCGCCTGGGTGGCACAGCGGTTAAGCGTCTGCCTTCGGCTCAGGGCGTGATCCCGGCGTTGTGGGATCGAGCCCCACATCAGGCTCCTCTGCTATGAGCCTGCTTCTTCCTCTCCCACTCCCCCTGCTTGTGTTCCCTCTCTCGCTGGCTGTCTCTATCTCTGTCAAATGAATAAATAAATAAAATCTTTAAAAAAAATAAAATAAAATCCCACAGATTTGGAAAATAAATACCATATTACTACATAATGCTTGTGTTAAAAAGAGAATCATAGGGAAGACCTACTTGGATTTGAATTATAATGAACATATTATGAAGCAAAAATTGTAGGATACAGTTAAATTGTACTTAAGTAAATGAAGGTAAATTTGTAGCATTACATACAAAAGAAATAACCGGGAGTTTACAAATAAACCACCTAGGCATTTATCTCAAAAAATTATAAAGAGGATAACTTTGTATGGCGACAGATGGTAACTACACTTATCATGGTGATTACTGTGTAATGTATAGAATGTCATATCGCTACACTGTACACCTGAAACTAATATAACATGTCAACTACAATTAAAGAAAATTATATTGTAAAGAGGAACAACAGAACCTATAGAGATAATAAGATAGTAAAGAGTGGAAAATATAAATGAACTAGAGATGAAAATCACATTATAGATTAACAAACCCAAAAGCTGTCTTCTTCTTTTTTTTTCTTTTCAAAACATTACTAAAATAGACAGACTTCTGGAAGTAATAGCAATTAAGAAAATTTGTAAAGGGCCAGATATAAATATTTTAGACTTTTGAAAATGATTTCTGGCAATTAATCAACTGCTGTTTTAAGAGGAAAGCAGCCATAGACAATACCTAAAGGAATGGGTGTGTCTGTATTCCAATAAAACTTTAGTTATGGACCCTGAAATTTAAATTTTACATAATTTTCATGTTACAAAATAATGTTCTCTTTGTGGCTTTTCCCAGACATTAGCAAATGTAAAGTTCATTCTGCAAACTATACAAAAATAAGTGCCAGGTTATTTTTATATAGCTTGACCAGATGCAACATCAAGAGTATGGGCATCAAGACCCAGGTGTGTGGTCAAGTTCTCTTAAACATGGGGCCAGCAGCTGGTGCTTATATGAAAAAGGGATAAACTCCAGGTCGGCAAAAGTATCCCCTGATGGATTGGGGATACTTGAACCCCGGTCAGCTCTGCAACCTTCACCTTCCAAGACTCTTCAAGGGACTGCGGGTCATTGCTGCGGCCCTCACCCCTCTCAGCCTGACCCCGCGCCCACGGATCGCCACCAGGGGCGCCAGAGCGCGCGCAGGCGCCGGACTGGCCTCGCCGCCAATCAGGTCGCAGAGCCCAGAGCCGCGCCGGCCTGGGGCCCGCACCTGGCAGCCAATCACAGATCTCAGCGGGCGCGCGTGCGGAGGCGGCGGCGTCGGCGGCGCCTGGGGCCTGAGGAGGCGTAGTCCCCTCGGGCTTCGCCTGGGGAGCGCCTTGGGGCGGTGCGCCTCCGGCCGCTTAGGGACTGCTGCGGACGGGGCCGGTAAGGACGGGGGCGTGGCGCGGCCCCAGTGCTCCCAGAGGGGCGAGGGGAGGGATTGCGCGGCCGTAGCCCCGCGGGCCACACCGCTCCTGGTCTCGCTCCACCCGAGCGGCCTGTGCCTGTTGCTGAGGCCTCCGAAGGGAGTGTCGGGTAAGCGGCCCCCGGCGGGTCCTGAGACCCCCTCAAGTACACCCCCTTCCCCGATCTCAGCGGGAGCCTTTCGGGCAGCGTCCCCTCCCCCACCCTGGCGGGCCGCCCCACCCCCAAGCCTGGGCCCAGCCTGGGCCTCCTGGAGAAGGGGCCTGCCCTGGCTCCTAATACCTTCCCCTCCCCCGGCCCGCTGGGGTCTCTTGTTAAACTGAAGGCGTTTAAATGTCCCCAGCCTGCCTCCTCCCTGTTCAGGACGTCTGTTGGCCCAGAGCCTTTAAGGCAACTCAGGCGTTTGTAAATTCATTTATTTGCTCCCTGTCCCCTACCTCAGCGCCTTGTTCATTTTTCTAGTTTGCTGTATCTCTGCCTGGACTCTATTTCAGACTCTTCCACCCTCATGACGTCCTCCTGACAGCCAGGACCCAGGGTGGTTTCCAGGCTTTGGGTTTGGGCAGTTGGCAGGCAGGGTGTTTTCTTTACTGAGCGAGGGTAGACGGGAGGAACAGGTGTGGGGGAAAGGAATCCAGCTCTCTTCTGGTAAAGTGTGAGATGCTTGATGAACGCCCAGATGGCAATATCAGGTAGGCAGTGTGATACAAAATATCCCTGTAACGTGTAAGTAACCCTCATCCTCCTCTATGGTTGCCTCAAGGATGTGACCTTCTCCTGCCTGGAGTATCTCAAGTTCTTAGAAGTTTCAGTGCACACCTGAGGTAAGATGAGAGGTCTTTATAAGGACCGAGACGGTATCATTTTTCTTCAGTTTTCTCTTATTTTCTCCTGTATTGAAATACGACTATTTAGACAGTGTTTTCTGATTGTGTATGGCCTGAATATGTCTGATGAATTCAAGCCAATCACTGATTTCGGTGATTCCGGAGGTCTCTATATTGCTTCCTTAAAAACAGGGAGGGAGGGTGGCATTCTTTCACCTGCTCTCTTGAAAGGAAAAAGAAAATAAGAGGGTCATAGATTTTAAGCTATGTAAAACTGATTTCTTTTACAATGGTAGTAGGAGGCTAAAATGGGCTGATACACATACCTAAGAATTCAGCTAATGTATTAAAGTGGTTCATTCAGAATAAATGTGTATTGCTTAGACATGATTGCATAGGGTTAGTTTGTTCGTTTCTACAACCATTTCCTGACGGCTTTATTTCATGAAGTAATTGAATGTGACTGGATAGGGGAGGCCATATGAATTCATTTCATGCCAGTAGGCAAAACAATAAGAATGTTGTATGCCCAGTGACTTGTGTATGTAGCGCAGTGAGACCCATTACATAGTTATCTATTGCTGCGTAACACATTGTCTCAAACTTAATGACCTAAGAAATGTTTATTTCATTGTCATACTCTAGGATCTAGGACTGGCTTAGCTAGGTGATTCTGTCTCGGGGTATTTTATGAGGTTTAGTGAAGCTTTTGGCTGGATTGGCAGTCTCTGAAGACTTGAGTTTTGTTGGATGATCAATCTCTGAGCTTGTTCATTTGACCATTAGCACGGTTCTCAGTTCTTTACTCTGTGGGCCTCTCCATGGCGCTGCTCCTGTCATGGCAGCTGGCTTCCCTCAGAGTGAGTGATTCAAGAGAGAGCTTGCTCCCAAGATGAAATGCAGAGTCTTTTTCAGAAGTTACATACCATTACTTCTGTATTTGCTTAGTCACATAGGCTAACCCTATGATAGTGTGGGAGAGGACGACACAAGAGTGTGAATACTAGGAAGCAGGATTCATTTGGGGCCATCTTGGAGACTGACTAGCACACCCATTTATCCACCATTCCTGCTCTTCTCTATATTGTTCTATTATTATGAGTGAATTGTTTGGCTCCAGGCTAAGGGCAAAACTTCCCCTTGTGTACTAAATCCAAGAAGTTTTTGTTTATTCAGGAATATTGTTCAAGCAAGTCTCCTCTTTGTCCTGGATTAAGTTTTCAGTTTCTCTGGATCATTCTCATCAGCAAACAGACTGATTGTATTGTCACCTGTCATTAAAAATCCATCTTTTAATTGCACGTCCCCCTTCTGCTTATTTTATTTCGTATTTGCTTTTGTTAGAGGAAAATTTCTCCAGAGTTGTCCATATTTGCTTCCTCCAGTTCTCCCATACTCCTTTAAATCCACTCTTGTCAAGATCACCAGTGAATTCCACAGTGCTTAACCCAGTGGTCAATTGTTACTCATTTCTTTTTAAGATCTTATTTATTTATGTGAGAGAAAGAGAGAGCGCAAGCACCGAGGGAGCATGAGAGCGAGAAGCGGACTCCCTGCTGAGCAGGGAGGCCATTGCGGCACTTGATCCCAGGACCCCAAGATCATGACCTGAGCCGAGGGAAGATGCTTAACCAACTGAGCCACCCAGGTGTCCTGAATTGTTAGTTATTAATTTATGTGACCTATTGCAGCATTTATCAGAGTCATTCATTTTCTCTTCCCTGAAAATAATTTTTCATTTGGATTACAACATGCTTTTTCTCTATTCTCCTTCTCTATTCTCTTTTCTCTATTACTGCCCCCCCCCCCCCCCCCCCCCCCCCCGCTTTGGCTCTGAGTAACTCTTCCTTCTTCATATCCTTTTCTGGTTTCTTCTCACGTTCCTGACCTCTAACCAATGGAACGCCCCAGGATTTGGATATCAGACCTCTTTCCCTATATGACCTCATCCAGTCTTGTGTTTTAAATAACATTACATGCCAAAGACTCCAAAATTTATGTACTTAGCCCAGGTCGTTCCCTGAGCACTGGTCTCATGTTTATTTGCTCAGCATCACCCCTTATATGTGTCATCCTCTTCTTCACATCCCAAATCCAATCTGTCAACAAATCTTGTGGACCTTCAAGGTTTTGATCTAAAATTTGACCACTTCTCAGTATCCCTGTCCTGTATTATAATAATCTTTTGTCCGTATTATTTCAGTAGCATCTTAACTTGCCTTCCTGCTTTGAGTTATTACCTTCTAAAGTCTTATTTCTTCACACAGCAGCCAGAGTGATCCTTTTGAAATGAAAGGTCATATCACTTCTCACTCAAAATTCCCAGTGACCAATATATCATACTCAGAGTAAAAACCAAACAACTTAGAATCGACTGCATTAACATACTACAACAAAATCATTCTTTGATCTCCTTTCCAGTTTCTCTCCTTTTCCATTGGCTTGCCTATGTTAGCCTTTTGACCAGTCCTTAAATTTGGTAAGCATGCTTCAGTCTCGGAGCCTTTGTATTTGTTCTTCCTTCTGCTGGAGAATTCTTCCCCAGATCTCCGTAACCATGCCATACAAGTATCAGCCTGCCTCCATACTACCTGGCTCATTTCCTCCTTTATTTTCTCTATAGCATTTATAACCATTTGAAGTTATATATATATATATATATATATATATACACACACACACACATATAATAATATAAGATATTTTGTATGTTTTATATTATTTATGTATTGAAATATGTAATACGTGATACTATAACATTGTACATAATAACATTGTATGTGTGTATCTCTTTAAATGTATTTTCCAATTACCTCTATTGCAGTGTCACCTCCCTGAAGAAAGGGTCTTTGTTTCAATCACTACTATATCCCCAGTACCTAGACCAGTACCTGGCATATGGTAGGCTCACCAAATACTTACTCAGATTCCTCACAAACACCCTCTTGATGCTTCTCCCTGCTCTTTTCTCTGTTAGGGGTTAGGGTTAGGAGACTGTCAAAACTGTACGGTTCTTTATCATTATGCTCCTGTGTCATTTGTTTGTTTCTCAGTCTTTTGTGGAAAGGGATATGTTCTAATTCTACTAATTTAATATGTTTTATAGTTGTAGTTCATCCAAAATAGTGACCATCAGAACATTACCAACCTTATATGTATGAACACCCATAGAACTTCTTATGATCTTTTCATAGAGTAACAATTTCTTCCTAATTTCCTTAAAAGAAAGGAAGGGAGGGAAGGGCGGGAGGGAAGGGAAGGAAGGGAGGGGAGCAAAGAGAGGGAGGGAGGGAGGAAATAAATTCCTGCCTCCTCCTTTTTTTGTACCCAGGAGTTCTAACACAGCATTAATATGTTAGGGTCAATTTGATATGAAAAAAATAATGACTTTCATCTTTTGGTTTCATAACAATTAAAAAATTGGGGTACAAGTTATTTTAAACTATCCTTTGTAAGTTCCTTATACTTGTCAACCACAGGTATTCTTAGGTGCATTCCTTATCTTTCCTTTAAATGTATAAATTAGTCATTTGAGTAACTCTGAATAGTAGAGTTCTGAGAGTTCAGCTTAAGCATTATTATTGTATACATTTGAAAAACAAAATATGGATACTTTGTGGAAGTCTTACCAGGATTTTTTTCGTTGGGAGCTTTCCAATAGCAGGAAGATATATGTTACATAGAGATTCATGACAGGGCACAAATAGTGTGCACAGAATATGCTCTCACCACTTTCACAACTTCAGATTCCTTACAAGTAGGTTGATTAACTTATCACCGAAATCATTTTTTTAATGGGGGAGGGAGAGAGAGAAAATAAGCACACATCCTGCTGAGCACAGAGCCCAACATGGGGCTTGATCTCACAACCCTGAGATCATGACCTGAGCTGAAATCAAGATTCAGACGCTTTACCGACTGAACCACCCAGATGCCCTGAAATCGGCGTATTTTTAAGAGTGAAAAGTGGCACTATTAAAAAATACACAGGGGCAGCAGGTCAAACTGGATTGTCCTGGTCAAATCAGGATATTTAGCAGTCCTAATGATAATTAAGTTGATGTTTCAAGACCTTAGTATCAGAGTGGTGTCCACTCTACAAGAAGATATCCATCCATCCCTAGGAACATATGCCTCCCACTACAAATTTATAAATTGACCATCTGATACTAGTTTAACTCTCTTTGTGGGCTAGATTAGTTTGCATTGTTACCATAATCCTAATCACCTAACTCTTGTTACGTGAATGGAGTCTGTTCAGGGGCTTTGAAAATTTAGTATCAGTTGTTGGGTTGGGGGGAGGGGTCACACCAGCTCATTGCTAGGCATTTTTTTTCTTTAATTGAGATATAATTCACATACTATACATTTCACTCTGTAGAATGCAAAATTGAATGATTTTTAGTATATTCACAAAATTGTGCAATTTTTACCACTATCTAATTCCCGAACATTTCATTAACCCTAAAACCCTGTATTAGTTTCCTGTGGCTACTATAACAAATTACCACAATCTTGGTGGATTAAAAACAACAAAAATTTATTCCCTCTCAATTCTGGAGGCCAGAAGTTAGAAATCAGTATCACCTGGCCTAAATCAGGGTGTTGGCAGGGCCACGCTATCCGGGACACTCTAGGGGAGAATGCATTGCTTGCCTCTTCCAGCTGGCATTCCTTGGCTCTGGCCATGTCACTCCAGTCTTATTACAATGCTTTCTCCTACTGTAAGTGTGAATACTTCTGCCTCTCTTCCTGAGGATACTTATGATGGCATTTTGGGCCCATTTATATAATCCAGGATAATCTCCCCATCTCAGGATTCTTAATCACATCTGCAAAGACCCTTTTCCCAAATCAGGTAACATATATATGTTTCAGGGAGTAGGATCTAATATTTTTTGAGGTCATTATTCATCCTACTACATTTCCTCATTCTTCCCCCCACCCCACCCCAGCCCATGGCAGCCACTAATTTATTTCTGTCTCTGTGGATTTGCCTATTGTAGACATTTTATACAAGAGAAATCATATAATATGTGGCCTTTTTGTGTCTGGCTTTATTCACTTAGCATCTTTTCAGGGTTCATCCATGTCATGCATATACAGCAGTAGTTTCCTTGTTTTCATGGCTGAATAATGTTCCATTGTATGGCTATACCACAGTTTATCCATTCATCAGGTAATGGGCATTTGGATTGTTTGCACTTTGTGGCAATTATGAATAATGCTGCTATGAACATTGTTGAGCAAATTTTTACATGGACTTATGTTTTCAACTTTTTGGGATATGTACCTAGGAGTGAAATTGCTGGATCATATACCTCTACATTTAGTTTTTGAGGAGCTGCCAAACTGTTTTCCACAGAGGCTGACCATTTTACAACAGTTGCACAAGCAATATGAGGATTCTGATTTCTCCACATTCTCTGGAACACTTTTTACCGTTACTCTTTTTGATTATAGTCAACCCAGTGGATGCAAAGTGGTATCTCGTTGTGATTTTGATTTATATTTCCCTAATAACTAATGGTGTTGAGCAGCATTTCTTGTGCTTATTGTATTGTATTATTTGTGTATCTTCTTTGGAGAAATGTCTATTCAAATTTTTTGCTCATTTTTTTTTGCGGTAAAAAATAGATAACATAAATTTTACCATCTTAGCCATTTTAGTGTTAAATGTATTAGCATTGTTTTAAAATAGATCTCTAGAACTTCTCATTTTACAAAATTGAAACTCTGTATCCATTCCATTAAACAACAAAGTCCCTTTTTCCCTCTCTCCCTCGACCCTGGTATCCACCATTCTACTTTTTGTTTCTTTTCTGTTGCTTTGACTACTTTAGATACTTTGTATAAGTGTAATTAATATAGTATTTGTCTTTTTTGTGACTGGCTTTTTAAATTTAGCATAACGCATCCTCAGGATTCATGGATGTTGTAGTATGTGACAGGACTTCCTTCTTATACCTGGATATATCCCAATGTATGTGTATATATACATTTTTAAAATTCATTCATCAGTTGATGAACATTTGGGCTGCTTCCACCTTTTAGTTACCAGAATAGTGCTGCTGTGAACACGGGTGTGCAAGTATCTCTTTGAAATCCTATTTTCATTTCTTTTGGATATATACCCAGAAGTGGGATTGCTAGATCATATGGTAGTTCAGTTTTTAATGTTTTGGGGAGCCTCTGTTGCTTTGCATAGCAGTTACACCATTTTACATTCCAACCACAGCACCTAGGGATTCTAATTTCTTCACATCCTTACCAGCAGTTGTTATTTTCTGGTGTATTTATTTATTTTTATATATTTTGATAGTAGCCATCCTAAGGGGTGTGAGTGATATATCATTGTGGTTTTGATTCATAATTCTCTGATTACTATCATGTTGAACATCTTTTCATATACTTGGCCATTTGTTTTATCATTTTTGGAGAAATATTTTTTGTTTAATAATAATATTTTTTATTATATTATATTAGTCACCATACAGTACACCCCTAGTTTTTGATGTAAAGTTCCATGATTCATTACTTGCGTATAACACCCAGTGCACCATGCAATACGTGCCCTCCTTACTACCCATCACCAGCCTATCCCATCCCCACCCCCACGCCCACCCCAAAGCCCTCAGTTTGCTTCCCAGAGTCCATAGGCCTTTGGAGAAATTTCTATTTAATTCCCTTGCCCATTTTTTTTTTTTAAGTTTTTATTTAAGTGATCTCTCCACCCAACATGGGGCTCGAACTCACGACCGTGAGATCAAGAGTCACATGCTCTTCAGACTGAGCCAGACATCCCCCTTAAATAGGGGTGTCTTTTTATTCTTCTGATATAAGAGGTCTTTATGTATTGTGGAAAACGTCCCTTATCACATATATGATTTACAAATATCTTCTCCCATTCCGTGGGTTGTCCTTTTACTTTCATGATGGTATCCTTTGAAGGACAAAGTTTTTAATTTGATGAAGTCCTTTATTAAATTTATTTAAATTTGATTAATTAACATATAGTGTATTACTGGTTTCAGAGATAGAGTTCAGTGATTTATCAGTCTTATATAAATATATATATATATTATATATAATGCTCATTACATCCAGTGCCCTCCTTAATGCCTATCACTCAGTTACCCCATCCCCCACTCCCCTCCCCTCCAGCAACCCTCAGTTTGTTTCCTATGATTAAGAGTCTCTTATAGTTTGTCTTCTTCTCTGATTTGGTCTTTTTTTATTTTTCCCTCCCTCCCCCTATGCTTCTCTGTTTTATTTCTTAAATTCCACATATGAGTGAAATTGTATGATAATTGTCATTGATTGACTTATTTCGATTACCATAATACCCTCTAGTTCCATCCATGTCATTGCAAATGGCAAGATTTCATTTTTTGATGGCTGAGTAATATCCCATTGTGTGTGTGTCTATATATATATGTGTGTGTGTGTGTGTGTGTATACAATATATATACAATATATATACACATACACACACACACATATATGTATAGACACACACACACACACCCCACATCTTCTTTATCCATTCACCTGTTGATGGGCATCTGGGCTCTTTCCATAGTTTGGCTGTTGTGGACATTGCTGCTCTAAACATTGGGGTGCAGGTGCCCCCTTCAGATCACTACATTTGTATCTTTGGGGTAAATACCTAGTAGTGCAATTACTGGGTCATAGGGTAGCTCTAATTTCAACTTTTTGAGGAACCTCCATACTTTTTTCCAGAGTTGCTGTACCAGCTTGCATTCCACCAACAGTGTGAGAGGGTTCCCTTTGATGAAATCCTGTTTATTTTTCTTTTGTCATTATTCTTTTGGTACCTTGTCTAAAAAACCATTTACTTCTATTTTTTTTAAAAAAGACTTACAGTTAGCTCTTACATTTAGTTCTACAATTGATTTTGAGGGTTTTTGTTAATATGCTGTGAGCAGGGGTCCAACTTCATTCTTTTGATGTGGAGGATGTTCAGTTGTTCCAGCATTTGTTGAAAAGACTTATCTGTTCCCCACTTAATTATTTTGCTATTCTTATGGGAAATCAATCAACCATTAGTGTATGGGTTTATTTTTGGACTCTGAATTGTATTTTATTGATCTGTGTTTCTGTCTTCATGGTAGTACCACACTCTTGATTACTGTAGCTTTGTAGTAAGTTTTGAAATCAATGTGAGATTTTCATTTCTTCTTTTTCAAGATTGTTTTGGCTGTTCTGAGTCTTTTGCATTTCCATATGAATTTTAATTTCTGTGAAAAAGCCAGCAGGGATTTTGATAGATCAGTATCAGGAATCTTGCCATCTTAACGATATTAAATCTTATCCATGAACATGGGATGTATGAATTTCCTTAGGTCTTTTTTAATTGCCTCAGCAAAGTAGTCAGTATAATTCAGCGTTTTCAGTATGAAAGTCTTACATTTTTTTTGGAAATTTATTCCTAAGTATTTTACCCTTTTTAATGCTAGTGTACATAGAATTGCTTATTTAATTTCATTTTCAGAGTGTTTGTTGCTAGTGTATAGAAATAGAGTTGATGTTTTATATTGATCTTATATTGTTTATAAGTTCTAATACTAATTCCTCAGGATTTTCTGTATACAAAATCATGTCCTCTCCAATATAGTTTTACTTCTTTTTTCCTGTCTGAATGCTTTTTTATTTATTTATTTTTTTCTTGCCTGATTGTCCTGGTTAAACAACCTCGAGTATAATGTTGCATCAGAATGGTAGAAGTGGACATCCTTGTGTTGTTCCTGGTCTTAGAGGAGAAGCTTTCAGTCTTTCTGCCATTAAGTGTAATGCTAGCTGTGGGTCTTTTACAGATGCCCTTTGTCTGAGAAAGTTCCCTTCTCCCAATTGTTGAGTGTGTTCCCCACCCTCCCCCCCGCAGAAGCTAGATTTTGTCCAGTGCTTTTTTTGTGGGCAGATGTGGGATTTTTGGTCCTTTATTCTATTAAAATGGTATAATGTTGATTGATTTTCATATAACGAACCAACTTTGCATTTCTTACATTAATCTCACTGGGTCATGGTGTATAGCCCTTTTTATATGTTATTAAATTGTGTTTGCTAGTATTTTGTTAAGGATTTTTGCCTCTATTCATAAGAGATATTGGTGTTTAGGTTTTTTTGTTTGTTTGTTTTTTGGCGTTGATATCTTTAATTTTGGTATAAATAGTACTGACCTCATAGAATGAGCTGGAAAGTTTTCTCTTCTAATTTTTGAAGAGTTGATGAAAGATTAGTGCTAATTCTTAGATTGTTTTGATAGAATTTACCAGGATAGTCATCTGATCTTGGATTTTTCTTTTGGAATTTTTTTTTTTTATTACTAACTTCATCTCTTTGCTTGTTTTGGATCTATTCATATTTTCTAGGTTTGTTTTTTCAGAGTCAGTTTGGTAGTTTGTGTCTTTTTAGGAATTTGTCCATTTCATCAGAGTTCTCTTATTTTTCAAATAGAATTGTTCATAGTGTTTCCTTAATTTTTTTTTTTTTAAATTAATTTCAGGGAGGCCTGGGTGGCACAGTTGGTTAAGTGTCTGCCTTTGGCTCAGGTCATATCTTGGCGTCCTGGGATCCAGCTTGGGTTGGGCTCCCTGCTGCATGCTGCTTCCTCTCCCTCCGCCCCTCCCCCGCTCCTGGCACTCGCGCTCTCTCTCAAATAAATAAAATCTTAAAACACATTTTTAAAAAAAATTCTGTGGTTGGTAGTAATATCCCCTCTTTATTTAAAAAAAATAATGTATTGAGGGCGAAATTTGCATAACATAAATCAGTCATTTTAAAGTGAAAGATTCAGTGGCATTTGGAGCATTGTACATCTGCTGCTTCTATCTAGTTCCAAATATCTCAAACATTCCAAAGTAAAACTCTACCATTAAGCAGTTTCTCTCCATTTCTCCTCTCCCATCCCCTGGCAACTACTAATCTGTGTTTAGATTCTATGGCTTTATCTATTCTGGATATTTCCTGTAGATGAAATCATACAGTATGTGAACTTTTCTATCTGACTTCTTTCACTTTGCATGTTTTTAGGGTTTATTCAGGTTGTAGCAAGTATCAATACTTCATTCCACTTTTTAAAAAGTAAGTTAATTATTTTTATTGAGGTATAATTGGCATATAACATTATATTAGTTTTAGGTATAGGGCATGATGTGGTGTTTGTATAAATTGTGAAATGTTCACAGTAAGTATAGTTAACATCTGTCACCATACGTAATTATTTTTTGTCTTGTGATAAGAATTTTTAAGATCTACTCTCCTAGCAACTTCAGATATGCAATACAGTATTATTAACTATAGTCACCATGTTGTGCATTACAGCTCCATAACCTATTTATTTTATAACTGGAAGTTTGTACCTTTTGATCCCCTTCATCCACTTTATCCCTCTCCCTTGCCTCTGGCAGTCACCAGTCTATTCTCTCTATCTATGAGCTTATTGTTGTTCTTTACGATTTCATGTATCAGTGAGGTCATACAGTATTTGCCTTTCTGTTTGACTTATTTCACTTAGCATAATGCCCTCAGGTCCATCATATTGCTAATGGCAAGAGTTCATATTTTTTATGGCCGAATAATATTCCATTGTTTGTATATACCACATTTTCTTTATCCACCCATCAGTGGACACTTAGGTTGTTTCTGTATTTTGGCTATTGTAAATAATGCAGCAGTGAACCTGGAGATGCCTTTATTCCCTTTATGGTTGAATAATATTCCAGTGTTTGTATATACCACAATTTGTTTACTCATCCATTGATGGATATTTGTATTATTTTCACCATTAAGTTCTTGTGAATCATGTCTATAAACATGCATGTACTTTACATGTACTTGTCTGAGTACCTGTTTTCAGTTGTATCAGGCAATACCTAGAAGTGGACTTGTGGAGTCATACGATAATTCAGTGTTTAACTTTTTGAGGAACTGCCATAATATTTTCCACAGAAATCCTCTGGTTTTTGCAAGCTTTTGGTTAATTTCTAGGATGAAAAAGCTTGATTTTGACAATTTTTGCTGTTGTTCTCTTTGCTTTTATGAGGGAGGGAATATTTGTAGTTTCTTATTTCAGCATTCACTTTGACCTTACCTTATTGCTGGCATTTAACAAATTAACATTGTCCTTTTTTTTTTTTTTTTTTGGTCATCTTTTTTTGTGGTTCTCTGTAGCCCCTCTTTAAATCATTCACCATTCACCTGATACTTCCAAACCCTTTCGAAACACTTGGTCTTAGAGAAAGAACTTCCTTCTGAACTAATAGGCCACTTTTAGGTTGAACTGCCTCCCTGCTCATCTCTACTTTGTGGATTCTTCTAAGATCCTGCTCTTGGGAGGTGAGGAAGGGCAAGGGAGAATGGCTGAAAGTGACTGACCATAGTCATTCTCCTGAGGTCGAGGGTACAGGGTTCTCACATTTGCTGTAATAGTACACTTCAGTGGGTCCCGGACCTGAAGAAAATTGGCTGTTCCTCAAATCTGAACATTTCCTACTTCTTCCCTCAGCCCACTTTCCTTTGTTAAATTTTTGTAACTCCTAGATAATTGTTTTCCTTTCACAAATATTTAAGACTTATGTGCCAGGACTGCTCTAGGATTTGGGAGAAAACAATGAAAAAAACAGACAAAAACAAACAAAACAAACTAAAAAACGAAACAGAACTTTTCCAATGGAAAGAACTGACAGTCCAGTGGAGAAAGAAAGGTATATAATATAATGTTATGTGTATATATATATATATATATATATATATATATACATAGAATATATATATATATGTGTGTGTATGTGTGTATAAAATACATTCTTTGGTGATACAGAAGGTGATGTTATGAAATTAGGAAGAATATAATAGAGCAGGGTTATAGGATTGAATGTTGGGTAGGTAGGAGTGTTGTAGTTTTATTTTTTTATTTTTATTTATTTTTTTAAGAATTTATTTATTTATTTGAGAGGGAGAAAGTGAACACACAAGCAGGGGCAGGGGCAGGCAGAGGGAGAAGCAGTCTCCCTCCTGAACAGGGAGCCTGATGCAGGACTCGATCCCAAGATCCCGGGATCATGACCTGAGCCGAAGGCAGACTCTTTTTTTTTTTTTTAGAAATTTTATTTATTTATTTGACAGAGAGAGAGACAGCAAGAGAGGGAACACAAGCAGGGGGAGTGGGAGAGGGAGAATCAGGCTTCCCCCTGAGCAGGGAGCCCAGTGCAGGGGTCCATCGCAGGACCCCGGGATCATGAGCTGAGCCAAAGGCAGACTCTTAAGTGACTGAGACACCCAGTCACCCCAGGAGTGTTGTAATTTTAGATCAGGTGATCAGAGCGAGTATATGGTAAAGGTAAGTTTGGACATGACTTAAAGGAGATAGACGTGTTAGCCGTGCAGATATCTGGGAGATAAGAATTTCAAGCAGAGCCTAAAGGGAACAACAGGGAAGCCACTGTGGCTGGATTGCTGGGCTTCAACATACGAATTTTGGAGGGACACAGTTTGGTCCATAGCATAACTTAAAATATATTCTCTGAAATTGGAGGAGTCATTTAACATGTAGGAATAGTAGAGTGATATAAATTACAGGGTGTTTTAAGATTCCTCTAGTGGGGTATGCAGTTGGTGGTAATTTGAAGGACAGAGAGACAAGACAATTTGGAGCCTAGTGCAGATGTATAAACATGAAGTAACCAGTGGACTCAAACGTAGAAATTGGGGGGAAGAGCTTTAGTAGGAATGGAAATGAAAGGTAGTTAGAATGACTAATGCTCTAAAAAGTTATTTAGAACCACTTACAAGTTTCTGTGAATAATTTGATGGAGGTTGGGGGAGGTTTGAACAGTTTTTATAAAATACGAGATTAGAATTGGATCCAGTGAGACTCTGATCCTTAGAGACTGAGCAATTAATAGCACCATCACCAGAAATGTAGACATGCATTAAGTTAATAACACAGAATAGGGAATAACACAGAACTAGAATTCAGGAATCACGAATTTTAGTGCTAACTCTGTCTCCAGACCTCACATGTAACTTCAGATGAATCATAAATTTTTCTAGGCTTTAAATGTCTATCCTCAGATAATTCTGATGCTTACATTAGTTGTCAAATTAGATTTTATTCTATTTTTTAAAAATTTTTTAACTCTAAGTTTTAAATTATATTCTGATTTTTATGATATCAGGGAGAATATTAATAATTTCAACTTAGGGGGCGCCTGGGTGGCTCAGTCATTAAGCGTCTGCCTTCGGCTCAGGGCGTGATCCCGGCGTTATGGGATCAAGCCCCACATCAGGCTCCCTGCTGGGAGCCCTGCTTGTGTTCCCTCTCTCACTGGCTGTCTCTCTCTCTCTGTCAAATAAATAAATAAAATCTTTAAAAAAGGATAATAATTTCAACTTAGAATTATTTCTTGAGATGATATTAGAGCATCATGTGGAATTACCTAGAAGACAGTTACTAGAAATGTGGAAGGTGATACTCCGGAGGTTAGATTAGGGTAGAAGTTCTCCCATAGAACATTTTTGATTGCACATGTAGGGGATTTCTACTAGCGTCTCGTAAGTAGAGGTCAGGGATACTGCTACACATCCTAAATGCACGTGACAACCCCCACAACAGAGAGTTATCTGGTCCAGACATGTTAGTGGTGCTTATGTTGGGAAACAGTGGACTAAGTGGCATCATCCTGGAGTTAGATGATTGAAGTTGTTATATAGACAGACCAAACCAATTTCAATGACTCTAAAGAGCAGTGTTTTCAGATGTGCCTTATATATTTTCTTGCATTACATATCTCCTAATTATGTACTTGATCTTAGTTTTAAGAAGGTTGTAAATCACTATTCATGACACACTTGACTGTAAACTTCATGCATTCACCACTTTCTTCTTAGTACTTTGTTAGTGTCTTACCAGTGTTGGGCAAGCAAAATATAGTTGCAGAACAAGTGATGAAAATAATAAATAATTTTTCTGCTTATTATTGTTTCTTTTTTGACTTACTTTGAAGTTGGTACACACATCTCAGGATTAAGTATCTATGTGTTCCAAAATTATATGTTGATGTACTAATTAAATTAATGGGAGGTACATGGCACATATTAGATGCCAGTTTAATTTTTATAGAGTTTGAAAGGTCTACATTGGACTACAATGAGTTCTGACATTAAGTTTTCAGCAACTTGTGAGTTATCCATAGTTTAAAGTACCTACATCTTGCTAGCCCAAAACCAGTGTTTTTCAAACCACTAGTAGTGAGCCATTTTGTAGGTCATGACCAATTTAAGAAAAATGAAATAGAAAATATTAGAATAAGCATCCCATGTAGTAAAGCAATTGTTATTTATATGTTTGTGTAGTGAGACTCCATACGCATTTTTTTTTTTTTTACTATGGGTTGTGATAAAAAATGTTTTTAAAAAGCTAGAAGCTTTCAGTCCTTCATGGGCCTACAGAATATCTGACATGGACAAGGTTCTGAGAGTAAAGCATAGAAAATGCGGAATTAATGGACTACGTCTGTTCTACAAATAAAGATTGTTAATGAAAGTCACTATTAATTCATTTAACAAATTCTTTATTTGAGCTCCCTCCCATATTGTGCCAGGCACTGTTCTTTGTGGTTGGGATACAGAAGTCAACAAAAGATAATATCTGTCCTTTGGAGTTTACATTTTACTGGATGTACAGTAGAAAAGAATCAAGCTTATAGATAAAGTTTATAATGTGTTAGGTGGTGATAAGGACTTGAAGGTGAGGGGAAGGGAAGAGAGACTGGGAATATGAATTGCAGTTGGTTGGAGTATTTGAGAACCTCTTTGAGAAGACTTGCAATAGAAGTCTGAAGATGGTGAGGATTCAGTTATGCAGGTATCTGGATGATGAGCATTCATATTAGGACAGCAAATACAGGGCCCTAAGCAAGGTAAAGTGTTTAAGGTGTTCAAGAAATAACAAGGCAGTTAGTGTGGTTAGAGTGAGGTGGATAGGGGAGAGTAGTAGGACATAATGCAGGGCAGTACGTAGGCTTGGAAGCATGGTCTTGCAGGCATTGGCGATATTAGAGCACTTGGCCTTTTACTGAGTGAACTAGAAAGCCGTTGGAGGGTTTTGAGCTGAGCAATGATATAATCTGATTTGACGGTATTACTTTGCCTGCCATGTGGAAAAGAGACTGAGGTGGGCTGAAGGAGGAAGTTCTGTTGGATTTAAGTTCAGCAGGGAAGTCAGGATTAGAGGGAGAATTTTAGGAGACATCAGTGAATGGACTATAATTAAGGCCTTGAGTTGGGATGAGATTATCAAGAGAGTTTGTTCCCAATTTGCTAGGCACGTGCTAAGCACTTGACATTGAATTATGCTGTTTGTTGACAATGAGTAGGTACTCCTACTCTGTTCTATGAATTTGGCACTTTATGAAATTAGTGTGTATGAATCAATTGAGATATGTACATTTACTCTAACATTTTCTTTAATTCAGCTACAAAATAAGGTACCATTGGATTGTTGGTGCTTTTTAAAAAAGAGCTGTTACCTTAAGTGTAAGAAATAAGAACTTTTGCCTTTAAGATAAAACGCATTTAAAAGGTTTGAACTTGCCAAAGAAGATGCAGCTGGTTTGTGGCTGACTTACAATTCCAGCTTAATCTTCTCTGACTCCAGAGCCCATGTTTCTAAACACTGCACAATGGTGCATACCCTTTACGTGTGATTTCACCTAGTGATTAGTTATTAGTTTTTTCCTCTTTTTTTTTTAATAGAAGAAATCATAATCAGCTTAAGGCAAAGCTACGATTATAGAGTTGCATAGACAGAATAATTGTAGGCTTTAAGCTGTCATTTATCCTCTGTGAGTTTTAGTGTCCTTATCTTATAAAATAAGGGTGTTTATAACTACCTTAGAGTTTTGGAGAGAATTAAGTAAGATAATGCATTTTTCTGTACTTACTGATGTATAGTGTGTTTGTACTTAGGTGGCAGTTTATATAAAGAAAGCACTGGGACTGGCCACACCTTCAAGAATAAAAAAAAAAAAATTAAAAAATGGAACAGCCATGTATGTTATGTGAAGAAGAACAAGAACCAGAGCCAGAGCCAGAACCAGAACCACAGCAGAACGTAGAAGAAACCAAAAAAGTAGATGATGAAGACGCTGAGCTGATCTTTGTTGGGGTAGAACATGTAAGTGACGACGCTGAGCTGATCTTTGTTGGGGTGACTTCCAATTCAAAACCAGTTGTTTCAAACATTTTGAACAGAGTCACCCCAGGTTCATGTTCAAGGAGAAAAAAGTACGGTCATCTCAGAAAAGGTACTGCTCACAAATTGCAACCTATAAGTCATGTGACCCCTATATCAGAAGCAGTGACTGCCTTGCCAGTTTCTGAATCTGAATCAAGATCAACAGATAGTCCCATTATTATTGAGCCCTTGTGTAAACCTGATTATAAAAATAATTCACCACAAGTCGTGCCTAATAGCTCTTCAGAGTTATGTTCTCCTTTGATTACATTCACAAGTTCATTGCAGCATCCAGCAGGAGCAGCACTTTCTGGAGGAGGTATGAATAAAAGTACTTGCATATCAAAGCAACTTTCCACTGCTGAAGTAAATGACATAAATCCCAAAAGACCTAAACTCAGTGATGGAATCATAGGGGGACATGCTTCAGCTTTGTCCCCTTCAGGTATCTTTCATACAATGACTTCGCAGCAAAGCACACTCTCAAACAGTGTTCATACCTCATTAAGCCATGTTCAGAATGGAGCACCTTTTCCAACAGCTTTGCCAAAGGACAGTGTCCATTTCAAGCCTATAAATCCTGTTAAGGAAAACAGACTAGCAAAAACAGACTTTTTGAGTCTAGCAAGTCAAAACCAGATTGTTGATCCCAAAAAAGGAAGTCTGGTCATATTACTTCGTGACTTTTATTATGGGCAACATAAAGGAGATGGTCAGCCAGAACAGAAGACTCACACAACCTTTAAATGCCTCAGCTGCTTGAAAGTTCTAAAAAATGTCAAGTTTATGAATCATATGAAGCACCATTTGGAACTTGAGAAACAGAGGGGTGACAGCTGGGAAAGCCACACCACCTGCCAGCACTGCCACCGACAGTTTCCCACTCCCTTCCAGCTGCAGTGTCACATTGAAAGTGTACACACTGTCCAGGAGCCTTCTACTGTCTGTAAAATTTGCGAATTGTCATTCAAAACAGACCAGGTCCTCTTGCAGCACATGAAGGACAATCATAAGCCTGGCGAGATGCCCTACGTGTGCCAGGTTTGCAGTTACAGATCGTCAGCCTTTGCTGATGTGGAAGCACATTTCAGAAAATGCCATGAAAACACTAAGAATTTGCTCTGTCCATTTTGTCTCAAAATTTTCAAAACTGCAACGCCATACATGTGTCATTATAGGGGACACTGGGAAAAGAGTGTTCATCAGTGTTCGAAATGCCGGCTACAGTTTTTAACTTTCAAGGAGAAAATGGAGCACAAGACCCAGTGTCATCAAATGTTTAAGAAACCTAAGCAGCTAGAGGGATTGCCCCCTGAAACAAAGGTAGTTATTCAAGTGTCACTGGGACCTCTTCAACCAGGATCAGTGGAAGTAGCATCCATTACTGTGAACACGTCTGATTCTGAACCATCACCCTCCAGGTCTAAAAGTAGAATTTCAAAAAAACCTCGTTAATTCTAGTTTCAGTAAATCTAAAACAGGTATTTCAATCAAAGTCAAAAATCCCATAAAAATTTTAAAAAAATACAAACCATACATTATTCGTCAGCATCAAAAATAGTGAAACTGAGTCATTTATGAGTTTCTTTTTAAATTCATGAAATACAGTATTGTCTGATCTGAATTTTGAGATATTATTTAAGAATTTGTTACCTGGTTTTCATGTACTGTGTCTGGCTTAACACATAAAAGATGTTTTGTGTATGTATGTGTGTGAGAGAAAAAAGTGGAAACCTATTTATTATTTTGATATTTCATGTTGCTTGTACGTTTGAAAGCTCTCATTTCTGTATATAGAATCTATAGGGTTTTTTTAAGTACTTAATTTTAACTTCAACCTTTTCCATGCCCTGAAGATTTCAATATTAACTCTAGTCAGACTTGAATGGCTTTGTTTTATCATGGTTCCATTTGCTGCTGAGTGCCCAGAAGTGTCTGTCTTGTGTTAGTCTGAATCAATCTGACTCTGAAAGCCTGAGTATGGAGAAGTTGAGGGACGAGGTGTGGCATGAATGGGAACCAGGAACTGGGAGGTTAGTCAGTGGAGAGCAGTGGCTTCTTATTCTGGTTGAGGGCACGCACACACACACACACACGCATTCACTCTAGTTTTGGAGCCAAGGAAGATAGAACACTGTCTCAGAGTGTCTTTTCCTAGCACAAGAACATCCAAGGAAGCAAAACCATTAAAATAAAATGCTTGGCATTTTGGCAAGGGACCCCTGCAGACATGAAAAAATTACTGTATCGTTGGTTTCAGATGGAAAAGCAGGGGTAATGAATAGAATGGGGTCTGGTGCCACTGGACCTCCTGTTGAGTGATCCAAAGGAACTCCATTTGTTCCCTTCCCTCTTCCTTCTGGCTGGCCTTTGGTCAGGACGAATTAGCCTTATACGCCTCTTAGTCACAGCAGTAAAGCAAGTAAAATTTCTCAAGGGAAAGAAGCCCTGACGTCTATAGTTTGAACTACACTGGACCCGTAGTTTGAACTGAAAAGGGCCCAACAAATGGTATCTATCCAGTTCAAGGACTAGGCTAAATTTAGTTCTTGTACTATTAAGCTGGAATGGGGTTGTCCAAGAATAGTAGGTAGTGGATAAAAGCAGCCCATGGTGACTGAGTAAAATTAAACCCATTATAGGGCTTTTCCTTATATTTTTCTGTGTACGTGGATCTTAGCCCAGTTGAACATGTGAAATTTGCAATTTTGTTTCTTGCCTTAGACATGAATGTATTACAGTTAACAGTTATTCTGTGTTGTGTGTATAGTTTCCCTTATCAAACTAGTTGAGGTTAAAGTTGTGCTGGACACACTCCGATGTGTAAGAAATGTCCCATTTATTTCATTAGGTATTAGGTCTTAGAGTTATTGTCCTTCACCTAATCTATTCAGCTGTCTAATCCTTGACTATACTGTGAGGGGAATATTTTCCCCTTGCCATTTCCAAGGACTCTGACATAACTGGAGTGCTCTCTGAATATTGGTTCCTGAACATCATCCTTGGCTGTTTCTGTGGGTTCCCAGGATTGAGTCTCCTGGATATTTTCTAGTGCCATCCCTTCTTTCTCCACCTTGACTCAAGTACCTATAAGCCTGTGCATGACTTAAGGAACCTAGGATGCTGTCCATAGACCTGAGCAAGGAGAAGTGTCTCCTATTTTCCCTTGCTTTCTCCTCTTCTTTAACGGTACCTTATCTCTCCCCACTTTTTTCTTCCCTCCTCAATCTTGTTAAAGTCCCTAAGCTTTCACAGAAAGCTGGGAAGTGCTAGTCCTCAGGGGCTTAGCATCCCTTCTAGAATGGGGAAGGAGGACAGATAACAAGGTAGTTGCAAGTTTGTCTATGTTTTAAAGAATTTCCTGAGTATAGATTCTGTTGTATTTATTTGCTCAATGCTTGATTGATTTGCACTTTGAACATTTTACTAGGCCTTTTTATTAGTTTGCTTTGGCCAAGGCACTTTGTTGATATTTTAGCCTGAACCTATTTCTTCAGGTGGAGAGAGAGAGCGAGAGAGTGTGTGTGTGAGTGAATGAATATGTATGTATGTGTGTGTATGTGCACACTTGTTTTAGTCTCAGGTGGAAACTTGTGTATAAATAGATATGCAGACTTTTGCATACTTCTCTCCCTTGTTCTGTTCTTATAACAAATTCTGTTTTGAAAACAGTAAAAATATGAAATATTTTAGTTCTGTTTTTTTTTTTTGTGGTTGCTTGGTATTACCAACACTGTCAACTGTTGTTTGCTCTTTAACTAAACTATGACCCTAAGGAGTACAAATTGTTATTTATTGCCAACTACAGGTTCTGGTGATAACGGCCCCTGTCTACCTCCTCTCGCTTCTCCATCCTCCGCCATGCTACTCAACCATTGTCCCCACTGGTGCACTAATTTGACACACTGGCCTTGCTTTTCTTTAAGCAAATCACATTTCTTCCTGTTCCAAAGACTTTGCAACTGCTCTGCTCTTAGAATGCTTTCCTCCTGGGCCTGCATGGCTGGCTACCTCACTTAATTGTGTGGACACTTCCTTTAGCTTACTGAGCTTCACCAGTGTTCGGAAGATACTGACAACGAAATCTCTGTCCACCTTCTTACTCCTCCCCCTTTTAAAGGCACTTTAAGCCTCCTCACTCCCTTTTTCCTCTCCAATCTGGTTAAATTTCCTAGGTTTTCACGGAAAGCTGGGAAAAGATAATCATCAAAAGCTTTGCTTCTCTTAGAATTGAGCTACCTTGAGTCAATTTCTGTGCCTGTAACCAAAAGAAACTGAATATAGTGAGTTCAGTTCTTTCGGGAGCTTTCTCTGTTTTTCTACTGATACCTCTATATTTTTTTAAGGCAATGTCACTTTGTTTTGTTTACAAATATATTGAATATCTGTCAAGATTACTATTTTGTTATTGCCCTTTGTGAATTTCCATGTCTATTTTGCTTGTTCTTTCAGATGAAATTTATTATTTTGTTAATGTTGCCAAAAATTGTAAGTAAAATAGCAATTGTAGTAATAAATTTTTTTTGAAAAAAGAAGAAGTTTTCGTTTTATTATCTTTTCACCAGTAAAGTTGAAGTTAATTTTTATTTGGTACCACTATGGAGACTGCCATCCTGCCAGTTGTGTTTATTTTTAATCATATTGCATTGGCCAGAACTTCAAAACAGTGCGATAGATGTAAGTGAGGTTTTCTGCTCTTGGTTTTAGTGAGAAATGCTTTACCATTAAAGGTAATGAATTCCTGCCTTTAGAATTTTTAAAGAAAATTGCTTAGTTTTATTGGCTAATTTACAATGTCTATTGAGACAGTCATTTACATTTTCTTTACTATCCTAAGTTATGCTCAGCCTGATTCACAACTTTTCTATTAGAAACCTTCCTCTCCTTTTTTTTTTTTTTTAACATTTTATTTATTAGAGAGAGTGAGCAGGAGAGAGAGAGCCCAAGTGGTGAGGGGAGAGGCAGAGGGACAAGCAGACTCCTCATTGAGCAGGGAGCCAGACGCAGGGCTTGATTCCAGGACCCTGAGATGATGACCTGAGCCAAAGGCAGATGCTTAACCAACTGAGCCACCCAGGGGTCCTGAAACCTTTCCTCTCCTGAAGTAATATTTCCACTTAGGGTTGAATATTATCTTCTACTCAGAATCTCATTCCTTTTCTCTTTCTCATTTTGAAATATATTTCCTTTCCCTTCATTAAATTTGCCAATTTTATCAGTTTCTGATTTCCTTTTCCCCAGGAGCAACCCTTGGTTTATTATCTCAACTAATTTTGTTTTCTCTATTTTTGTGTTGATTCATTATATACCTCTACTTTCTTTAGGATTTTTTTTAATAAAGACCTTTTATTTTAAAACCTTCATTTTTTAAAAAGATTTTATGTATTTATTTGACAGAGATAGAGACAGCCAGCGAGAGAGGGAACACAAGCAGGGGGAGTGGGAGAGGAAGAAGCAGGCTCATAGCAGAGGAGCCTGATGTGGGGCTCGATCCCACAATGCCGGGATCACGCCCTGAGCCAAAGGCAGACGCTTAACCGCTGTGCCACCCAGGTGCCCCTAAAAGCTTCATTTTTTTTCTTTAATAGAAGATTTAAACTTTGCCTACCTTTGTTTATAGCTTTGTATCCCAAATATTTTGATGGCATATTTTCATTTTTATTAAAGTTTTCATTCTACATATTTTTTTGAGTAAGTTAATCCCAAAGGTATGCAGGCTGAATGTTTTAGACTGAATTTACACTTTACTGTGAATTAAATTTTCCTTGGAGCTTTGAGTGTGGGTATACACTAAATGTCTTTATATACACACATCCTTTTCAAATTACTACATGGTTTATTAAAAAATATTTCTGTTTGATTAAAATATGAACTTCTAATTCTAGAAATCTGTCCCCCCCCAAATGAATATAGTATAAAAGGTGAAAGTATAAAAATACTCATTTGGAAGAAATTCCTAATAACAAAACTTGGAAATGTTAAAGAAAAATTATTCCTGACATCTAGGGTGTAGAATAAGGAATTTGATCTGATATTAAGGGTGGTCAGATATCAATGGTGGGGAGTTTTCCCTAAATTAACCTAGCAGGATTCTTGCTAAAATGGGACTAAAGGCAGAGCCCAAGGTGGGAGTATATTGTCTATTGCTTTATAACAAATTACCACAAAACTAAGAGCTTTAAAAAAAATATTTCCCACTGTTTCTGAGAGTTGGGAATCCAGGAGCAACTTAGTTGGGTTGTTGTGGCTCAGAGCTCATGAAGGCCTGAGTGAGCCTGGAGGATTTGCTTCCAAGATGGCTCGCTCGCATGGCAAGGAGGCTGCACCGTCTGTTATGACCTAGTCTCAGACATTTTACTCTGTTGTTTCTACAATATTCTATTCATTAGAAGTGAGCCACAAGTCCAGCCCATATACCAAGGGGAAGGTAATTGGGCTCCATCTTTGAAGGGAAAAAAATATGGGCATAATTTTAAACTACCAGGTTTCATACTTGGGCCACATTATTTATTACATACCTCCTAGTGTTCAAAATACATTCACCTCCTGAACCTCACCTAAATCAGGTCTAGACGTGGATCAGGTTCTAGGGTGGTATTCCTTATGTGCAGTATCTCAAGTACAGTTTCTTTAGATCTTTGGACCTGTGAACCAAAGAGGTGCGTTATCTGCCCACCTACATCCCCACCTAACACAAAGGTGGGACCGGCATAGGACAACCTCTATAGACATGCCTGTTCAAAAAGAGGAAGGGGAGATGGCAATCATTTGTTAGTAGCAATTCTGAAATCCCATTGGGTGCATGCCTTCATTGATTAGGACTCAAGGCCTGGAAATCCTCTTGGCTTTGATCTCAGGACTCTTGATTCTGCCCTACGACATACTTCCTTTTTTATGAAAGGCAGTACATGGTTATAGCTGAGTTGTTTGCTCAGCCTGCTTCCTGCTCATAGCAGGTAGAAGTCCAAAGTTCTCTTTTCATTTTTTAGTCTGTGGCCCTTTCGGTGCAAGCTAGAGACATTTCTTCAAGTTTATTCTCTTAAAAGCTTCAAGTATATTCTCTTAAAAGCTCTGTCATGCTAAAATGACACAGAGCTTTTTAATCTAACTGGTGTTCATGCCAAAGAAGTCCACTCCAAAGCCACAACCACACATCTCAGGATATGACCTAGTCCATCTTGGTTTTGTGCCGAGACAGCTGAGCGACGACACCCCTAAGCTTAGTAGAAGCCCTATTGTGTGATTGAGGTGACCTTTAGAGGACCTTGACCTGACTGGATGGTGCTCTGGCTCATCACCTTTCATCTTTCTGAGCCTCAGAGAATTTTATAGTCAAACTCCCATCTCTAGACCACAATTTCTTTAGTGCCCTGGGTATGCTCTTTGCTTGGTAGCCATTAATTTCAGCATCTTTTGCCATCTGAAGAGACCGGAAATTTTCAAAACCTGCAAGTTCTGGCTCTTGTTTTATTTAACAGTCCTACCCTTAACCTCCCCCCCCCTTCATATCGTACTATAAGCAACAATAAGAGGCAGCCAGGTGGTACTTCCAGCTCTCTGGCTGGAAATCTCCTCAGCTAGATGATTCAATTCGTTCGGTACGTTTTCTACTTTTCATACAACTGAAGGTGTTAGTGTTACCAAACTTTCTGCCACTACGTAACCCCTTTCTCAATTTTCCACTGGCATGTTCCTCACTTTTAAGCCCTACTGCAGTGTTCTCAAAGTTCAATTTTTGTGTTTGTTTTAATACTCAGTCTTGCACTAGCACTCTCCTCAGAGTCCTTCCAGCTTTTGCCCACCGCCCAGTTCCAAAGCCGTAGTTTAGATAGTTGTTATAGCAGCATTCCCCTTCCAGGTGCTAAAATCTGTATTAGTTATCTACGAGTGTGTAAAATATCAGGGCAAAGTTGCCAGTTTAAAACAATTTTCAGGAGTCCAAAATTTGGAAACTGCTTAGCTGAGTAGCTCTGTCTGGCTCAGCTTCTTTTCTGAGGTTGCAGTTAAGGTGTTGGCTGGAGCTCTGGCATCTGAAGGCTTAACTGGGGCTGGAGGATCAGTGCTACGGTCTGAATGTTTTTGTTCCCCCAAGTTCGTATTGAAATCCCAAGCCCCAAAAGTGATGGTATTAGTAGATGAGGCCTTTGGGAAGTGATTAGGTCATGAGGGTACAGCCCTCCTGAGTGGGATTACTGTTTTTATAAAAGATCCCACGGAGTTCTCTAGCCCTTTCCACCATGCGAAGATATAAGAAGCCTCACCTCACCTGACCATGTTGACGCCTTGCTCTTGGACTTCCAGCCTCTAGAACTGTGAGCAGCAAACTTCTCCTGTTTATCACCTACCCAGTCTGTGTATTTTGTTACAGCAACTTGAATGGACTAAGGCAATCAACCTCTAAACTTACCCGGCTATTAGCAGGAGGCCTCAGTTCCTTGTCATATGTTCTTGTGTCATGTCAGCTGGCTTCTAGAGAGTGAGTGCAAGAAGAGCAAGGAGAGCAAGGAGGAAGCTGCAACCCAGCTGGGAGATGAATAACATCACTTCTGTTGTGTACTATTGGTCACATAGACCAATCTTGATATAATATGGAAGTTGACCACATGTGGGCAGGAATACCTGGGGGTGGGGACTCCCTGGGGGCAATCTCGGGGCTACGTCAGGGAGAAGGGAACGTTAGAAATTTTTGTGACATTTCACGGGGAATGCAGCTAAAACCAAGGTAATTGTCATGGTGTTACCTTCCCACTCTGCAGTTTGCTGTTGTGGCTGACCCTGGCCAGCCCTGAGATGAGATTCTTTTAGGAGTAAGTACATTAGTTTAAATACTTTGAATATGTAATACATTCACATTCTTCAAACATCAAAAAATTTAACAATTCTCAGATTCTTTTTTAGCTCTCTAATTTATTTTTTCTCCTACTTTTTTAAGGTAACTGATTTATATTATACAGTTTTCCTCACCTTGCTTTTTTGCTTTTGAAAATATAACAACTTCACAATGTCTTATGGCATATAAATTGGCAAAATCATTACCTAAAATTATGAAAGGACTAATTAGAAACTTTTTTCTGAAGTCTTTTTCTTTCTTTCTTTCTTTCTTTCTTTCTTTCTTTCTTTCTTTCTTTCTTTCTTTCTTTTTCTTTCTTCCTTTCTTTCTTCCTTCCTTCCTTCCTTCCTTCCTTCCTTCCTTCCTTCCTTCCTTCCTTCCTTCCTTCCTTTCTTCCTTTCTTTCTTTCTTTCTTTCTTTCTTTCTTTCTTTCTTTCTTTCTTTCTTTCTTTCTTTCTTTCTTTCTTTCTGAGAGAGCGCACAAGCAAGGGGGAGAGGCAGGCAGAGGGAGAAGCAGGCTCCCTGCTGAGCAAGGAGACCGATGTGGGACTTGATCCCAGATCTGAGCGGAAGTTAGATGCTTAACTGACTGAGCCACACAAGCATCCCATGAAGTGTTTCTTTTTTTTTTTTTTTTAAGATTTTATTTATTTATTAGAAAGCGAGAGAGAACGTATGTGAGTAGGGGAGGAGCAGATGGAGAGGGACAAGCAGACTCCACACTGAGTACAGAGCCTGATGCAAGGCTTGATGAGGGTCTTGATGCGGGGCTTGATCTCAGGACGCTGAGATCATGACCTGAGCCAAAATCAAGAGTTGGATGCTCAACCCACTGAGCCACCCAGGTGCCCCTTTTTTTGAAGTGTTTCTAAATATTACTAAGAGCAATCTCTAAGGCACTAATGTGAAATTATTGTAAAGAAAAAAAAACTGGCTATTTCACAAAGAAGAAATAAAGCTACTTAATAAATAAATGTAAAATAATGGTAAACATAGAAATGGAAATTAAACAATGGTATCTTATTGATTAATGGTCTAGAAAGTATAATGTCTATTGCCAATGAGAATATGGTTATAGTGCCAATTGTTATAAATCATTCTGGAAGTTATTTTAAAATGTGAATAAAAAAGCACTAATGTCGTACTCTTTCATAGACAGCTTTTACAAATTCAGTAAAAATTCATGGAATAATGTGTATATATCAAAAATGTAGCATACAAGAAACTCCAAGATTTTAGTTTATACTTACAGGAAGTAGAAATAATTGCTCAAAAATTGAATGCTTTGGTACTTCTGTTTAATAGTTATATACACACACATATATACACATATTTATTAAAGACAGATTGCAGTAGTATGAAGTAAAACTGGCAGGATACAAAGTTTCGTATACATTGTGATTTTGACTATGGAGAAAATACTTGAAGGATAAAAGGCTAAAAGAGTAACTTTGATAGTAATCCAACTTCTGAACTATTTGGTCTTTATGGGGTAGGAACAAGTACTCCTTAAAAATATTTCCAGATTTTATGCAGTGAGCTTGCATTGTTTTGAAAATTTTACTCTTATAAAATGAGGGGCTTATTTTCTTTGCTCCAACTAGTTGTTGGAAATATATCTTACATTCTTGAGGGGGGGGCAGGGTGAGAGGGCAGGAATTGATCATAAACTCTTCAACTAGTACCGCTTCTATTGTGCCCTATGAGTTGACAAAATATTTGGGTTTTGTTTTTCCTATATCCACTTTCTCCCAAAACATTCACTGAATCATTTTAGTCCCCTTCCCTTGACTTTTGTCCCATATAAGTAACCAACATTTAGGTTTCCTGGTGAGCTAAAATATCTATTCATTTGATAGTTAAGTCAGATCGATACTATGTTGACTCAGGCTCAGCCAGGTGGCAGGTTCATGGCACTATTCTTCATCTGGGTCTTTTATTGTGCCAAGCACCAGGATACACCAGCATACAATAGTACTCAGCTTCTTCCTCGGGCTGGGACCCCAAGAAGCTGAGAGCAGCTTTGACCCCAGGAGGGAGCATGAGAACTGGGTGGGAGTCCATTAGTGTTTGTTGTGTTTGTCATAAATCGGTGTTGCGGGAGTTTGTCCAGACTTATGCTGGAATCAATGTGGATATTTACCATTAGTGACTATTCCAGTGCTGGGGTCACAGGTAAGAGTGACTGTGCCTCCTGGGGATGGCCAGAAGGGCTCTTAAGTCACCATAGCCTGAGGACTGGTCTCTGAAACTGAAAACAGACACAGGAATGAAGAACAGGAGCAGAGGGATCTGGACAATGAATGAGTAGAGGGAAGACAAGGAGAGTGACCCAGGCCATGATGCAGTCATCCCAAGGATCTACTGGCTTCTTAGATGATGCTGAGCTTTCTATTGGCTCTTTTATTCCCTTCTGAATACCCTGGGTGAAGGATATGTGTGTGGTACTTGTGCCTATCTTTCCCTTTGCTAGTCCCTCAACTGTGTCCTCAGCTCAAAAAGCAGTTCCCTTGCCAGGGAACAAGTTTACCTGATGAAGCAATCTTTTACGTGGGCCATTGAGTCCAGAACCCTTTCAATTTGGAGCTCTGAGTTTGTTTCAGACTGTGCTTGCTTCTGAGGGAATGCATAGTGCCATATGAAGGCTTCATGGGGGCTTCTTCAAGAGAATGTGAACAGTGAGGTGATGGGAAATAGGGAGAATGAAGGATCATCTGTTTATTCATTCAACTAACAAATATTGTTTTAATTCCTTTGATTTTTTTCCCCCCTACAACTTGTAGCTTGCCTTTCACCTTCTTCCTGTTATCTTTGGATGAGAGGAAGCTTTTACTTTTTTTTTTTTTTAAAGTAAGCTTTATATCCAACATGGGGCTTGAACTCATGACCCTGAGATCAAGAGTCGCATCTACCAACTGAGCCAGCCAGGTGCCCCACAAGGTTTACTTTTTATGAAGTCCAATTTATCATTTTTTCCCCTCATATCCTTGGTATCTTTGTGCCTTGCCCATGGCAAGCTTATAAAAATATTCTCTCTCTCTCTCTCTCTCTTTTTTTTCCCTCTAAATCTTTATTGTTTTTTCTTTCACATTTGGGTCCATAATCCGTATTGAATTAATTTTGTGTTTGATATGAGGTAGGGGGTCAAAGTTCCTTTTTTCCTTTTCTAATGCAAATATCCAGTTATTCTAGTAACATTTATTAAAAGCACTTTTTCCTTTGGCTTTCATTGGTAGCTTTGTTGAAAAATCAAGTAGTCACGCTTGTAACTTGTAACACTTCTAAATATGTTGGTTTATTTGTTTATTTCTCCAACTTTATTGAGGTATAATTGACAAATAAAATTATATGTATTTAAAGTGTACAGTGTGATGATTTGGTAATATGTATACATTGTGAAAAGATGTCCATGATTAAGTTCATTAATGCATCTATCACCTCACATAATTACCTTTTTTTGTGTACGTGGTAAGAACACTTTAAAAAAAATTTTTTTTTTTAGATTTTATTTATTTATTTGACAGAGAGACAGGGAACACAAGCAGGGGGGAGTGGAAGAGGAAGAAGCAGGTTCTGAATGGAGGAGCCTGACATGGGGCTCGATCCCAGGACTCTGGGATCACGCCCTGAGCCGAAGGCAGATGCTTAAGGACTGAGCCACCCAGGTGCCCCATGTGGTGAGAACACTTAAGATACATTGTCTTAGCAAATTTAAAGTATACAATACAGTATAAAGTGTTGGTTTATTTTTAAAACACCCATACCACACAGTCTTGATTACTATAACTTTGTAGAAAGTTTCAAGATTACTAGGGCTATTCTAGGTCCTTTAGATTTCCACGTAAGTTAAAAATCATTTAATCATTTCTGCCAACCCATTGCAATTTTGAGATTGGTTTGCATGTCTATTCCAACTTGGAGATATTTAATATCTTAAAAATATTGAGACAGTTTTTACTTCTTCCTTTCCAATTTTTATGTCTTTCTCACTTTTTTTTTTAACAAAATGAAATATCAGATTTAACTCAGGATTCACCTCAGTGAGGAACATTAGATGAGATTGGTCCCTTCCATAAAAATGTTTCACAGACTTTCGTTGGTAACATCTTAATGGCTTTTTAAGAACGAAGTTTCTAATAACATATATTTTACTTTTTATGTAATAAGTCATTAAAATATGACAGCACAAGTTGGCACTTTCTGGGAGAAGTTGCAAGTATTTCTGTTTGAACAGTAGACGTGTTAGGTCATCAGGCTTTGGCATGTACAAGCTCTGAAAATGAATACTATTTTCTACGTATCAATTAAAACTTCATGAACCATGAAGTTCAGGGAAACATAAAGGATCTAGAAAGCATGCTTGTCATGTTGTTCTTTGACATAGGGACTATCCCAGGGATTTTTCATGAGGTAAACACATTTCAGTGGTACTTTCATGTACTGTGAAAGCATAATTTTCATATTACTGAAAACATAGTTATTATATAAACAGTGAGCACATGCCTAATTTATGTATTCCGTTAATGAAGGAACAACCAGAATGCAAAGCTGATTCAATAAGGACATACAGAGTAACATACATACATACATACATTTATTTATTATTTTATTTTATTTATTTTCAGAGTTGTGTTTATATAGTCAGTGGGAAAATGTTGAAATAAGATAGCTAAAGTAGATCTGCTAAATTAAATACAAAGCTGGTTAGAAATCCTAAAACTATAACCCTTGGGATTATCTTTTGTATTTTACTTCTAATGTGTTTTCTATATGCTAATGTAAATGTACCAGTTATAAAATATCTGGGCCCTAATCAATCCTTAGACAAATAAAATTAAACAATTTTTTAAGGTCAGATGGGACCATTTAAAAAAATCTCTAGTGTGACATTCCAGAGTCATACAATTACCTTTTTGTTGCATTTCCAAATTTTGGATTATATTTTCTTGAAAAACAGAAATTAAAAAAACTTTCCATAAAAATTATTTTAAAATAATCATATAGTCACAGGAAGTTGCAAAAATAGTACATGGAGTCCCGAGTACCCTTCGTTCAGCTTCCCAAATTGGTGACATCTAACATACATGAAACAATATCAAAACCGGAACTTGAAGTTGGTATAGTACTGTTAACTAGACTACAGACCTTGTCTACTTTTCACCATATTTTACATGCATACATTTTTGTGTGTGTGGTATGTGTTTGTAAGTAGTTCTATACAATTTTATCTTAAGTTTACATTTGTGTAACCTTCACCACAGTCAAGATACAGAATTGTTCCAGCATGACAAAGGGATCACCTCATGCTACCCCTTTATATTTGCACACCTCTCCCATCTTTGTTCCCTGGCAACCCTAATGTGGTCTCTCCATCTCTGAAGTTTTGTCAAAAATCTTTTATCACGGAAGAAACACATGTTAATTGCTGACAGTGATGGAAATACACAAAGATTAGAAGAATGAAATAAACACTTGGAACCACTCATAGGCCCTGACTACTGTCATTTTTGATGAGGCCTTTTTAAGACTTGTATGTTAAGATATTTTGAGGATGGCACAAAAGAAATGTTTTTTTCCCAGGCCCAGGATTCACACACCTAGTCCTGGATTCTTTCTTCACCCTTATAGGCAGAGTTTCCTGCTAAAATAATTGATGGGCGTATCTTGAGGGGGAACCTTCCACTCAAGAATATATTCATGCCTGAGTTCAGTCATTGGATGAAAAGTCATCGGCTCCTGTACTGGAGACATTCTTCTAGGTACCAGGAAGAACATATCAGGGAGCAGAATGGTAACAGATCCTGTCATGAAAGGGTTTATAGTCTTGCAGCACAACCACTTCTGGACCATCTCTGAAATTAGAGGCTATGATTGTTTAGATTTTCCTGGGGTACGTCAGGATGATTACAGTCATGGAGGTGCTGATGTGATAGAGCCTTTGGAAACTAAAGGATTTAAGTATTCATTCCTCCATTCATTCAACTTCGTAAAATTTTTATTACAAACAGAAGATGACTTGAAAACAAATTCCACCCTCTTGAATTTAGAGTCTATTTGAGAAGAGACTGGGAAAAATACGTAGCTCAGAAAATACGTTATCATAACACATGAATAAGTGGGGTAAATCTGTCTGGAGAAGTCAAGGGACACTTTCCAGAGGAGGTAAAAATCTGAATGAAATTGGACCTTCAGAAAGACTAGCATGGAGACAGACATAATGGGGGTGCTGGACAGAGGAGTGGGGGTTGGTCAGATGGTGCATTCTGGATGAGAGATCATCCTACATAAAGTATTAGGGATAAGAAAGAAATGTGTTATCCAAATAATTCAAAGTAAGTTGACTTGGCTGGACTGAAGTGCGGGGCTGAGAATTTGGGTCACAGATGCTGGAAAGGTCTGAGAATATCTCAGTTAGGCTTTTGGACTTCATGTCTTAGATTGTGTATGTGACTTTTGAAGGGAGAGGTGTCAGGATCATACTTGTAGTTTAGGAAAACACTACATGAAATACAGGGGGTGGGTTTGGAAAGAAGGAAAGGAAAAGGAGAGTGAGGGAAGTTGAAAGAGACAAGTAGAAGAGAGCCCTCTCATGGGACTTAAAGTAAAAGATATTTTCAAGAAGGAAGATGTCAGTACATTTAACGGATAGTAAGGGGGAAAGTTAGATGAAAAGTAAAATGTACCATGAAGTTGTCGATTAGAAGCTCCTTCCTGGCATCATTAACCAGAGCACTTGAGGAGGTAACAGACAGGGAAGACCTTCTGCAGAGGTCTGAAAAGTGAATAGGTGTGTGTGTGTGTGTGTGTGTGTGTGTGTGTGTGTGTGTGTGTGTAGAATAGCAAAGCACAACCCCCACTCCTCCATGGAAAGACCTCAGAAGAGAGGAGCAAGCACCAATCCGTGGAAATGTTTCTTTTTTGTTTTGTTTTGTTTTAAAGGGAAGAGGGACTGGGTGGGGAATCGGGGCATAGAGACCTTGTTTACATCTAGAAAGCATCATCTTGGGGCAAAGGACTTAGAGGACCAGGCTTCTTTGCGAGAGCAAGAATTGGAAAATAGCTTTTGAGTTAAGCTCTTTTCTCTCCCCCCCCTCCTCCGCCTTGCTATCCTGGCTGGATTGCTGCTTGTACTTCACCACTGAGAGATAAGAAACAAAAAACCCAAAAACCCAGCTCAGGCCAAACGGATTTGCAGCCTAACAATGGGGCACCAGGGATCAGCAGCACAGCAGGCAGTGTTTCTGTATTTCTTCCTTCACTCATCCTCCTCTACGCCCTAAATTTACAAGGAAAAAAGACGAACAGATCGTAAAAAGCAATCTCAGGAGAGAAAGGGAGACAGGGCATGGGGTCTACAGTCACCCAAATGGGGCAAAACCAACAGAATAAGCCCTGGGCTCTGTTCCTGAGCAGATCACTCCTCCTTACTTAAATTGACAGAAGTAACACTTCAGTGCCTTCTCCTTACACCTTTCTAACCTAAATAGCTGATACCCCTGTAGAATGGTCACAAAAATGAAAAGACATATAGAAACATATACACTATAGAAAAAGAGGCATCAACTCAACATTTTAACGTGAGTTAGAACTAATGAGATAAAACATCAAGATTTTTTTTCAATTTTTTTTTTAAATTTTAAGTAGGCTCCACGCCCCACATGGGGCTTGAACTGAAGGCCCTGAGATAAGAGTTGCATCCTTTACGGACTGAGCCAGCTAGGTGCCCCTAGAACATCAAGATTTAGAATAAGTGTAATGTTCTTGAAGATAAAATAAGGAAAAATAATGGAAACAAAGGATTTGAGAGGATTTTCTGCACCAAAAGACTTAGAAGGGTCCTCCATGCCCTGCATAGCTTCCTCCCAACCTCTTCAAATTTTTGTACAATTATCATCTTAGTGTGGCCTATTGATCAGATTATTTAAAATTGTATCTTCATGTCATTCTTTATTCCCATTCTCTGCTTTATTTTTATCCACAGCACTTACCACTTTCTAACGTACTACACAATTTATCTTTCTGCCCTCTCTGAAAACATATTCTCCATGAGGTCATTGATCTGTGCCTAGAACGTGGCCTGACTCACAGCGGGTATTCATAAATACTTGTTGAACTAGATCAGCACGTGAAGAAGTGCAAGAGATGTAGGAATAAGGTATAAGGAATTAACTCATGGATTTATTGTCTAATAAAGTGAGGGCAGAAGGTAAAAAAGAAGGAAGATAGGCAGAGAGAGGAAGGGAAGAAGGAAGGGAGGGAAGAAAGGAAGAATAAAAGAACATATTCATACCAACCCGGACCTAAAATAATCAACAGTACCTGTGATGTGAGGATGCTGTGGGTTGGGCACTGGGAGTGGAACCAAAAAGAATTGAGAGTTTGCTAAAGCACTTAGTGTTTAGTTGTGGGTGAGCTGTCACTAGTGAGCCACAGACAACGGAAGGCTTTTTTGGAGTACTAGTATCTTCTTTCTCTTGTGGCTATTGGCAGACCTTGGTAGCTTCCCATATGGGCTTCTCCATGAGGTTGTGTTGGGCAGGGTGTCTTGCTTCCCACAGGACAAGTGACCCAAGAGAAAGCAAGAGAGAGCAGCCAAGACAGGCCACTAGCTTTTTATCAGTGTGAGCATCCCATCACTTCTGCATTCTACTTGTTAGAATCCAGTTTTATACAAATAGATTAAAGACAGGCTCAATGTATTGGCCCCTACGCTTTTTTCTTCTTCTTCAGTGCAGACTGTGGCCATTTCCCTGCCTGCACAAAATCAATTTTTTACACAACCAATTGCTTTAAATATAGACCAAATGAGCATGTATCTTGCCATGTGGAGCCTGTCTGCTTTGCATGCCCCATGAAACTGCACTCGACATCTGATAACCTTGATAAGAAAAATCCTTGCTCTATAAAAGACCCCAAACTGCTTTACAGCTGTCTGACCTGGAGGCTGTGCTGCTGAATGGCCTCCCCTAGACACATGAGCCTTTCTCTGATTCTCTTCCTACCTGGGAACCCTTTGCCTTCTTTTTCTGGGTGTTGGCCCTGTGCCACACTTTCTGGAAGGTTTATAGCTGTGAGGGATTTCCCTGTTCACCCGACCTTGCTAAGTGCCACCCAAACAAACCTCTCTGTGTGTTACTGTCCTCTTGTCACAGCACTTTTTTAAAAAATATTTTATTTATTTATTTGACAGAGAGAGAGACAGCGAGAGAGGGAACACAAGCAGGGGGAGTGGGAGAGGGAGAGGCAGGTTCCCTGCTGAGCAGGGAGACCGATGCAGGGCTCCATCCCAGGACCCTGGTATCACGACCTGAGCTGAAGGCAGACGCTTAACAGCTGACCACCCAGGCGCCCCTCTTGTCACAGCACTTTTTGCACTTTTCCTCCACCAACTTAAGATCCTTAGACTCACTAACCATGTTTCTTTGATGCTGAATAATTTGAGATTGTATTCAGAACTTTATGAATGTTATATTGCATTGATGTCAGATCCATTATAGTCCTCTAAGAAATTTTGATTTTTTAAAAGATTTTGTTTATTTATTTGTCCTATATATATAGAGAGAGAGCACAAGCAGGGGGAGAGGCAGTGTGAGGGAGAAGCAGGCTCCCCACTGAGCAGAGAGCCCAATGCGGGACTCCATCCCAGGACCCTGGGATCATGACCTGAGCCAAAGGCAGACACTTAACTGACTGAGCCACCCAGGTGTCCCAGTAATTCTGATTTTTTAGAACAGGCAAAATTTTGGTTGGGTTCACACTGAAGACCCTGTCTCTTGGATGGTAGGTAACTCAAATCTCAGTCAATCCTTTTGTCCTTATTTAGGCTTCTTGGGAAATACCTAACCACATGCCTTGTTCAGAAATGAGCTGGAGATTTAGGCAGAAATTATGCACAAATATCAGTTTCCCCCTCTGTGGCTCTCTTCTTTACAGCACTCCTCCCTTCCTTTCCAGTGGCTGTGGTTCCCCGAAGTCTGTCAATTGATTGCTTCTTCAACACAGACTGTGGGTTTACTTTAGGAGTTTTATCCATGCCAATTCATGCTAACTCCAGTCTAAAAGCCATAAAAATTGGGAACTCTGTTTTACCATACCCATTAAAAAATGTTAATTTCCATCCAGGACCTTCCTGCATTTTCTTCACTGTCTGGTATTCAGATACTTAGATTTGTTTGGTTGGTTGGTTTTGGTTTTTTTGAGATTTATTTATTCGAGAGAGGAGGGGGAAGGACAGAGGGAGAGGGAGTCTTAAGCAGACTCCGCAGCAAGTTCAGAGCCCGATGCTGGGCTCGATCTCGCAACGCCGAGATCATGACCTGAGCCGAAACCAAGAGTTGGATGCCTAACAGAATGCACCACCCAGGCGTCCCAAGATAATTGCTTTTTAACATTTTTTCCAGAAGGCGTAGTTGATATCTGCCTAAGGCTCTGTCCAGTAGGAGCTTATATAGATACAACAAAAGCAAAGCTAATGTATCTTTATTTTTTTAAAAAGATTTTATTTATTTATTTGACAGAGATAGAGACAGCCAGCGAGAGAGGGAACACAAGCAGAGGGAGTGGGAGAGGAAGAAGCAGGCTCCCAGCAGAGGAGCCTGATGTGGGGCTCGATCCCAGAACGCCAGGATCACGCCCTGAGCCGAAGGCAGACGCTTAACCGCTGTGCCACCCAGGCGCCCAAAGCTAATGTATCTTTAAAAAAAAAAAAAAAGCCTTCCAGAAGTCCTATAGAATAGTGAGATTGTTCTTCATTTGCTAGGACTTTGTTACGTGTCCACCAAGAGCTAGGGAGAGTGGGACATGCAGCCACAGTTCTGTGGGACAAAGAAGGTATGACTGAGCTCTTCTTACAAAGAGCTCCTTGAGTGTGTAAGTGCATCCCAAAGGCACCCTGTGTGCTCTGTAGGATACTCTGGGACCCTCTCAGAGCTTTCACTCAATAGCAAGTAACCAGCTCTTTCTCGCCATATGAAAAGTGACTTTTCAAATAAATCTCAGTGAATAGGAACGAAGGAAAGTGATGAGTCCCTTTGTCAGCCACACAAGGTGTTAGCCCAATGAGGATAGGGACCCTATCTATCTTGTCAATGCTGTATCTGGAGCCATGGACCTGAGCCTGGCACATAGTAGGTGTTCAATAAATTTAAATGTTCAGATGGGAGAGTGACAGGAGGTGAGTGAGGCAGGTCAGTGGACCAAGGAAGCAAGACAGAGCCCTAGACCCTCCCAGTGCGAGCTCCTAATGCCCAGTCTCCACGCACTGGGGCAGTGAGTAAGGTTAAGAACAAAAAGGTCCAAGCCGCAAGTGCAGATACCCCAGAATTCTGTTTCTCAAGTCACAGAGCTGGCAAACAGCCCCCAGTCTCTCTTATTTCCTCCCCAACCACTGGGGAGGGAGAGGATTCTGTAAATATATTCTGCTACCCCTGGTTGTGCTTCCTCACATGGGGCATGGAGTCAGCCATTCATCTTGAGGTGGAGCTGTTTGGAGGTGGGGAGGGCATGGTCCGTGACTCCCTAGTGACTCTGGGAGGACATAGCTGCTGGGCCCCTAAGCACAAACGGGCCCCTAAGCAGAGACAGGGCCACAGGAGTCTGGTTTCCCAGCTAAGAGTTCAACCATCAGACCCTCTTCCCAGGCTGCTCATATCCAAGTTTCTCTTCCTACTTGATTCCTCATAGATCAGCACCTAGGGCAGAGTGGTGAGTATTTGGGAAGATAAATTAACATGTTTGTGTGGTTCACTGTATTCACTGGGAAATGGGGGGGGGGGCAGGGAAGTAGAAGGAGAAGGTACTGGCTGAAGTGAACAAAAGAGAATAAGCACACCTAGGGCTCTTCAGAAGTAAGGGAATAGAGACACTAAAGGAGGAAGGAATGTCAATGTCCGCTTCCAAGTAGTAAAGATCTGGACAACGGCAGTTGCTTTCCTGCTATAAAGGCCTTGGCAATTAACTGCGGAGGGACAGGAGAGAAGGGCGGCAGGAAAGGGAGAGAGGGCCATGAACTTAGAAAGAGAAGTCTGAATCAGAGGTAGGGAAGAGTCTGCACTTCAAAACCAAGAGGGAGATTCAGCAGGAGCTCCAGAGTTCAGTTTTTTTAGTTTGTTTGTTTGCTTTTGTTTTTTGTTCTTGAAGAAAGAGGGGCCTCTGTTCTCTTGGCAGGATCCATGCAGGGAGGGCCAGGGTAGGGGGTGGGATAGCGCTTTTATAATGCAAACTCAGTTCTTTATGTCAGAGATTTCTCTTAGGTTCTTGTCTGCCAATGATTCTCTTTATTTATACTACTCATATAGATTTCCTATTATTAAAACATATATGTGGATTTGTGGGGCAGGAAGCTTTTAGAAATGTGGTCTCTGCCCTCCCTCCAGGCCCACTGAACCAGAATCCACATTTTACAGGATCCTCAGGTGAAGTTTGAGAGACACTGGTCTAATCCAGGCTCAAAGATAATGGCGTGGTCTTGGCTATGCATTGTCCCACATGTCTCAAACTATTCTGCTTCCAACAGACATGTGCAGTTACTAACTTCCTGTTTTCCTCTTTGGTGCATTGTATAGTCAGGAGTAATGACTTGAGGCTTCCCATTGACAATGGCAGGCGTCTCCCCCTGATCTCACAAAATCCACAGAAATGACCAGGAGTGTTTTATTAATAATAAGATTAATTATGTAACATCACTCCTTTATTTGGCTAGTAAAGATTTGGAATTACCTAAATCCTATAATATTGCATCAACACTCAAATCAAAATAATAATAAGCAGTCTTTCAAATCTTTATATGTATGTTTTAAAGATTTATTTATTTATTTTAGAGGGGGGAGGGGCAACGGGAGATGGAAGGAGAGAATCTCTAGCAGACTTCCTGCTGAGCGAGGAGCCTAACATGGGACTCCATCCCAGGACCCTGAGCTCATGACCTGAGCTGAAATCAAGAGTCAGATGCTCAATCTACTGACTGAGCCACCCAGGTGCCCCTGTATACTTTTTAATAAATGGGAAGTTACTACATTAATCTTATATGGCAGGAGCTGTATATAAAATGCAGAAATATGAGTGCAAGTTTTGATAACAATTGTGGAAACATTGAGAACAAAAATTAAAGAATACATTCAAATTCAGAAGTGTAGTTTACATTGATTGTAGTTATATTGGTATTAGTAAAGTTGTGGCATAAAGGACCTTTTTGGAAAACTTGGTAATTTTTAATATTTTTGATTTTATACATGAATGCTGCATTAAATGTAACCCAATTACATAAATGCTAGTATATACAGAGTGTTTCTTCTCTTTGCACCTAGCCAGGAAAGTACATCATGCAGGATGCTCCTTTTAGGAAGAAATGTGTTTGATCTCAGCCCTTAGATCTGACCCAGCTGTTACTATTCCTTTTGGGTTATGAAATAATTGGGTTTTGCTTTTCCTGAATCAGTTCCTTCTAAATCATTCATGTATTTCTTCTGCTTTAGGGCTAAGGTAGTTAGAAGAGTCAATCCAGACCCTTCCCTTCACCTTCAATACATGGTCCACATTTAGGCTGCTTGAGGGTTGGTGTGTCTGATCATGTGATCTCTTTATCACAAGGGCTGGGGCATGTTTTTGTCCTGGTTTCTCGTCTGAACCTACCACTGTGCCTAACACCATCATGTACCAGCCAGCAGTGGTACTCGGCCTCGTCCTCAGGCTGGGCCCCTGTGAGGGTCAGGGCAGCTTTGCCCCCAAGGAGGGAGCCTGAGAATCGGGCAGGGGTCCAGGAGAGTTTGCTGTTTGTGTTGAAAATCAATGTCCTGGGGGATTGGCCAGGCTTCTGCTGGAACCAGTATGGATAGTGAGCATTGGTGACTGTTCCAGTGCTGGAGGCACAGGTGAGAGTGACTGTCCCTCCTGGGGACACAGTCAGGGAGGGCTCCTGAGTCACCACAGCCTCAGAACTGGTTCCTGAAATGAAAAGAGACCCATGTTAGGAATGAAGAATTAAGGCAGAGGAATCCCTCCAAAGGCTGGCCTCTGAAATCTCCACGAACCTGGGCAGTGGGTGAGGAGGGGGAGGAGGAGGAGAGGAGTCCAGGCCATGATTTAGACTTTGGAAGGACCCCTTGCCCCAGAGCTGAGGCTAGACTCTCTGATGGCTCTTTATCTCCTACTGAGCTTCTGTGGGCAGGGGGTGTGTTTGAATGCTGCGTTATGCAAATCTGAGCCCTCTACCACCCTGTCCACTGCATAGGTCCTCAACCCTGACAGTAGCTACAGTGACGGGGTGGGGTGGGGTGGAGGGGGCAGGGGGCAGGCCAGGGGTGGCTGTGTGCCGTGGATTTACTCCTTGGGAGGTAACAGCTGCTCTGAGGTTTTACACAGGCCAGTGAACAACTGTTCAGGGTCCATTAAATTGGAACCACTTGAGTTCCTGCCAGTCCTCTGAGAAGATCCACAGTGTCCCCTGCTGGCGTCCTTGTGCTGAGGCTGTGTGGTCTCATTATTTAACAAATAACTATTGATTTACCTTTTTGACATTGCAACTGTATTTGCCAAGCCATTCTACATTCATTGCTTGTCTTTTCTTGGCTCATTCCTTCTCCAGTTGTTGAGATGCCATCCCAGTGTCAATTGTAGTGTTACCTAGTCTTAATTTCTTATCTGAGTCTTTTGAGTGATTAAAGGAATTGTTTCATGACCAGATGACTCTACTGAGGTCATGAATTTGAACCTTATATTGGATAAACAGCTGGTTTAAGTCAAATTTTGATAATTTACTTTAGAGAACTTTAAGAAAGAAAACCACCAAAGATTGAGGGTTAAAGCTTTTACCGTGAATTTGGACGAGACTAAAGTCAGCTGAATGAATGGTCAAGCAAGTCTGTAAGACTAAGCACACTACCCCGCCCTCCCCACTGTGGGTACCCACGTTGGGTGAATTTTCTTGGTTGGCAGTGCTCCATGCATAGTATCATGCACTGGTGCCAGGAGAAGTTAACATTGCCTATATGACTCCACTGACAGAAGACAACTGGAAGCTTTTGCTGAATCCTCCTGGCCCCAGCACATGTGCCTCCCCTTCGGCTGATTTTAATCTGCATCTTTTTGTTATAATAAGCCATATCTATGGATGCAACAGGTTTCAGTGAGTTATCTGGGTCCATCTAGGGAATTACCAAAACTGAGGTGGTCTCAGGAACTGTGGAGCTTGCAATTGGTGTCGGAATCAAGGGTGTTTTGGGACACCCTTGGATTTTTCAGGGTCTAGGCTCACAGCAGTTTGTTTTGTGACATCAGTGACATCATTCTGAGTCACCTGCCATAAGGCAAATCCAAATCTCTTAATTACCTTAATTAAAAAACACTTTGTTGCTAAGAAGTGTTAACCATCATGTGAGCTTTCAATGAGTCATCATCTTTTTGCTGGTGAGGGTCTTGCCTCAGTGTTGATGGCTGGTGACTGATAAGGGTGGTGGGTGCTAAGGGTTGGAGTGTGGCAATTTCTTAAAATAAGACAATAATGAAATTTGCCATGTCGATTGACTTTTTTTCCATGAATGATTTCTCTGTAGCACACGATGCTATTTACCATCTTTTTACCCTCAGTGGAGCTTCTTTCATAGTTGGAGTCAGTCCTCTCAAAGCCTGCTGCTGCTTTAGAAGTAAGTTTGTGTGATATTCTCCATCCTCTGTTGTCATCTCAACAAGCTTCACCTTGCATTTTTATATTATAGAGATGGCTTCTTTCCTTATAGCTGATGAACCAACCTCTGCTAGCTTCAAACTTTTATCCTGTAGCTCCCTTATGTCTCTCAGCCTTCACAGAATTGAAGAGAGTTGGGGTTGCTCCGGGTTAGGCTTTAGCTTAAGGGAATGTTGTGGCTGGTTCAATCTTCTGTCCAGACCACTCTCAGTTTCACCAGATCAGGGATAAGGCTGTATTGCTTTCTTATCATTTGTGTATCACTGGAATACCACTTTTAATTTTCTTCAAGGCTCCCCGCCCCCCTAACTTTGCTAACTGTTTGGCACAAGAGACTGAGTTTTCAGCCTCTCTTGGCTTTTGACATGTCTTCCTCATGAAGTTTAATCACTTCTAGTTTTTTATTTAAAGTGAGAAATGTGCAATTCTTAATTTCACTTGAGCATCATGAGGCCGTCGTAGGTTTATTAAGTGACCTAATTTTAATATGGTTCTGAATCAGGAAATGGGGAGGCCCGATGGGAGGGAGAGAGATGGAGGAATGGCTGGTTGGTGGAGCAATCAAAATGCATTTTTTAATTAAGTTTGCCATCTTGCATGGGCAGGGTTTGTGGTGCACCAGGACAGTTACAACAGCAGTATGAGGCATCACTGATCACACATCACCAGAACGAATTAATAGCAATGAACAAGTTTGACATATTCTGAGAATTAACACAATGTGACACAGAGACATGAAGTGAGCACATATTGGGAAAAATGGTGTTGAGACACTTGCAGAATGCAGGGTTGCCACAAAACTTCAGTTTGTAAAAATGTAATATTTGTGAAGTACAATAAAGCAAGGTGCAGTAAAATAAGATATGCCTGTACCACTACCCTTGATTAGCTGCAGATACGTTTCATAGGCGTTCCTGACCCTCCCATAAATAAGCTGCGTGTTTACTACCCACAAGGGCATGGATGGCACATGACATTCTCCCTGTCCATTAGGGCTCTCCACTCCACCTCCCCTCAGCTGGAGAGTAGATGGAGGTGCCATTCTCTGGCCTGAATTTTCTGAGCGATCAGACTCTGTCACAGTAATTTCCTGACTTTGAGATGGCAAGTTTGTCCACAAGGATTATGGGGAACTCTCCCAGGGCAACCAGATATGGAGGAGTGAAGGAGGCATGATTGTGATGTAGTTGCAACAAAGTAGACACTCCCTTGATGGACTCTAGAATTGACAAGTCCTCTCAGGGTCCTGAAGTGGGATGAGAGGCGTAGAACCTGGTAACTACGCATCATTCAGTCTTTGAATGCAAGTTGCACCTGGAAGAATTAGTGGGCTTGGATGAACCCATATCATAACCCATAACAAGGGTTAGTCTCATAGCATGATTCAGGGGAGACCTGTTGGCTGGTTAAACTCAGCTGCTGGAGAAGGCATGGTTCAGTCCTAGAGTGGGGCATTATGGCAGGGCACCACTACATCCATTACAGTCCACCTTGTGCCCAAGCTCAGATCCCCAAGCTTCATACAATGAGTCTTGGGAGCAATTCCTCCTGGCTGTGTTTTAGCTTCTTTTCCAGATGGAAACTTGAAAGAGATCATTTATTGGGATGAAATGCAGATCCTGCTGCTGAAGTTCGGCTCAAGAAGGTAACCAATGGTAATTGTTCTCTGTCTCCACCACCCATTCTAGATTTGCCTCAACTGTGATGAGCACCTGGGCAAGTTGAGGTGCCTTCCCAGGTGGGCTTACCCAGATTCTCATACTTGAGTGTGAACCCAGTCACCGTGTCTTTCTCGGAACTATATTGTTAGATCTATCCACTTACCACCCAAATTAGACAAAGAAGGCATATCAATGGATACCATTCATGTCAGCCAAAAAAATTTCTCTGCTCTATCCTTTTTTTTTTTTTTTAGATTTTATTTATTTGACACAGAGAGAGACAGCCAGGGAGAATGGGAACACAAGCAGGGGGAGTGGGAGGGGAAGAAGCAGGCTCCGAGCAGAGCGGGGAGCCCAGTGCGGGTCTCGATCCCAGGACCCTGCTGAAGGTAGATGTTTGACGACTGAGCCACCCAGGCACCCTCTACTCTATCCTGATGATCAGGCTCAACCGCTCCTGCCAATTTGGTGGTTTCTCTCTTGGTCTGTTGTTCTGTTGTCATAAAGGGTGTCAAGTGATTCAGTGGAGCTGAAACTAAAGTTTATTGGAACTCTTGCTGTGTCTTCTCATGTATGCACTCATGTACAGGAATCTTCACCTCCAACCCATACCCTCAGAGTTGTAGGAAATGAGCACACATATTCCCCAAATGGATCACCAGTTGTGATGAGTAGAGGGACTTCTTCTACATGTGCCCTGTGGTACCAGGAGCCATATAATTTTTTCAGTGCAGGGCATATCACCATTAATTAATTATGCCTTAGGGTGAATATGCATTCTCAAATATGGCTCCCCAAGCAGAAGGTGTGTCTTGGGTTGGTATCTCTGCTGCAATTTCAACTGACTTGGTATTTATATCTTCAAGTCTGTCATTGAATGTGGGATTGCTTGGGATCAGCATGTCACTCTCTGCAGATGAGGTTAACCCTTAAATTGCTGACAGCTTGAAGTTGACCATTGAGCCCTCACAATAGCAGGGGCAAAAAGCATTTCTTTGAAGGGGGATCTGAGTTACCTATGCTGACATACCTATGCTGACATAGGTACCAACTGGGGTGGGTGAGACACAATCACTGTAATACATTAATTGAGGCAAGAAACTAAAGGTTCAACTGATCCTTACTAAAACTCTTGACCAAAGGGCCTGTTTATTTCATGATTTCTACACAGCCCCTGAGAACCTAACCCTGTGTTCTTTTGGGATGCATTAGTAAAAACTGGCTCATAACTCATGAGATTTCTCCTTGACAGGCTACCAGATGTCAGAATTTCCCTTCTGTCAGATCAATTTGCAGAGAGGGCCTCCTTATATGCGTCCATTGTGTAAAATGATTTGATATCTCCACTCCATATTATTCTCCTGTGCAAAATTCCTTGATAGCACATTCTTTTATAATTTTAAACATTACTTTGCAAGTCTTTTACAAGATGTTTTTAGGGAAAGGAATAAAGATCAACCATAGGGGAAGGAAACTTGACTTAGAGAGAAATGACACTTGCCTCTCTAATGTATGTTCCCTGCAGACCCTTGCCCTGTGTTGGTCCAATCCCCAACCTCCCCATCATCTTGCCTAACCATCACACCTTTCAGGAAACACTGAGAATCCTTCAGTCTCTGTAGGGAACACACACAGAGGGCAGAGAGGCAAGTGCTAGTCTTCTTTTCTTTCCTAAAGTTCTTTTCTGCCTTCAAGACACAGGGAAGATCAGTTTTGTAAATTGGATTAAAATGCAGAGAAAGAAACTGCATTCCCTAGAGTATAAATCACCTTATACTTACATTAATATTATGCATTTATTACCATATTTTGGAATTAACCCTATTCTTTTTGTATTGTTTTCATTCTATTCTATTTTAGACTTTCCTACAAGTCACTGAGAAGAAAATATGATTATTTCCCTGGTTCCACTGAAGTGTCACCTTATATATTCTGCTGGTAAGTTTATCATTACACATAGAATCATAGCTGCATAATATGAAACTTTTCTCTTGGTAAATAAATGCTGGCTGACCCAAATCAGTTGGGTATGGTGTATGTGTGTGTGTGTGTGTGTGTGTGTGTGTGTGTGTGTGTGTGTGTATTTATTTTGCCACTTCAGTCAATAACCAGCCAACTGATGATATATATCTTTGTGTTGGGTTTTATGCATGGATTGTTATAAAAAAAAATAGTGGATTAAAAACAAGACATTTTGAAACCTACAGCAATGGATTTGACTGCTTCCTCTGTGACCATGGAGATCAAGCTCCCTGGACCCACAGTAGCTAGATGCAGCCCCTGTCAACAGAAGATGGGTGATATTGGGAGCAGAGGGTGAGATGGAGTCTGGTGGTTTGTGTCTCACTTTCCCACCTGCCTCTGTCACTGTGGTAATAGTTGCTGTACCACAGAGCACAGTAATACTGGGCCTCATCCTTTGTCTGGGCCCCAGTGATGGTGAGGGCAGCCTTCTGTCCCACAGGGAGCCAGAGAATTGGGCAGGTAACCTTGGGTTTAGGTTGCTGGTGCTACTTATCAGACCCTGGGGTACCTGGTAGGGCTTCTGTTGGACCCAGCTGACATAGTTACTGGTGGTGACGGCCCCAGTACTGGAACCACAGGTGACTGTGACTGTTCCTCAGGAATTGTGGACAGTGAAGTTTCCTGAGTCACCACAACCTGGGAAGTGGCTCCTGAAAACAGGGGAGAGACCAAAGGACTGGAGGAAGGACTAGGGCATGAAGTTGCAGTGCGGCCTTTCCCACCCCCAATTCCCCAAATCCCCCTAACCTATGCAGTGAGTTAGAAGTGTGAGCAGGAGAAGAAGCCAGACCATGGTGGAGATGCTCCAGTGCTGAGTTTCTCAACAGCCCTCAGCTGAGTCAGCCTGCAAAGCTCCCATGATAACTGCTACCACCTGTGGGGGTGGGGCTCTCATGCAGACGTGCTCCCCTCCCAGGAGTCCTCAGCAACAACATGGCCAGGTCACAGCTACTGAGCTGTTGCATGTCAGTGAGACTGTTGGCCTGGAAGACCCACGACCAGCCCTCCTCTCCCACATCTGCCTCCCAACCCCCAATTCGTGTCCTTTGTTGTTGGAAAGATGCACTCCTACAGGTGTTCCCTTTTTCTCCCCCTCTAATTCTCAGGTCTGCCCTTTGTAGTTCTCTGAGAAGGTGACTTTCAGTGCCTGGGGTCTCCATATAGGAACCCGGTGAAAGAATCTGGGGATGTGGTGGCTTAAATGTACCACTGCCTTTCTTTCTTCTTCAGTCCACTTCACACAGCAGCCATGCCTGATGAGTGGGAGAGCCAGGATTTTGGGTGCTGCCGGTGTCTCAGCTTAGGTCCCCCTTAAACCTAGCTACTCTTGTGTATATCTAGACACATAATGTGTCAACTGTCCCATAGAAGTCTCTTCCAGAGCTCAGGAACATTCCAGAAATTACGTTTGAATATTTTATAGTTTCCTATTGCTCCAGGTCTGTAATAGATGACATGGTAATGATCTTATTAGTGCTTGTCAAGTATTCCACCTGATGTTTTTATTATTCTCTTTTTCTCATGACAGATAGCTCTACTAACCCAGAGTCATATGGCTCCAATGGCTGAAGTGTTTGCCTCATACAGAGTGTGGAGAACACTCATTTGTCTCTGATTTTTTAAACCTAGTCTCTTTCTTGGTCACCTGAAAATGGGTCACAGCAATTTCTCCAATTGTGGAATATGTGCTTCCAGAACCAGAATAAGCCTAGTGAAGTGCTGTGATTCCTTTTTGAGGATGAAAATTGTGAGATGTAATACTTTATTTTATATTTTAGAAGTATCCAACAATGTTCTAGACTAGGGAATCCCTAGGAGACTGGTGGACTCACTGGTGTGATGGGCCCCTGATTCTTTATAGGATGGGTCCCCCATCCTCAGGAACTTTGAGGTCTTACCAAAGACTTTGATGTACTTCCACCTCTTTCTCGTCTTGTTCAAATAAATCAATGTCAGCAATCTAATGCATCATTGTGAGGATCTGTACAACATGTGAATGGTCCAGTTTCTTCTATGAAGAAGAGTAAAAAGAGCTTTGGGGGAACAATTTAAATGTACTATTGTCCACTCTATGTGAGTGTGAACAGCATCTGATACTCTGTATGCCAACTGATAGTTATGGAAAAGTGTGCATTCACCAGATCTATGACTCTCTACTATTTAACTGAAATAGTGTTAATTAATGTGCTCTAGAAACTATACCACATCAGGCAGAACAGCTTCGATTGGGATACTGCTCGTCTGAGGTTATAATTGTCCACCTTCATCTGGCAGGATCCATGTGCTTTGGTGGTTGTTGTTGGCAGTTTTTGTTTAGAAGCCAGATTGATGAATGGATTGCCGGCCTGTTGGGGACTGATACCAATGCATCATTAAGGGTAACCCTAATCTCTGCTATTTTCCCACAATAATAATATTTTGTAAATTTCTATCTTGAAGAATATGGAACAAGACATGGTTCCAGAGGCTTTCTGTTGCCTTCTCAGGTACCCATAGTCTTACTTCTTGGCCTACTTCACCAGGCCAATAAGTAAGTATGGAGATTCTCCTGGCAGTTAAGGGAGTATGTCCCCTGGGTGATTCTATGGACCCAATAGATCTGCTGTAAGCTGAACCTCTAGCAGATGGGATATCCAGTTATCCCCACTGTAATGGAGTGCGTGGTGATGCTCTTGGTTCATGAGTAGGAATGTCACTTGAACCATGTATTCAATAATACTCAAAATATCTGGATAGTTCCTCTTCTCCGAGGTATGGTCCATTAAATGACCCAGAGGTCACTTTGGAGCAGCAGTGGGGGAATCATTAGCAAGTCTGTTGACCAAGTGGTGACTTCCTCACAGAGTTTAAGGCCTAAATTTCAGTTAAAAGCTTCAAGGTGGGCACCTGGATGACTCAGTTGGTTAAGTGGCTGCCTTTGGCTCAGGTCATGATCCCAGGATCCTGGGATGGATCCCAGCATTGGGCTCACAGCTCAGCAGGGAGTCTGCTTCTCCCTCTCCCTCTGCCTGCCACTCCCCCTGCATGTGTGCTCTCTCTCTCTCTCTCATAAAAATAAATAAATAAATAAATAAATAAATAAATAAATAAATAAATAAACAAATAAGATCTTTAAAAAAAAAGCTTAGGGGCACCTGGATGGCTCAATTCATTAAGCATCTGCCTTCGGCTCAGGTCATGATCCTGGAGTCCTTGGATCAAGTCCCGAGTAGGGCTCCTTGCTCAGCGGGGACTCTGCATCTTCATCTCACCTCTCGTACTCTTTCTCTCTCTCAAATAAATTAATAAATAAATCTAAAAGTAAAATAAAATAAAATAAATGAAAAATTTAAAAAATCTTCAAGTCATGGAAAATGGCTTGAATCAATAATCTGGGCAATAAAACATATTATTTTATTGGGGTGGCTACACCTTGTCCCTTGTACATCCATTCTTTATCTTTCAGTTGCATAGACTGACAGCATCCTCAGTGGCTACTATCTGCCCTGTAACCTGGAACGCTGCATTCTCTGTGTTAGTCCTCTCTGACTGCTGCTCTTTGCCATAATTTTATCCACCCTCTTCTAATTAGAACATTTTTCTGCCCTCTAATTTTTAGCAAACATAAGATTCCTGTTGCTATCAGAGGGAACAACTCAGTAATGGATTCCTACTATGAGCCCTGGTCAAGCAAGGACTACATGAGTGAGCAACGAGGTCAATGGGAACAGAGGAACCAAGGATGCTGTTTATACTATGAGCACGTCTGTGAAAGGCTCAACATCCTCAAAACTAAAAACCCGTCAGGGAGCAGGTGAGTCGCAACTAGCAAACCTGTCCATGTATTCACTCTCATGATTCCAGAAGTGCCTGAGAAAATATTTTGCAATGCACGCAACATGTGCTGTGGACCAAGACCAGGTAGGGCATGCAGAGACAGGGTTGTCACAGACAGGTACCGATTACCAAAATATCTCAGAAGGTGAAAACTCTCAAAGCAGGATGAGGAGGGGAACAGTGAGTCAGCCAACGGGAGGTACATGGGTCCAGGGGAGATGAGCCATGAGGGTTTGTCTCACTACCCCTGCGGTCACACTGTGGGTAGGTGAAACTGCTCCCACTGCCATGGTGTGTTGAACATTTGGAGTCCTTATCATCTTCTTCCTGGATATTCTGGATGTTCAGGTACCAGACTAGGTCAGAGCTGGACCTGAGAAGCATGGATTATGGAGGGAAAGTCCTAGAAATGACATAGTGGAGGAAAGAGAGGAGGGAAGGGCAGGGGGGCTTCTGTCTGGACAGGAGGCATCTGTCCCTGGGATACATGGACTGGGGTTGTTCTGTAATCCACAGACTTCAGTTCTTTCTGTCAGTTTTCTCTTCAGCTCTTCCCTCTTAGGCCATTCTCCATGAATTAGAAATGCAGAATCTCAGGTCTTTCTCCAGACTCCAAGGAATCCAAACCCAAATTTTATAAGATTCCAGATGGTTCATATTGATGAGGTTGTGGGATATTCGTGAGGTTCAGTGGGGTGGAGTCCAGGGCCCACAACCAAGAAAGAATTCTTGAGATTCTTTTGGTGCAAAATGATGGTTTATTAAAGCACAGGGACAGGACCCGGGGGCAGAAAGAGCTGCTGCCACGGGTTGTGAGGGGTGGCTGATTATCTACTATGGGGTTGGTAAGGAGGTAAGGAAAAAGGGAGGTTTCAAGAAAATACTTTCATATGTTAAAGACGACTCACAGGATACCGGAGGCCTTGCTCTTGTCAAGTTAAAGTTGTTTACCCCTCTAGTAAGGCGTTAACATGAAGATAGTTGGGAACTTCCTGAATTCCTGGAAGTGTCTGTCTATGGCCTGCAGGTTATAAAGACATTTAATTGTATTTACATTCCCTTCTAGAAGCTCGGTTATTGATAGAAATGCTTTGTTCTTGTAAACTGCTAAGACATTGGTAAACTGAGGGAGACTCAAGTCTTGCAGGATTGTGGTGTCTATAGGTTAACTATTTCTTTTTCCTTTAGGGCAGCCAGGAGTGCCTGAGGAATGTCACCTACATCCCATGGTTGGGGGGTGTTGTGGGGTGTCAGTTTCTGCTTTGTCCTCAGCTTGCCTTCTGTTCCCTCGTCAATATGCATGTTAAAGTTTGAGACTGACTGATTTAACACATGTAGAAAGGCCACACTTTGTTTTTGGTGACTGACGGCTTTTCACGTTTCAGTCTGTTCAGTTTTCTAATAAGCCTCTCCAGGACATGAACTCTCTGTTTTACCATTTTGTGCATTTCATGTCCAGAGTAATGTACACAGGGTTTCCCACTGAAGATAGTAGGCATCTCCCTTTTCTCTCTATCTAGATGCATTCTAATACAAGAAGATAATCTTCACAACTTTAAAACGTCAGAGTCCTTAGCACTGGTAATCAATTGGAACCACCTCATGGCTGTTTATATTTTTAATGAAGTTTTTAAAGTACTATTAAGCAGGAATTGTATATTTATAGACTTTTAAACTCAGGATAAATTACTTGTAGTAACCTTCCATGACACTAGCCGTGCTCAAAACATGAGCAAAATTATGAAATGTCATAAAAACTATGATCACAATTGTGTAACAATTAAAAACCCGTTGGGAAGAAAGTGTTCAAATTCAGAAATATATTGACCATTTGATGTTTAGGTTCCTAGTGATGAGGGAACGGAAGGCAAGCTGAGGACAAAGCAGAAGCTGACACCCCGCAACCTCCCCCCTCCCATGTATGCAACATTCCTCGGCACTCCTGGCTGCCCTAAAACGAAGGAAAGGAAAAAAAACAAATGATTAACTGACAGAGATCACAATCCTGGGAGGCCTGGGTCTCCCTCAGTTTACACATGTCCTAGTGATTTACAAGGAAGAAGCTTTCTTATCAATAGACTAACTTCCAGAGACCCATAATTCAGTTTCCTGAAGCCCTAACATTACCATCCCCTCCATAAAATTGAGGGAAGCTGAGGCAGAAAGAAATGCAAATAAAACGGAATTTCTTTCTGGACCTGCAGTCCATTAATAAGGGCACGTGATAGGAGGAAAGTAACATTCTCCAGGGAAGCTCCCAACTGTCTTACTATTAACACTTGCTAGAGGGGTCAACAACCTTAACTTGACAATAGCAAGGCCTCTGGTATCCTGTGAGTCTTTAACATGAAAGTATTTTCTCAACCTCCCTTTTTTTCCTCACCTCCCCCAACCCCATGGTATATAACAACCACCTCTCACAACCCGGGGCAGCAGCTCTTTCTGCCCACGGGTCCTGTCCCCGTGCCTTAATAAACGATTTTGCACCAAAGACGCCTCAAGAATTCTTTCTTGGTCGTCGTCTCCGGACTCGACCCCACTGAACCTCACGTATATTCTACGAACTCGTCACTAGGGCTGCCATTAACAAAGTATACAAACTGAGTGGCTTAAGTGAAAAGTTACAGTCTCACAGGTCTGGAGGCTAAAAGCCCCAGATCCATGGGGTGGGGCCATGTTCCCTCTGAAACCTGTAGGGGAATCTTGCCCTGCCTCCCCCTGACTACTAGTGGTTGGAGTGCAATTTTTGGCATTCCCTGGGTGCAGCTGCAAACTGCACACTCTGCCTCCAGCTTCCCACCGGGCCCTCCTTGTCTCCATGTGGCTGTCCTGTTATAAGCACAACACTCATACTGGACTAGGAGGCCACCTTCCTCCAGTATCGCCTCATCTTAACGCATTACATCTCTGACAACCCTATTTTCCGATCAGGACACATTGTTAGGCCCTGAGGGCTACAACTTCAACATATGTTCTTTGGGAAGATGCAATTTATCCCAGAGTATTAAGGAAGAGGAATCCTTCCAAAAATGTGTATAATTTTTAATATTTAAAAGAAGTATAGAATATACTTACATTGCATTAAAATGCAACCTAATAAAATAAACTTTGTTATTTTTTAAAACTATTGGGGGGGTATTTATTTAAGTAATCTCTGTGGGGCTTAAACTCAGACCATAAAATCAAGGGTCCCACCCTCTTCTGACTGAGCCAGCCAAGCGCACCGTGAAACTTTAGAAATACACTAAATGAGGGTTTCCTCTGTTCTTACCTGACAAGGAATATTGAAGATGTTCCTTTTTTCTGGAGGAAATGTGTTTTACCTCAAATTTTAGTTCTGATCCAGGGACATGTGGATCCTTGTCTAATACAAAGTAACTGAAATCTGCTTTTTGTGGACCACTTCCTCCCAAGACTTTCGTATATTTACTCCACTTTAGGACTCAAACAGGGATGGGAAGCAATTCAGACACTTTGTATCTCTGTCTCTCTAAGGATGGTCAACATTTAGGCTGCTCTGCCCGTGAGAGCTCAGGTGTCTGGCCATGCATGCCAACCTCACGTGATCTTATTTGTACCCACACACTGTGAAGCAAAAGTTTATGTCTTCCTTCCTCATCTGGGTCTCTCACTGTGCCTCCCATCGCCGTATTGTAGGAAGCAGTGGTACTCGGCCTCGTCCTCAGGCTGGGCCCCTGTGAGGGTCAGGACAGCTTTGCCCCCAAGGAGGGAGCCTGAGAATCGGGCAGGGGTCCAGGAGGGTTTGCTGTTTGTGTTGAAAATCAATGTCTTGGGGGATTGGCCAGGCTTCTGCTGGAACCAACATGGATAGTGAGCATTGCTGACCGCTCCATAGCTGGAGGCACAGGTGAGACTGACTGTCCCTCCTGGGGACACGGTCAGTGAGGGCTCCTGAGTCACCACAGCCTCAGAACTGGTCCCTGAAATGAAAATAGATGCATGTTAAGAATGTAGAATAAAGGCAGAGGGACCCTTCCAAAGGTTGGCCTCTGAAATCTCCTTGAACCTGGGCACTGGGTGAGGAGGGGGAGGAGGAGGAGAAGAGTCCAGCTCATGGTGTGGACTTCCCAAAGGTCCCCTGGCCTTACAGCTGGTGCTGGTCTCTGGGATGTGTCTTTTATGTCCTCCTGAGCTCCAGGATAAAGGGTGTGTTTCATGGTACATTATGCAAATAGGAGCCCACAAGGCCATTTGATTCTGGGTCCTAGGCCCAGCTTGTAGCTAAAATCCGAAGAGGAGGGCTGGGGCAGTTAAGAACTCTGAGTGTGTCCCCTGGGAGGAAGCAGCTGCTGGTAACTCTCACTCAGGCCGTGAGCACATGTGCAGGGCCCAGTCGGGTGGAACCATTTCAGTTGGTTTCAGGGCTCGCCAGCTCTGAGCAGGTGCACAGCGCCCCCTAGTGACGTCCTCAGGAGAGTAGTCACGGTTCGTGGGAATGACGCAGGCATGCAGCCCATTTGTGCTTTCAAGAAACACACAATAAACAGGTGTTACCTACTCCTGAGTCTCTCCAGAGAGTTTTCTTTTTCAATTTTATCTGTTGTATTTTTAAGGTCTATAATTTCCACTTGGTGTGTTTGGATGACTTCTATTTCAATTGCATATCTCTGTCTTTCCATGTGCTCCAGGAGTGTTTGTAGCTGCTTATCAGATGGATTTTCTGACTGTCGCCTGAAAATCTCTCTCCCATAATTTCAGCATGTGAGTGATGTCAGTGTTGGTGGCAGTCGATTCTCCTTTCTCGTTCAAGGTTTGATTTTCCTGGTTCCTGACCAGACAAGTGATCATTTTTACTGGATCCTGGATATTTTTGGATATTGTACCATGTAATGCTGGTACCCAATTACCTTCCTTCAACCGTCAGGTGATCCTCCCCTTAAGGAGCAGCGGGAGGTCAGGGGTTGTATGTCAGTTTCCCAGGGGAGTGGACCACTCACTCCCAGAGCTCTGCTGTAAGAGTGTCACCTCCTGTGCCCGACGAGGGGGTGGGGGTGTCGTGGGACAAGCTCTGAGCTGGGCTCTGCTGACCCTGGGAGGGATGCCCAGGCCTGAATGGAGGTGCAGAGGATGGATGCTCAGCAAGTCCAGGGCTCTGTGCCCTCCCTGACACCAGGGAGGGGAGGGCTCAACTGCAGGCCAGCTCCCCTGCCTCCCAGCCCCTTATTCAGTGTGTTAATGCCAGGTGGGGGTCCAGGGTCCACTTTTCACTGGCCCCATAGTCACCACCAGGGGTACAGGAGTGCAGACCAGCTCTGCCATATAGCACCCCGTTCAGTATCCCTGCTGAGGGAGGGGCTTCAGCTGAGCTTCCCAGGACTTGCCAGAATGCTAAGTAGCCCACTGGCCCCGCCTTGCCCAGGCTTGGTGATGCTCCTGTGGGACGGAGGCTCAGCTCTCCACTGAGATCACTGCCACTACACAAGGTGGGCAATGGGACACTGCCCTTTTCTGCCAGGAGGGGAGGGACACGAGGTGTCTGCTCAGCACTGCTGAGAGCCCTGCATGAGGGCGCAGTTTGGGGCTTCATTAGTGTGTGCAGGCAGGTGATGGGCAGGTTTGTCAAAAATATTTTGTCTGCTCAGGCCAACTTATATCCAGATCCCCTGACCATGGGGGTTGGCCTTTATAGAGTTTTGGTGGATTTTATTATTTTTTCCCCCCATTCTGGCCCTCTGGGTGATTCTTGGTTGGAGACTCCTGCCGCGTCTTGTCTTACATGTGGGGGAGGTAATAGAAGAAAAGAAACCCAGGGAACTCACTGCTGTGTTTTCCTCAACAGTTGAGGTTTGTAGAATGTCTTCCCTCCACCTTCTGGAGTCTTCCCATATTTGTTTGTATTTCATCCGGAAATGTTTAGTTGGAAATGAGAGGACCTGGTTGATTGGGAGCATTCCTCTTGTTCGGAACTGGGGATCCTTGTGGTGTCTGCTCTGAATGGTTTCCTCCAGTGCGAGGAAGGTGGAGATCCAGCTTAGCTGCTGCTGTGGAAGTGATTTATCCTGGTCCCCAAGCTATAGAAATAACAGATAGGTAATTTGAACATTATTTTTACATTATTCTTCACAGAATAATAAAAACAAAATGCATTACATGAGCAAGCGTTGGGTGTGAAAAGTTTTACAGGCAGTGCTGGGACCCAGTACAGCATAAATGTTGGGCTTTGATCTCCTAAACATGGAAGAGAAAACAGGATATATTTTTATTCTTTTTTTCCCCACGTGTTTGTGTGTTGAACTTTTTATTCTGTAATAATTTTACATTGACAGAAAAAATGCAAAGATAGTACAAAGATCTCTTATATTCTGATTATTCTTTTTTTTAAAAAGATTTATTTATTTATTTGACATAGAGACAGCCAGCAAGAGAGGGAACACAAGCAGTGGGAGTGGGAGAGGAAGAAGCAGGCTCCCAGCAGAACAGCCTGATGTGGGGCTTGATCCCAGAACGCTGGGATCACGTCCTGAGCTGAAGGCAGACGCTTAACGACTGCGCCACCCAGGCGCCCCTACCCTGATTATTCTAACGATAACATCGTGCATGACCATGGCATATTTATGAAAACAAGAACTGAACAGTGGTCCAATGATATTAAGGAAATTGCAGACTTTATCCAGATTTCACAAGTTTTTGCCACTACTGTCATTCTTTGTTCCGGGATCCAGTCCAAGTAACCACACTGCATTTATTCTTCATGACATACTGAAATCCTCCAATGTGTAAGGTTTTCAATCTTTCTTTGTTTTTCTTGACTTGGGGAGTTTTGCCTAACCGCCCATCCCCAACATCACAACTGAAGGCTCAGGTACCCAGCAAGGCTTCCAGGCCGGCTCTGTGCCTGAATTTCTTCTTTGACTTGGATCCTCACACAGCATCTCACATTCTAGTGCTTTGTCCCTGGACTCAGTGAGCCTCTGCCAGCCCTGAGGACAGGAGCCTGGGAGGGAAGAGAGGGTCTCTGCTCTGACCCCTGAAATGGAAGAGGCCATGCTGTGGAGGACTCTCCCCCTGCTGGGATGGTCCTCAGACTCTGACCAAGAGACCTAAAAAAGTTGGGTTGCTGTTTAAAGAGGAAAAAACAAAACAAAACAAAAACACCAGCTCAACAGGCTCTGATTATTACAACATGGACCACCAGGCAAAATTTTTGTATCATCATGGGGTTTGTGTTGTCTTTTGTTTTTCTTTCTCCAGAGTTCACAAAAGTTGTATAGGAAACTGGGAGGAAGGACATTGTGATGCAGAAGCTACTTCCAAGTACAGTCAGTATGAATTCAGGGTATTTTAAATTGTAAGAGAGTCAGCATCCATGGTCCCGAGCAGGCTCCGGTGTTTGTCCCAGTTCCGCATCTGTGTGTGTCACTGTGACCAGCACCACTGTGCCAGAATGCACAGTAATAATCGGTCTCCTTCTCAAGCTGCAGCCCAAAGATGAGCAGGACCCCTGCATTGGCCGACACATCTTTGGACCCAGAGAAGCAGCTGGGAACCCGGAACCCTGGTATTTATCTGAGTCTGAGTAGAACCTCAGCAGATACTGGGGAGGGCTCCCTGGCTGCTGCCGGAACCAGTATACACTGAAGCCACTGCTCAGGGTGCAGGTGAGTCTGACGGATGATCCCAGAGATACAGAGAGGGAGGACGGCTGGGTCAGCACAGGCTGGGACAGGGAACCTGCAAACACAGACACTATGGATAATGGGGCAGAGGCCAGGGCAAAGCTTCTCAGGATCTAAGCCACAGGGCCAGATACCAACTGGAGGGCTTCCCTGTGTCCCTGAGGTCTGTCCCAATCTGTGCAGTGAGAGAACAAGGAGGACAGGAGTCCAGGCCACAGTGACACACACCCTGGTCCCCACAGTTGGCTGGGCTGACCCAGACCTCCTTTTCTCCTCCACCCTCTTCCACAGGAGGGGCTGTCCCTGCAAATGGGCTCCATCCAGTGACTTCCCAGCCTCTCCCTGATCCCTGGTGCTGGAGCTCAGCTCACACCACACACTGGGGAGGATGGAGGTGGCTTCAGCCCTGGGGAGAGCCCTGGGAGGAAGCACCTGCTGAGACCACACACAGGTCCCTGCTCAGGGGACTCTGCCAGGGCTGAGAGGACACAGCTGCTGCATCCACATCAGGGAGCACAGGATGTGGCCTCCAAGCCCAGGCTCCTTTGCTTGAATGGTCCTCACTACACAGCTGTGTAAGGACCACAGGGCAGTCCCACAGCATCCCCTGCTGGTCACAGTACACACTCACGGAGGCCCTAAGGCCTGAGAGCCCAGCTGGTTTCTGCAGCTCACCAGGTCTGGATCGATATTCACATCAGTGGTCTGATTCATACAAAGTGTGTCCCATAGTGCTGCCCATGAATACTGTTGCATGTTGCACTCTTGGGAGGAGTCCTGGGTTATGGGAGATGCAAACATTTACCTAAATTAAAACTTCAGTTTCTGGCAACCCAGAGAAGATCACTGCTCCCATCATCTTTCTCCATTGGTCTGGGATTTAAAATATGTATGTTTTCAGCCTTGTAATACACCTGTGCACTAATGAATCATTGAACACTACATCAAAAACTAATGATCCAGTGGCTAACTGAACATAAAAAAACCCCACAAACCCCAAAAAACTCCTGTGCACTAAAGCAAGGGATTCCAACTCTCTTATAAATTGAGTTTTATTTTAATTATCTACTTTTCACCTAATTTCATCCTCTTACTAATTTACAAAGTAAAGGAAAAAGAATGAATTGATCAAGTAAAATATCATTTTTTATTTTATAGATCGTGCAGTTGGTGTCTTGTCTAAACATGTTTATACAAACTCTAGATCCGAAGATTCTCTCCTGTTTTCTTCTATATATATATATATATATATATAGCTTTATATTCTACGGTTATGTCAATGACTGTTTAGTAAATTTTTTCATAAAGTGAGAATTTTAGGTGAGAGATTCGTTTCCCCCTATGGATAGCCAGTAGTTCTATGGCCATTTCTCCAGGAGGCAATCCTCCCTCCTCTGAAAGACTTTTGCAACTTTGTCAAAAGTACTTGTCCATACTTTCTTGGGTCCATTTCTGGGTTTTCTGTTTTGTTCCATTGACCAGTGTGTCTACCCTCCATCCATACCACTCTATCTTGTTGTAATAGGGGTTGAATTAGACTTTATACAATCTGGGAAGAGTTGATGTCTTTACTATTGAGTCTTCTCATCCATGAACAGAACCCGTCTCTCTATTTTTAAAATCCACTTCGATTATATGTACCAGCATTTCAGCATCCATGGCTCTACATGTTTTATTAAATATGCACCTAAAGATTGCATTGTTGAGTGGTTTTAATGGTATAATTCATTTTAGTTTTCACATGTTTATTGCCAGTGTATACACATCTAAATGATCTTCCTAGGGGCGTCTGGGTGGCTCAGTTGGTTATGCATCTGCCTTCCGCTCAGGTCATGATCCCAGGGTCCTGGGACTGAGCCCTGCATGGGGCTCCCTGCTCAGCGGGGAGTCTGCTTCTCCCTCTGCTTCTGCTGCAGCTCCCCCTGCTTGGGCTCTCTCTCTCTCTCTCTCTGACAAATAAATAAATAAATAAAAATAAATAAATAAATAAATAAATAAATAAAATCTTAAAAAAAAAAAAAGAAAAGCAATCACAACTCAATCAATCCAGGAAAAGCTCTTTACCACCCCTCACCCTCAACAACTGCACACCTGTCTCAGGAACAGGCTATTAATAAAGCTACCTCTTTACCTAAGAAACCTATCTGCATAACAGGGCAACCTTTGTTTTCTAAACATCTCCTTTCACCTTCCTGCTGAGGGTCCTCCTCTCCTTTGTATACCCTGACCCCTGCCCTCCTTAGCTCAGGTTGCCAGATAAGCCTCACGTTGCCCGACTATCTTTGGGAAGTTTGTGTCTGTGTGTATTCCCCATCATTATGAAATTAAATTTGATTTTTTTTCTGTTAATCTGTCCCATGTCATTTTGATTCTTGGTCCAGCTAGAAGGATCTTTGATGACAGAGAAAATACTTCCTCCGTGGCAGTTGGTGTAGTGGGCAGGACACGTCAACTGCTGGACACATTTCACCTTGTATGCTACAGCGGAGATCCTGGAACATCTGACGTACAGCCAGTAGAAGGTAAGTCTTCCTACCATGTCGGCTTCCTGGAATCTCTGTCTGTGGAGTCTGATGGAGCGGGAGTGGTGAGAGGATTTTTCCTTTTCTTAATTTAGATTTCCAGGAGGAGGGGCGCCTGGGTGGCTCAGTCATTAAGCATCTGCCTTTCGGCTCAGGGCGTGATCCTGACGTTCTGGGATCGAGCCCCACATCAGGCTCCTCCGCTGGGAGCCTGCTTCTTCCTCTCCCACTCCCCCTGCTGTGTTCCCTCTCTCGCTGGCTGTCTCTCTCTCTGTCAAATAAATAAATAAAATCTTAAAAAAAAAAAGATTTCCAGGAGGAAATATTGTGGAATTAGTTCCTTGGGCTTAGTGACAGTTTGGTTGAATTTGCTAGATAACTCTTTGGTTATTGATCCATCTCCTCCCAGAGTTGGTCTTTGTTTTCCTTTGCCTGTGTCTTATGTCATGTGTCCTAAAAAGGCATTTCATGATGCACTGGATGTAATACACAAGTAATGAATCATGGATCTTTACATAAAAAACTTGGGATATACTGTTAAATTGTGTACTCAGATAAAAGGCTTTCATCGATGTACGCTATTCAGACTTTTCAAAAGCATAAATCTTGTTTTTAAAATTTTTTAGTTAAATTCAATTAATTAACATGTAATGTATTATTGGTTCAGAGGTACACGCCCGTGATTCACCAGTCTTATATGATACCCAGTGCTCATTACAACACATGCCGTCCTTAATGTCCATCACCCAGTTATCCCATCCCTCCACCGCTCTCCCCTCTAGCCACCCTGAGTTTGTTTCCTATGATTAAGAATCTCTTATGGTTTGTCTCCCTCTCTGTTTTCATCTTGTTTTATTTTTTTGCTTTCTTCCCCTATGATCTTCTGTTTTGTTTCTTAAATTTCACATATCAGTGTGATCATATGATAAAATTCTTTCTCTGATTGACTTATTTTGCTTAGCATAATGCCCTCTAGTTCCATCCACATCATTGCAAATGGCAAGACTTCATATTTTTGATGGCTGAGCTATACATTATATATACAAACCACAACTTTATCCGTTCATCGGTCGATGGACATCTGGGCTCTTTCCATAGTTTGGCTATTGTGGACATTGCTGCTCTAAACATTGGGGTGCAGACACCCCTTTGGATCATTACATTTGTATCTTGGGGGTAAATATCCAGTAGTGCAATTGCTGGGTCGTAGGGTAGCTCTATTTTCAACTTTTTGAGGAACCTCCTTACTGTTTTCCAGAATGGCTGCACTAGCTTGCATTCCCACCAAAGAGTATAAGAGCATTACCCTTTTTCTGCATCCTTGCCAACATCTGTCATTTCCTGACTTGTTAATTTTAGCCATTCTGCCTGGTGTGAGGTGGTATCTCATTGTGGTTTTGATTTGTATTTGTATTTGTATTGATTTGTATTTCCCTGATGCTGAGTGATGTTTCATGTGTCTATTGGCCATTTGTATGTCTTCTTTGGAGAAATGTCTGTTCATGTCTTCTGTCCACTTCTTGATTGGATTATTTGTTTTTGGGGTGTAGAGTTTGATAAGTTCTTTATAGATCTTGGTTACTAGCCCTTTATCTGATATGCCATTTGCAAATATCTTTTCTCATTCTTTTGGTTGTCTTTTAGTTTGTCAATGTTTCCTTTGCTGTGCAAAAGCTTTTTGTCTTGATGAAGTCCAAAAGTTCATTTTGCCTTTATTTCCCTTGCCTTTGAAGATGTGTCTAGCAAGAAGTTGCTGCGGCTGAGGTCTGAGAGGTTGCTGCCTATGTTCTCCTCTAGGATTTTGATGGATTCCTGCCTCACATCGAGGTCTTTCATCCATTTGGAGTTTATCTTTGTGTATGGTGTGAGAGAGTGGTCAAGTTTCATTGTTTTGCACGTAGCTGTCCAATTTACCCAGCTCCATTTATTGAAGAGACTGTCTTTTTTCCACCGGATGTTTTCTCCTGCTTTGTCAAAGATTAGTTGCCCAAAGAGCTGAGGGTCCATTTCTGGGTTCTCTATTCTGTTCCATTGGTCTATGTGTCTGTTTTTGTGCCAGTACCATGCTGTTTTTGTGATCACAGCTTTGTAGTACAGCTCGAAATCCAGCATTGTGATGCCCCCAGCTTTGTTTTTCCTTTTCAACAGTTCCTTGGAGATTCGGGGCCTTTTCTGGTTCCACACAAATTTAAGGACTATTTGTTCCAGTTCCTTGAAAAATGTCATCGGTATTTTGATCGGGATACCATTGAAAGTGTAGATTGCTCTGGGTAGCATGGACATTTTAACTAGGTTAATTCTTCCGATCCACGAGCATGGAATATTGTTCCATCTTTTTGTGTCTTCCTCAATGTCTTTCAAGAGTGATTTATAGTTTCTAGAATATAGGTCCTTTACGTCTCTGGTGAAGTTAATTCCAAGGTAACGTATGGTTTTTGGTGCTTTTGTAAATGGGATGGATTCCCTAATTTCTCTTTCTTCAGTCTCATTATTCATGTATAGAAATGCAACTGATTTCTGAGCATTGATTTTGTGTCCCGCCACATTACTGAATTGCTCTATAACTTCTAATAGTTTGGGAGTGGCTTCTTTTGGGTTTTCCATATAGAGTATCATGTCATCTGCGAAGAGAGACAGTTTGACTTCTTCTTTGCTGATTTGGATACCTTTGATCCCTTTTTGTTGTCTGATTGCTGTTGCAAGGACTTCTAGTACTATGTTGAATAATAATGGTGGGAGTGGGCATCCTTGTCGTGTTCCTGATCTTAAGGGAAAGGCTTCCAGCTTTTCCCCATTGAAAATAATATTTGCTGTAGGCTTTTCATAGATAGCTTTCATGATCTTGAGAAATGTACCATCTATTCCTACACTCTGAAGGGTTTTAATCAGGAAAGGATGCTGTATTTTGTCAAATGCTTTTTCTGCAGCTATTGAGAGAATCTCATGATTTTTGAATTATTCTTTCTGGATAACATCTAAGACACTGATAGATTTGCGCATGTTGTACCACCCTTGCATCCCAGGAATGAATCCCACTTGGTCATGATGGATAATCCTTTTAATGTACAGTTGGATTCTATTAGCCAGGATCTTGTTGAGGATTTTGGCGTCCATATTTATTAGGGAAATCGGTCTGTAATTCTCCTTCTTTGTTGGGTTCTTTGCCTGGTTTGGGGACAAGGTAATATTGGCCTCATAGAATGAGTTTGGTAGCTTTCCTTCTGTTTCTATTTTTTGAAATAGCTTTAGGATAGAATGTTTGGTAGAATTCCCCAGGAAAACCATCCGGGCCTGGAGTTTTATTTTTTGGAGGATTGTTTATCACTGACTCAATCTCTTCATAATTAATTGACCTGTTTAAAAAATCAGTTTCTTCCTGTTTCAGTCTTGGTAGTTTATGGGTTTCCAGGAAGGCCTCCATCTCTTCCAGATTGCTTAATTTATTGACATAAAGCTGTTGATAAAAGTTTCTAATAATCCTTCCAATTTCATTGGTGTTGGTTGTGACCTCTCCTTTTTCATTCATAATTTTATTAATTTGGGTCCTTTCTCTATTCTTTTGGATAAGTCTTGCCAGAGGTCTGTCAATTTTATTAATTCTCTCAAAGAACCAGCTTCTAGTTCTGTTCATCTGTTCTAATGTACTCCTGGTTTCTAATTCATTACTTGCTGCTAATCTTGGTCAACTGCTTCCTCGTGAGTGTATTAGGCCTGTCCCTCTGTTGCTGTTCCAGCTTCTTGAGGTGAGAATATAGAAACTGCGTTTTAGATTTTTCTATTCTTTTGAGTGAGGCTTGGATGGCTATGTATTTCTCCCTTAGTACTGCCTTTGCAGTATCCCATAGGTTTTGGACCATTGTGTTTTCATTCTCGTTGGTCTCCATAAATTGTTTAAGTTGATTTTTGATTTCCTGTTTTATCGAATCATTCATGAGCAGGATGGTTCTTAGTCTCCAAGTGTTTGAGTTTCTTCCAAATTTTTCCTTGTGGTTGAGTTCCAATTTCAAAGCATTGTGGTCTGAGAATATGCAGGGGATGATTTCAGTCTTTTGGTATCGGTTGAGACCTGTGTTGTGTCCCAGAACATGGTCTATTCTTGAGAATGTTCCATGGGCATTAGAATAGAATGAGTATTCTTTGGTTCTGGGGTGTAGTGTTCTATATCTATGAGGTCCAACTTGTCGAGTATGGCATTCAAAGCCCTTGTTTCTTTGTTGATTTTCTGCATGGGTGTTCTATTTATTTCTGATAGTAGAGTGTTGAGGTCCCCTACTATTAATGTATTTTTATCTATATGTCTCTTTATTCTGGTTAAGAGTTGGCTTGTGTATCTTGCTGCTCCCCTGTTGGGGGCATATATATTTATAATTGTCATATCCACTTGTTGGATACATCCTTTAAGAATAATATAGTGCCCTTCTGTGTCTCTAACTATAGTCTTTAGTTTAAAATCCAATCTGTCTGATATGAGAATTGCTACCCCAGATTTCTTTTGAGGTCCATTGGCGTGAAAGATGGTATTCCATCCCTTTACTTTCAGTCTGGATGTATCTTAAGTTCAAATATTAGTCTCTTGTAGACAGCTAATGTATGGGTCATGTCTTTTAATCCAATCTGCAGCCCTGAGGCATTTATGGGAGCATTTAGGCCATTTACATTGAGACTGATTATTGAGAGTTATGATTTTAATGATGCCATATTGCCAGTAAAGTCTTTGTTTCTATCATACAGAGTAGATTTTAAACTAAAGACTGTAGTTACACTATATTATTCTTAAAGGATGTATCCAACAATTGGATATGACAATTATAAATATCTATGCCTCCAACAGGAAGCAGCTAGATACATAAGCCACTCTTAAGCAGAATAAAGAGACATATAGATAAAAATATGTTAATAATAGGGGACCTCAACACTCCACTATCAGCAATAGACAGATCACCTAAGCAGAAAATCAACAAAGATATAAGAGCTTTGAATGACATTCTGAAACAGATGGACTTTATAGATGTATACAGAACCCTACACCCCAAAACACCAGAATACTCATTCTTCTCTAATGCACATGGAACTTTCTCCAGAATAGACCATATCCTGGGTCACAAAACAGGTCTCAACCAATACCAAAAGACTGAGGCTATTCTCTGCATATCCCCAACCACAATGCTTTGAAACTGGAACTCAATCACAAGGAAAAATTTGGAAGAAACTCAAACACTTGGAATCTAAGAACCATCCTGCTCAAGAATGATTGGGTAAACCATGAAATTAAAAATCAGTTTAAATAATTTTTGGAGACTAACGAGAATGGAAACACATGGGTCCAAAACCTATGAGAAACTGAAAAGGTGGTCCTAAGGGGAAATTACATAGCCATCCAAGACTCACTCAAAAGAATAGAAAAATCTAAAATGCAGTTTTTGCATAATCACCTCAAGAAGCTGGAGCTGGAACAAAAGAACAGGCCTAACCCATACACAAGAAAGCAGTTGATCAAGATTAGAGCTGACATCAATTAATTAGAAACCAGGAGCACAGTAGAGCAGATCAACAGAACTAGAAGTTGGTTCCTTGAAAGAATAAATAAGATCGATAAGCCACTGGCAAGACTTATTCAGAAGAATAGAGAAAGCACCCGAATTAATAAAATTATAAATGAAAGGGGAGAGATGACAACCAACACCAATGAAATAGGAAGGATCATTAGAAACTTTTATCAACAGCTTTATGCCAATAAATTAAACAACCTGGAAGAAATGGATGCCTTCCTGGAAACCAATAAACTACCAACACTAAAATAGGAAGAAAGTGATTATTTAAAGAGACTGATTAATTATGAAGAGATTGAAGCAGTGAGCAAAAACCTCCCCAAAAACAGAGTCCAGGGCATAACAGTTTCCTCGGGGAATTCTACCAAACATTCAAAGAAGAAATAATGCCTATTTTCTTGAAGCTGTTTCAAAAAATAGAAACAGAAAACTACCAAACTCATTCTTGAGGGCAGTTTTACCTTGATCCCCAAACCAGGCAAAGTCCCCATCAAAGAGGAGAATAACAGACCGATATCCTTGATGAATATGGACGCCAAAATTCTCAACAAGATCCTAGCTAATAGGATCCAACAGTACATTAAAAGGATTATCCATCATGACCAAGTGGGATTCATCCTGGGATGCAAGGGTGGTTCAACATTCACAAATCGATCAGTGTGATGGATCATATCAACAGGAAGAGACAAGAACCATATGAGCCTCTCAACTGATGCAGAAAAAGCTTTTGACAAAATACAGCATCCTTTCCTGATTAAAACCCTTCAGAGTAGAGGAATAGAGGGTACATTCCTCAATTTCATAAAAACCATCTATGAGAAGCCTATGGTGAATATCATTCTCAAAGGGGAAAAGCTAAAAGCCTTTCCCTTAAGATCAGGAACATGACAAGGATGCCCACTCTCGCCATTATTATTCAACATAGTACTAGAAGTCCTTGCACCAGCAATCAGACAACAAAAAGGGATAAAAGGTATCCAAATTGGCAAAGAGGAAGTCAAAATGTGTTTCTTTGCAGATGACATGATACTCTATATGGAAAACCCAAAAGAATCCACTCCCAAACTACTAGAAGTTATACAGCAATTCAGTAATGTTGCGGGATATAAAATCGATGCTGACAAAAGAGTTGCATTTCTATACACGAACAATGAGACTGAAGAAAGAGAAATTAGGGAATCCATCCCATTTACAATAGCACCAAATATCATATATTATCTTGGAATTTACTTAACCAGAGATGTAAAGGATCTATATTCTAGAAACTACAAATCACTCTTGAAAGACATTGAAGGAGACACAAAAAGATAGAAAAATATTCCATGCTCATGGATTGCAAGAATAAACATAGTTAAATGTCTATGCTACCCAGAGCAATCTGCACTTTCAATGCCATCTTGAACAAAATACCAATGACATTTTTCAAAGAGCTGGAACAAACAGCCCTTAAATTTGTGTTGAACCAGAAAAGGCCCCGAATCACCAAGGAATTGTTGAAAAGGAAAAACAAAGCTGGGGGCATCACATTGCCAGATTTCAAGCTATGCTACAAAGCTGTGATCACCAAGACAGTATGGTACTGGCATAAAAGCAGACACATAGACCAACGGAACAGAATAGAGAACCCAGAAATGGACCCTTAGCTCTTTGGGCAACTAATCTTTGACAAAGCAGGAAAAAACATCCAGTGGAAAAAAGACAGTCTCGTCAACAAATGGTGCTGGGAAAATTGGACAAGTATATGTAAATGAATGAAACTTGACCACTCTCTCACACCATACACAAAGATCAACTCCAAATGGATGAAAGACCTCGATGTGAGGCAGGAATCCATCAAAATTCTAGAGGAGAACATAGGCTGCAACCTCTTTGACATTGTCCAGAGCAACTTTTTTCATGACACATCTCCAAACGCAAGAGAAACAGAAGAAAAATGAACTTGTGGGACTTCATCAAGATAACAAGCTTCTGCACAGCCAAGGAAACAGTCAAAAAAACTAAGAGGCAGCCCACTGAATGGGAGAAAATATTTGCAAATGATGCTACAGGTGAAAGACTGGTATCCAAGATCTACAAAGAACTTCTCAAACTCAATATGTGAGAAACAAATAAACAAATCATAAAATGGGCAGAAGATATGAACAGACACTTTTCCAATGATGACATACAAATGGCTAACAGACACATGATAAAATGTTCAAAATCATTAGCCATCAGGGAAATTCAAATCAAAACCACACTAAGATACCACCTTACGCCAGTTAGAATGACAAAAATTGACAAGGCAAGAAACAACAATTGCTGGAGAGGATGTGGAGAAAGGGGATCCCTCCTACATTGTTGTTGGGAATGCAAGTTGGTACAGCCACTCTGGAAAACAGTGTGGAGGTCCCTTAGAAAGTTAAAAATTGAGCTACCCTATGACCCAGCCATTGCACTACTGGGTATTTACCCCAAAGATAGAGATGTAGTGAAGAGAAGGACCATACGCACCCCAATGTTCATAGCAGCATTGTCCACAGTAGCTAAATAGTGGAAGGAACCGAGATGTCCTTTAACAGACGACTGGATTAAGAAGTTGTGGTCCATATATACAATGGAATATTACTCAGCTATCAGAAAGAATGAATTCTCAACATTTTCTGCAACATGGTCGGCACTGGAGGAGAGGATGCCAAGTGAAATAAGTCAACCCGAGAAAGACAATTATCATATGATTTCTCTCATCTATGGAACATAAGAACTAGGATGATCGGTAGGGGAAGAAAGGGATAAAGAAAGGGGGGTAATCAGAAGGGGGAATGAAGTATGAGAGACTATGGACTCTGAGAAACAAGCTGAGGTCTTCAGAGGGGAGAGGGATGGGGGAATGGGATAGACTGGTGATGGGTAATAAGGAGGGCACGTATTGCATGGTGCACTGGGTGTTATCCACGACTAATGAATCATTGAACTTTACATCAGAAAGCAGGGATGTACTGTATGGTGACTAACATAATATAATAAAAAACATTAAAATAATAAATAAATAAATAAAACAAATTCCTCATGAAAAGACATCTAAAGTAAAAGCAGTCAAATATATTTGCAATTTGGTACCATATTCTTTTCCACACTTATATGTACTGCCTCAGCCAGGGCCTTCAGTAATGGGGTGCAGGACAATATTTTTCCACAAGATGAGGAACAGGAAAATGTGACCTTTAACTTCATTATTAGTCATCTCATTCTGCAAATAATATACAATGCAATTATACAAGGAAAATCACTGGTTGGATCTTAGCATAGATGGGAATAGACAGGTAGTCATTCCAAAAGATGCAAATGCACAATTCAGCAATAGATGCTCCAGGGCTGGTGCCATCCAGATACAAGATATCTCCCCAACATGGACAAACAACAGGCATTCCTACTGATGGCTAATGAGAGGATGGCATAGCTCCGGAAACTTCTACAAATAGGTAAATGAATCCTCAGAAGTCAGGAGTGAGATGAGCACACTGGACCTGGAACTCCCAGTCCATGAACTTCAGAGCAAAGACATTCTGTGCCCCGACCTGATGGGGGATGTCCTTTCTGTGCGTTTTTGGACACATTGTCTAGAAAGGGTCTGACTTTGAGGACAGAGGGAAGGAGGATCTTCAACTCTCAGGTGGTGCCCTGGATGGACCTGGCCCCATGAGGGCAGCAGCAGGAGCAGCAGAAGCAGAAGCCACAGGCCAAGCTCCTTCTCCCAGCAGATGAGAAAGGGGTTCTGCTCCCAATAATCACAGGTCTGGGGTTCTGTGTGAGTCCTGAGAATGTTGTCACAGGAGGGAATGTGAGGAACAGCCCCATCCTCAGACCACAGCCCAGTGATGATCGGGAAGCCAGAGTTGCCAGACATGGAGCCAGAGAATGGGTCAGGACCCCCACAGGGTCTAACCATTATAATAGGTGAGGATTTGCGGGTTCATTCATGGGAGCTGTTGGTACCAGGACACATACTGTACACCCGTGATGTGTCATGTCTCACACAAGCCTGGATTCTGCATGCCTGTCTCACTCTTGACCTGTCATGAACTCATACCCCAGGGCAGCCTATCCCTGGCACCCAGGAATGTCTGCTTAATTGGAGAAAATCATGTAATGTGTTCGTGTCAAAGACAGGCTTTGGAAGCTGAATTTCAGAGAATGGGGACAGATTTTGTAGACAAAATTCCCTAGAGTGTGTCTCAGACTCCAGCTTACTCCAAGCAAAGGAAGGAACCAGCTGACAGCCAAGGAGTAGGGGATGCACAGGAAACCCCATTACTGAGGGGACAGCAGGTTTTTGTCTCACTTCCCCATAGGCCCTGAGTACTGTGTGACTACCGTCACTGAGATCATAGATCTGGCAGTAATAATCAGCCTCATCCTCAGCCTGGAGCCCAGTGATGGTCAGGGAGGCTGAGCTTTCTGACTTGGAACCAGAGAACCGATCTGAGACCCCAGAGTTTCTGTTTTCATCATTATAGATGAGAAGTCTGGGTCCCTTTCCTGGGAACTGTTGGTACCAGTTCACATCTGGTTGATATTCCTCTCCATCATAATCCATGTTGGTGGGGATTCCAGTGCAGGAGATGGTGACACTCTGGCCAAGGGCCCCGGACACGGAGGGCGGCTGAGTAAGCACAGACTGGGCCCAGGATCCTGAAAGTGGGAGAGACACAGAGAGGGTGATGCTGGGATCTGGAGACAAGAGGAGGAAGCAGAAGCCCGTATGTCCTCCCAGGGTCCCTTCCCCTGCCCCCACGTCCAGTCACCTGTGCAGTGAGCAAGGAGGGCGAGAAGGAGAGGGCACCAGGCCATGGTGAGGACCATCATCGATCCTGCCTTCTGTGGCTTACAGCTGAGCAGAGCCTCCCCTAATCTCTCCTTCCCTTTTCATCCTCTGAGAGAGGGAGGGTTTGTCTATGCAAATGAGACCTCCAGCTTTCTGACACCTCACTGGACCTGGGTTGGGTTCCTCTCGCTGAGGCTATCAGGGGGATAGGCAGGGGAAGTTCTCTGTGGGCCCAGGGGGTGGGGATGTTATAGCTCTGAGCCCTGAGCAGAGGGCACAGCAGTGTCAGGTGGAAGGTTCCAGCTCTGATCACCCCTGACACCTCAGAAACTGGCCCTGATGGCCCCCTGGTGTCAGATCCAGATATACATTTGTGTGAAATGGTGACCAGAGCCCATCAGGCATGACTCCTCCTCCCCACTGCTCTGATCACTGTCCCCTGTGTTAGAACCCTGTCAGTTGTGTCCTTGTGTGGCTTCCCATCTCATCAATAGACTTTATGCTGTACTCAGACTCCTCAGGGTGTGTCTTTTGACAGCTCTGTTATCTGTTCTTGGGTCAGGACTGAGATGTTGTCACTACACAAACTCCTCTAGATTGGATCCAGTCCAGAACAGTGCCAGGACCCCAGGGACACATGGTCCCTTCTGTGCAAGATGCTGTGTCTTTTCTCTTGTGTGAGTTCTCTCTGGTTTCTGAGCTCTCCTTCCTCTAAGGTTCCCACAGCACTGAGGAGACAGAGAACAATTCTCTCTGGGTTGTGAGTAGAAGACCTCATGTGCATTCCTGCAGGGTTACACACTGAAAATCTTTGTCACCTGTCACTGTTTCCATCTGCTTTTTTTTTTTTAAGATTTTATTTATTTGAGAGAGAGAGAGAGCGAGCCAGCAAGAGAGGGAATACAAGCAGGGGGAGTGGGAGAGGAAGAAGCAGGTTCCTAGCAGAGCAGGGAGCCTGAAGTGGGGCTTGATCCCAGGACTCTGGGATCACGCCCTGAGCCGAAGGCAGACGCTTAACGACCGATCCACCCAGCCACCCCTGTTTCCACCTGCTTGAAACAACAGTTCCCCCCACACTGTGGGTAGTGATTCCTTCCTAGGCTCTGTTGTCCCAGCACAGAAACAGAAGTCTGCAGGAGCCCTGCCACGTGCAGCTGTGTGTGGCCTTGTCCTCAGAGCACAAGGGGCAAATGCTGGAAGTTCCAGGAGGGAAGGAGTGACAACTGCAGATGCTCTGACAGGGACATGGTGACAAGGCTTATGTATCAGTTACACCTTAGCCTACAGTGTACTTAAAATGGATGCATGTTGTTTAAACAAATTTCAACTCAGTAAGATTGATTTTAAGTCAATGGCAATGTCAATTTGAAAATGCAAGTGTAATCACTCAAATACTTTTCCAGATCTGTTCTTGTTGCAAGCAGAATATGTGTAGAAGTTGTGGTTAAAAAGATGGATGGAGAAACAATGGAGAATAATGCCTTCCATACTTAGCTGTGCAGGTTTTTATGAACTTCTATCTGAATTACTTGATTTATTATTATTATAATTTTTTTTCACGAGTTTTGTATCATGGGCCTAGACCTGCAGATAGAAAACATGATATACTTCCTAGTGGTCCCCACAACGGGCTTGTTCCTATGAACCTCAGAGCTATCACACTGATGGAATGACTAAATATAGACAGACTTTCCAGGATGGAGTCATTTCAGGCATACTTGCCTCAGGTGGGCACAGCTGTAGTCCCTATGCCTTGTATCTAGCATGTTCAGGATACAGCAATTGCTCATTCAGCCACCCATAACTAGAGAGGTGGTTTTTTTTTTTTTTAATTATTCAATGCCAACTGAATTTAGAAGATTCTGTCAAAAGTCCCACATCTGAGTGGTGGAGAGGCAGAGATAAGAGAGACTGTGTCTGAGGTCATAACCCTGTGGCCCTCAGTTAGGACAGAATTTTCAGCAGAGGTCCATCCTAGCAGGACCAGTCACAGTGGTGAATGAAGGAGTGACAGCCCAGCCTTGTGAACACAGGGAGGTTTTGTTCTTCTTCCCCATGAGCCTTGAGCTCCATGGGAGCAGCTCCTCAGTCCCTAGTTTCTTCTCTGGAAAGTATGGGACTGAATGGGTGTGTTATCCTCCTCCTGGTCTTGCTTCTACTTCATCCCAAATCCACCCCATCTCTGGAAACATTTTCTGCCCTCCTCAGTGAAATCTCTTCTTGTCTCTTTGGTCACTGCTCCAGCACTGAGTCCACTGGGAATCTCAGAGCCCATGTCAAGGTGAAGGGACAGGGTCACCTCTGACTCAGTCCTGGACCCCTTACCATGTATCATGGGACAGGAGACCAGGGCTGGGGTAGCCCACAACAAGGGGCACCCCAGGTTGTGATGTTACCCTCCTTTGCTCTCGGAAACCATTATATGAAGTAGCATTGATGTAACTGCTGGAGTTTTGAGGGGAAGGTAATCATATCACCACTAATAGTGAGATTCATTCCAATATCAGAAAAAAAATAAAATAAGGAAATACATGCCTCCTAGTCTAAAGTAGGAATGACACTGCCTGAAAACGTTTGCGTGAACAACCTGAGCATTATAAAATACCCTTTTTGTGCACTCACTATGGAGCAGAAAGAACTAGAAGGATATCTGGGGAAGTGGAGGTAGATTTGGGAGGAACACACAATTTCTGGAGTAATAGGTCAGAGGGACAGCACAAAATTGGAGGTCAACCCATGATACCATTTAAATGTGATTCAATGCTCATTTCTGAATCTCTAGTAAATTGTTTAATGAAATTTGCATGGTCATATTTTTTCTTTCTCATCATTGGTATTCAGAGCCTTAACTCAGACATAAAGATTCATATGAAATTCAATTCTTTCTATTAAACAAAGCTATTACTGAGAATGGAGTGAAAATTTATAACTACGTGTATCAAATTTTGAGACAAAGATGAGGACCTAAAATTTAAGAGACAACAAAGAGTTAAAAAGGATAATTACAATTTCTGAGGATGTAAATATCAGTTCTCATCAGTCTCCACAAATGCTGAAGTGGATGAGAGGTAATGCACTAGTGTGAATCCAGATATTGCTGATAAAGGAAGGAAGCTGCATGTATTGTGTATTTCACCAGGAATAAGCAGGAACACCATAGTTTTCAGAAGGATCCCTGACCACTAGAGGGAACTCTGAGACAACCCTGCTGATTGTCCCAGTCAGTCTCATGGGTCTGCGTTATTGAATTACTGTCCCTGAGGACTGTCTAGTTTCCCACTGTCCCTGAGGACTGTCTAGTTTCCCACCACTGGCTCCCACTAGGTGGTAAGTGGGAGCCAGTGGTGAGTGGGAGAAGTGGGAAACTAGATGAGGGAGAAGAACCAGGACACCAGGAGCCCCTCACAATGCAGAAGGACAGACATTAGCTCTCCAAGTGTCCCTTAGCGATGCTACTTGAGGCAGCCAAGACTTTTCCTAGGGCTGTGCTTTTAATCCCTGAAGGATATGCCCATACACTCCTCCAGCCCTGGGCTAGGATATCAGTGAGTCCCAAGGCAATGTGTGCAGTGACTCCACCTTTTTCTCCCAAACTTTGTCAGGGACTCAGAGCTGAGGGCTCAGGGGCTCTCTATCTGGGGCAGCTGAGGTTGCTGAAACCTCACATCTAATGTTGCTGAAACATTCACTTACACAGTCTTCCAGAGAGGTTGCAAATGGCCCTGCCTGTATTTTCTCTGATGGTAAGAGTGAACGTTTCCCATGTGTTATGGGTTCTAATGGCTAATATTTTCAGGACATTTTGCTTTTGTGTGTGCTACTGAAATTATCTTGTAATATTCAAGTCTGTTACTTTTTCATTGTTTCCTGGAGCAACAAAATGAAATTAGTTTACATGACATATTTCAATATTTTCCTTTCAAACAAATATTCAGACTCTGTGGATGGCAGAATCCAAACTACCTGCCCAGGGAGAGGGGTTAGAAGTTGACAGAAGGATAAAGATGACTGGCTACTTGTGTCCAGCTGATGGGACCAAAAGACAGTTGAACTGTGCCCACAAAATCTTTTCTCTTGTGTCTCTATGGAACTTCTTATCTAATGATTGAGAACTGTGAAGGGCAGAGAAATCCTGGCCCTGCTGAAGCGCCCAGACTCTGCTTGCTTGGACAAATGTTTGGAAATGCGACCTTCCCATTCCCTGGTGCGGCTGATCTTATGGCCATATGCCCTCATAGGTCGTTTCTTCATGCAAATCTGGTCCCTGTGTGTGACTGTCCATCTATCTCTGCTTGGACCTAGGCCAGGACAACAACTCATGATGATGGAGGATGAAACTTGAGGTAGGGGTGTGAGTCAGAGCTGAGTGATCATGTGGCTTCTGGGGTCCCCAGGTACAGAAATTCTCACTTCACTGAGACACTGCTTGGTCAGTAATGCAACACTCAGGAGAGTATTTTCCAAAGCACTGTCCCTTCTGGACCAGCTCAGCAGTGCCCCCTGGTGAGTTGAGCCTGCCTGACATCACCCAGCTCTTCTGGACCATGCAGATTTCAGCTGGATTTTTCTGATGTGACTGCCCAGGGGCATACAATGAGTAGGTCTCCTACACCACGATTAATTTTTTCCAGGTCACTAACAAACTTCAGAAAGCTAAACACAGAATGTATTGCACAGTGATTACGTTACTAGATATTCATGATAACCTGGCATTTGGATTTTCTTCAGCCAATGAACAGCTTGAACCAAATTTAAGGCTTTAATCTTCCCCTGAGTTCCGCCATGTTCATACACAGAATTGATCGTACTTGGGTTCCTTTTATAGGGTGTCTCACTGTGATTTGCCCTTGTTGGTATAAGGGTCTCCTGTTAGGTTATGCCAGTGCTTATTGTATAGGACTTGACCTTTGATATCTATACTGGTCATGAGACTGTAACATTGTCAGGAAAAGTGTCTTTTGCTCTTTCTTACCTCTCTTGGTTTCCATTTGTCTTTGCTAGCCTGGAAATTCCTTATTTTCTTTTGCTGCTCTGATATGCTTAACGTATTTCTAGTGGGGTTTTGTAATAGTTCTTAGTAAGACAATTGGTATAAAAAATCATTACTAAAAGTGGAACCTCCTTGGATTTAGAGATCCTCCATCCAGTTTTTTTTAAAGATTTTATTTATTTATTTGACAGAGAAAGAGACAGACAGCGAGAGAGGGACCACAAGAAGGGGGAGAAGGAGAGGAAGAAGCAGGCTCCCAGCAGAGGAGCCTGATGCGGGGCTTGATCCCAGAATGCTGGGATCATGCCCTGAGCCAAAGGCAGATGCTTAACGACTGAGCCACCCAGGCACTCCATCCATCCATTTCTGTACTGCAGGACCCCCGTGACCTGTTACCCAGCAGCATGAGGCCTCATCAAGTTTGTTGAGAGCAACATGGATCATCACTTAGAAAACTAGAACCTTCTAGAAATTCTCTTATAGTGACAAGTTTATCTGATAATGGGGTTTGGGCTTACAGGATCTAGACTTGCAGTAACAGATTTATTTAACATCATCCGAACTAAGGAACCTGAGAGAGAAAAGTATGTGAACTCTGGGATTAAAATGGGGGAAGTGAGCATGTCTGAGGGCCCTGCCCTCAAAGGGGAAGGGTCATCTCCTGCTTTGGGGTATTTCCATGATCCCCAGGACACCACTGGAGGAGAGAGAGAAACACAGACTTGCTAGTTTCAGAGTCAGGAAATGATCAGCTAATCTGGGGACAGAATCAGGGGACATGTAAGGGTCTTGGCAGAGGGGACAAACAAAGACTTTACTGGCAACATGGCATCATTAAAATTCTATCTCTCAGATCTTAGTGTCAATGTAAATGGTTTAAACGCTCCTATAAATGCCACAGGGTTGCAGATTGGATAAAAAGAAATACCCATCCATTTGCTGTCTACAAGAGACTCATTTCGAACGCAAAGATGCATTCAGACTGAGAGTAAGGGGATGGAGTGCCATCTTTCATGCAAACAGACCTCAAAAGAAAGCTGGGGTAGCAATTCTCATATCAGACAGATTGGATTTTAAACTAGAGACTATAGTTAGAGACGCAGAAGGGCACTATATTATTCTTAAGGGAAGTATTCAACAAGTGAATATGACAATTATAAATATATATGCCCCCAACAGGGGAGCAGCAATATACACAAGCCAACTCTTAACCAGAATAAAGAGACATATAGATAAAAATACATTAATAGGAGGGGACCTCAATACTCCACTCTCAGAAATAGACAGAACACCCTGGCAAAAACTAAGCAAAGAATCAAGGGCTTTGAATGCCATACTCGACGAGTTGGACCTCATAGATATATATAGAACACTACAGCCCAGGACCAAAGAATACTCATTCTATCTAATGCCCATGGAACATTCTCAAGAATAGACCATGTTCTGGGACACAAACCAGGTCTCAACCGATACCAAAAGATTGAAATTATCCCCTGCATATTCTCAGACCACAACGCTCTGAAATTGGAACTCAACCACAAGGAAAACTTTGGAAGAAACACAAACACTTGGAGACGAAGAACTATACTGCTCAGGAATGACTCGATAAACCAGGAAATCAAAAATCAACTTAAACAATTTATGGAGACCAACGAGAATGAAAATACAACAGTCCAAAACCTATGGGATACTGCAAAGGCAGTCCTAAGGGGGAAATACATAGCCATCCAAGACTCACTCAAAAGAATGGAAAAATCTAAAATGCAGTTTTTATATTCTCACCTCAAGAAGCTGGAACAGAAACAGAGGGACAGGCCTAATACACTCACGAGGAAGCAGTTGACCAAGATAAGAACAGAAATCAATGAATTAGAAACCAGAAGTACAGTAGAGCAAATCAACAGGACTAGAAGCTTGTTCTTTGAGAGAATCAATAAAATTGACAGACCACTGGCAAGGCTTATCCAAGAGAAAAGAGAAAGGACCCAAATTATTAAAATTATGAATAAAAAAAGAGAGGTCATGACCAACACCATCGAAATTGGAAGGATTATTAGAAACTATGATCAACAGCTATATGCCAATAAACTAAGCAATCTGGAAGAGATGGAGGCCTTCTTGGAAACCTATAAACTACCAAGACTGAAATAGGAAGAAATTGATTTCTTAAACAGGCCAATTAATTATGAAGAGATTGAGTCAGTGATAAAAAACCTTCCAAATAACAAAACTCCAGGCCCGGACGGTTTTCCTGGGGAATTCTACCAAACATTCAAAGAAGAAATAATACCTATTCTCCTAAAGCTATTTCAAAAAATAGAAACAGAGGAAAGCTACCCAACTCATTCTATGAGGCCAATATTATCTTGATCCCCAAACCAGGCAAAGACCCCCTCAAAAAGAAGAATTACAGACCGATTTCCCTAATGAATATGGACGCCAAAATCTTCAACAAGATCCTTGCTAATAGAATCCAACAGTACATTAAAAGGATTATCCATCATGACCAAGTGGGATTCATACTTGGGATGCAAGCGTGGTTCAACATTCACAAATCGATCAGCGTGATACATCATATCAACAAGAAAAGACTCAGGAACCATAAGATCCTCTCAATTGATGCAGAAAAAGCATTTGAGAAAGTACAGCATCCTTTCCTGATTAAAACCCTTCAGAGTGTAGGAATAGAGGGTACATTTCTCAATCTCATAAAAGCCATCTATGAAAAGCCTACTGCAAATATTATTCTCAATGGGGAAAAGCTGGAAGCCTTTCCCTTAAGATCAGGAACACGACAAGGATGCCCACTCTCGCCACTATTATTCAACATAGTACTAGAAGTCCTTGCAACAGCAATCAGACGACAAAAAGCGATCAAAGGTATCCAAATCGGCAGAGAAGAAGTCAAAATGTCTCTCTTCGCAGATGACATGATACTCTATATGGAAAACCCAAAAGAATCCACTCCCATACTATTAGAAGTTATAGAACAATTCAGTAATGTGGCAGGATACAAAATCAATACTCAGAAATCAGTTGCATTTCTATACACGAATAACGAGACCGAAGAAAGAGAAATTAGGTAATCCATCCCATTTACAATAGCACCAAAAACCATACATTACCTTGGAATTAACTTAACCAGAGACGTAAAGAACCTATATTCTAGAAACTTAAAATCACTCTTGAAAGACATTGAGGAGGACATAAAAAGATGGAAAAACATTCCATGCTCATGGATCGGAAGAATTAACATAGTTAAAATGTCCATGCTACCCAGAGCAATCTACACTTTCAATGTTATCCCGATCAAAATACCAAGGACATTTTTCAAAGAACTGGAACAAACAGTCCTTAAATTTGTATGGAACCAGAAAAGGCCCCGAATCTCCAAGGAACTGCTGAAAAGGAAAAAACAAAGCTGGGGGCCTCACAATGCCGGATTTCAAGCTGTACTACAAAGCTGTGATCACAAAGACAGCATGGTACTGGCACAAATACAGACACATAGACCAATGGAACAGAATAGAGAACCGGGCAATGGACCCTCAGCTCTTTGGGCAACTAATATTTGATAAAGCAGGAAAAAACATCCGGTGGAAGAAAGACAGTCTCTTCAATAAATGGTGCTGGGAAAATTGGACAGCTACATGCAAAAGAATGAAACTTGACCACTCTCTCACACCATATACAAAAATAAACTCCAAGTGGATGAAAGACCTTGATGTGAGACAGGAATCCATCAAAATTCTAGAGGAAAACATAGGCAGCAACCTCTACGACTTCAGCCAAAGCAACCTTTTTCATGACACATCCCCAAAGGCAAGAGAAACAAAAGATAAAATGAACTTATGGGACTTCATCAAGATAAAAAGCTTCTGCACAGCCAAGGAAACAGTCAAAAAAACTAAGAGGCAGCCCACGGAATGGGAGAATATGTTTGCAAAGGACACTACAGATAAAGGACTGGTATCCAAGATCTACAAAGAACTTCTCAAGCTCAATATACGAGAAACAAATAAACAAATCAAAAAATGGGCAGATGATATGAACAGACACTTTTCCAATGAAGACATACAAATGGCTAACAGACACATGAAAAAATGTTCAAAATCATTAGCCATCAGGGAAATTCAAATCAAAACCACACTGAGATACCACCTTATGCCAGTTAGAATGACAAAAATAGACAAGGCAAGAAACAACAATTGTTGGAGAGGATGTGGAGAAAGGGGATCCCTCCTACATTGTTGGTGGGAATGCAGGTTGGTACAGCCACTCTGGAAAACAGTGTGGAGGTCCCTTAAAAAGTTAAAAATTGAGCTACCCTACGATCCAGCCATTGCACTACTGGGTATTTACCCCAAAGATATAGACGTAGTGAAGAGAAGGGCCATATGCACCCCAATGTTCATAGCAGCATTATCCACAGTAGCTAAATTGTGGAAGGAACCGAGATGCCCTTCAACAGATGACTGGATTAAGAAACTGTGGTCCATATATACAATGGAATATTACTCAGCTATCGGAAAGAACGAGTCCTCAACATTTGCTGCAACATGGACGGCACTGGAGGAGATTATGCTAAGTGAAATAAGTCAAGCAGAGAACGACAATTATCATATGATTTCCCTCATCTATGGAACATAACTAGGAAGATCGGTAGGGGAAGAGAGGGATAAAGAAAGGGGGGGTAATCAGAAGGGGGAATGAAGCGTGAGAGACTATGGACTCTGAGAAACAAACTGAGGGCTTCAGAGGGGAGGGGGGTGGGGGAATGGGATAGACCGGTGATGGGTAGTAAGGAGGGCACATATTGCATGGTGCACTGGGTGTTATACGCAGCTAATGAATCATCGAACCTTGCATCAGAAAGCAGGGATGTACTGTATGGTGACTAACATAATGTAATAAAAGAACATTAAAAAATAAAAAAATAAAAAACAAAACAAAACAAACAAATAAACAGTTGAAATACTAAAAAAAAAAAAAATTCTTTATTCCCAGTCTCAGGGGAAAGCTTTGAATGTAATTGTTATCAATGATTTTTCAATTGATCTCTTTTGTAAATTCTTTTTATCTCATTAGAATTTTTTTTCAATTCCTAGTTCCCATGAGATTTATGAGGAATAGGTTTTGTAGTCTATAAAATACTTTTTCTTTATTTTTAAGATGATCATATAATGTTTTCCCCTCTTTTGTGTTACTATGATGAATTATATTGAATGATTTTTTATTATGTTCAATTACTCGACGAGTAATACATCATTACTTTTTGATGTAGTGTTCGATGATTCATTGGTTGCGTATAACACCCAGTGAATGATTTTTGATATTATTAAAAATAAACTTATTTTAGAAGTTTTAGGTTTTTAAATGAAGGTTGTGAAGATAACATAAAAAAAAAAGGAAGGTCTGTCTATGCAAATTGGGACCACCCAGCGACTACCCAGCTCCACCCTGAACCCTGGTGCTAGAGCTTAGTTTATGCCTCAGATGGTGGATGGGCATTAGCTTCATCCCCTGAGGAGAACCCTGGGGGGAAGCACCTGCTGAGACCACACATAGGCACCCTGAGTTGAGGGCACCAGCCAAACAGACTGGTTCTTGCTCTACAGGCCTTGGCTCACAGCTGTGGCTTGGACACCTGCCCATACCGCCTCCTGCTGGCTTGGCCCTGGTGCATGTTACATGGTGTGTGAAAGGCAATGTTAGCATCCTGCCTGGGAGAAGGGCAAGGGCCTCTCAGACCATTGTCAATTCAATGGCACCCTCCTCACAAATAGGAGGGATCCCTCATCCCACGGCCCCTCACTAGGCTGTACCACTTCACCAGCATACACGTCTCGGTTCCTTACTTTGGCCTTCTCAGGTGCTAACCCTTATCCTCCCTCATGCTTTTACATTAATGAAGGGTGGGATCATGGGACTTGGCCCCTAAGGGAGGACATGCCTTGCTGTCAGCACAGCAGAAGGCCCCCTCAGGTTCTAGATGCCACTCTGTGTATGATCCTGCTGCCCTAGTCTCCACCTGCCCCTTCAGTTCCCCCAGGTCACCTCCAGGGGCTCCTCCTGCCACCCTTCCTCACTCCAGTCATCCAGGCATAGGACACCTGCAATTTCCCCATTTATTTAATGACCAGTGTTCCAGTGTTAAACCCTGCTCTCCCTGGAGCTGTCAGATCTATGTGCCTCCATCTCTCCCACTCCTACTTCTTCTGCAAATTCCAAATCAGACTCCACTCACACTGATAAGGTGTCTTGGGTTCTACTTCCCACTCGGAGCCCCAGCCTCATAAAGGCACCTGTCCCCATGGCGGCAGCTGGTCCATCCTTTTTCCCCTCCCACAGCTCCTCTTTAGGGGCTGGAACTAGGAGCACACATTCAGCTGACATATGATGTGGACAGATTTACTTTTAGTTGGAAAAGATTTATAGTTTTTTCTGGATGAAAATAAAGTTGTTCAAAGTCAAGTCCAAAGAAATTTCCAGTCTTGGGGAGCAGAGAACCATTGCTTCTCAAGACATCCCCACATCACCCCTTGCTGGATGCAGGAGCACAATCTCTCTGGGACCTGTGATCCACAGTAATGCTCTGGTCCTGGAGCCATGACCCACTGGTTACCAGGGATCACCCTAGTTGAGGGCCTAAAGGAAGACATCTGAGGAACCACAAGGAATATTCCAGGTTTAACTGAATTAGCAGGACTGCACCTTCTAATTCTGATCCCCAGCAGATATCATCAGGGTTGGCTTTAGCCTTTGTGAGTTTGGGTGCATGTCTGTCTTCATTTGGGTTGTCCCCAATCTCAAAGTGAGGTTGACAGTGCAGTTCCAGTGTCCCCAGTGAGTACTTCTCCAAAGTACAGAGTGACCTTCTGTACCACTGCCAGTTTCAGTGGGAGCCCAGGATTCAGATCCCTCAGAAAGTACTCTTTGAATAGGAGTTTGTATTTGCTTCAGCCTTTGTTTCCCTGGTGAAGGAAGAGGTCCCTGGGAGAGAGCGTACAGCTTATCAATGTGTCAGACCCCTAGCAAGGCCCTATTCCCAGCACACCTATTATGTGTTCCCCAAACCCAAGTCTTTGTTGGAAAGGGCAGAACTGATGGTCCCCCTTCACATGCCACATCACAGATTCCTGCTGATAACCTGTTCTGTGAGGCCAGAACTCCTCCCCAGGATGCTCACCTTTCCCAGAATGGCATTTTCTGCCCACTAGAGCATTTTCTAATTCAGGAAATATTTAGGGGAAATGAAAACTCACATTTTGGAAGAATGGGTTTTCATGTTTGTCATATAACTATGTGTATTGATTTAAGAACTTCATGTATCATTACTGTTGGTAAGATAGATGCTGGCACCAGGCACACCTGAGTTTAAATGTCTCAATTTCTAATTCATTAACAGAGAGAATGTGTGTGTGTGTGTGTGTGTGTGTGTGTGTGTGTGTGTGTGTGTATGAGATTAGTACTCAGCACTCTGGGATAGAGTTTGTCCTCCCTGTGGATTAACTCTCACATGGGTAGTATGTTTAAGTTATGGCTGCTCACAGCTTGAAAAACAATCTATACAGCACTTAACAAATATTCAAATGTTACTTATTAGGGAAAGATACAAAACCACAATGTGGTACTACTTTACTCCCGTCAGATGACCATAGTCAAAAAGACATACAATTACAATTGGTGGCTGAAAAGTGGGGCAAATGGTCTCTCATTACAGCCTTGATAAATATGTCACCTTGCAGCCATTTTGGGAAACAATCTGACAGTGGTTCAAAAGATATGTCACCAATTACCATATGATCCAGTAGTTCTAAATATTTTTACACCCAAGAAAAATGAACACATATGCACACATAGAAACGAGTACAAGGATGTTTATGGCAGCAGTATGGTTAATTGGTAAAAGATGCAAATAACCCAAATATCCATGAGCTGATGGATGGATAGACAATCTGTGGAATGCTTAACATGGGAAATATGACATGGATGAGCTTCTGAATCATTATGTGAAAAAATCAAATTTAATAAGTTATTCACACAAGGCTTCATGTTACTTAATTTCGTTATGTAAAATACATGTACAGTAGATAAATCAGTAGGGACTGCAAGCAGATCAGTGGTTACTAGTCACTGGGTGGAGACAGGATGAGGGTGACTGTTAATGTCTGGGGGTGGTAGGGTTCCCTGATCCCTGAAATGACTCAGAGCATCCATGGTCCCAAAAATCCATACTAAGGAGGGGTGATCTTCCTCACTTGGCAACATGTGCAGACACAACACCAGAATATCCTGTGGTGTCCCCACCTCTCAGGCTTTGTTGGGGAAATTACAGGGATGGGCTCAGCAAGGCCCCAACTCTGCGCCCTCTCATGAGCCTCAGGAGAAGCAGAAGAGGAAGGGCAGGGACAGCGGGATGGATGTCGGGCTGTGGTCAGGGCAAGTGGCCCCTCCTGTGATACTCTAATATTAATAAATTAAGTGAGCAAGAGGCCTAGAAGGGAGGCATGATGGGGGGAGGGTCAGCAGTCACTCTGGGGGGAGATGTGGCCAGAACAGAATCCATGTTCATGGATGGGCCATGGAGACCCAAGGGGAATGAGGCCATTCGGCGAGGCACAGATGGAGTCCAGGAGAGCTCTGGGCAGGCCACTCTGACAGACTTTGTGGTCACCACAGCCTCCCTTCCTCACATCTAAGTGATATTTGAAACCAGAGCAACGTACTGACAGCATATTAGGGGATGGAAATGAGGAAGAGGGAAGGTGACCCTGATGACCCATTTACAAATATCCTCACCCCTTACCTGTTCAGAGAGAAGGGTGAGGAGGGAAGGACCACAGGCTAGGGCTGGAGGAGCCCCAGGATTGTTTTCCCCACACCCAAATGTGGGGACAAACTCATCTACGATTCTACGTACTCCTTCAGTGCCATTGGGAGAAGGATCTTCTTTATCTGAGTGTCCCCAAAACCTGAGTGTCCACAGCTTCATTGGCATCCTGGTGGAAGCCTCAGATCACCTTGGGATGAAGAAGAGACTTGGCTCCTACAGAACCTACCTCGGTGGGGAAGGACCCTGATGCCAGGTATCCCAGTGCACATGGGGAGGTCACACACACAGTCACCTCTAACAATGAAGAAGCAGGATTATTTAGGCAGTGAGCACTCATGTGAGAGCAGACTCATTAACAACTCACTGAACCAGAAGTCCAGGCTTTGTTGAGGCACAGAGATCTGTTCATGTCTATCTCTGCAGACACAAGCTCCACAGTTGTGGGGTCTCCAGGTGTCAGGGAGGACAGGACAGGGGTGAGCACACAACCCCTTCCTTCCTGCCCCCACACCCCACTGTGCTCCACAGTCCTTTGTGTCCTCAGGTGTCCACCTGGGGTCACCAGAGGATAGTGGTGACTTTAAGGGGGAAAATGTCTAAAGCATGCAACTCAGGGACCAGAGGAAAATGTTTCTGGGGTGAAGGTACTGTCTGGAGAGTCCTTAGGAAACACAGATTTGGGGCAGAAGAAAAAGGATGACATATTTTGAAATGTGCAACCGATCTTGTCTCTGTGGATGCGTTCAGAATCATTGTGGGTGCAGCATCATTTAATTCTCAAGGAGGAAAAAGAATCTATAGATTCCATGTGCAAATACCTAAAGTTTGGGTAAAATATATTTTTTAGAAAAAACAATATAAGAAGTTTATTTATTTATTCATTTTTAAATATTTTTTTTATCTTATGTTTGTCACCATACAGTATATCCTTAGTTTTTGATGTAGTGTTCCATGATTTGTTGTTTGCGTATAACACCCAGTGCTCCATGCAATAAGTGCCCTCCGTAATACCCATCACCAACCTATCCCATTTCCCACCCCCCTCCCCTCTGAAGCCCTCAGTTTGTATCTCAGGGTCCATAGTCACTCATACTTCATTTCCCCTTCTGATTACCTCCCTTTCTTTATCCCTTTCTTCTCCTACTGATCTTCCTACTTCTTATGTTCCATAAATGAGTGAAACCATATGATAATTGTCTTTCTCTGCTTGAGTTATTTCACTGAGCATTATCTTCTCCAGTGCCGTCCATGTTGCAGCAAATGTTGAGAAATCGTTCTTTTTGATGGCTGAGTAATATTCCATTGTATATACTGAATGGGAAAATATATTTGCAAATGACACTACAGATAAAAGACTGGTATCCAAGATCTACAAAGAACTTCTCAAACTCAATACATGAGAAGCAAATAAACAAATCATAAAATGGGCAGAAGATATGAACAGACACTTTACCAATGAAGACATACAAATGGCTAACAGACACATGAAAAAATGTTCAAAATCATTAGCCATCAGGGAAATTCAAATCAAAACCACACTAAGATGCCACCTTATGCCAGTTAGAATGGCAAAAATTGACAAGGCAGAAACTATTGTTGGAGAGGATGTGGAGAAAGGGGAACCCTCCTACATTGTTGGTGGGAATGCAATTAGTACAGTCACTTAGGAAAACAGTGTGGAGGTCCCTTCAAAAGTTCAAAATTGAGCTATCCTATGATCGGTATTTACCCCAAAGATACAGACATAGTGAAGAGAAGGGCCATATGCACCCCAATGTTTATAGCAACACTGTCCACAGTAGCTAAATCGTGGAAGGTGCCAAGATGCCCTTCAACAGATGACTGGATTAAGAAGATGTGGTCCATATATACAATAGACTATTACTCAGCTATCAGAAAGAACGATTTCTCAACATATCAACAACAAAAGAGTCAAGAATCATATGACCCTCTCAATAGATGCATTTGACAAAATACAGCATCCTTTCCTGATTAAAATCCTTCAAAGTGTACGGATAGAGGGTACATTCCTCAATCTCATAAAAACCATCTATGAGAAGCCTACAGCAAATATCATTCACAATGGGGAAAAGCTGAAAGCCTTTCCCTTAAGGTCAGGAACAAGACAAGGATGCCCACCCTTGCCATAATTGTTCAACATAGTACCAGAAGTCTTTGCAACAGCAATCAGACAACAAAAAGGGATAAAAGGTATCCAAATCTGCAAAGAAGTCAAACTGTCTCTCCTCGCAGATGACATGATACTCTATATGGAAGACCCAAAAGAATCCACCCCCAAACTACTAAAAGTTTTAGAGCAATTCAGTAATGTGATGGGATACAAAATCAATGCTCAGAAGTGAGTTGCATTTCTATACACGAACAATGAGACTGAAGAAAGAGAAAATAGGGAATCCTTTCCATTTACAATAGCATGAAAAATTGATGTGGTTTTGATTTGAATTTCCCTAATGGCTAATGATTTTGAAAGTTATTCTGATGTTCCTCCCTCTGTAGGTGAGGATTCTCTTACTCCTGGCTGCTTTCAAGGTTTTATCCTTCGATCTAAGATTTGCATATTGTATTATTATGTGTCCTGGAGTTGGTCTGTTCTCATTGATCTTGGGAGGGGGTCCTCTCTGTCTTTTGGACGTGAATGTTTGTTTGCTTCACCAGATGAGGGAAGTTCTCAGCTACAACTTGTTCAAATACCTTTTCTAGACCTCTCTCTCTTTCTCCACCCCCTCGGGGATGCTGATGATTCTGACATTGGAACGTTCATTGAGTCAGTAATCTTCCATAATCTACATTCTTGACATAGGAATTTTTGAGCCATGTTCCTATTTTTTCCTTCTTTTCTATCATCCCATCTTCCAACTCACTAATTCATTATGCTGCCTCATTTACCCTGGCTATCAGAGCATCCAGTTCATACTTCATCTGATTCACAGCATTTTTAATTTCTGCGAGATTCACTCTCATTAGAGATTCTATATTCTTGTTAATATTTTTTTCAAGCCTACACATCATCTTGACCATTGTTACTCTGAACTCCACTTCTGACAATTTGGTTATATCCATATCCATTAGTTCGGTGGCACAGGCCACAGTCTCTGTTTTTTGTTTTTTTTTTTTTGCTTTGTTGGGGGTTCCTCCTCTTGTCATTCTGATACGGAGAGGTTGCGGGGATGCACAGAGCACATTTTATTGACCAGGACACAAGCAGTGTGCACTTGTTTTCAGGAAACATAGGGATGTGGGCTTTTTGTTTTTTCAGCCTGTCTTCTGGGGGAGGGGCCTGCTGCGCTGATACTCAGGCAACCCTGTTTGGGTATAGTTTCCAGGTCCCCTGCGGGGCAGGGGGTGATGAGCACAATGTGTACTGGTATTTCTGGTCTTTTGTTCTCTGGCAGCTTTCCCTGGCAATTTTCTGTGACTCTTCTGAAAGAGCAGCAGTGGCCGTATCCTGGCCTTTGTCTCAGAACAGAGAGATCGCAGTCCACTCTCCACTTTGCTCTCCTGGCCACTTTAACTCTGTTTCTGTTGGTGCTGCTAAAAACCCTGCAGCATCCCAGATTGTGGGCCCCACAGCAACTCTCCCAGTCCTCGCTTCTAGGGTTGGCATGTCTCTGTCCTTTGTGCTTCTAACACCACCAGCCTCTCCCGGTTCCCATGTGCACTCCCAATCTCCCTGTTTCAGTGTGGTTCACGTGTGCTCCAGAGCTCCAGTTTTCAGTCTGGATGTGCGTGTGCTCTTGAGCTCCTGGTTTCAGTCTAGTTCGAGTGTGCGCTCTGGACCCTTGGTTTTCAGTCAGGTCACATGCGAGCTCCCATTCTCCTGGTTTCAGTCTGCTTTTTCAGGGGCTACTGGTCTGCAAGTCTGGCCCACTACTCAGTGCAGGTGGCTACTGCTTCCTGGTGCCCAAGCATGGCGGGTCCCTCCCCCTTCCGTTTATGTTCCAATATCTGTGTGCAGATTCAGGGCTCCCCGCTTCATACCTCAATACTCAGCGCTGGAGATGTTTGTTTGTAGAGATACAGATGTATCTTATTAACTCTCAGGCTGATTTCATGGGTGTTCAGGATGATCTGGTAGATACCCAGCTCAATTCAGGGGACCAGCTGATAAAAGGTCCCCTACTCCTCTGCCATCTTTTTTCTCCCCGAGAAATGGTTTTTGTCACCAGGTATGACACTGGGAGGTGACTGATTGGACCCTGGTCTTTGGGAGGGGGAGGGATGGTACAGAGTATCAGGTGGGTAGATGGCAACTCCCAAGGAGACAGGGATGACTGGAGTGACACAGGTGAGGTCAGGTGGGAGAGCAGGTAGAGGGCTGGTCATGGCTCTGTTGTCCCTGTGTAATGTTGAGACCATGGTGTGTCATCTGGAGAGGTGTGGAAAAACTCACAGACAACAAGGGGTGGCAGGACACCTTCCTTCCGCCATAGAAAGGATGCAGGTGTTACAGTATCTGCCTATGTGAGAGCTTAGTCTGCATGATTCATTCATCCATTCATTCATTCACTCACTCACTCACTCACCCTTTTTTTTAAAGATTTTATTTATTTATTTGACAGACAGAGCGATAGCCAGCAAGAGAAGGAACACAAGCAGGGGGAGTGGGAGAGGAAGAAGCAGGCTCCCAGCAGAGGAGCCTGATGTGGGGCTCGATCCCAGAATGGTGGGATCACGCCCTGGGCTGAAGGCAGATGCTTTATGACTGAGCCACTCAGGCGCCCTTCACTCATTCTTTAAACAGATATATATGGAATATCCACATGATTTAGACACTGGGGAAAAATGGAGTTCGGAGAAAAATGGAGTTCAGGGACAGGGCTCAGTCGCTGGAGCATGACAGGCTTGGCAAATGAGCAAGATTTAGATGGTCCCATGGGTACAGAGTTTGAGGACTGAATTATGTCCCCTGAGGTGCTGACTGCTAGGAGGGGTGTGTCTCCACAGAACCTTCTTTCCAAGATATGCAGCTTGGTGCAGAGGTAGTTGTCTCTGTGCCTGCAGGGACCTACAAGGGGACAAAGAATCTAATGTGCTCAGATACCGCAGCTCTGGCTTATTTGGGCTCCAGGTGTAGGAGGAGGCAGAGGTGGGAGGGCACGGCCCCTGTCCTGAGAATGGCATAAAGCAGGAAAGGCCAGTGGTGGTGGCTCTGGAAGTGTAGCCCTCAGCATCTGGCCAGGAGAACCTTCAGGTGAGTGACAGCCTCACTGCTCCTGGGGTGGCTCCAGCCAAATATGAGCTCAGGAGTTACTGAGTTAGGCCTTTCCTGGGTGAAGCAGGCTTCTCTAATGCCCCGCCCTCAACTGCCAGGCCCCAAGAACTTCCTCATCCCTGCTGACATGTGCAGACCTGTGGTTCCAGACCTTCTTACCTGATCCTTCTTTCCCTGTCTGCTTTTGTAGGTCAGACCCATGACTGCAGTCTCTCCCTCCCAATTCAACTCCTTTCCCAGTGATCTATAAACAGAAACCCCTGGGACAATCTTGTTTTTGTCTAATCCCTTCCTGTCATCTGATTTCACAGCTACCATGCTTGGATATCTGAGGCCTCTCCCTGTGTGACCATGAGAGGGGTGCATGAAAAGGACAGTAATCCAGGCCGTGAGGACACAGCTGTCTGAGGGCCAAGCTGATGCGGGGTCACCAGGCCTCTTTTGTCTTCTCCAGTGGCCTGAAAGGGGACAGCTTCTCCAATGAACTTTTTCCTGAGCATGAGCTGAAGTTTGATCTTGGTACTTAGACAGACTAGAGTCTGAGGGCGAGTCTCAGAATTTGTCTTCTAGAAGGGGCCAGGAAGGAAGCAGCTGCTGGGGAACATTCATAGACCTGCGAGCAGGAGACTCTGCCTAACCAGAAACGACAAAACTGCTGAGTCCTCACCAGCACCTGCAGGCATGAATTACCCAGCTCTGGAAAGTTTGTGGGGGTACTTAGTTGGGACTCTCACTGTGCAGTGTTGGGGAAGGTCCTCAGCAACCCCTACTGCCACTGGCCAAACTTCAGCACTGGGGGAAATGATGTTGGGGTCAAGGTTGACAACCTGCTCACTGCCAGTCCATAAACACCCCTGTGCCTGCTGTGACCCAAGTTCCTTATATAAATTGATTATATGATTTCTCAGACAGAAAATACTTTCCAAAAGGAATAAATAATTTTTAAACTCTGCCACATTGTTAATATTAGCTTTCAAGAATCTTTTAAATTACACCATTAAAACGATCAACTCTGTCATAGGTAATTAAGTGAAGTCTCAAATCAGAAGAGGTGAAAAATGTGGGACATGGGTATTGGAAGACAATTAACTTTTTCACATGCATTCACACAAGAACTGTTCCAAAGGCTGCTTCTTCATGATCTTCACTGCACACTGACTAGAAGCATCTGGCACATGGAACAGAACAGCAGATGGGCTATGGATCCAACTCATGTCTGTCTAGGTGAAGAAATGTCCAATATTAACTTGGTCTCCCATTATTGAGATACTGAATGAGGACATGTCAGTTAATGCCATTTGAATAGGAAGCCTTTCACAGAGAGCAGTGGGGTCTCTGAGTCTCGCTATTGATTAATATATTTAGAAGCTGATCCCCCTCCCCATCATCGTATGTGGGGATGCAGAGAGAAATAAGAGCCTTGGAAGGTCACACTGGAGAGATGGACACACCCTGGGAGAGTTGGGTTGGGGCACATGGTCAGGAACCACTGGACAGGAGAATGGGACCAGGGAGCCTCCATTCCCATGGTGGTGTTGACTATTCCCCCCTCACCTTCTCTCCCACCTCTAAGGCTGAGCCATTTTGAGCCCCAGAGGAGGTGCTGGTTGCACTTCCTCATAGACTTGGTCACTGTGGAATGCTACTCTCCATATACAGCATACAGTGACAGTCCACCTCCTCCTCCAGCTGGGCCCCTGTGATGGTGTGGGTGGCTCTGTTCCCAGAGATGGATTCAGAGAAGTGATCAGGGACCCCAGAACTGCATGTATTATGTATTTCTTCAGGAATAAGCAGGGTTGCCATAGTTTTCAGAAGGATCCCTGATGGCTAGAGGGATCCCTGAGACAAGGTTTCTTATTGTTGCAGATGTTTACATGGGTCTGCATTATTGAATTACTCTGCCTGAGGACTGTCTAAGTGGCAAGTGGGAGCTAGTGGTGAGTGGGAGAAGTGGGAAGCTGGATGAGGGACCAGAACCAGGGCACCAGGAGCCCCCACAATGCAGAAGGTCAAACAGTAGCTATCCAAGTGTCCTCTAGCGATGATACTTGAGGCAGCCATGAGCTTTCCTAGGGCTGGGCTTTTAATCTCTGAAGGGCATGCCAATTCATTCCTCCAGCCCGGGGCTAGGATATCAGTGAGTTCCAAGACAATGTGTGCAGTGACTCCACCTTTTTCTCCCAGACTTTATCAGGGACTCAGAGCTGAGAGCTCAGGGCCTCTCACCCTAACTGGGGAAGATGATGTACTCTGCATATTACTTACCTCACATCTAATGTCCGTGAAGCATTCATTCACACCAAACCCCCAGAGACTCTGCACATGTGCCAATCGACATCTTCCCTGATTGTAACGTTCAATCATTCTAAGTGTATCATGGGCTGTACCCACTAATATTTTCAGGACACTTTGCTTTTATGCCCACTAATGATATTGTCTTGTAATATTTAATTGTTAATTTTTCATTGTTTGTTGGAACAGCAAATGATATTGGGATACACAATGCATTTATATATATTTGATTTTAATTCAAGTTAGTTAACATACAGTGAACTATTTCATGGGTAGAATTTAGTGAATCATCAGTTGCATATAGCACCCTGTGCTCATTACATCAAGTGCCCTCATTAATACCCTTCATCCAATTAAGCCATCACCCCTCCCACCTACCCTCTAGCAACCCTGTTTGTTCTTTATAGAGTCTCTTATGGTTTGTCTCCCTCTCTGTTTTTAAATTATATTATTTTTCCTTTCCTTCATCTATGTTCCTTGGTATTATTATTTTTAAAGATTTTATTTAAGTATTTGACAGAGATAGAGACAGCCAGCGAGAGAGGGAACACAAGCAGGGGGAGTGGGAGAGGAAGAAGCAGGCTCATAGCAGAGGAGCCTGATGTGGGGCTCGATCCCATAATGCCAGGATCACGCCCTGAGCCGAAGGCAGACGCTTAACTGCTATGCCACCCAGGCGTTCCTCGGTATTATTTTTTAATTCCACATGTGAGTGAAAATCATATGGCATTTGTCTTCTCTGATGGACTTATTCTGCTTAGAATAATACACTCTAGTTCCGTCCACCTGGTTGTAAATGGCAAGATTTCATTTGTTTGATGGCTGAATAATATTCCATTGTGTTTATATACCACATCTTCTTTATCCATTCATCTGTTGATGGACATCTGGGCTATTTCTGTATTTTGGCTATTACGGACATTGCTGCTCTAAACACTGGTGTACATGTGCCCATTCAACAGCATTTTTTTATCCTTTGAGTAAACACCTACTAATGGCATTGCTGGGTTGTGGGGTAGTTCTATTTTTAACATTTTGAGGAAACTCCATCTGTTTTCCAGAGTGGCTGCACCAGTTTGTATTCCCAAGAACAGTGTAAGGGGTTACCCTTTCTCCTCATCCTCACCAACATCTATTATTCCTGAGTTGTTAATTTTAGCCATTCTGACCTTAGAAATGTGGTGTGTCATTGCGGTTTTGATTTGTATTTCCCTGTTGAAGAGAGATGTTGAGCATTTTCTCATGTGCCTGTTATCCATGTGTATGTCTTTGGAGAAATGTCTGTTCATGTCTTTTGCCCATTTCTTTTTTTATTTTTTTTTATGTTAGTCACCATACAGTACAGCCCTAGTTTTCAGTGTAAAGTTCCATGATTCATTACTTGCTTATGACACCCAGTGCACCATGCAATACATGCCCTCCTTAATACCCATCACCAGCCTATCCCATTCCCCCACCTCCTCCCCTCTGAAGCCCTCAGTTTGTTTCCCAGAGTCCATAGTCTCTCATGGTTCATTCTCCCTTCTGTTTACCCCTCCTTTCTTCTTCCCATTTCTTGATGGAATTTTTTAATTTTGGGGGTGTTGAGTTTGATAAGTTCTTTTTTTAAAAGATTATTAGTTTATTTATTTGAGAGAGAGAGAGAGAGAGATTAAGAGAACTAATTGGAGGAGGGGCAGAAGGAGAAGCAGACTCCCTGCAGAGCAGGGAGCCTGAAGTGGGACTCAATCCCAGGACCTTGGGATCATGACCTGTGTGGATGCTTAACTGACTGAACCACCCAGGCTCTGAAGTTTGATAGGTTCTCATAGATTTTGAAAACTAGCCCTTAATCTGATATGTCATTTGCAAATATCTTCTACCATTCTGTCGGTTACCTTTTAGTTTTCTTGACTGTTTCCTTTGCTGTGCAAATGCTTTTTATCCTGATGAAGGCCCAATAGTTCAGTTTTGCTTTTGTTTCCCTTGCCTCTGGAGGGAGACATGTCTAGCAAGAAGTTGCGGCAGCCAAGGTCAAAGAGGATGCTGCCTCTGTTCTCCTCTAGGCTTTTGATGGATTTCTGTCTCAGATTTAAGTCTTTCATCCATTTTGAATTTATTTTTGTGTATGCTGTAAGAAAGTGGTTCAGTTTCATTCTTTTGCATGTGACTGTCTTTTTTTTTCCCATTGAAAATTCTTTGCCACGTTGTTGAAGATTAGTTGTCCATAGAGTTGAGCGTCCATTTCTGGGCTCTCTGTTCTGTTCCATTGATCAATGTGTCTGTTTTTGTGCCAGTACCATACTGTCCTGATGATTGTTGCTTCTTAATACAGCTTGAAGTCCAGAATTGTGATGCCTCCAGCTTTGGTTTTCTTTTTCAACACTACTTTGGTATTCAGGGTCGTTTCTGGTTCCATAAAATTTTTTTTTTAATTTTGGGGGGATATCTTAATACTTTTATTTGGCAAAGAGAAGCCTAAGAATTTATTTTTATTTTCATTTATTTATTTTTAATTATGTTCAGTTGGCCAACATATAGTACATCATTAGTATTTGATGTAGTGTTCAACGATTCATAGTTGTGTATAACACCCAGTGCTCATCACAACACATACCCTCGTTAGTACCCATCACCCAGATACCCTGTTCCCCCACCCCCTCCCTTCCATAACCCTCAGTTTGTTTCCCAGTGTCTAGAGTCTCTCATGGCTTATCTCCCTCTCTTATTTCGTCCCCTTCAGTTTTCCCTCCCTTCCCCTATGGTCCTCCATGCTATTCCTTATGTTCCATACATGAGTGAAACCAAATAATAATTATCTTTCTTTGCTTGACTTATTTCACTTAGCATAATCTCCTCTAGATCCATCCATGTTGATGCAAATGGTAGGTATTCATCTTTTCTGTCCATACAAATTTTAGAATTGTTTGTTCAAGCTCTGTGAAAAATGCTTGTGAATTTTGATAGGTGTTGCATTAAACGTGTAGATTGCTTTGGGTTGTATAGACATTTTAACAATGTTTGTTCTTCCAATCCATGAGCATGGAACATTTTTCCATTTCTTTATGTCTTCAGCAATTTCTTTCATAAGTGTCCTAAAGCTTTTAGAGTACAGATCTTTTACATCTTTGGTTAGGTTTATCCCAAGGTATCTTATGATTTTTGGTGCAACTGTGCATGGGGTCAATTAATGGATTTCTCGTTCTTCTGCTTCATTGTTGGTGTATATACACACAACAGTGTTCTGTGCATTGATTTCATATTCTGCAACTTTGCTGAACTTCTGTATCAGTTCTAGCAATTTTCAGATGGAGCCTTTTGGGTATTCTCCGTAGAGTAACATATTGTCTGTGAAGAGTGAAAGTGTGAGGTCTTCTTTGTTGATTTAGATGCTTTTATTTCATTTTATTACCTGATTGCTGATGCTAGGACTTCTAGAACTATGTTGAAAAACAGTGGTGAGAGTGGACATCCCAGTTGTGTTTCTGACCTTAGGGGAAAAGCTCTCAGTTTTTCCCCACTTAGGATGATATTAGCTGTGGGTCTTTCATATATGGCCTTTATGATGTATTCCTTCTATCCCTCCTTGTTGAGGGTTTTTATCAAGAAAGGATGCTGTATTTTGTCAAATGTTTTTTCTGCATATGTTGAAAGGATCGTATGGTTCTTACCCTTTCTTTTATTAATGTGGTGTATTATGTTGGTTGATTTCCAGATGTTGAATTACCCTTGCATCCCAGGAATAAATCACACTTGGTCATGGTGAATAATCCTTTTAATGTATTGTTGGATCCAATTAGCTAGTATTTTGTAGTTCATCAGGGATATTGGTCTGTAATTCTTTTAAGGGGGGGTCTTTGTCTGGTTTGGGGATCAGGTTAGTGCTGGACTCATAGAATGAGTTTGGAAGTTTTCCTTCCATTTCTGTTTTTTAGAACAGTTTCAGAAGAATAGCTATTAAGTCTTCTTTAAATGTTTGGTAGAGATCCCCTGAGAAGCCATCCAGCCCTGGACTCCTGTTTGTTGGGAGATTTTTGATCACTGCTTCAATTTCTTTGCTGGTTATGGGTTTGTTCAGATTTTCTATTTCTTTCTGTTTCAATTTTGGTAGTTTATGTTTCTAGGAATGCATCCTTTTATTCCAGATTGCCTATTTTGTTGGCATATAATTGCTCATAATATCTCTTATAATTGTTTGTATTTTTTTTTGGTGTTGGTTGTGATCTCTCCCTTTTCATTCATGATTTTATTTGTTTGGGTCCTTTCTCTTTTCTTTTTGATAAGTCTGGCTAGGGGTTTATCAATCTTGTTAATTCTTTCAAAGAATCAGCTCCTGGTTTCATTGATATGTCCTACTGTTTTGTTTTTTTTTTTAATTTCTATACCATTGATCTCTGCTCCAATCTTTATTAGTTCCCTTCTTCTGCTGGATTTAATTCTTATTTGCTGTTATTTTCCCAGCTCCTTTAAGTGGAGGATTAGGCTGTGTATTTGAGACTTTTCTTTCTTCATGAGGACGTCCTGTCTTGCTATATACTTCACTCTTAGGATCACCTTTGCTGCATTCCAATGGTTTTGAACAGTCATGTGTTCATTTTCATTTGCTTCCATGTATTTTTTTTAAATTCTTTAATTTCCTGGTTGACCCATTCCTTCTTTAGTAGGATGTTCTTTAACAGCCATATATTTGGGGGCGCCTGGGTAGCGCAGTCGTTAAAGCTTCTGTCTTCGGCTCAGGGCGTGATCCCGGCATTCCGGGATCGAGTCCCACATCGGGCTCCTCCGCTGGGAGCCTGCTTCTTCCTCTCTCACTCCCCTGCTGTGTTCCCTCTCTCACTGGCTGTCTCTCTGTCACATAAATAAATAAAATCTTTAAAAAAAAATCCATATATTTGCACTAATTCCAATTTTTTTTCTTGTGGTTGACTTCAAGTTTCATAGTGTTGTGGTCTGAAAATATCCTTGGTATGATCTCAATCTTTTTCTAGCAGCTGAGTTTTGATTTGTGATGCAGGATGTGATCTATTCTGGAGATTGTTCCAGGTGCACTTGAAAAGAATATATATTGAGATGATTCTGAATATGTCTGTTAAGTCCATCTGGTCCAGTGTGTCATTCAAAGCCACTGTTTCCTTGTGAGTCTTCTGGTTAGATGATTTGCCCATTGCTGTGAGTGGGTATTAAAGTTCCCTTCTATTATTGGATTATTATCAATGAGTTTCCTTAAGTTTGTTATTAATTGATGTATATATTTGGCTGCTCCCATGTTAGGGGCATAAATATTTAAGATTTCATATTTTGTTGTATAGACCTTGTAATTATGATATAGTGTCCTTCTTCACCTTTCAATACAGGTCTTGGATTAAAATCTAGTTTGTCTGATATAAGGATGGCTACTCCAGCTTTGTTTTGATGCCCAATATCATGATAAATTGTTCTCCACTTCCTCACTTTCAACCTGGAGGTGTCTGTGTGTCTAAAATGAGTCTGTTGTAAGCTGCATACCAGCGGGTCTTGTTTTTTTGTTTTTTGTTTTTTTTTTTAATCCATTTTGATACCCTATGTTTTTTTTTTATTGGAGCTCTTAGTCCTTTTACGTTCAGAGTAATTGTTGAAAGATATGAATTTAGTGTTATTGTATTACCTCTAAAGTCACTGCCACTGTAGATTGTCTGTCTTTCTTTCTAGTCTTTGCTACTTTTGGTCTGTCTTTCCATTCAAAGGATCCTTCTTAGTACTTATTGCAGGGCTGGTTTAGTATTCAAAGCTCCTTTAGTTTTGGTTTGTCTTGGAAAATCTTTATCTGTCCTTCTATTCTGAATGGCAGCCTACCTGGGTAAAGCATTTTTTTTCCATTTAGCACGTTGACTATATCATGCCAGTCTTTTCTGGCCTGTCAGGTCTCTGTGGACAGGTCTGTTGCCAACCTTATGTGTTTATCCTTGTAGGTTAAGGATCTTTCTTCCTGAGCTTCTTTCTGGATTCTCTCATTATCTTTGTATTTCACTATGATACATCATGGTGTTGACCTATTTTTATTGATTTTGATGAGTGTTCTCTGTTCCTTCTGGACATGAATGTCTGTTTCCTTCCCCATATTAAGGAAGTTCTCAGCTATAATTTGCTCAAATATACCTTCTGTCCCTCTCTCTCTTTCTGCTTCTTCTGGGACTCTAATTATTCTAATATTGTTTAGAGTTTATGGTATCACTTATCTCTCAAATTCTCCCTTTGTGATCCAGTAGTTGTTTATCTCTCTTTTTCTCAATTTCTTTATTCTCCAACGTTTTGTTTTCTGTATCACTGATTCTCTTTTCCTCCTCATTTATTCCAGCAGGTAGAGCCTCCAGTTTTGATTGCATCTCATTAACAACCTTTTCGATTTTGACCTGATTAGATTTTAGTTCTTTCATTTCTCCAGAAATAATTTCTCTCTCTATTGTCTTCTTTGCTTTTTCCAAGCCCAGCTAGTATCTCTATAATCATTATTCTGAATTCTAGTTCTGACATCTTACTTATATCCATACTGATTAGGTCTCTGGCAATCAGTACTGCTTCTTGTTCTCTCCTTGGTGTGACTTCTTCTATCTTATCATTCTGTCCAGAGAAGAACAGATGAACAAGAGAAGAAAATACAAAAATAGAAATAACTCCAGAACAATATACACTAAACATATCAGAAGAGAGCAGAAACTGAAATGAGAGACAGAGAGAAAAAGAGAGAGAATATAATTGAACGGGTGAACAGAACAGAGGAATACACTAGATCCTGGGTGTATTTTGGTCTGTTTGTTAGAAGAAACTAGATCCCAAAATTTTAAAGAAAGATAAACTTATATATATATATATATATATATATATATATATATATATATACACACACACACACATATATATACATATATATATATACATATATATGTATATATATATATATATAATTGAATACATTGAGAGGAATCCAAAAATGCAAAGTATATATGTATATCTAAAATACAAAAGTAAAAATGAAAATTGAAAAAGACTTGAAAAATGATAAAATAAGAAATAAGTTGAAAAGAAAAAAAATATTAAAATTGAAAGACCGAGGAATTATGAGAAAAAAACATGAATTCTACATACTATTTTCCACTAGCACTGAAGTTTTGCAGTTCTGTGTGATTGGTAAACTTCATATTAGCTGGATGTTCCTGTTGGTCTTCTGGGGGTGGGGTCTATTGTGCTGATTCTCAGGTGCCTTTGCTGGGGGAAGTTGCATTGCCCTTGTCAGGGGGTGGGCTCAGGGTAAGAGGCTCTGAAACAGACACTGGTGCTGAAAATGGTGACCCCCCCATATTCAGCCCCAGAGCTGAAAGCTCATGCTCCCCACTCTTTAGTGCACCCTCACAGAAAAGCAGTCAATCACTCTTGCCTCCCTGGTCTCTGTCTGCAATCTATGTTCATCCAGTCTGTAACAGAGTGTTTCTATCTCAGGCTCACAACCCAGTTTTGAGTCTCCAAACCCTGCAGACTCCTACAGCAAGCCCTCGCACCACTCCTCCTAGGTGAAGGAGGGGGTGTCACTGCAGTTCTGCTGCATGCTGGGCCCCTGCTTGGAGAACATTGCCCAAATGGGTTTATGGCAACATCAAGGAAAAAGCCCACTCCTGAGTTCACTGTTTACAGCCAGCTTCCCTGCTCCAATGCTTGGGAACTCTCTCACACTCAGGCACCTGTGTTCTTTCTGTGACCCTGGGGATCCTGAGACTACACTTTCCTTCCTAGGATTCCACCCCACTTCATGAGCTGAGCACCTTTCAGGCAGGGACATCCCTCACTGGATCAGACTTCTAAAAGTTCGATTTTGTGCTCTGGGGCTATATCACTTTCAGGTAGCTAGTTTAGCCCTTTCCAGTAGCTCCCCCTGCAATATCTCTTCTAATATATCACCTCGGATTCACTTCTTTGCACTTTCTACCTTGGAAAAAGTGGTTGCTTTTCTATTTGTAGATTTGCAGCAATTAATTTCTTAGATCTCTGGTTGAGTTTTCAAGTGTTCAGAATGATTTGGTAGCTATCCAGCTGAATTCCAGAGACCAGTCAAATTAGGGTTCCCTACTCCTCCACCATTTTCCTCCTCCTATCTGTCATATATTATTTATTGGGATGCTGCCCTAGGTTTACAATTTACTTACATTATCATTTTCCCACCTTATATTTTTGTTGGTCATTTTCAGTTTCCTAGCAAGATTTATATTTGTTTATGGTTGTACTGCAGATATTTTGAATTCCTGGGTGGACCAGACCAGAAACTCACGTTTCCTCAAAGTACCCTGTGTGTACTCTTGTAAGAACTGGGTAAATGTCCTCAGACTTGTAGGATCTTTGGTAAATAATACAAGATCTTTAGTACATAATACAGGTGTGCTGGGAAATAATTTAGGACAATATCACCTGCTTCCTTCAGACATGCTGCCCTGAAAGCATTCAGAGAGAACTTTCCCAAAGTCAACCAATTGTTTAAAATCCTTCAGGTGCCCTAATTTCTTTAGCATACAATGTAACAGGTTATCTCCACTGAGATGCCCTTTCATGTTGTGACCACATCCACCTGCATACCCATCTTGTCCTCAGTGCTCCAGACCCATCATCTTCTGTCCTTGGACCCCCTGAGCTCCTGCTCCTCCTATGGCTTCCACACCAGCTTCTCTGTATGTTAGGAATAGGTGGGCTTTATCCTGAGGTCAGAATAAGGGCACACATATTGGCATATTTGACTATCACTCAATAGCAGGACTCACACACATCATGACTGGTAGAAGTAGATAATTAAAATATATATGTATTATCGGCAGTTATGCTAAGTGGGTAGAAGACGTGAACAGACATTTCTCCAAAGAAGACATACAAATGGCCAACATACACATGGAAAAATGTTCCACATCACTCGCCATCAAGGAAATACAAATCAAAACCACAATGAGATACCACCTTACACCAGTCAGAATGGCTAAAATTCACAAGAGAGGAAAGAACAAATGTTGGTGAGGATGTGGAGAAAGGGGGACCCTCTTACACTGCTGGTGGGAATGCAAGTTGATACAGCCACTCTGGAAAACAGTATGGAGGGTCCTCAGGATGTTAAAAATAGAGATACCCTATGATCCAGCAATCGCACTACTGGATATTTACCCTAAAGAAACATATGTAGTAAAAAGAAGGAGCACGTACACCCCAATGTTCATAGCAGCATTGTCCACAGTAGCCAAACTCTGGAAGGAACTGAAATACCCTTCAACAGATGATTGGATTAAGAAGATGTGGTCCATATATACAATGGACTATTACTCAGCTATCAAAAAGAATGATTACCCAACATTTGCTGCAACATGGATGGGACTGGAGGAGATAATGTTAAGCGAAATAAGTCAAGCAGAGAAGGACAATTATCTTATGGTTTCACTCATTTATGGAACATAAGAAGTAGGAAGATCGGTAGGAGAAGAAAAGGAAGAAGAAAAGGGGGGTAAACAGAAGGGGGAATGAACCATGAGAGACTATGGACTCTGGGAAACAAACCAAGGGACTCAGAGGAGAAGGGAGTGGGGGAATGGGATAGGCTGGTGATGGGTATTAAGGAGGGCACATGTTGCATGGTGCACTGGGTGTTATACGTAAGTAATGAATCATGGAAATTTACATCAAAAACTAGGGATGTACTGTATGGTGACTAACATAATATAATAAAAAAAGTTGTGGCTCATACATACAATGGAATATTACTCAGCCATCAGAAAGGATGAATACCCACCATTTGCAATGAAATGGATGGAACTAGAGGGTATTATGCTAAGTGAAAAAAGTCATTCAGAGAAACACTATCATACTATGGTTTCACTCATATGTGGAACATAAAGCATAGTGCCGAGGACAATATGGGTGAGGGGAACTGAATGGGAAGAAATCAGGAGAGGGACACAAACCATATGAGACTCTTGACTCTGGGAAACAAACTGAGGGTTGTGAAAAGGGAGGTTTGTGGGGGGATGAGTTAACTGGATGATGGGCATTAAAGAGAGTATGTGGTATGATGAGCACTGAGTGATATCCTCAACTAATGAATCATTGAACATTATATAAAAAAACTAATGATGTGTTATACCTTGGCTAATTGAATTTAAATAAAAAGATGTACATATTCAATGTACCACATTCACATAAAATTTATTCTACAGTAATGGTAAAAATAAAATCACTAAGATAAAGGCCATACGTCAATTGCCTAGGTCTTTTTTTTTTTAACCTAGTGCTATTTTATTTTATTTTATTTTATTTTATTTTATTTTTTTGAAGCTTAAATGATTTTATTTCCTAGGTCTTACATGTCACCCACATTTTAAATTTCTGCCTTTACCTGTATGTCCTGAGACTGTTGTCCTCAGTGTTTCTTACTATCCTTTTTTTGAAAACTTTTAGTAGGATATCATCTTTGGCATCTCTACTAAAGTGTATTTCTTTCTGCATAAAACATTTTTACATTTACATTGATTTCTCTGGATATTATAACATGATTTTATTTATTTTGGACTCGTGGGGAAGGGGCAGAGGGAGAAGGACAAGCAGACTCTGTGCTCAGTGCAGAGCCTGATGCAGGGCTCGATCCCACCACCCAGAGATCATGACTTTAGCTGAAATTAAGAGCCACACACTTAACTGACTGAGGCACCAGTGGCCCCTGTAATATGATTTTTAATATTAGTCAATTGGTGACTCCAAATATGTAGATTATATGTTTAGTTTTTAATTCCAGTGGCAGTTATTTGAACCACTTTGTGCCTCAGATTCTCTGTACTGAGCACTCTGTGAAGAAAATAAAAAGAAAAACTATTTTTGACCTGAATACTCTGAATGGAATATAAACAATAAGCATAATATGAAACAAAATAGCACATCCAAATACTATAGTGGTGTATAAGAAGAATTTAAAGTAAAGCTACTTTTCCTGCTAATTCCTACCAGCTACCCTTATAGATAACTCATGTAAAGATTTTCATATGGGCATCTTTTCAGGATTTCCCCCTCATTCTTAAATAAATGCACATTTGACCAAATGCATGCCATTTTACAGAAATGAGATAATCATATTACATTGTTCTTTTAATAAACTATCTGTTTGTTTATCTATCTAGTTATGTATCTACCTACATTGTTCTACATATTCTAAGAAAAGATGAAGGCATCTTTCAAAATCCGTAATACACCTGCTATACTCATTTGAATAGATGCTCCATATTGCAATGGACTTCGGTACAAAAATACACAATGAACCCTTTTTATTTCTCTTACAATTTTGCTTGGTGAAGATTCTCTATGTATTTGCTTTCTCCACACACAGCTATATCTATGAAAGTGGGTCCTGGGAGTGGAAAGGTGTGGTGTAGTTCTGGAAAGAAACTAAATGCAGGAGTATCCTGAATGAAGACATAGTGGGTGATGAAGGTCAAGGTCACAAGCAGTCAGAAAATCTGGGTGGAATGTATAAGTCCCAGAAAACCAATAATAAGGAGGGGATACAAAGAATTCATTGGCTGGAGAGCAGGTCAAACTTGAGGGCGGACAGAGATCATGAGAGAGTTTGGAGGAAATGTTGCATGGAGAAATCAGAAGAGAATGAATCAAAAGATATTCAGAAGTGACATTATCTGGGAGAAGTGACCAGCAAGGTATCTAGGGAGAGAGAGTGAAGAAAAGTAGTGATGATTCAGGGAGTCTGTTATGAGTGTTGAGGTGGATGCAGTCACTTGGTTTCATAACTTATTAGATAATTGATTTGATTCTCTTTTTTGGTTTGTTTTTGTTTGTTTTTTACAGAGACAGAGTAGGGGAGAGGCAGAAGGAGAGGGAGAGAGAGAGTAATTCTCTTTTTTGAAAAAGTGTCAAGCATATACAGAATTATTTGGAAATTGAAAATGTAGGGTCAGTATTTGGCAATAGAAGGTCACGGCCATCCATGAGTAGTTGTAGCAAATCAACAAATGGGGGGATGGGGCATCAAGAGGGAAGTGGAGTCACTGGTGGAGAATGTGTGGGATTAGGAAACCACATCAATAAGGAGGAAGTGGAAGAGAATCAAACCTACCTGAGAGGGTGAAGGAGGCCCACTGTCATCTGTCACTTTAATAGTTGTCTGAGATCATAGCCAATTTATTTCTACTTCTGATTTGGTATCAAGGTGACAAGGTGAGAGGCAGGGTGGTAGAGATAAAACCCCCTCCTGTCCAATGTGAGGGTGAGTGGGAGAATATTCATGAGCATAAAAGAAGAAAGAAAGAAAGAAAGAAAGAAAGAAAGAAAGAAAGAAAGAAAGAAAGAAAGAAAGAAAGAAAGAAAGAAAAAGAGAAAAAGAAAGAAATATTTGCTTTTTACCTTACCTTGCTTGTTCCCTCACTTCCATATACTCCCTGTCCCTCCTAGGTTACTTAAAAATCATGGGTCATCATTCTCTTCATTGTAATCCATTCTTTGTAACTGCATCAGTTACAAAGTCACCTAACTATGGAATCTTATCGGGCGCCTGTGGCTGCAGGTGCACATGGTCATGCTTACTTCTCCCCTGTGAATGTGTAAGACCCCCTCTAGGGTGTCCCTAGTTCATCCACTCTGATATCCTTCATCTCTCACATCCCTCTCTGTAATCCAATGATCTCTCTCTCCCCTGTCTGCAGTACATTATCAGACTTTCTTCAGTTTCTTTGAGGATAAAAAGTATCTTTCATCCAGACTCCAAACTGGTAAATAGAAGCTAGAAAATAAGTTACATGTGATCACCTACTACCTGTTGACATGTTTATGGTTTTTCTTATTCAAGACAAAAATAAGATGTTCAGCATTTTTCTTTTTTTTTTAATTTTCCTCTAGCATTTCTATTATTTATTTGTACATGTAAATTGATACAGAGTTAATTCTGATGCAAGTAGTAACATATTTTGGATGTAGTTTTTAATCTGCTATTGTCCATAATATCTCTATTGACTTAAATGCCACATTTATCATGAATTATGAGATAAACATAGTCTACTCTTGGACTTTGTATCCTAATCTCTTGATCTGTTGATTTTATTTTTTAGCATTCTGTTTCAATTAGCTAGTACCATTCTCTTTGTTTTCCTGGACTCCACATGTTCATTTCTCTGGATTAATTTTTTATAACCATTTCATGTAATAAAAAAGAGGTATTTTGAATATGAAGCTATTTCAGTACAGTTATTCTAATATAGGAATTATGTGTAGCTTTGCAATGTTGAGAACTCTTCTATACAAAAGGAAAGCTAGATTCACAGGACTGATCTAATGTTAAACTGCTCTTACTAATCAACACTATAAACAAAAATCTCATTTAAAAAAAGCAAATGATATGAATAAGAATTTCACAAAAAGTGAAAACAAGATGAAAATAAGCTTAGAAATGTTCAGATCATTCACACACACACAAAAGAAATATACTATAAAACAGTAACAATGTGCTTTCATATTCTTCAGGGAATTCTACACTTTCCTTTAATATACAGATTGCACATATCTGAGGATGTATCCTCTTGTTGTAACAGCAGTCCTGCTGGTCTTAAGGGTGACCTTGCTCCAAGGTTATGCACTCCTTGTTTGCTGACCTTTGTCCCTTGGTCTGTAACAGAACTAACTGACTTTCTCTGAGATTTGCAGACCACTGGCCTTGAGGAATGAAGGGTCCAACTTTCCTGGAAGATAAGACCTGACTATATTTGAAACAGCTGCCAATGATGCCAGCAAGTCTGTTCAGGGTCATGTCCCCATCAGACTAGCAGCCTGCACAACTGCTCCTTTTCTTGCATGGAGGCCCCACCTTTTCCCCACCTTTTCCCCACCTTTCCCTGGAAAACACTCTGACTTCCTCTGCACAGGGGAGATGGTCTTTGAGACATTAGTTTGCCATCTTCCCAGGTTGCTGGCTTCCTGAATAAAGCAACCTTTCCTTCCCACCATCATTTGTCTCTTGACTTTTGATTTTCCAGCAGTAAACGGCCCAACCTGAGTTTGGAACCGGTTCTGTGTCAGGTAACATTAACACTTTTACTGTCTTAATAATATTAAGAGAGTCATTTTCACTATTTTTAACTTATGGATAGCATCACTATTATATAAATTATTATTTAAATAATTAATAGGAACTATATTTTCTATATTTCTAATGACTTTGCTCAATTATTTTATCAGTGCTATATTTTTAAAGTAAATTAATAGGACTTCTATAAGCAGAAAATGTTAGGGGTACCTGGCGGGGGGTGGAAAGAAGAGGCAACTTTCCTGACCCAAGATTCTTTGTCCCTGGCTATTTTCCATGATCAGTACCCTGCTGGCTCTACTTGCCCAGCACACATCTTGCAGAACTTCCTAGGGATGTCTAGAACACAGAAATACCAAAACATGAGAAGTAAGGATTTTATGGGAACAAAAGGAATGGAAAAACTAACAGTCTCTACCAGGTCAGGAAAGAGTCTAATCACATCAGAGATAGTAACTCAGTGGTAAAACTCCCAGTGCTGTGTCAAAAGTAAATCTTGACCTAATGCACATTCTTGAGTTGTTTTAGCAGGACTGAAACCATGCCCCACAGGGTTAATGAGATTAAAACTGTCACCAGCAAGACCCCCATGGACACCCCTTCTTCTTCACAGGAATGTAAACCATATACTTCAGAGACAAGCAGAAGGAAGAGCTTGGCAGCCCAGACCAATTTGAGCCCCCCCACCAACTCCACCTGTGCAGATGGACCATGGAGTGTCCTACAGTGACCTCTGCCTCCTTATAATATTAAATTTCTGCCCCGGGAGGAGCACAAGCTTCACTAACACACCACAGGACACATCACAGCTTGTGTTCTCAGTAACCCTGCACAACCTTATGCCCACCTTTACCTGGGATGGCAAACCTCCCCTTTGTGAATGTTCATCCTAACCCTGAATGATGGAACTTGCTCACCCTCACTCAGGGAGCCACAGCTTTGGAAATTCTTCCCCCCTGATCTCCTTATTTATTGCAAATAAAGTTTTTGTGTGACAACACCTAGTAGAGCCTCTCCTGTACCTCACCAAGAAGTGAACTCACAGTAGTCCGGTGACACTTTTACATAATATATTTCATCCTGTAACTAGAAAACTTGGCTTACTTCTCCCTACTCTCTACCTGTGGTTGTAATTACATTCATTGTATATTAATAAGAAATTGCAGAGAAATGGTAAGTAATAATTGTCATAACAATTATCTTTGGTCATTATTACCCTTTATACTAATGTTAGATACAAGTAGAAACGAAATAAAGTAAGTAATGTAAAATATAGCTATTGTTAAAGAAGGTCTCCTTTTATTTTATTTTTTTAAATATTTAAACACATTTTTCATGAAAAAGTCTGGATAGCTGAAGTGATATCCACCAAGAAAAATTGAAATACCCATCACGTCTCTGAAAAACACCTGCACAATGAGGAAGACAGAAAACTATACAAGACTCACACCCTTATAACACATGAGACAGGTCATGTACCAATTTCACACAATCTGGAAGTGAAAATAAATGAATAAGTAATCACAAAAACTGATGACAGAATCCTGACAGACTCATTCCCATGTTCACACCAAAAGACATGAGCTTCAGTGGAAAGAGAAGTCAGCTCCAGAAAAGTCTGTGGGAGCCAGAAGGGGAAGCTGGCAGTGGCCTGAACCACCATCAGAGGAGACAGTCCTCTGAGTGTGAAGACACGGGAGAGCGAGGGGGAGACCCAAGCCCCGACCACAGGACAGGCATCCAGGGTGAGCAGGAAGGAGACAGGAGGTCTCAGAGGCAGTGCTGTGGGCAGATGGGGTGAGAAAGTCAGGAGGGGAGCCCTGGAAATACCTCAGTGGTGGTAAAAGAAGGGGAAGGAGACATTAGTATCTGCCAGGCACAGGAGAATAGGAAAAAAGTCAAAGGACACAATAGCCTACCTCCCACCACAAGTAAAAATATATGAGATAAAATTTTGAAAAAAGGTCTAATTAACACATAATATTATTTTTCATAACATCAAAACCACACTGACTAAATTATTGCATAAAATGGAGTATGGAGAGGGCGCTTGCATGGCTCAGTTGGTTGCACAACTGCCTTTAGCTTGGGTCGTGATCTGAGAGTCCTGGGATCGAGTCCTGCATTGGGATCCCTGCTCAGTGGGGAGTCTGCTTCTCCCTCTGACCCTACCCCCTCTCATGCTTTCTGTACCTCTCTTTCTCAAATTAAAAAAAAAGTGGATATGGTGAAATCTACAAAATAAACACATGGCAAGGAGATAGATAACAGACAGTAAAAAATACCAATAAAAAATAGAAACCCAAGGGGCGCCTGGGTGGCACAGCGGTTAAGCGTCTGCCTTCGGCTCAGGGCGTGGTACCGGCATTCTGGGATCGAGCCCCACATCGGGCTCCTCTGCTGTGAGCCTGCTTCTTCCTCTCCCACTCCCCCTGCTTGTGTTCCCTCTTTCGCTGGCTGTCTCTATCTCTGTCAAATAAATAATAAAATAAAATAAAAAAAAATAGAAACCCATAATTACTTTAGAGACCACTATGGGAAAATAACTATGTTATTTCAACAGCCTCTATATTAAAATTGGAACCATGCAGAAGCTTAGCATGGCCTCTGCCCAAGCACGACAGCACAAAAGTGAAGTGCTTCCTGTATTTACAGATGGTAGTGCTGACGTCCCCACAGCAATGCTCACGCTTCTCATGCCAGTGAACGGAGCACCTACTACGGCGCCTGTCCTGTGGTTCAGCCCCTGTGAAATGTGCACAGTAGGGAGCTCCCTGCAGACAGGAGGAAACTGGGGGCCACAAATCGCTGAGTGCAGGGGACACTGCTGGTGGGTCAGGGGTTTCTTTGCAGGTGATGGAAATGTGGTAAATTAGGTCAGGATGGAGGTTGTCCAACTCTGTAAATACACTACAGACGACTGAAATGTGCACTTTAAGTGAGTGAACTTTATGGCATTATCTCAATAGTTTTATTTTGATACATTTTTACAAAAAAAAATCCCAAAAAACAAAAAACCACAAAAACAATATGAGGGAGAGTAACTCACTGACCCTGTAATGTTGTTCTGTGCTCAGAGACTAAGACCCCCAGACCCTCCACAGTCTTCCTGTGACCATGGGGACAGGTTTTTGTCTCAGGTCCCCATGGGCCTGCAGCACTGTGTCATTGTTGATGCTTTTGTCCCATGTTGAGCAGTAATAATCAGCCTCATCTTCAGGCTGCAGGTCCGAGATGATCAGAGAGACTATGTTCCCAGCGTCAGAGCCAGAGATCCGAGCTGGAATCCCTGAGGTCCTAGTGGTTCCAAGCATCACAGATTTGAGGGCACCCTGAGAAGTCTGTTGGTACCAACCCACAGAATATGATCCAACATTGTTGGCATTTCCAATGCAGGTGAGGGTGACCTTCTGTCCCACAGCCCCTGACATAGAGCCTTCCTGTATCAGCGAAGGCTGTGCCCAGGATCCTGCAACAGAGCAGTGCAGACACGCACAGGTGAGTCTCATGTTTTGCCCCCAGTGTGTTCTCAAAAAGAGGGGAAAGAAGAAACCCAGGGGACCCCATAATCAATTCTCCTGCTTTCCCACAGACAGTCACCTGAGCAGAGAGTGAGGAGGGTGATAAAGAGAAGGGTCCAGGCCATGGTGGAGATGCCCCAGGCTCTTCTTCTGAGCCCACAGTGAGAGCCCTGCACAAAGCCTCTCTTATCCTCTCCCCTCCTGGAAGAGCAGAGAGAAATCTTTCATGCAAATCACTCCCTCCCCTGGGGCCCTGGGCCTAAATTTGGGGAAAGCTGACTTTGGGGTGGGGCTGGCAACCTCTCCTGTGCCCCAGTGAGCACAGAGCAGAGGGCACAAGGCAGGGCTCCAGGCCTGGGTGCCCAGCTGAGACAGACCCCACCCCACAGAAACACACGGACAGGCTCACAGCCCCCTTGCTGTCTCAGAATCCAGACTCACCTCTGACTGGGGGGGCATCCTGGAGCTGACCAGAGAGAGGGACACTCTGGACTTCAGCCTGCCTGGTTCATCCCCCATCCCCACACAGGGCAGGGGTTTCTCATTCCCCAGGGTCCCTGCCTGTGCTGCAGGCGCCACCACACCTCAGTCATTACTTCAGAGACATGGCCTCCTCAGCATGAATCACCCTGTGCTCCTCCCACCACTTACCTAGTTGTGTTGTTGGGGCCACAGCTGAGTGACCCGTCAGGAAGGATGTATCCTGCACCCAGTGAGCAGAAGTGCAGAGGGCATGCACACCCCTCCACAGGGTCTATGGGGGATGCTGAAGGGGCAGCCAATCTCTCTCTCACGTCAGGACAATTGACGACCTAGCCGACCAGTCCCCATAACCGTCTGCTCTGCCCCTGATGGGACAGAGTTCATTAATAACAATGTGCAAGGAATTCTTCAAGGAGAGACCAGAATTACAAAGAAGTGAGACGTGGTTCTTCTGTTGCTCCCCGCCCCCCTCCCCCCGGAACATCCACAGTAGATTGTCAACAAAACAGCTCTCCCAGGATACAGCCAGGAACACCCAACGCTAAGGGGAGACACCAGGGGTGAAGGGGTCTCCTGCACCAAACACAAGGCTCATCTAGATGGCTCTCTACATTTGGGGACAGAGGGGTGGGAGTTTCAAGGACTTCACTCAGTCTCGTGATCCAGAAATTCCTGGTGCCCTACGTCCTCTGTGCTCAGTGTGAGATTTATTTAATTACTCACCAGATCCTTCTCTAATACTTCCTAGATGCCAGACATGGTTATACTCATGCTGTAAATATCAACACAATTATTTCCCCAGTGATTTTATCTAATTCATTTCTGCACTGATAACGGCAATATATATTTCTATCCAACAACTCTCACTTAACATAGAACTGTATGTCCTATTCCTACAAATGCTTCATGGTTCCCTCTGAACTTCACACAGGACATCTGATCACTGTCTTTCATAGTGAGTCAGATGAAAACCCAGCATGTGTCCATGATCTACACAATTTTGTTTGCTCCTGGCAGCGCTAAGGACCTGGAGCTTGCTGATACTTAGCTGGTGCTCAGTGAATAATTTTGAATTAAAAAATAAATCTAGCAAATAAAAAAGAAAAATGCAGATTCTCACTTTCTTTACCTTATTACTAAAATCTGTAACTCTTCTTTCATTTGGACCATCATCATCCATTCAAATTTTGAACCACAGACATAGGTGTCATCTTAGACACATCCTTACAACTCACGTGCAACCTGCATGTAATTCCTAAATCCAGTGTTCTCCACAAAAAAAAATGACATTAAATCTACACATTCAATACAATTCTTATGAAAATTCCAATGACATTTTTCAGAGAAATTGAAAAAAAAATCCTGAATTTTGTATAGGGCAAGAAAGACCTCAAATTGCCAAAGTGATCTTGAGAAAGAAGCACAAAGATGGAGGCATCATACTTCTTGATTTCAAATTATATTACAAAGCTATAGGAATGAAAACATGGTATTGGCCTAGAAAGAGACACATAGATCAATGCCACAGAATAAAAAACCCAGAAAGAAGCATAAGTTCCCCTTGACTACAAGGGAGGACATAGGCTGAAAAGAGGGCCTTTGTGAGGTTTCTGGAGGAGAACTGACATAAATTTTGTAGGGGATTCAGATAGGAATTTGCATGAATCATAGAGCAGATGCCCCAAATGAGATCCTTACTTTCTCACTGATGTTTCCCGGCACACTTTGGGAGACAAAGCAGGGATTACTGGACACCCTGCAGTGGGCACATAGTCACCCTTGCCACGGTGGGCACAGTGCATCCACGTGGTCAAGCTGGGGTAAGAAGCACAGTCCAATGAATGCTCCGTGCTGGGTGAGGCCACACCAGCCAAGAGCCACCATCGATGCTGCCGTCTGCTCTCTGCTGCTTCCTGCACTGGCGTGGGCTCCTGGAGGCCTGGCTCTGCTGTCAAATCCGGGTACCCATCCCCCTACTGGGTGCAGAGTTACTGCTGGGGATGATGAACAAGTTCTAGAAATGGATAGTTGTGATGGGTGCACCGCATTGGGAGTCTACTCAATATCTCTGAATTGCACAATAAGGGGTGATTAGAATAGTAAATTTTCCGTTATGCTTATTTTTATAAGTAAACTCCTCCACTGAAGAGGATGGAGGTGGTCTCACCCCCTGGGGAGAGCCCTGGGAGGAAGCAGGTGCTGAGACAACTCACATGTTCCTGTTCAGGGGACTCTACCAGGCCAGAGAGGACCCAGCTGCTGGGTCCCCTTAGGTCTCACGGGGCCCTGCCCCCAGGCCCAGAGTCCTTTGGGTGAAGGCTCCTCACTGAGCAGCTGTGTAAAGAGCACAGGGCAGCCCCACAGCTCCCCCTGCTGGTCGCATGGCCCAAAGCCCTGGGAATCCAGCTGGACTGTGGTTCACCAGGTCATTGTCCATCTTTGCACATCCATGGTTTGGTTCACAGAGAGTTCCATCACTTGTGCATTAAAGCAATGGGTTCAAAATACTCTCATATCAATTTATTTGTATATTTGTACCTTTATTTGTTGTACCAGTGACAAATCAAAAAATTTCTTGGCTCCATCGTTCATTTCTCTCTGGAATCTTTTATTCTATGGACAAACCTCCTTTTCTTTCCCCCCGCAAGTTTCCTGCTAGGGTCCTTAGTAGGACTGGGTTGAAATGTTGAAATGACAATGTCCTTGCTCACACGTTAGGCCTTGAGCTCTCTATATACCATTTTGTTGACAAATGGTGATCTTATACGTCATTAAATGAAATGTTATAAGACAGTCACCCACCTCACCCATACTCTGCATTTTATATGCTCACGGAGGGTGTCTCCTGTGCTCACAATTTGCCCCTTCAGCTACCTGCTTCCTGTGGTTTCCTTACTCTGTAGCTGGAAGCATCATGTCTATCTCCACATTCTTCAGTGATGGGCCTGGGACCAGAGTTCATGTTGGGGGGCCTGGATTGTGGGTCCACAAGGGGTACCAGGTGCTGAGGACCACTGGGTGGGGGCTGATGTCTGGGTCTGTAGAGGCTGGCCTGGTGCTAGGATGGGCTGAGAGTCTGCATTTGGGTGAAACTGTTGAGAGGCTGGGTCCATAGTTTCAGGCAAGGAGCCTGTTTCTGTGACAGCCAGTCTGGAGATGAAGTCCATGATGGTCAGCATGGCCCTAGATGGATGTGTGTGCACACAGATTGGATATGCAGGAGACCTTCAGGCACCTGGGGCTTCAGGCCAGGGCTGCTTCTTAGGCAGGTGAGATCTTGGTTCTGATGGGGTCCTTCTGTCCCCTGGGTGCAAGCAGCTAGCCTGGCACAGAGGCCAGCTGTGTTCAGTGGTCTACAGTGTAGGCCTAGAGTCTAGGTGCCTGGCCTCCTGGTAGCCAGTTTGGGACCAGTCAGCAGCTTCTGTTCACAATAGCCCAGGTGGGGCCTGGGTCTGTGGGAAGTGGTGGGAAACCTAGGGCCATGGAAGATGCATGGGCTCCAAAAAATGTTGGGTCACAGCAGTGGGCTGTAGGAGCCAGGGCCCATGGGAGCCAGCCTGGCCCTGGTGCAGGCAGGGGTTGTGGTGTCCATTGAGGTCAGGTGCTCATGTCACTCTGCCTCCCAGGGGAGTGTTTTCTCAGAGGTGGGCCAAAGCGTGACAGGTGTCATGTGAAACTCTTTCCTTCCCTCTTCAAGGAATCTTTTCTTATTTGTTTCCACCCAGTGCTATAATGGCTCACCTGGAATCATCAGTTATCATGGAAGTATTCTTGTGTGTGGATTCTTATTCAAATTGATGTTTCTGGAAGGAGAAGAACACTGGAAACTCCCACACTGTCTTCTTGCTGAAACCACTCTGCTCCCGTTATGCAATTTCTTACAATAGGACAAGGGGACCTTACAGTCACTGCTGTTCTGACAGGTCCTGAGGCTCCATCACAATCACCCATTCAGGATTGTTCCCACCTCAGATCTTAGCTGCCCATTTGCTTGTGAGACCAGACATCTCTCCCTGAGGGTCAGGTTCTCTCGTTCTTTGCCTTCTCAAAGCACTGTGGCTGCAGTTCTGCATCAGCCATAGTTTGGGCTGGAGGACAAAGGACCATCCAGTGAGATGAATGCTCTGCACAGGTGCTGTATTTATCCCCATGCTCTTAGCCCCTCCTGAATCAAATTCCCACTGCCTCAGAACCCTCCTCTGCACTCTCTGGGTCAGGGAGGTGCCATCAGTGACTGCCTGTGATTTTCCAGAACTGTGCATGCCCTTGTCAGTGTCTTGTGAGTAAAGAGGAGGAGGATTCCCATATGGACCACTTCATCATGAGCTGAAGGGTCACGAAATCTCCCACGTCTGATCAAAACTGCTTTCACGAGGCGCCTGGGTGGCTCAGTCATTAAGCGTCTGCCTTTGGCTCAGGGTGTGATCCCGGTGTTCTGGGATCAAGTCCCACATCGGGCTCCTCCGCTGGGAGCCTGCTTCTTCCTCTCCCACTTCCCTGCTGTGTTCCCTCTCTCGCTGGCTGTCTCTCTGTCACATAAATAAATAAATTAAAAAAAAAAACTGCTTTCACGCTGCCTTCTCCACATGCTCAGGTGTCTCCCATGCTCATCTGGGTTAGGAGCCATCCTTGGAATAATGGAGGTCAGGAAGGCAGAAGGGGAAACCAAAGAGCAGGGTGAGCACAGGCTCTTACTCCTTTTTTCACAAGAAGCACGTCTCTTCTATTTATATTTTGTGGCCAAAGCAAGACAGGAGGTGATTGCAAACCACAAGGGGACAAGAGTTTATGATCTGTCACAGAAAAGCAATACCCATAGGGAACGGTCATGCAATCTGCACACACTCCTGGCAGGGAGGCAGGCCCCTGTCTTCACCTTCCCTTCCAAGGCAAGCTTTTTCAGCACAACAAATGGGTATATTTGTTAACAATAACTCAATGAACAACAGTACAGAGATTGATTCAACTCAAATTTACAGAGACAGGTTTATGGGTAAATTAAGTGCCGGGCATTCCTACAAACCAGCTTCCTTTTGAGGTCAATATTCCACCGCCAGGGCACAGGGGTTTCTCTCTGGACCAAGATTTAAAGCATCTGCACGTGGCTCCCCTTAGGAGCCCATAGAGGTCCAGAGCAAACACTGACATCTCCCAGAGAAGCGTGAGCTGAGGAGCATGGTGTCTGAGGATCACAAGCTCTCAAAGTTGCCAGTTCTCTCCTCCTGCCAACCATCTCATGCTCATGGATCGCCTGCTTTTAAGTTTTCCAGGTGTCTATCCATTGTGCTCCCTGACATGCTGGAGTGTCCCCGAGCTCCCTATTGGCTTTCAGAGTGAGGGGCACTAGCCCCACAGGGAACGGAGTGCAGTCACAGCACCTGCTGCATCTCTTTAAAGATATCTTAACTCTTAGCTGCCTTAGCCTTGACCTTTTGGATCCCTAGCAGATATGAGGGTGAAGACTCCATCTATGTTCCCGGCATCTCCTTTGCAGTCCTGCTTAGGCGGTTTGTCTTCTCCCTAGGAGATGGATGATTTGCCACATGTGTCTATAGAACCACTGAAGACAGAGAGGGGCTGTGTCATGACAGGAACTGGCCAGACAATGGACCTAGTGCCACCACTGTTCCCAGCATGGTTCTTGGCTTCACAGTCTACAGATCAGGTACAGAAGGAGGTGGTGATAATAGGGATGAGACATGTACAGGCCAGCATGCAGCAAACCCTGAGCTTTGCACCTTGAAATCTACAGATCTGCCGGGGATCCCCTCAGTCTCCCTCACAGCCACCCACATCCCTGAAGCAGTGGCCCCTCATGCACATCCACCCCCAGCTCCCTGGAGAAGCCCAACAGCTCCAAGGCCATCAGGAGTAGACTCTCGGGTGAGAGTGACCTGTCTGAAGAGCACTCTCCTTCTACCCCCCATAGTGGGGCCCTAGAGAGGAGGATGCAGGGAAAGGAGCATGTGAAAACTCTGACCTAGAACTTAATTTGAGTCCAGTTCTGAGTCTGTAAAGGCCCTTGGGTGTCCCTGAGGAAGAGCTCACTCCTAGGGGTACTCAGGTGCTGTGGACCTCCTGTCAGGGAGGACAGGGCAGGGGGATCATAGCAGTGACCAGGCAGCCCTGAGCTCCCTGTTGATCCACAGCTGGACCCAGACATCCCATCTAACTTTCCAGAGTAAAGAGATGTGTCCAGTTCTGACTCTCTAGTAAGACACGTCGAGATGGATGTCACACACACAAAAGTGCATATCGTGTGGTTCATATTGATGACCATAAATATTGTCAGTACACAATCAACCAACTAATTGTAGTAGAATTTAGAATTTTTTTCTATAGGCATGTTAAGGAGTAAGAGGTGTGAATTATGCCATAAATGGAATAATACCTGAAAACCATTAATTTTTATCATTGCTAAAATAATAAATCCAGGTTCTTCCAACAGTGAAACACACTGCATGGAGTAACTCACTGAAGAGAAGCACAATTGCAAACTAATGTGGGTGCTGCTGTTTGCTTCCATGGAGGCGTTGGTGCATGAGTGCGAGCTTTAAGACGACTTCGTGTGCACAGATTCTTTTTTAATAATATTTTTTTATTATATTATGTTAGTCACCATACAGTACATCCCTAGTTGTTGATGTAAAGTTCGATGATTCATTACTTGCCTGTAACACCCAGTGCACCATGCAATACGTGCCCTCCTTAATACCCATCGCCAGCCTATCCCATTCCCCCACCCCCTCCCCTCTGAAGCCCTCAGTTTGTTTCCCAGAGTCCACAGGCTCTCATGGTTCACAGATTTAAGTCCTCTGTAAGACGAGAGCCAGGGCTGTGGCCACATGTCAGTCTCAGGCCTCAGTTGGCTGCATGAGGTGCCAGCTGGTCTGGAGTCTGGGAAAGAACCTCCAGTTTACAGCACCTTTAAGTGTCCTCAGACATGTGCAGACAGGCACATACAGAGCCCATGGCTGACAGATCTGGTGACTGGATGTCTGAGCCACCTCTTGTTACATGTGAAGCACACAACACATTGTCTTTCACAAGAGGGTCGAGGCGCGAACTAGGAAGTAAAAGAATTATTCTGGAACTTGACAGCTGTAAGTCCCAGGCAACAGGAGTCAGTGTCATACCTGGATTCCCCTGCTGACCATCTCCATGGTAGGAGCCTCTGGTCAACGCCAGGACAATTTGAAATGAGTAAGAGATGGGTGGAGAAAAATAAAATATTTGTATTACCATTTCTGTGATGAGAAGGATTATGTACACTTAAGTATCTTCCGAGATGTTTGCTATATTATAGTATATAGACATGTTTGAAAATCCAATTTAAAACAGCATAACTGATAATACTAGAAATGTCTTTTTTTTGGCATGACAGCAGCTAGTCAAAACCCTTTATTTTTTATTTTTTAATAACATTTTTATTATATTATGTTAGTCACCATACAGTACATCCCTGGTTTTTTATGTAAAGTTTCATGATTCATTACTTGTATATAACACCCAGTGCACCATGCAATACGTGCCCTCCTTAATACTCATCACCAGCCTATCCCAATCCCCCACCCCCCTCCCCTCTGAAGACCTCAGTTTGATTCCCAGAGTCCATGGTCTCTCATGGCTCATTCCCTCTTCTGTTTACCTCCACCCTTCTACTTCCCATTCTTTTCCAAATGATCTTCCTACTTCTTATATTCCATAAATGAGTGAAACCATATGATAATTGTCTTTCTCTGCTTGATTTATTTCGCTTAGCATTATCTCCTTCAGTCCCGTCCATGTTGCTGCAAATGTTGAGTAATCGTTCATTCTGATGGCTGAGTAATATTCCATTGTATATATGGACCACAGCTTCTTAATACAATCATCTGTTGAAGGGCATCTCGGCTCCTTCCACAATTTAGCTATTGTGGACAATGCTGCTATGAACATTGGGGTGCATATGGCCCTTCTCTTCACTACATCTGTATCTTTGGGTAAATACCCAGTAGAGCAATTGCTGGATCACAGGGAAGATCAATTTTTAACTTTTTAAGGGACCTCCACACAGTTTTCCAAGTGGCTGTACCAACTTCTGTTCCCACCAACAGTGAAAGAGGGATCCCCTTTCTCCACATATTCTCCAACATTTTCTGTTTCCTGCCTTGTCATTTTTTGCCATTCTAACTGGTATAAGGTGGTATCTCAATGTGGTTTTGATTTGAATTTCCCTGATGGCTAATGACTTTCAGCATTATTTCATGTGTCTGTTAGCCATTTGTATGTCTTCACTGGAGAAGTGTCTATTCATAACTTCTGCCCATTTTATGATTTGTTTATTTGTTTCTTGTGTATTGAGTTTGAGAAGTTGTTTGTATATCTTGGATACCAGTCTTTTTTTTCATAATAATATTTTTATTATATTATATAATTCACCATACAGTACATCCCTGGTTTTTGATGTAAAGTTCAATGATCCATTTGTTGTGGATCATTTATCTGTAGTGTCATTTGCAAATATCTTCTCCCATTCCGTGGGCTGCCTCTTAGTTTTTTTTTTTTTTTTTTTTTTTTTTTACTGTTTCCTTGTCTGTGCAGAACCTTTTTATCTTGATGAAGTCCCACCAGTTCATTTTTTCTTTTGTTTCTCTTGCCTTTGGAGATGTGTCATGAAAAAGTTTGCTGTGGCTGATGTCATAGAGGTTGCTGCCTATGCTCTCCTTTAGGATTTTGATGGATTCCTGTCTCACATTTAGGTCTTTCATCCATTTGGAGTTTATCTTTGTGTATGGTGTGAGAGAGTGGTCAAGTTTCATTCTTTTGTATGTAGCTGTCCAATTTTCCCAGCACCATTTATTGAAGAGACTGTCTTTTTTCCGCCAGATGTTTTTTCCTGCTTTATCAAAGATTAGTTGCCCAAGGGGCCGAGGGTCCATTTCTGGGTTCTCTATTCTGTTCCATTGGTCTATGTGTCTGTTTTTGTGCCAGTACCATGCTGTCTTTGTGATCACAGCTTTGTAGTATAGCTTGAAATCTGGCATTGTGATGCCCCCAGCTTTGTTTTTCCTTTTCAACAATTCCTTGGCGATTCAGGGCCTTTTCTGGTTCCACACAACTTTAAGGGCTGTTTGTTCCAGTTCTTTGAAAAATGTCACTGGTATTTTGGTTGAGATAGCATTGAAAGTGCAGATTGCTATGGGTAGCATGGACATTTTATCTATGTTAATTCATCCAATCCATGAGCATGGAATATTTTTCCATCTTTTTGTGTCTTCCTCAATGTCTTTCAAGAGTGATTTATAGTTTCTAGTATATAGATCCTTTATGTCTCTGGTTAAGTTAATTCCAAGATAACATATGATTTTTGGTGCTATTGTAAATGGAATGGATTCCCTAATTTCTCTTTCTTCAGTTTCATTGTTCGTGTATAGAAATGCAGCCGATTTCTGAGCATTGATTTTGTATCCCTCCACATTACTGAATTGCCCTATAACTTCTAGTAGTTACAGTTAATAGTTATAGTTAAAAAAAATCAATTTCTTCCTGTTTCAGTCTTGGTAGTTTATAGGTTTCCAGGAAGGCCTCCATCTCTTCCAGGTTGCTTAATTTATTGGCATAAAGCTGTTGATAAAAGTTTCTAATAATCCTTCCTATTTCATTGGTGTTCGCTGTGACCTCTCCCTTTTCATTCATAATTTTATTAATTTGGGTCCTTTCTCTATCCTTTTGGCTAAGTCTTGCCGGTGGGTTATCTATTTTATTTATTCCTTCAAAGAACCAGCTTCTAGTTCTGTTGATCTGCTCTACTGTGCTCCTGGTTTCTAATTCATTGATCTCTGCTCTAATCTTGATCAACTGCTTTCTCATGAGTGGATTAGGCCTGTTCTTCTGTTGCCATTCCAGCTTCTTGAGGTGAGAATATAAAAACTGCATTTTAGATTTTTCTATTTTTTGAGTGAGGCTTGGATGGCTATGTGTTTTCCCCTTAGGAATGCCTTTGCAGTGTCCCATGGGTTTGGACCATTGCGTTTTCATTCTTGTTGTTCTCCGTAAATTGTTTAAATTGATTTTTGATTTCCTGATTTATCAAATCATTCTTGAGCAGGATGGTTCTTAGTCTCCAAGTGTTTGAGTTTCTTCCAAATTTTTCATTGTGATTGAGTTCCAATTTCAAAGCATTGTGGTCTGAGAATATACAGGGAATAATTTCAGTCTTTTGGTATCAGTTGAGACCTGATTTGTGACCCAGAACATGATCTAATCTGGAGAATGTTCCATGTGCATTAGAGTAGAATGTGTATTCTTTGGTTCTGGGGTGTAGTGCTCTATATATATCTCTGAGGGCCAACTCGTCTAGTATGGCATTCAAAGCTCTTCTTTCTTTGTTGATTTTCGGCTTAGGTGATCTGTCTATTGCTGATAGTGGAGTGGGAGGTTCCCTACTATTAATGTATTTTTATCTATATGTCTCTTTATTCTGGTTAAGAGTTGGCTTGTGTATTTAGCTGCTCCCCTGTTGGGGGCATAGATATTTATAATTGTCATATCTTCTTGTTGGGTACATCCTTTCAGAATAATATAGTGTCCTTCTGTATCTCTAACTGTAGACTTTAGTTTAAAATCCACTCTGTCTGATCTGAGAATTGCTACCCCAGCTTTCTTTTGAGGTCCATTGGCATGAAAGATGGTTTTCCATCCCTTCACTTTCAGTCAGAATGTATCTTTAGGTTCAAAATGAGTCTCTTATAGACAGCAAATGGATGGGTCATGTCTTTTTATCCAGTCTGCAACCCTGTGGTGTTTTATGGGAGCATTTAGGGCATTTACATTGATTATTGAGAGATATGATTTTAATGATGCCATGTTGCCTGTAAAGTCTTTGTTTCTATCGATTGTGACTTTCTGTTCTGTATCACTCTTGGGGCCTTTTTACTTTTATACAAACCCCCTTAATATCTCCTAGAGGGCTGGTTTTGTGGTTACAAAATTGGTCAGTGACTGGCGATTGTGGAAGTTCTTTATGTCTCCATCAATTCTGAATGACAGCCTTGCTGGATAAAGGATCCTTGGCTGCATGTTTTTCTCTGATAGAGCTTTAAAAATGCCCCCCCCCAACCCTTTCTCTCATTCCAGGTCTGTGTAGACAGGTCTGACGTAATTCTGATACCTTTGCCTTGGTACATGAGAAACTGCGTTGCCCTGGCCGCTTTCAATACTGTATTCTTGGATCTAATATTTGCGAATGCAATAATGAAGTGACGTGGCGCAGGTTTGTCATGGTTGAGCTTGGGAGGGGTCCTCTCTGCTTCTTGGACACGAATGCTTGTTTCCTTTGCCTGATTACAGAAGTTTTCAGCTACAATTTCTTCAAATATCTCTTCTAGACATCTATTTTTCTCCACCCCCTCGGGGATGCCGATGATTCTGACATTGGAACGTTTCATTTAGTCAGTAATCTCCCATAAATTATATTCTAGAGATTGAATTTTTTTGAGCTAAGTTTCTGTTTTAGCTTTCTCTTCTACTAACCAATCCTCCAATTCACTAATTTGTTCTTCTGCCTCATTCACCCTGGCCGTCAGAGCATCTAGTTTTGACTGCATTTGATTCATAGTATTTTTAATTTCTGCCAGATTCGCTCTCATTTCCACCCTTAGAGATTGTATATTCTTGTTAGTATTTTCGTTAATATTTTTTTTCAAGTCTACACATCATCTTGACCATTGTTACTCTGAACTCCATTTCTGATAATTTGGTTACATCCATATCCATTAGTTCTGGGGCAGAGGCCACAGACTCATTGTCTTTTCTTTGCTGGGGGGGGGATTTCTCCTTCTCGTCATTCTAATGAGGAGAGGTTGCGGGGTTGTCCAGGGCCGAAATTATTGACCAGGACCCATGCAGTGTGCACTTGTTTTATAGGGACCTTAGGGATGTGGTCTTCTTGAATTTTCATCCTGCCTTCTGGGGGAGGGGCCTGTCATGCTGATATTCAGGCAACCCTGCTTTGGTAGAGTTTTCCTGTCCCCTGCGAGGGGGGATAGTGATAGGCACACTGTGAGCCAGTATTTCCAGGCTTTTGTTCTCTGGCAGCTTTCCCTGGTGGTTTGCTGTGCCTCTTCTAAGAGTCAGAGCAGCAGTAGCCAAATCCTTCATCTGTCTCAGAACAGAGGGATCGCAGTCCACTCTCCACTGGGCTCTCCTGGCCACTTTAACTCTGTGTTTTTTTTTTTTTTTTTGGTGCTGCTAAACCCTACAGCATCCCGGGATGTGCGCCCCACACCCAGCGTCCCAGCCCTCACTTCCAGGGCCGGCAGGTCTCTGCCGTTTGTGTTTCTAACATCGCCAGCCACCCTCGAGCATTCTGGAGCTCCGTTTCAGTGTGGCTCGCGCACTCTGGAGCTCTGGTTTTCAATGTGGTCACATGCATTCCCTGGCTCATGGTCTCAGTCTGCTCTCTTGCGGGTGCCGGTCTGCGGGTCAGCCTGCTCCCCAGTGCAGGTGCTACCTCTTCCCCATGCCTGAACACAGCGACTCCCTCTGCCTTCCATTTATCTTCTGATATCTGTGCACGGTTTCATGGCTCCCGCCTTCGTACCTCTATACATATCACTGGAGATGTTCATTTGTAGAGATCAAGATGTATCTTCCTGCATCTCAGGCTGATTCTGTGGGTGTTCAGGATGGTCTGGTACCTATCCAGCTCTACTCAGGGGACCAGCTGAAAAAGGGGACCCCTACTCCTCTGCCATCTTAACTCCCTCCCTCGAAATTGATGATTTAAACAGACTGATTAATAATGAAAAGATTGAAGCAGTCATCAGAAACCTCCCAAAAAACAAGAGTTCGTGGCCTGATGGCTTCCCCAGGGAATTCTACCAAACATTCAAAGAAGAAATAGTACCTATTCTCCTGAAGCTGTTTCAAAAAATAGAAACAAAAGGGAAACTACCAAACTCATTCTATGAGGCCAAAACCAGGCAAAGACCCCATCAAAAAGGAGAACTACAGACCGATATCCCTGATAAATATGGATGCCAAAATTCTCAACAAGATCCTAGATAATAGGCTCCAACAGTACATTAAAAGTATTATCCATCATGACCAAGTGGGATTCATCCCTGGAATGGAAGGGTAGTTGAACATTCACAAATTGATCAGGGTGAAAGATCATATCAACACGAAAATAGTGAAGAAGGATATGATCCCCTCAACTGATGCAGAAAAATCATTTGATGAAAGACAGCATCCTTTCCTGATTAAAACACTTCAGAGTGTAGGGATAGAGGGTACATTCCTCAATTTCATAAAAACCATCTATGAAAAGCACACAGCAAATATCATTCTCAATGGGGAAAAGCTGAAAGCCTTTCTCTTAAGATCAGGAACATGACAAAGAAGCCCAATCTCGCCATTATTATTCAGCATAGTACTAGAAGTCCTTGCAACAGCAATCAGACAACAAAAAGGGATAAAAGGTATAAATTGTCAAAGAAGAAGTCAATCTGTCTCTCTTTGCAGATGACATGATGCTCTATATGCAAACCCAAAGGACTCCACCCCCAATCTACAAGAATTTTTAGAGCAATTCAGTAATGTGGTGGGATACTAAATCAGATCCCAGAAATCAGTTGCATTTCTATACACGACCAATAAGACTGAAGAAAGAGAAATTAGGGAATCCATTCCATTTACAACAGCACCAAAAATCATATGTTATCTCGGAATTAACTTAACCAGAGACATAAAGGATCTATATACTAGAAACTACAAATCACTCTTGAAAGACATTGAAGAAGACACAAAAAGATGGAAAAATATTCCCTGCTCATGGATCAGAAGAATTAAGATAGTTAAAATGTCCATGTTAGGGGCACCTGGGTGGCGCAGTCGTTAAGCGTCTGCCTTCGGCTCAGGGCGTGATCCCGGCGTTGTGGGATCGAGTCCCACATTGGGCTCCTCTGCTAGGAGCCTGCTTCTTCCTCTCCCACTCCCCTGCTGTGTTCCCTCTCTCGCTGGCTGTCTCTCTGTCATAAAAATAAATAAAATCTTAAAAAAAAAATGTCCATGTTACCCAGAGCAATCTACACTTTCAATGCTATCCCGATCAAAATACTAATGACATTTTTCAAGAACTGGAACAAACAGCCCTTAAATTTGTGTGGAACCAGAAAAGGCCCTGAATTGCCAAGGAATTGATGAAAAGGAAAAACCAAGCTGGGGGCATCACAATGCCAGATTTCAAGCTGTACTACAAAGCTGTGATCACAAAGACAGCATGGTACTGGCACAAAAACAGACACATAGACCAATGGAACAGAATAGAGAACCCAGATATGGACCCTCGGCTTTTTGGGCAACTAATCTTTGACAAAGCAGGAAAAAACATCCAGTGGAAATAGTCTCTTCAATAAATGGTGCTGGGTATATTGGATAGCTATATGCAAAAGAATGAAACTTGACCACTCTCTCACACCACACACAAAGATAAACTGCAAATGGATGAAAGACCTCGATGTGAGACAGGAATCCATCAAAATCCTACAGGAGAACATAGGCAGCACCCTGTTTGACATCGGCCACAGCAACTTTTTTCATGACACATCTGTAAAGGCAAGAGAAACAGAAGAAAAAATGAACTTGTGGGACTTCATCAAGATAAAAAGCTTCTGCACAGCCAAGGAAACAGTCAAAAGAACTAAGAGGCAGCCCACGGAATGGGAGAAGATATTTGCAAGTGACACTACAGATAAAAGACTGGTATCCAAGATATACAAAGAACTTCTCAAACTCAATACACGAGAAACAAATAATCAAATAAAAAAATGGGCAGAAGATATGAACAGACACTTTTCCAATGAAGACATACAAATGGCTAACAGACACATGAAAAAAATGTTCAAAATAATTAGCCATCAGGGAAATTCAAATCAAAACCACATTGAGATACCACCTTACGCCACTTAGAATGGCAAAAATTGACAAGGCCGGAGACAACAAATGTTGGAGAGGATGTGGAGAAAGGGGATCCCTCTTACAGTGTTGGTGGGAATGCAAGTTGGTAGAGCCACTTTGTAAAACAGTGTGGAGTTCCCTCAAAAATTTAAAAATTGAGCTACCCTATGATCCAGCAATTGCACTACTGGGTATTTACCCCTATGATACAGACATCATGAAGAAAAGGGCCATATGCACCCCTATGTTCATAGCACATTGTCCACAATAGCTAAATTGTGGAGGGAGCCGAGATGCCCTTCAACAGATGACTGGATTAAGAAGATGTGGTCCATATATACAATGGAATATTACTCAGCCTTCAGAAAAAATGATTACCCATCATTTGCAGCAACATGGATGGGAGTGGAGGAGATTATGCTAAGTGAAATAAGTCAAGCAGAGAAAGGCAATTATCATGTGCTTTCACTAATTTATGGAACATAAGAAATAGGAAGATTGTTAGGAGAAGGACAGGAAGAATGAAGGGGGGAAAAACAGAAGCGGGAATGAATCATGAAAGACTGTGGACTCTGGGAAATAAACAGGGATTCAGAGGGGACGGGGGTGGGGGATTGGAATTGGCCAGTGATGGGTATTAAGGAGGGCACATATTGCATGGTGCACTGGGTGTTATATGCAAATATTGAATCATGGAACATTACACCAAAATCTAAGGATGTTCTGTATGGTAACTAACATAACATAATAAAAATTATTATTAAAGAAAAGAAAAATGAAAATTGTGGAATATTATGAAATATTGATACAGGTTTTCTAAATTAAAATGTCAACAGTGAGATTCCATTTTCAGATTAATACATTCATACTGTGTCCATAGTGAGTTATTGAAGATATAAATATTTCATATTAATAAATGCTCTAAGATATCATATTAATAAGTCAACAGATGGGGGCGCCTGGGTAGCGCAGCGGTTAAGCGTCTGCCTTCGGCTCAGGGCGTGATCCCAGCGTTCTGGGATCGAGTCCCACATCGGGCTCCTCCGCTGGGAGCCTGCTTCTTCCTCTCCCACTCCCCCTGCTTGTGTTCCCTCTCTCGCTGGCTATCTCTATCTCTGTCGAATAAATAAATAAAATCTTTAAAAAAAAATAAGTCAACAGATGAAAATAACATGATATCACTAGACCTTGAAATTTCCTTTGACTAAGTTGAAATCAAAGCCCTAACAAAAACCACATAAAATAGAAATAGAGATACTCATACGATGATAGCACACTCTCTCCCACACACATAAAACACAGCCCCATTGTCACGAAATTAACAAATGGGGTGGCTAGAAGGAGGACATTTCTACAAATTCGGGAACAGGGAAATGTGACCTCAATGTTATTATTTGACGTCTTTCTCCAAGTATTAGACAATGGAAGTGAACAAGAAAAATTACTGGTTAGATCTCAGTAAAGATGAGATTAGACTTGGAGTTATTCCCAAAGACCCAAAATACCATTTAGCCATAGATGCCCTGGGCCTGGTTCAACTGTGACAGAAGAAATTACCCCAGTGAGCAAAAAAACCCAGGGATTCCTATTGAAGACTATTAAGAGAACTATATAGGTCTGGAAACTTCTAGAAATAGGTAATTGGCCAAGAATGGAGAGCTCAGATTTCTCAGAAGCCAAGCCTGAGATCATCACACTGCACCTGCTACACCCTATCCATCACTAATGGGGGAAACAACCTTTCTCTGTCCTGTGAGATCCTTTGTCTAGGAAGGGGCTGCAGTGAGTGTCTTTGAGGACAGTGGGAAGGAGAACCCCTCACTCCTAGGTGGTTCCACTCGTAGGTGGTTCCACTTGGACCCATATTGGTGAAAGCAGGAAGAGAAGAAGCAGTACACAGCCTGGGTGAGTGGCTACGTGGGCCCCTCCTCCCTTAGCAATGAGAAAGGGGTTCTGGTCTCAGTTCTCATGGGACAGGGACTTGGATGAGCCCTGACATGCTGTCACAAGAGGGACAGTGAGGAATGGCCTCAATTTAGACCTCAGCACAGGTCTAACATGTCTGGGAGCCAGAGTTGCCAGGCATGGAGTCAGAGAATTGATAGTATCCTCAGAGGGTCTAACCCCCAACCTAGATGAGGATTTGGTCCCCCACTCATGGGAGTTGTTGGTACCAAGACACATATTGGACAGAGACCCTGTTTCTACCCTGACCTGTCATGGACTCTCCTCAGGAGAGGCTGCCCCTGGAACCTAGGAATTTGTGCTCAATTTAGTAAATCACACAATACCTTGCTCCCAAGGACAGGCTTCAAGGAAAAATTTAAGAGAATGTGGAAAGACTTTGTAGACAAATTCCTTGAGGTGGGACTCAGACCCCAGTTTATATATATATAAAAAAAAAAAAAACAGCAGCTGACTAGGCCAAAAAGTTGGACCTGCATAGGAAGCCCAATTGCTGTAGGGACAGCAGGTTTTTGTCTCACTTACCCGCAGGCCTGGAGCACTGTGTGACCACCGAGACTAGGATCATAGGACTGGCAGTAATAATCAGCCTCATCCTCAGCCTGGAGCCCAGTGATGGTCAGAGAGCCTGAGTCACCAGCATTAGAGCCAGAAAATCGGTCAGGGACACCTGAGAGTCGATTGCTACAGGCACGTATGAGGAGTTTAGGAGCCTTTCCTGGGAGTTGTTGGTACCATTTCGCACCAAAAATACGGATGTATGTGCTTCCAGAGCAGGAGATGGTGACCTTCTGGCCCAGGGCCCCAGAAACTGAGGGTGGCTGCGTCAGCACAGCCCAGGACCCTGGAAGGGGGAGAGACACAGTGTCGGTGATCGTTTCTGGAGACAAGAGAAGGAAATAGTGCCCAAGTATCCTCTCAGTGCCCCTTCCCATGTCCCTGCATCCAGTCACCTGTGCAGTGAGCGACCAGGGTGAGGAGGAGAAGGCACCAGGCCATGGTGGAGACCATAACTGATCCTGCCTTTTGTGGCCCCACAGCTGAACAGAGCCTAATCTCTCCCTTCCCCTTTTCATCCTCTGAGAGAGGGAGGGACCAACCATGCAAATGAGACCCCCAGCTCTCTGACCTCTCATTAACCCTGGGTCATGTCCCTCTGTTTGAGCATGTCAGGGGGGTGGCCAGTGGAGGGGCTGTGTGGGGGCAGGGGGTGGGGAGGTCACAGCTGTGAGCCATGAAGAGGGAACAGGAAGTGTCAGATGGCAAGTCCCTGCTCTGTTCAACCCTGACCCCTCAGATACAGGTGAGTGGCGCCCCCATGTCCAGGCCTGGACACAGCATTTTGTGACATGGTGACACAATGGGCCCATCAGAGAGAACTCCTGCCTCCCCACTGCACTGTCCACTGTCACCTTCATTAGGGTGAGGCCATGTGTCTTCTTATGAGGTCTCCCATCAACTCAGGACACACTTTTGCTCTACTCTTGCTCCACACAGTGAGTGTGTCCACAGCTCCCTTGGCTGTTCAAGGGGGAGGACAGAGCTGGTGACTCTTGTAGAACCACATAGAAGAGGATCAAGTCCAGAGCAGAGATGGGTCCACATTGACACATGGCCAGTTCTGTGCAGGAGGCTGGTTTATTTCATTTTACCTGATTCTTCTCTGGTTTCCAGAGTTCTCTTTTCCCAGAAGTTCCCTCAACACTGAGGAGACAGGGACGTAAGTTAAAAATTATATATTTTGAAATCTGCCTCTGTGGATTCTTTCAATCCTCATCATGGGGACAGTATTAGCTAATTGTGAAAGAAGAATAAAATCAGTAGATTCTATGTGCAAATACTGAAAGGTGGGATAAACATACCACTTTTAGAAAAATATACTAATTTCACTTTCATATTAAAGAGACTGATGGGGTATGTTGGGAGCAGAAATATAGAGCCTGGGGTTGACAGCAGGAAGGAGAATATGAGGGACTGCATGTAGCTCTATTTTCTAGTCATTCTCCTCCCTAGAGATGGAACTTGGAGACAGGAAACTACAGCAAGATCATTCTCAGTGTTCTCTGAAATTCTGTGTGGAGAGGGAATTCAGACTCCAAGAGTCAGAGACAGAGCCTGAAGGTCTGAGGCACAGGGGAGCAGAGAGGAGAAGAGGAGAGAGGGTGTGGGGTGTTGTCAGGGAGAGTCTGTAGGATTTGGTCCAAGTGCATGTGTAGCTGGTTCAGAGAGAAGACACTGTGTCTGTGACCAGGGTTATTGTCAATATATCAGCTGTGGATACATCAGTAGTGACACGAGGTCACACTTTATGGAATAAGATGGTAAAACTGTGGATAATGTTTGCTGGGCAGCTTGTATTCATTCTTCAGGACCCTTGGGGTTGTACACTTGGGCTTTTATCTGATCAGTCATTATGATCCTTTAATGCCCAATTTTCTCTTACTTTGCATTCAGAAGTGAGTTTCCCTTGTTTAAGGACATATCTTTCTGCAGGTGAGCAAACCCCCCCCCCGCATGTTTCTTCAGGTTAAGTTTCTCACTGAAAAATGCTCACAGCCATTATCTGTGTGCATAGGGATTTCTGACTCACTTCCTTGTTATCTGAGACCCTGTGAGGAACAGTAGCTGCTCCTACTGCCATGAGCTGTAGCACAGAAATAGTCAGCCTCGTCCTCAGCCTGCAGCCCGGAAATGAGTAGGACCCCTGCAATTGACCAGGGAACATCTTTGGATCCAGGGAAGTGACTGGTGACCCTGGAGCGTTGGTGTTTATATGAGTCTGTTTAGTAGTATGGGTGATACTGGGGAGGACTCCCTGGCTGCTGCTGGAACCAGCTTACAGAATAGTTGCCAACACCAAAGCCACTGCTCGGGGTGCAGGTGAGTCTAGCCAACAATCCCAGAGATGCAGAGGGAGGGCAGCTGGGTCAGCACTGGCTGGACAGGGAACCTGCAAACATAGACACTCATGGGTGATTTGGAACAGGGACCAAGGTAAATTTCCTGGTGACTCTAAGACAGAGTGGCCTACATGGGCTGGAGGGCTGTCCTGTGTCCCTGAAGCCTGTCACTACCTGTGCAGTGAGACAGGAGCATGAGAAGTTCAGGAGTTCAGACCATGGTGGCCCAGGCTCTAGTCCTCACAAAGGGTTAGTCTGCCCCAGGCGTCCCTTTCTCTGCCACCCTCTGTCCCAGGAGGGGCTGTCCATGCAAATGGGGTCCATCCAGTGACTGCCCAGCCCCTCCCTAAGCCCTGGTGCTGGAGCTCAGCTCACACCACACACTGAAGAGGACGGGGGTTGGCTTCAGCCCTGGAATAAGCCCTGGGGGGAATCACCTGCTGATACCACACACAGCTCCCTGCTCAGGGGACTCTGTGAGGCCTGAGAGGACACAGCTGCTGAGTCACTATCAGGTAGCCCAGAGACCAGTCCCCAGGCCAGGTTCCCTTGAGGAAGAGTCCTCACTGAGCAGCTGTGTAGGCACCACAGAGCGGTCCCACAGTGCCCCCTGTTTGTGGCAGGGCACACATTTCACCATGGCCCAAAGTCCTGAGAGTCCTGCTGGTTTCTGCAGTTCACCAGATCCCTGTCCATTCACACCTCAGCGATCTGAATCATGGATGAAGTTATACCATTGTGCTGCCCATGATTACTGTAGTGTTTTTTTGTTTTGTTTTGTTTTGTTTTTGTTTTTGTTTTCGTTTTCGTTTTACTCTCAGATGGAGTTCTGGTCTTTGGGAGATACAAACATTTGTCTAAATGACAACTTAAAGTTTTAGTTTCCCAAAGAGATGCTGTAGACATCTATTCTTCTACCGGTATGCTATTTAGAATACGCATACATTGTGAGTGTTTTAAAACTCATGTGCATTATGACAATGAATTTCATCTACTCTTACATAAATTTATTTGTATTTAATCTCCAATTTTAGCTAATTTAATTGTCTATTTCATAAAACAAAGGAAGAACAATGATTTTATCTTTGATGAACTCCAATTTATCAGGTTTTTGTTTTTGTTTGTCTCTTTTAAGGATTGTGCTATTGGTGTTTTTCTTTTTTTTTAATAATAATATTTTTTCATTATATTATGTTAGTCACCATACAGTACATCTCTAGTTTTTGATGTAAAATTCCATGATTCATTACTTGCGTATAACACCCAGTGCTCCATGCAATACATGCCCTCCTTAATACCCATCACCAGCCTATCCCATTCCCCCACCCCCTCCCCTCTGAAGCCCTCAGTTTGTTTCCCAGAGTCCAAGTCTCTCATGGTTCATACCCATCTGTTTACTCCCCCTTTCTTCTTCCCTTTCTTCTCCTACAGATTAGTGTTTTTCTAGAAATGTTTACAAAAACCTTAGATCCTGAAGATCTTCTCCTATGTTTCCTTTAATCATTGTGTAGATTCTTATTTTACAGTTAAGTCTTTAATACAATGAATTATTTTTTAAAGATTTTATTTATTTATTTGTCAGAGAGAGAGAGCACAAGCAGGAAGAGCAGCAGACAGAAGGAGAAGCAGGTCCCCACTGAGCAGAGAGCCCAATGTAGGGCTTGATCCCAGGATCCTGGGATCATGACCTGAACTAAAGGCAGATGCTTAACGAACTGAACCACCTAGGTACCCCTATAGTTTTCTTTATCAAGTTGAGGATGTTTCACTGTATTTTTCATTCTCTGAGTATTTTTCTCATTTTTATTTATTTATTTACTCATTCATTAATAAGGATAGGTATTGAATTCTGAAAAAGGTTGTGTTGTTGTTTCTTGTTTGTTTGTTTGTTTGTTGTTTGTTTGAATGGTGTATAAGATCAAGGGATTTTTCTTCTTTGGCTTTTTAACCCAGGCATTTACATGGACTGATGTTTTCTGGTTGAAACAGCCTTGCATTCCTGCAATAAACCCCATTTGGTCATGTTATGAATTGTGCGATGTGTAACTGAATTATTTCTAATATAGGTTTAAGAATTTTGTTTCTCCCTTTTTGTGTGGTATTCACTTTGCTTTCTGACAGGAGGCTGTTGGCCTGAGACATTGACTCAAAAATTTAGAAAAAAAAAATCATCTCAGTTGAATTTAACAATCCGAACCACAGGTAAGAAATATCTAATCATTTATACACAATGTATTTCATTTCTCTTGAAAGGTTTTGTAGTTCCATATAAAACACTTAGGATTTTTTTCACATTTATCCTTAGGAATTTCATAATTATGAAATTATAGATGGCACTGTCTTTATTTTTAAAATGTTGATGATTGGGTTGCTTAGGCGGTGCAATTGGTTAAGTGCCTGACTCTTGGTTTAAGCTCAGGTCAGGATCTCAGCGTCATGGGATCAAGCTCTGCGTTGGACTCCTTGCTCAGCGAGGAGTCTGTATAATATTCTCTCTCCCTCTTCCTCTGGTTAAGATGCCCACTTACAGGATCCTCAGTGTCCTAACCTTAATGCTCAGAAATGTGTCACCATTACAACAGTGACGGAGATGTCTGCAGGAAGCCTTGTGCTCACCTCCACTTGAACAAATGTTAATGTGTCTTTTCCTTGTACTAATATGATTTTATATTCTTGCAATGCAGAAGAGAAAGCTGTTAAGAAGTAGACAATCCTGTGGACATTGGAATCTCTATAAGACACATAGACATGTGAGGCTTTTACAACTGGGACAGTTTGGCAGCTGAAGTTGAAGGCAGGAGTAAGGGTGTTTTCCATCTAGAGGAACAGAAGGAATATGAAAACAGAAGTGGCAATGCTCACTCCATGAGAGGACATAGCAAGTTCACAGACTGGTAGAGCCAGGGGTGACACTGGGGACTGGGACTAAGGAATGTGGGGAGAGAAGGACTGGCCTTAGGGGGGATGTCAGGTGGAAAGGAGACTTTAGAAGGGAAAACAGGAGGAGGAATTGCATTGGAGCAAACCTCAGAGGTAGAATCTCCAGGACTGTGGACCAGAAGGAACTCTGGGAGAGAAAGAATAATGACTGAATTAAGAATTTAATATTTCAGTTTGAAAAGAAATGCAAGAGTTATGGATATTTAATGCAGTAGGAAATAGGATTATTGGATGGTTTTCTATTCACAAAATAGTGGACCATCTGGTAACCAGTTGGAAATACTGAATTCCAAGCCCAGAAATGGTCAACCCTAACCTTGTGTGGCAGCAAGCTGTGACCATGGCCAGCAGGCTGGTGTTCAAACGTGGTTGAGAAGTCCACAGTGTGGGGGGCTGTGTGTTAGAGGGACAGGAGCCTGCGACAGAACCCTGGATACCATACCCCTGTACAGAATAGATGAGAGGATCCCAGAAAGAGATTCTGTTTGTCCAGGGTGGCTTTTATGTTCAGTCCCTTCATCATCCCTGTGGCATGTGAGTTACTGACATCCTTTTTCTGCTCAGGATGCCTGGTGCAGAGCTTGGTGCAGGTGTAGGAGAGAACCACCTTTTTTTTGCTTCCTGAGCAAATGTTACAGGGAGTTCTCAAGAATTTGAACAGGACTTAGGTGGAGAAATTTGCAAAACTTCAAACCTGGGACTGACTGCTCAAGACAGGTCATGAAGGTGCGTTATGGTACAGTGGCCAAGGTCAGGCTGAAGTACCTGGGAGAGTGGGTGTCATGAAGACATGGGGATGGAAAAGAACCCAAAGCTCTCACTTCACCTGTACATCCCATGGACCTCTAACCACAGGGAGGAAGAGCTGTAGGTTCTCTCTCATTCACATCAGGCTTTGTGGGGGAGACTGCATTCTGGTCACTGTCCCCCACCCTTATATCCTCTTCTTGCTGTCTGTCATGGGGTGTGGGCTGAGAGGACCCACCCAAACTCTCAGGGCCTGGGGGTGAGGCAGCTGGGAACTGAGCCCTGACTAGACCAGCAGCTTCTTTTCAGATGTCATCACACTGTGGACTCCAGGGACAGGCTCACAGTGCCCCTGCTTCTCAGCCCTGGTCCCCTGACAGAGATGAGGGGTAGGATCCCAGAACACAGCTAACCCTACTTATTTTTCTTTAATTTTTTTCATGTTATATAAGTCATCATACAGTACATCCTTAGTTTTTGATGTAGTGTTCCAAGATTCGTTGTTTGCATATAACACCCAGTGTTGCATGCAATATGTGCCCTCCTTAATACCCATCACCGGCCCATCCCAATCCCCTCTGAAGCCCTGAGTTTGTTTCCCAGAGTCCATAGTCTCTCATGGTTCATTTCCTCTTCTGTTTACCACCCTTCATTCTTCCTTTCCTTCTCCTACCGATCTTCCTGCTATTTCTTATGTTCTATAAATGAGTGAAACCATATGATAATAGTCTTCTCTGCTTAACTTATTTCACTTAGCATAATCTCCTCCAGTCTCGTCTATGTTGCTGCAATTGTTGGGTAATCGTTCTTTCTGATGGCTGAGTAATATTCCATTGTATATATGGACCACATCTTCTTAATTCACTCACTATGTCTGTATCTTTGGGGTAAATACCCAGTAGTACAATGGCTGGATTATAGGGTAGCTCAATCTTTCATTTTTAAGGGACCTCTACACTGTTTTCCAAAGTGGCTGTACCAACTTGCTTTCCCACCAACAGTGAAAGAGGGATCCCTATTCTCCACATCCTCTCCAACACTTGTTTCCTGCCTTGTCAATTTTTTACCATTCTAAGTGGCATAAGGTGGTATCTCAATGTGGTTTTGATTTCAATTTCCCCAATGACGAATGATTTTGAACATTTTTTCATGTGTCTGTTAGCCATTTGTATGTCTTCATTTGAAAAGTACCTGTTCACATCTTCTGCCCGTTTTTTGATTTGTTTATTTGTTTCTCATGTATTGAGTTTGAGAAGTTCTTTGTATATCTTGGATACCAGTCTTTTATCTGTAGTGTCATTTGCAAATATCTTCTCCCATTCTGTTGGCTGCCACTTAGTTCTTTTGACTGTTTCCTTGGCTGTGCAGAAGCCTTTTATCTTGATGAAGTCCCACAAGTTCATTTTTTCTCCGGTTTTCTTGCCTTTGGAGATGTGTCATGAAAAAGTTTGCTGTGGCTGATGTCATAGAGGTTGCTGCCTATGTTCTCCTCTAGGATTTTGATGGATTCCTGTCTCACATTTAGGCCTTTCATCCATTTGGAGTTTGTCTTTGTGTATGGTGTGAGAGAGTGGTCAAGTTTCATTCTTTTGCATGTAGCTGTCCAATGTTCTCAGCGTCATTTATTGAAGAGACTGTCTTTTTTCCACTGGATGTTTTTTCCTGCTTTGTCAAAGATCAGTTGTCGAAGGAGCCGAGGGTCTATTTCTGCATTCTCTCTTCTGTTCCATTGGTCTATGTGTCTGTTTTTGTGCCAGTACCATGCTGTCTTTGTGATCACAGCTTTGTAGTACAGCTTGAAATCCAGCATTGTGATGCCCCCAGCTTTGTTTTTCCTTTTCAACACTTCCTTGGTGATTCGGGGCCTTTTCTGATTCCACACAAATTTAAGGGCTATTTGTTCCAGCTCTTTTTTTTTAAAGATTTTTTTAATTTATTTGACAGAGAGAGAGAGACAGGCAGCGAGAGAGGGAACACAAGCAGGAGGAGTGGGAGAGGAAGAAGCAGGCTCCCAGGGGAGGATCCTGATGTGGGGCTTGATTCCCGAATGCCAGGATCACGCCCTAAGTTGAAGGCAGACATTTAAAGAATGAGCCACCCAGGCTCCCCTGTTCCTGCTCTTTGAAAAATATCATTGGTATTTTGATCGGGATGGCATTGAAAGTGTAGATTGCTCTGGGTAGCATAGACATTTTAACTATGTTTATTCTTCCGATCCATGAGCATGGAATATTTTTCCATCTTTTTGTGTCTCTTTCAATGTCTTTCATGAGTGATTTGTAGTTTCCAGAATATGTATCCTTAAATCTCTGGTTAAGTTAATTCTGAGATAACGTATGATTTTTGGTGGTATTGTAAATTGAAAGGATTCCATAATTTCTCTTTCTTCAGTCTCATTGTTCATGTATAGAAATACAACTGATTTCTGAGCATTGATTTTGTATCCCGCCACATTAATGAACTGCTCTATAAGTTCTAGTAATTTGGAGCTGGGGTCTTTTGGGTTTTCCATATAGAGTATCATGTAATCTGTGAAGAGACAAAGTTTGACTTCTTCTTTGCCAATTTGGATACGTTTTATCTTTTTTGTTGTTGTTGTTGTCTGATTGCTGTTGCAAGGACTTCTAGTACTATGTTGAACAATAATGGCGAGAGTGGGCACCCTTGTCATATTCCTGATCTTAAGAGAAAGGCTTTCAGCTTTTCCCCATTGAGAATGATATTTGCTATGGGCTTTTCATAGATGGTTTTTATGAAATTGAGGAATGTACCATCTATCCCTACCCACTGAAGGGTTTTAATCAGGAAAGGATGCTGTATTTGTTCAAATGCTTTTTCTGCATCAATTGAAAGGATCATATGGTTCTTGTCTTTTCTCTTATTAATGTGATCTACCACACTGATTGATTTGCAAATGAACTACCTTGCACCCCAGGGATGAATCCCATTGGTCATGATGAATAATCCTTTAAACGTACTGTTGGATCCTATTATCTAGGATTTTGTTGTGAATTTTGGCATCTATATTCATCAGGGATATTGGTCTGTAATTCTCCTTTTTGGAGGGGTCTTTGCCTGGTGTGGGGATCAAGGTAAAAATGGCCTCATAGAATGAGTTTGGTAGTTACCCTTCTGTTTCTATTTTTTGAAACAGCTTCAGGATAATAGGTATTATTTCTTCTCTGAAAGTTTGGGAGAATTCCCCAGGGAATCTATTGGGCCCTGGACTCTTGTTTTTGATCACTGCTTCAATCTCTTCATAATTAATTTGTCTGTTTAAATAATCAATTTCTTTCTCTTTCAGACTTGGTAGTTTATAGGTTTCCAGGAAGGCATCCATTTCTGCCAGGTTGTTTAATTTATTGGCATAGAGTTGTTGATAATAGTTTCAAAGAATGTTTCTATTTCCTTGATGTTAGTTGTGATCTCTCTCCTTTCATTAATAATTTTTATTAATTTGGGTGGGAGTTAAGATGGTGGAGAAGTAGGGGTCCCCTTTTTCAACTGGTCCCCTGAGTCAAGCTGGATAGGTACCAGACCATCCTGAACACCCACTGAATCAGCCTGAGATGCAGAAAGATACATCTGGATACAAAGAGGGGAGCCATGAATCAGCACACAGATATCGGAAGATAAACAGAAGGGGAAGGGACCTGCCATGTTCGGGTGCCAGGAAGCAGTAGCCACCTGCACTGGGGAGCAGGCTGACTCACGGACCGGCCCCTGTGAGAGAACAGACTGAGACCGTGAGCCAGGGAATGTGTGCGACCAGTCTGAAAACCAGAGCTCCAGAGTGTGTGAACCACACTGAATCAGAGCTCTGGAATGCAAGGGGACACTGGCGGCTGGCAGCTAGCGGTGTTAGAAACACAAAGGACAGAGACGCGCCAGCCCTGGAAGTGAGGGCAGGGACGCCGGGTGTGGCGCACACATCCCGGGACACTGCAGGGTTGAGCAGCACCAACAGTAACAGAGTTAAAGTGGCCAGAACACCAGTGGAGAACGGGCCGCAATCCCTCTGTTCTGTGACAATGCAGCCTCTGCTGCTCTGACTCTCAGAAGAGGCACAGCAGACCGCCAGGGAAAGCCGCCAGAGAACAAAAGCCTGGAAATACCAGCTCAGAGAGTGCCCATCCCCATCCCCCCTCGCAGGGGACATGGAGACTCTACCCAAACAGGGTTGCCTGAGTATCGGTGCGGCAGGCCCCTCCCCCAGAACACAGAAGGCAAGGCTGAAAAATCAAGAAGCCCACAACCCAGGGCGCCTGGGTGGCGCAGTCATTGAGCGCCTGTCTTCGGCTTAGGGCGTGATCCCGGGCATTCGGGAAAGGAGTCCCTCATCGGGCTCCTCCGCTGGGAGCCTGCTTCTTCCTCTCCCACTCCCCTGCTTCTGTTCCTGTTCTTGCTGACTGTCTGTCTGTCTCTCTCTCAGATAAATAAATAAATAAAATCTTTAAAGAAGAAGCCCACATCCCTAAGATCCCTATAAAACAAGGGGCACGGCCTGGGACCCACTCAATAATTTGGGCTCTGGACAACCCCGCATCCTCTCCTCATCAGAATGACAAGGAGAAGCCCCCACCCCCAGCAAAGAAAAGATAGTGAGTCTGTGGCCTCTGCCACAGAAATAATGGATATGGATGTAACCAAATTATCAGAAGTGGAATTCAGAGTAACGATGGTCAAAATGATGAGTAGAATTGAAAAAAGTATTAACGAAAAGGTTACTGAGAATATAGAATCCCTACATAAATGAGAGCGAATCTGACAGAAATTAAAAATACTATGAGCCAAATGCAGGCAAAACTAGAGGCTCTGACAGCCAGGGTCATAGAAGCAGAGGAACGGGTTAGTGAATTGGAGGATGGGTTAATAGAGGAAAAAACGAAAATAGAAGCTGCTTTTAAAAAAACCCAAGCCCACGAATGTAGGTTATGGGAGATTACTGACTCAATGAAACGATCCAATGTTAGAATCATTGGCATCCCCGAGGGGGTGGAGAAAAACAGAGGTCTAGAAGAGATATTTGAACAAATTGTAGCTGAAAACTTCCCTAATCTAGCGAGGGAAACAAACATTCATGTCCAAGAGGCAGAGAGGACCCCTCCCAAGCTCAACCACGACAAACCTACGCCACGTCACGTATAGTGCATTTCGCAAATATTAGAGCCAAGGATACAGTATTGAAAGCGGCCAGGGCAAAGAAATTCTCACGTACCAAGGCAAAGGCATCAGAATTACGTCAGACATGTCTACACAGACCTGGAATGAGAGAAAGGGTTGGGGGAGCATTTTTAAAGCTATTTCAGAGAAAAACATGCAGCCAAGGATCCTTTATCCAGCAAGGCTGTCATTCAGAATTGATGGAGAAATAAAGACATTTCAGAATCGCCAGTCATTAACCAATTTCATAACCACTAAACCAGCCCTACAGGAGATATTAAGGGGGGTTCTATAAAGGTAAAAAGGCCCCAAGAGTGATACAAAACAGAAAGTCACAGCCAATACAAACAAAGACTTTACTGGCAACATGGCATCATTAAAATCATATCTCTCAGTACTCAGTCTTAATGTGAATGGCTTAAATTCTCCCTTACAACACCACAGGGTTGCAGATTGGATAAAAAGAAATGACCCATCCATTTGCTGTCTACAAGAGACTCATTTCGAACCCAAAGATGCATTCAGACTGAGAGTAAGGGGATGGAGTACCATCTTTCATGCAAATGGACCTCAAAAGAAAGCTGGGGTAGCAAATCTCATATCAGATAAATTGGATTTTAAACTACAGACTATAGTTAGAGACGCAGAAGGGCACTATATTATTCTTAAAGGAAGTATTCAACAAGTGGATATGACAATTATAAATATATATGCCCCCAACAGGGGAGCAGCAAGATACACAAGCCAACTCTTAACCAGAATAAAGAGACATATAAATAAAAATACATTAATAGTAGGGGACCTCAACACTCCACTCTCAGAAATAGACAGAACACCCTGGCAAAAACTAAGCAAAGAATCAAAGGCTTTGAATGCCATACTTGATGAGTTGGACCTCATAGATATATATAGAACACTACACCCCAGAACCAAAGAATACTCATTCTATTCTAATGCCCATGGAACATTCTCAAGAATAGAGCATGTTCTGGGACACAAACCAAGTCTCAACCGAAACCAAAAGATTAAAATTATCCCCTGCATATTCTCAGATGACAACGCTCTGAAATTGGAACTCAACCACAAGGAAAAATTTGGAAGAAACTCAAACACTTGGAGACTAAGAACCATCCTGCTCAGGAACGACTCGATAAACCAGGAAATCAAAAATCAAATTAAACAATTTATGGAGACCAATGAGAATGAAAATACAACAGTCCAAAACCTATGGGATACTGCAAAGGCAGTCCTAAGGGGGAAATACATAGCCATCCAAGCCTCACTCAAAAGAATAGAAAAATCTAAAATGCAGTTTTTATATTCTCACCTCAAGAAGCTGGAACAGCAACAGAAGGACAGATCTAATCCATGCACGAGGAAGCAGTTGACCAAAATTAGAGCTGAAATCAATCAATCAGAAACCAGAAGTACAGTAGAGCAAATCAACAGGACTAGAAGCTGGTTCTTTGAGAGAATCAATAAAATTGACAGACCACTGGCAAGACTTATCCAAAAGAAAAGAGAAAGGACCCAGATTATTAAAATTATGAATGAAAAAGGAGAGGTCACGATGAACACCATTGGAATTGGAAGGATTACTAGAAATTTTTATCAACACCTACATGCCAAAAAACTAAGCAATCTGGAAGAGATGGAATCCTTCCTGGAAACCTATAAACTACCAAGATTGAAACAGGAAGAAATTGATTTCTTTTTTTTTAAGATTTTATTTATTTATTTGACAGAGATAGAGAGAGCCAGCGAGAGAGGGAACACAAGCAGAGGGAGTGGGAGAGGAAGAAGCAGGCTCATAGTGGAGGAGCCTGATGTGGGGCCCGATCCCATAACACCAGGATCACGCCCTGAGCCGAAGGCGGACGCTTAAATGCTGTGCCACCCAGGCGCCCCGAAATTGATTTCTTAAACAGGCCAATTAATTATGAAGAAATTGAGCCAGTGATAAACAACCTACCAAATAACAAAACTCCAGGCCCAGACGGTTTTCCTGGGGAATTCTACCAAACATTCAAAGAAGAAATAATACCTATTCTCCTAAAGCTATTTCAAAAAATAGAAACAGAAGGAAAGCTACCAAACTCATTCTATGAGGCCAATATTACCTTGATCCCCAAACCAGGCAAAGACCCCCTCAAAAAGGAGAATTACAGACCGATTTCCCTAATGAATATGGACGCCAAAATCCTCAACAAGATACTTGCTAATAGAATCCAACAGTACATTAAAAGGATTACCCATCACAGTCAAGTGGGATTCATACCTGGGATGCAAGCGTGGTTCAATATTCGCAAATCAATCAGCGTGATACATCATATCAACAAGAAAAGACTCAGGAACCATATGATCCTCTCAATTGATGCAGAAAAAGCATTTGACAAAATACAGCATCCTTTCCTGATTAAAACCCTTCAGAGTGTAGGAATAGGGGGTACATTTCTCAATCTCATAAAAGCCATCTATGAAAAGCCTCTTGCAAACATTATTCTCAATGGGGAAAAGCTGGAAGCCTTCCCCTTAAGATCAGGAACTCGACTAGGATGCCCACTCTCACCACTATTATTCAACATAGTACTAGAAGTCCTTGCAACAGCAATCAGACGACAAAAAGGGATCAAAGGTATTCAAATCAGCAAAGAAGAAGTCAAAATGTCTCTCTTCGCAGATGACATGATACTCTATATGGAAAACCCAAAAGAATCCACTCCCAAACTATTAGAAGTCATAGAGCAATTCAGTAATGTGGCGGGATACAAAATAAATGCTCAGAAATCAGTTGCATTTCTATACACGAATAACGAGACCGAAGAAAGAGAAATTAGGGAATCCATTCCATTTACAATAGCACCAAAAACCATACGTTACCTTGGAATTAACTTAACCAGAGACGTAAAGGACCTATATTCTAGAAACTATAAATCACTCTTGAAAGACATTGAAGAAGACACAAAAAGATGGAAAGATATTCCATGCTCATGGATCCGAAGAATTAACATAGTTAAAATGTCCATGCTACCCAGAGCATTCAACTCTTTCAATGCTCTCCCGATCAAAATACCGAGGACATTTTTCAAAGAACTGGAACAAATAGTCCTTAAATTTGTATGGAAACAGAAAAGGCCCTGAATCTCCAAGGAACTGTTGAAAAGGAAAAACAAAGCTGGGGTATCACAATGCCAGATTTCGAGCTGTACTACAAAGCTGTGATCACAAAGACAGCATGGTACTGGCACAAAACCAGGCACATAGACCAATGGAACAGAAGAGAGAGCCCAGAAATGGACCCTCGGCTCTTTGGGGAACTAATATTTGATAAAGCAGGAAAAAACATCTGGTGGGAAAAAGACAGTCTCTTCAATAAATGGTGCTGGGAAAATTGGACAGCTACATGCAAAAGAATGAAATATGACCACTATCTCACACCATACACAAAAACAAACTCCAAATGGATGAAAGACCTCGATGTGAGACAGGAATCCATCAAAATTCTAGAGGAGAACATAGGCAGCAACCTCTACGACATCAGCCAAAGCAACCTTTTTCATGATACATCCCCAAAGGCAAGAGAAACAAAAGATAAAATGAATTTATGGGACTTAATCAAGATTAAAAGTTTCTGCACAGCCAAGGAAACAGTCAGAAAACTAAGAGGGAGCCCACGGAATGGGAGGAGATATTTGCAAATGACACTACAGATAAAGGACTGGCATCCAAGATCTACAAAGAACTTCTCAAACTCAATACACGAGAAACAAATAAACAAATCAAAAAATGGGCAGAAGATATGAACAGGCACTTTTCCAATGAAGACATACAAATGGCTAACAGACACATGAAAAAATGTTCAAAATCATTAGCCATCAAGGGAATTCAAATCAAAACCACACTGAGATACCAACTTACACCAGTTAGAATGGCAAAAATAGACAAGGCAAGAAACAACAATTGTTTGAGGCGATGTGGAGAAAGGGGATCCCTCCTACATTGTTGGTGGGAATGCAAGTTGGTACAGCCACTCTGGAAAACAGTGTGGAGGTCCCTTAAAAAGTTAAAAATTGAGCTACCCTATGGTCCAGCCATTGTACTACTGGGTGTTTACCCCAAAGATACAGACGTAGTGAAGAGAAGGGCCATATGCACCCCAATGTTCATAGCAGCAATGTCCAGAATACCTAAATCATGGAAGGAGCCGAGTTGCCCTTCAACAGATGACTGGATTAAGAAGTTGTGGTCCATATATACAATGGAATATTACTCAGCTATCAGAAAGAACGAGTTCTCAACATTTGCTGCAACATGGATGGCACTGGAGGAGATAATGCTAAGTGAAATAAGTCAAGCAGAGAAAGACAACTATCATATGATTTCTCTCATCTATGGAACATAAGAACTAGGAAGATCGGTAGGAGAAGAAAGGGATAAAGAAAGGGGGGGTAATCAGAAGGGGGAATGAAACATGAGAGACTATGGACTATGAGAAACAAACTGAGAGCCTCAGAGGGGAGGGGGGTGGGGGAATGGGATAGACCGGTGATGGGTAGTAAGGAGGGCACGTATCTCATGGTGCACTGGGTGTTATACGCAACTAATGAATCATCGAGCCTTACATCGGAAACCGGGGATGTACTGTATGGTGACTAACATAATATAATAAAAAATCATTAAAAAAATAAATTTGCTAATCTAAAGAATACTAGCATAGCAAATAGTTCACACTTGCTTACTACTTAGTTTTCACTAGAAATGAAGGTTTCTAAGAGTAAAGAATTCTAACAAATACAGTTCAAACTACTAGAAATAATAAGGAAAACAACTCTGTGTGACAGGAAAATAAGATATGTGATTTGGGGGGTAGTATGAGAAATAGGAATACATATTTTGTTGAGGGAAAAGAAATATAATTTTGTCCTGAAGTGAGGCTGGAATATGGAAGAAAGAAAACTTGGCTCAAAATCTAAACGTATAAGAGAAAGTTGTAGTAGGTTTTTGGAAAATGAATCTGGAAATGATTTTTTAAAATATTATATTTTTGTTTGTTTATGTATTTATGTATGTATGTATGTATGTATGCATTTATTTATTTTAGAAAGAGAGAGAGAGGAAGCACAAGCCAGGGGGAGCCAGAGGGAGAAATCTCAAGCAGACTCCATGCTAAGCACAGAGCCAGATGCAGAGCTCGATCCCATGACCATGAGATCATGACCTGAGCTGAAATCAAGAGTCAGAAGCTTAGCTGACCGAACCACCCAGGTGCCTTGGAAATGAATTTATGTGTGATCAATACTGGTTAAAATTCAGATAAATTAAACTGAACAAATGAGATTTAATATCAAAATACATGGATGCAAAATTAAAATTTTGTTTTCTCTTGGTTAAAAGGACAAAATTTTCTTGAAATATTGGTCTGCTCTCACACACACAAAAAAAGGTAAACAGAAGTTTTATGCGCTTTTTAAATTATCTGCCTAGAAAAAAAAACACTTTGTGTTTTGCCAAAAATTCCCTATCTTGATCAGGATATTGATTCATTGAGAAAATTTCGATTATTAATATAAAAAGACATACAATTTTCTGATGTCTATGTAGCTTTCTGTATTTGCCTTGGGTATATGTCTGTAATGTGTGTCACCACAATAACCACATTTCCTTGTCAATGGTGATGTAATGAACTCTAATCACCTCTTTAGCCATGGCCACTTTAAAAGTCTTGTCATGTAGAGGGGGAGGAGTTAAGATGGAGGAGGAGTAGGGGACCCCTATTTCAGCTGGTCCCCTGAGTTGAACTGGATAAGTACTAGACCATCCTGAAAACCCACAGAATCAGCCTAAGACGTAGGAAGATACATCTTGATCTCTACAAATGAACATCTCCAGCACTGAGTATTGAGGTATGAAGCGGGGAGCTGTGAATACCTGCACAGATATCGGAAGATAAATGGAAGGGGGAGGGAGCCGCCACATTTGGGTGCTGGGAAGCAGTAGCCAATAGCCACCTGCACTGGGGAGCGGGCTGGACTTGCAGACTGGCACCCGTGAGAGAGCAGACTGAGACCTGGAGCCTGGGAATGCACGTGCAACCAGACTGAAAACCAGCTCTCCGGAGCACCCCCGAACCATGCTGAAACAGGGAGCTCAGGAGCACGCACAGGGATGACTGGCGCTGGCGGTGTTAGAAACACAAAGGACAGGGGCGCCTGGGTAGCGCAGTCATTAAGTGTCTGCCTTCAGCTTAGGGAGTGATCCTGGCATTCCAGGATCGAGTCCCACATCGGGCTCCTCGGCTGGGAGCCTGCTTCTTCCTCTCCCTCCCCCCTGCTGTGTTCCCTCTCTCACTGGCTGTCTCTCTGTCACATAAATAAATAAAATCTTAAAAAAAAAAAAAGAAACACAAAGGGCAGAGACATGCTGGCCCTGGAAGTGAGGGCTGGGATGCTGGCTGTGGGGTGCACAACATGGGACACTGCAGGGTTTTTAGCAGCACCAACAGAAACAGAGTTAAAAGGCCAGGAGAGCACAGTAGAGAGCAGACTGCCATCTCTCTGTTGTAAGACAGAGGCTAGGATTCAGCCACTGCTGCTCTGACTCTCAGAAGAGCCACAGAAAAACACCAGGGAAACCTGCCAGAGAACGAAAGCCCGGAAATACCAGCTTACATTGTGCCGATCCTGTCCCCCCTGACAGGGGAGAGGGAGACTACCCAAACAGGGTTGCCTGAGTATCAGCACAGCAGGTGCCTCTCCCAGACGGCAGGCTAAAAAATCAAGAAGACCACATCCCTAAGGTCCCTATAAAACAAGAGCACACTGCCTGGGTCCTGGTCAATAATTTTGGCTCTGGGCAACCCAGCAACCTCTCCTCATCAGAATGATGAGAAGAATAAATTCTCCCCAGCAAAGAAAATATAATGAGTCTGTGGCCTCTGCCACAGAACTGATGGATATGGATATTAACCAAATTATCAGAATACAGTTCAGAGTATGGTCAAGATAATGTGTAGACTTGAAAAAATTTTTAACGAGAATATAGAATCTCTAAGGGTGGAAATGAGAGCGAATCTGGCAGAAATTAAAAATGCTATGAAACAAGTGCAGTCAAAATTAGATGTTCTGATTGCCAGGGTAAATGAGGCAGAAGATGAATTAGTGAATTGGAGGATGGGATGGTAGAAGAGAAAGCTAAAACATAAACTTGGCTCAAAAAAATTCAATCTCAAGAATGTAGGTTATGGGACATTACTGACTCAATGAAACGTTCCAGTGTCAGAATCATTGGCATCCCCAAGGGGGTGGAGAAAGAGAGAGGTTTAGAAGAGATATTTGAACAAATGGTAGCTGACAACATCCCTAATCTAGCAAAGGAAACAAGCATTCCTGCCCAAGAGGCAGTGAGGACCCCTCCCAAGCTCAACCACGACAAGCCTACGCCACCTCACGTATAGTGCAATTCGCAAATATTAGATCCAAGGATACAGTATTGAAAGCGGCCAGGGCAAAGAAATTTCTCACGTACCAAGGCAAGGGTATCAGAATTAGGTCAGACCTGTCTACACAGACCTGGAATGAGAGAAAAGGTTGGAGGGGCATTTTTAAAGCTCTTTCATAGAAAAACATGTAGCCAAGGATCCTTTATCCAGCAAGGCTGTCATTCAGAATTGATGGAGAAATAAAGACCTTCCAGAATCACCAGTCATTGACCAATGTTGTGACCATGAAACCAGCCCTACAGGAGATATTAAGGGGGTTCTATAAAAGTAAAAAGGCCCCAAGAGTGATACAGAACAGAAAGTCACAATTGATAGAAACAAAGACTTTACTGGCAACATGACACCATTAAAATAATCTCTCAATACTCAGTCTCAATGTAAATGGCCTAAATGCTCCCATATTGCCACAGGGTTGCAGATTGGATAAAAAGACATGACCCATCCATTTGCTGTCTGCAAGAGACTCATTTTGAACCTAAAGATACATTCAGATTGAAAGTAAAGGGATGGAATACCATCTTTCACGCCAGTGGACCTCAAAAGAAAGCTGGGGTAGCAATTCTCATATCAGACAGATTCAATTTTAAACTAAAGACAATAGCGGCGCCTGGGTAGGGCAGTCGTTAAGCGTCTGCCTTTGGTTCAGGGTGTGATCCCAGCATTCTGGGATTGAGTCCCACATCGGGCTCCTCGGCTAGGAGCCTGCTTCTTCCTCTCCCTCTCCCCTGCTGAGTTCTCTCTTTTGCTGGCTGTCTCTCTGTCACATAAATAAATAAAATCTAAAAAAAAATAAATAAACTAAAGACTATAGTTAGAGATACAGAAGGGCACTATATTATTCTTAAAGGATGTACCCAAGAAGTGGATATGACAATTATAAATACCTATGCCCCCAACAGGGGAGCAGCAAGATACACAAGCCAACTCTTAACCAGAGTAAAGACACATATACATAAAAATACGTTAATAGTAGGGGAGCTCAACACTCCACTATCGGCAATAGGAAGATCACCTAAGCAGGAAATGAACAAAGAAACAAGAGCTTTGAATGCCATTCTCAACAAGTTGGACCTCATAGATATATATAGAACACTACACCCCAGAACCAAAGAATACTCATTCTATTCTGATACCCATGGAACATTCTCAAGAATAGACCATGTTCTGGGTCACAAAACAGGCCTCAACCGATACCAAAAGACTGAAATCATTCCCTGCATATCCTTAGACCACAATGCTTTGAAATTGGAACTCAACCACAAGGAAAAATTTGAAACACTTGGAGACTAAGAACCATCCTGCTCAAGAATGATTCAATAAACCAGGAAATCAAAAATCAATTTAAACAATATATGGAGACCAATGAGAATGAAAACACAATGGTCCAAAACTTATGGGACACTGCAAAGGCAGTCCTAAGGGGAAAATACATAGCCATCCAAGCCTCACTCAAAAGAATAGTAAATCTAAAATGCAGTTTTTATATTCTCACCTCAAGAGGCTGGAACAGGAACAGAGGAACAGGCCTAATCCACACACGAGAAAGCAGTTGATCAAGATTAGAGCAGAGATCAATGAATTAGAAACCAGGAGCACAGTAGAGCAGATCAACAGAACTAGAAGCTGGTTCTTTGAAAGAATAAATAAAATTGACAAACCACTGGCAAGACTTATCCAAAAGAATAGAGAAAGGACCCAAATTAATAAAATTATGAATGAAAAGGGAAAGGTCACAACCAACACCAATGAAATTGGAAGGATTATTAGAAACTTCTCGGGGCGCCTGGGTGGCACAGTGGTTAAGCGTCTGCCTTCAGCTCAGGGCGTGATCCCGGCGTTCTGGGATCGAGCCCCACATCAGGCTCCTCCGCTATGAGCCTGCTTCTTCCTCTGCCACTCCCCTTGCTTGTGTTCCCTCTCTCGCTGGCTGTCTCTGTCTCTGTCAAATAAATAAATAAAATCTTAAAAAAAAAAGAAACTTTTCTCAACAGCTTTATGCCAATAAATTACTTAATCTGGAAGAGATGGAGGTCTTCCTGGAAACCTATAAACTACCAAGACTGAAAGAGGAAGAAATGGATTTTTTAAACAGACCAATTATTTATGAAGAGTTCAAAACAGTGATTAAAAACCTTCCAAAAAACAAAACCCCAGGGCTTGATGGTTTTCCCAGGGAATTCTACCAAACATTCAAAGAAGAAATAATACCTATTCTCCTAAAGCTATTTCAAAAAATAGAAACAGAAGGAAAGCTACCCAACTCATTCTATGAGGCCAATATTACCTTGATCACCAAACCAAGCAAAGACCCCAACAAAAGGAGAATTACAGACTGATTTCCCTAATGCATATGGATACCAAAATTCTCAACAAGATCCTTGCTAATAGAATCCAACTGTACATTAAAAGGATTATCCATCATGTTCAAGTGGGATTCATGCCTGGGATTCAAGGGTGGTTCATGCAAATCTATCAATGTGATAGATTATATCAACAAGAAAAAAGCCAAGAATTATATAATCCTCTCAATAGATGCAGAAAAAGCATTTGACAAAATATAGCATCCTTTCCTGATTAAAACCCTTCAGAGTGTAGGGATAGAATGTAGAGAATAGAGATTCCTCAATCTCATAAAAACCGTCTATGAAAAGCCTACAGCAAATATAATTCTCAATGGGGAAAAGCTGGAAGCCTTTCCCTTAAGATCAGGAACATGACAAGGATGCCCACTCTCACCATTATTATTCAACATAGTACTAGAAGTCCTTGCTACAGCAATCACACAACAAAAAGGGATAAAAGGTATCCAAATTGGCAAAGAAGAAGTCAAACTGTATCTCTTCACAGATGACATGATACTCTATATGGAAACCCAAAAGAATCCACTCCCAAACTACTAGAAATTATAGAGCAATTCAGTAATGTGGCAGGATACAAAATCAATGCTCACAAATCAGTTGCATTTCTATACACGAATAATGAGACTGAGGAAAGAAAAATTAGAGAATCCATCCCATTTACAATAGCACCAAAAACCATACGTTACCTTGGAATTCACTTAACCAGGGACGTAAAGGATCTATATTCTAGAAACTATAAATCACTCTTGAAAGACATTGAAGAAGACACAAAAAGATGGAAAGATATTCCATGCTCATGGATCAGAAGAATTAACATAGTTAAAATGTCCATGCTACCCAGAGCAATCTACACTTTCAATGCTATCCCGATCAAAATACCAAAGACATTTTTCAAAGAACTGGAACAAACAGCCCTTAAATTTGTGTGGACCCAGAAAAGGCCCCGAATCGCCAAGGAACTGTTGAAAAGGAAAAACGAAGCTGGGGGGTATCACGTTGCCGGATTTCAAGCTATACTACAAAGCTGTGATCACAAAGACAGCATGGTACTGGCACAAAAACAGACACATAGACCAATGGAACAGAATAGAGAACCCAGAAATGGACCCTTGGCTCTTTGGGCAACTAATATTTGATGAAACAGGGGAAAAAATCCAGTGGAAGAAAAGACAGTCTCTTCAATAAATGGTGCTGGGAAAATTGGACAGCTACATGCACAAGAATGAAACGTGACCACTCTCTCACACCATACACAAAGACAAACTCTAAATGGATGAAAGACCTCGATGTGAGACAGGAATCCATCAAAATCCTAGAGGAGAACATAGGCTGCAACGTCCTTGACATTGGCCACGGCAACTTTTTTCATGACACATCTCCAAAGGCAAGAGAAACAAAAGAAAATATGAACTTGTGGCACTTCATCAAGATAAAAAGCTCTGCACAGCCAAGGAAACAGTCAGTAAAACTAAGAGGCAGCCCATGGAATGGGAGAAGATGTTTGCAAATGACACTACAGATAAAGACTGGTATCCAAAACCTACAAGAACTTCTCAAACTCAATACAGGAGAAACAAATAATCAAATCAAAAAAATGGGCAGAAGATATGAACAGACACTTTTCCAATGAAGACATGCAAATGGCTAACAGACACATGGAAAATGTTCATAATCATTAGCCATCAGGGAAATTCAAATCGAAACCACATTGAGATACCACCCTACACCAGTTAGAATGGCAAAAATTGACAAGGCAGGAAACAAGTGTTGGAGAGGATGTGGAGAAAGGGGATCCCTCCTACATTGTTGGTGGGAATGCAAGTTGGTACAGCCACTCTGGAAAACAGTGTGGAGGTTCCTTCAAAACTTAAAAATTGAACGACCCCGTGATCCAGCCATTTCACTACTGGGTATTTACCCCAAAGATACAGATGTAGTGAAGAGAAGGGCCATATGCACCCAATGTTCATACCAGCATTGTCCACAATAGCCAAATTGTGGAAGGAGCTGAGATGCCCTTCAATAGATGACTGGATTAAGAAGATGTGGTCCATATATACAATGGAATATTACTCAGCCATCAAAAAGAACGATTTCTCAACATTTGCTGCAACATGGATGGAACTGGAGAAGATAATGTTAAGTGAAATAAATCAAGCAGAGAAAGACTATTATCATATGGTTTCACTCATTTATGGAACATAAGAAGTAGGAAGATCGGTAGGAAAAGAAAGGGATAATGAAAGGGGGTAAACAGAACAGGGAATGAACCATGAGAGACTATGGACTCTGGGAAACAAATTGAGGGCTTCAGAGAGAGGGGGTGGGGGAATGGGATAGACTGGTATGGGTAGTAAGAAGGGCACGTATTGCATGGTGCAGTGCTTGTTATACGCAAGTAATGAATCATGAAACTTTACATCAAAAACTAGGGATGTACTGTATGGTGATTAACATAATATAATAAAAAATTTTATTATAAGAAAAAAAGAAAGGCAATAGTAGGTTATTTGAAAGGCTAATAAAAATGATAAACTTCTCAGGGGAAAAAAGTAATGATGTACTATATTTTGGCTAATTGAAGTAAACAAACAAATAAATAATCAATAAATCAATCAATCAATAATTTTTTTTCTTTTTAAAAATATTTTTCCTTTTCATCTAGTTCCTTATTTGATCACGTATTTCTTTTTAGGTCTTTTTCTTATGTTCATTTTTACATTTACATTTAATAGATACATTCTTTCTTTTGGGGGGGTCCATTCACTGTATACAATTTTATTTTTGTATGTATTTAACTTTTGCTTTCTTTTCAGGTTTGGTATTTGGTGTCTTCTAACAAACAGACCAAAATTCACCCAGGACAACATGAATCACCCTGTTTGTTCACCTGGGAGATTATATTCTCTCCCCCTGACACCTTTTTTTTTTCTTTTTCTATTCTTTTTTGGTTGTTTTTCTCTTCTTGTTCTTGTCCAGTATTTCACTTGAGTCATTGTTGGCATTTTTCATTTGATTTACTTGTTCATGCATTCTTCTCTGGGTGAAATGACTAGAAGGAGGAATCCATAGCAAAGGAAGGAATCAGTGGTAATATTCTCTACCACAGATCTAATTGATATGGATATAAGGAAACTGTCAGAGCTGGAATTAAGAATAACAATTATAGAGTTACTAGCCAGGCTTGAAAAAATAATAAGAGACACTAGAGCATCTCTTAGTGAAGAAATAAAATCTAAGTAGATTGAAGTTAAAAATGGTTCAAGTAAGACACATTCTAAATTGGATGCTCTAACAGCTAGGGCAAGTGAGGCAGAAAAGAGAGTTAGTGACATAGAAGACAAGTTGATGAAAAGTAAGGAAGCTGGGAAAAAGAGAGAAAAACAATTAATGGAACCTGAAGCGTGGCTTTGAAAAACCAGCAATACCATGAAGTGAAACTATATTAGAATTATTGGGGTCCTAGAGCAGAAGAAAGAGAGAGGGGGACAGAAGGTATATTGGATCAAATCATACCTGATAACTTCCCTAATCTGGGGAAAAACAGGCATTCAAGTCCAAGAGGTAGACAGATGCCCCCCAAAATCAATAAAACTAGCTCAACTCCCCAAGATATAATAGTGAACCTTGCAACTTTCAGAGATAAAGAGAAAATTCTGAAAGCAGCTCAAGACAAGAGGTTCTTAACCTAAAGGGTAAAAATATTAGGCTGGTAGCAGACCTATTCACAGAGACCAGGCAAGGCAGAAAGGCCTGGCATGATATATTCAGGATATTAAATGAGAAAAACATGCAACCAGGACTTAGTTTATCATGCAAGGCGGCCTTTCAGAATGGAAGGAAAGATAAAGAGCTTCCAGGACAAACAGAAACCTAAAGAATTTGTGACTACTAAACCACCCCTGGAAGAAATACTTAAGTGGATCCTGTAAGCAAAGAGAGAGCGAAAAGAGAGAGCAAAAAGTAACATAGATTGGAAGGAAATAGACACAGGATATGAGAAACTAGGACCTTACAGGTAATACAATGGCACTAAATTCATATCTTTCTATAGTTACCCTGAATGCAAATTGGCTAAATACTCCAATCAAAGGACACAGTGTATCAGATTGGATAAAAACCAAGACCCATCTATATGCTGTCTACAAGAGACTCATTTGAGAGCTAAAGACACCTCCAGATGGAAAGTGAGGGGGTGGAGAATCATTTATCATGCTGAAGGACATAAAAAGAATGCTGGGGTAGCAATCCGCATATCAGACAAACTTTCTTTTCTTTTCTTTTCTTTTCTTTTCTTTTCTTTTCTTTTCTTTTCTTTTCTTTCTTTTCTTTTCTTTTCTTTCCTTTTTTTAATTTTTTTTTGACAGAAAGAGCACAGGAATGGGGAGCAACAGACAGAGGGAGAAGCAGGCTCTCCCACTGAGCAGGGAGCCTGATGCAGGACTTGATCCCAGGACCTTGGAATCATGAACTGAGCTGAAGGCAGACGCTTAATGGACTTATCCACCCAGGCAACCCCACATTAGATTTAAAATCAAAGACTGTAGTAAGAGATGTAGAGGGACACTACATACTTAAAGGGTCTATCCAACAAGAAGATCTAATGATTATAAATATTTATGCTCATAATATGGGAGCAGCCAATTATATAAAACAATTAATAACCAAATTAAAGAAACACATTGATAATAATACAATAATAGTAGGGACTTCAACACGTCACTCAAAGAAATGAACAGATAATGTAAGCAGAAGATCAACAAGAAAACAAGGGCTTTGAATGACACACTGGAACAGGTGGACTTCAGAGATATATACAGAGCATTCCAACCTAAAGCCACAGAATCCACATTCTTTTCAAGAGCCCATGGAACGTTCTCCAGAATAGATCATATAGTGGGTCACAAATCAGGTCCCACCTGGTACCAAAAGATTGGCATTATTCCCTGCATAATTTCAGACCACAATGCTTTTATACTTGAACTCAATCAAAAGAGAAAATTTGGAAGGAACTCAAACACTAGGAGGTTAAAGAAAATCCTGCTAAAGAATGAATGGAACCATGAGAGACTATGGACTCTGGGAAACAAACTGAGGGCTTCGGTGGGGGGGATGGGATAGGCCGGTGATGGGTAGTAAGGAGGGCACGTATTGCATGGGGCCCTGGGTGTTATACACAACTAATGAATCATGGAACTTTACATCAAAACTAGGGGTGTACTGTATGGTGACTAACATAATATAATAAAAAATACTATTATTAAAAAAAGAATGAATGGGTCAACTAGAAATTAGAATTTAAAAATTCATGGAAACAAATAAAAATGAAAACAAAACTGTTCAAAATCTTTAGGATAAGCAAAGGTGGTTCTGAGAGGGAAGTACATAACAATACAAGACTTTCTCAAAAAATTAGAAAATTCCAAAGTACCCATCAGAGAGGTAAAAAAACCGTGAGAGGAGATAATGCTAAGTGAAATAAGTCAAGCAGAGAAAGACAATTATCATATGATTTCTCTCATCTATGGAACATAAGAACTAGAAAGATCGGTAGGAGAAGAAAGGGATAAAGAAAGGGGGGTAATCAGAAGGGGGAATGAAGCATGAGAGACTATGGACTCTGAGAAACAAACCAAGGGCTTCAGAGGGGTGGGGGGGGAATGGGATAGGCCAGTGATGGGTATTAAGGAGGGCACGTATTGCATGGAGCACTGGGTGTTATACGCAAATAATGAATCATGGAACTTTACATCAAAAACCAGGGATGTACTGTATGGTGACTAACATAATATAATAAAAATGTAATTATGGAAAAAAAACATGAAAGACTCTTAATCATAGGAAAAAAATTGAGGGGTGCTAGAGCGGAGGTGGGTGAGGGGATGAGTAATTGGGTAATGGGCATTAAGGGGGGCATGTGATATGATGAGCACTGGGTGTTATTCACAAATTATAAATTATTGAACAGTACATCTGAAACTAATGATATACTGTATGTTGGCTAATTGAATTTAAATTTTTAAAAAAGTAAATGAAATTTAGCAGTTTTACGAAAAGCTCTATAGCTCCCCCCCCCCCAAACGGCCTGCTTGTAACAGGAAGAGAGATATTAACACAGGTTCCTGTATCTACGTAGTAGGGGAAATTTTATTTTCCACGCATCTCCTTTCACCTTCTTGCTATTGCTGTTTTTGCTCTTTGATCCTCAGACACCTACCCATCCCCTTTGCTCAAATAAGTGTCATGTTGCTTGACTGTCTTTGGAATTCTCCATGTCTGTGTAGATTTCCCTTATGCTTGCTATTAAACTTGATTTTCTCCTGTTAATTTGACAAATATCAATTTGAATCTTATTCCGGGTAAAAAACCTTAAAGAGCAAAGGAAATACTTCTTTCCCAACAACAGGCACTGGTGAAGTTTCATCAAAGTTCAGACAAGAGTAAGCAGAGACGTGCATTCCTAGGACATCTGAAGAACAGTTGCCATGTCAGTGGCTGATCCTATTTCATGGAAACATGAAGTGGAAGTCATCCTGCATCACAGGTGGGTCTTCACACTCTCCCAGCTGGTGAAGCCTCCTCACTGCGGTGTTCCCAATCTCCCCACCCCCTCCCCCTCCTCCACATCCCCATTCTCAGTCCTGGATTCCTCCAAGTTTTGAGGACCCTGATATTCCTCCCTCTACCACCCCTTGCCCAGAACTACTCTGACTGGGGCAAAATTCACAGCCCTCATCTACTCACACCTGCACACTCCCCTCTTGCTCCTTCATCATTGGTGCAGAACCAGGATGCCAGTATTGGACATCAGATTCTGGGAGTTCCCTGTAAACCTCCCCAGTGCTCCATCACAGCCCCAATGCCTCACCATTCCTCATACTCCTGGGACAGAGCTTTCCTTTACAACATGTTTGGGTTCAGTGTCCTTTCTCTTCCCCCAGACACTGTTAGTGCCCTTGGCGTGGGGAACCTTCCTATCATGTCCAACTGTGTCCTCCATCCCTACTCACATGTGGCACACACTAGGTGTTCAGTAAATGGTGTGGATGCATATTATATGAACAGGGCTCCATCCTTAGTTAGACACAGCTGGACTCTCTGTCTATGTTTCTGTCCTATTACCAACTTTTCCCCAAGGCAGTCCGCCATTGGAACCCAGGAATTTCTCCTCGATATGAGAAAATCCTACAATATGTTCCTGCAAAGGACCAGCTTGGGGGGCAGCATTTAAAAGAATGTGGATGATTTTGTTTTGTTTTGTTTAATAATAATATTTTTTATTATATTATGTTAGTCACCATACAGTACATCCCTGGTTTTTGACGTAAAGTTCCATGATTCATTAGTTGCGTATAACACCCAGTGCACCATGCAATACGTGCCCTTCTTAATACCCATCACCAGCTTATTCCATTCCTCCACCCCCTCCCCTCTGAAGCCCTCAGTTTGTTTCCCAGAGTCCATAGTCTCTCATGTGGATGATTTTGTAGCCAAAGTTCCCTGAGATTGATCTCAGACTACACTTTAGAGCAAACAAAAGAAGCAGCTGATTTGGCCTAGAAGTATAGGCTGCAAGAGGACCTCCATTGCTGGGGGAACAGCAGTTTTTGTTTCACTCCTGCAGAGAACTGGAGCACTGTGTAAGCTTTGAGACTCTTGTCCCATGATGAGCAGTAATAATCAGCCTCATCCTCAGCCTGGAGACCGTTGATGGTGAGGGAGCCAGTGTTGCCCGACCTGGAGCCAGAAAATCGATCAGGAATCCCTGATGGTCGATTGCTAGTACTATAGATGATGGTTTTAGGGGCCTTTCCTGGGTGCTGTTGGTGCCAGCTCACATAATAACCATCACCGATGTTGGTGCTGCCTCCTGTGCAGGAGATGGTGACTCTTTGACCAAGGGACCCAGACACTGAGGATGGCTGAGTCAGTACAGACTGGGCCCAGGACCCTGGAAGAGGAAAAGACACAAAGTGTGATGCCGGGATCTAGAGACAAGAGGAGGAACCACGGCCCCACGTGTCCTCCCAAGGCCTCTTCCCCTGTCCCCACACGCAGGCACCTGCGCAGTGAGCGAGGAGGGTGAAGAGGAGAGTATACCAGACCATGGTGGAGATCATAACCAATCCTGCCTTCTGTGGCCCCACAGCTGTGCAGAGCCTCCCCTAATCTCTCCCATCCCCTCTTCAATCCCTGAGAGAGGGTGGGACCAACCATGCAAATGAGACCCCCAACTCTCTGACCCTTCACTGGTCCTGGGTCAGCTCTCTCTCCTTGAGCATGTAAGGGTGATGGGCAGGGGAGGGGCTCTAATCACAGGTGAACCTCAGAGACAGGCCATGAATGCCCCCTCGTGTCTAGACACAGACACACTATTGTGTGACATGGTGACCAGAGCCCAGCAGACACTCTGCCTTGCCACTGCTCTGTCCACTCTTTCCTCCATTAGGGTCAAGCCAAGAGTCCCTATATGCTGCCTTCCATTACTCCAGGGCTCACTATATGCTCTACTAAGTGTCTTCAGGGTGAGTCTGTCCAAGTGCCCCTTGGTTTGGTGGTGATTCAGGACTGATGGGAGGTCTCTTATACAAATTCCTCTTAGACCGGGATCAAGACCAGAGTGCTGACAGGTCCCGATGGACTTATGGCCCCTTTTGTGCAGGATTCAGGGACTTTCCTCCTATGGGCCATCTCCCTGTTTTCCAGAGTTCCTAATCTTCTGAGGTTCCCACAGCCCTGAGGAAATGGGGATCTCTTCTTTCCAGGATATAGAGAGAAGCCCTCATGTGCATTCCTTAAATGGTTACATATTGAACATCTTTGTTCTCTGCCACTCCTCACTGTTTCCATCTGCTCGAAACATCAGTTCTCAACACACTTGGGTGGTGATTCCCTCCTAGAACCTCTCCTCCAAACACACAGACACAAGTCTTCAGGAGACCTGCATGTGAGGCTGTGTGTGGCGCTGATCTCACAGCACAAAGGGCAAACAGGAAGTTTTAGGAAGAAAGGAATGACAGCTACAGATGCACTGGCAGTGACCTAGTGACAGTTTATCTTTTAGTCACCACTGAGCCAACCTCGTATTTAAAATGAATGTGTGTTATTTTCTACAGTATTCCATAAGATTGATTTAAACTCAATGACCATGTCCTTGTGAAGATGCAGGTACCATCAGTAAAGTACTTTCCCCAGATCTGTGCTTATTGCAGAGAGAATATGGGTGGAAAGGGTGGTTAAACACATGGATGGAAAACAGTGGAGTAGGAATGCCTTCTGTTCTCAGTAGAATAAGGGTTTATATACTTTTTCTAAAATCACTTATTTGTACCATGTGTCTGGTCTTCCAGGTAGACAAGATCAACCTGGTGCCCAGTGAAACCACGTAAGGGGCCTGTTCCTATGAACTCAGAGCCATCCTACTGACAAAATAGCCAGTCAGAGACAGAGCTTATAGGACAAAGGGATTTGGGGTCAGACCACTCTCTGCAGTGGGCACAGCTATAGTTCCTGTAACTTGTGTCCAGGATATCCAGGATAAAGCAGTAATTCATTTAGCCACCCATGACTACAGGAATGAATTTCTACTACCCAAGACCAACTGGACCCAGAAGTTTCTGTCAAATATCCCACATCTGAGAAGAAGAATGACAGAGATAAGAGGATAGTGTCCCTGAGGTCACATGCCCTGTGGCCCTGGGTTGGGACAGATGACTCTCCATCAGAGTGCAGTCTGGATGGAGGTGTCACTGGTGTGACTGAGGGAGTGACAGCCCAGCTCTGAGACCACAGGAAGGGTGTGTCTCTTGTTCCCCATGGTTTTGAGCTCCATGGGAGCAGCACTGAGGCTGGAGTCCCAGAATCAATGTATTGATCAGCCTCAGGTGCTGACTGAAGCCCAGAGATGGTTGGGGGCTGAGCTGCCCATGGCAACAGAGATTCCTCCTGGGATTCCTGAGCATCACCATCATCCCAGGAGAGTAGGTGCTCAGGGCATATCTGGTTGCTTCATGACAGGACCCCAGTAACACTCAATGTCCCTTCATCCGGCTGATGAAGATTCTGCCTCCTGGAGATTGTGACGCTGAAGATGGCTGGGTTAGCTGAGGTTAACCCTGACTTTTGGAGGGACAGAGAAGCCCAGAAACTGAAGAGTCCAGGATGCTAGTCCCTTAGAGAAAGGAAAGAGCCTTTTGTGCATGTGTTTGTGTGTGTGTGTGTGTGTGTGTGTGTGTGTGTGTGTGTGTGTGTAGTAAAAAATGCGGCTAAGAGGCCCCCTTTCCTCGTATGGCATTTAAACACCCTGAGGGATTTCTCTATGATAATTCTTTTTAAAAACATCCAAGGTCCAGGATCCTGCATTTAGAGGTAAGCATTTCAAAGGCTTTTAATGACAAAGGGATTTATGTAGGCTGCAAGGACTGATGTGAGAGTAAACCTGTTAGCAATTCACCAAATCAGGAGTCCAGGTCTGGTTGGGTGACAAGAAGCCTGTCATTTTTTTTTAAATCTCTATAGACACAAGACCTACATCTACAGGGTCTTATGCTAGCAGGCAGCACAGGGGGTGGGGGGAGCACTCAGATCCCATCTTCCTGCCACACACCACAGCCAACCCCAGAGTCCCCTGTGTCCCCAGGTGTCTAACAGGGACAGAGAAGAAAGTGCTAATGTTTCTGTAATAAAACACTATAGCCCAGGATTTTAGGTACCATAGGGAAAAATGTTTCTCTAGTGGATCTACCGTCCAGAGAAATCTGAGGAAATGGAATCTATCTGGAGCATAAGAAAAATAATGCCGTATCTTAAAATATGCAGATGATCCTTTGTGGATACCTTCAGGATTCCCCATAGGTGTGACGTCAGTTAATTCTGAAGGGGGTAAAAGTCAATAATTTCCATGTTCAAATACCTAAACATTAGATGAACACATCCTTTTTAGGAAAATGAAATAACTTTATTTTCATACTAAAAAGATTGACTGGGAGTGTTGGGAACAAAAGTATGGACCATGGGACTGAGAACAGGAAGGAGAAAGTGAGGGATTGCACGCAACTCTTTTTTCTGCTTATTTTCCTCCAGAGAGATGGACAGTGGAGACTTGAAACTACAGCACCATCACTTCCAGTTTACTCTGAAATCCTATCATGGAGAAGGTGTTCAGTCCTGAGTAGCCGGAGGAAGAGACTGAAGCCTGAGGGACGTGGGAGCAGAGGGGAGAAGAGGAGGAGGGCGGTGTTGTCAAGGAGAGTCTGTGGGATGTCATCCAAGTTCATGTACAGCTGGTTCAGAGAGAGGACAGTGTCTGTGACCAGGGTTATTGTCAATGTATCAGCTATGGATACATCAGTAGTGACACAAGGTCACACTTTATGGAATAAATGGTGAAACTGATGTGTGGGTGAGTGTTTGCTGGGCAGCAGGTGCACTTGGAGACAGAGTACTTATTCTTGTTCATCTTGTCCAGATCGAATGGCGACGTACAGTTAGGTTCCATTAGCTCGTCGTTAGTGTCTTCCTGGGATGTCCGATGCTGTCTCACGTTGTAGACATATCCTGCGTGTTTCTGTTTCCCCCGTTCAAGGACAGATCTTCCTGCAGAAGAGTCCTCCTGCATGTGTGTTGAGGTAAGTTTCTCACTGAAAAGAGGCTCACAGTCATGATCTGTCGCCCCAGGGTTTTTTGTTTTTGTTTCTGGTTTTTTGTTTGTATGTTTGTTTGTTTCACTTATTTGCTGTCTGAGACATCATGGGTCATGATAGCTGTCCCCACTCCATTGATATAAAGCACATCAATAGTCAACCTCAACATAAGCGTGGAGCTCGGAGATGAGCAGAAGCCCTGCATTGGCTGAGGCATCTTTGGATCCAGAGAAGCAGCTGCTGAGACCAGAGCCTTGGTAATAATCTGAGTCTGTGTGGTAGCACAGGAGATACCAGGGAGGTTCCCTGGCTTCTGCTAGAATCAGCATATGCCATACCTGTCAACACTGAAACTACTGCTCAAGGATACAGGTGAGTCTGACTGTAGTTCCCAAAGATTCAGAGAGGGAGAGCAGCTGGGTCAGCACAGGCTGGGACAGGAAACCTGCAAACACACACTGCTGCAGGATTGGCTGTCCATGCAAATGATTCCATCCAGTGACTTCCCAGCCCCTCCCTGAGCCCTGGTTCTGGAGCTCAGCTCACACCACACACTGAGGAGGATGGGGGTTGGCCTCTTCCCCTGGAGAAAGCCCTGGGAGGAAGCACCTGCTGAGACCACACACAGGTCCCTTGCCCAGGGGACTCTGCCAGGCCAGACAGGACACAGCTGCTGAGTGTCTTTCATGAAAACAGGTCCCATCTCTTATGCCAAGCCTCCTTTGAGTGACATGTCCTCACTAAGCAGCTGTGTAGAGAACACAGGTAGTCCTACAGCATCACCTGGCGGCCATGTGTGGAAACATAAAACAGAGAAACAAAATAACACTGAGAGAATCTCTATTAAACAGAGATGAGCTGGCTGTCTCTCTCTGTCAAATAAATAAATAAAATCTTTAAAAAAAAACAGAGATGAGAGCTAGTGCAATATATCTACAAAGTACATCTAGTCCAATGTGTCATTCAAAGTTCTTGTTTCTTTTTGATCTTCTCTTAGATGATATGTCCATTGCTGTGAGTGGAATGTTGAGGTCTCCTACTATTAATATATTATTATCAATATGCTTCTTTATTTGGGTTATTAATTGCTTTATATAGTTGGCTTCTCCCATAATGGGGGGCATAGATATTGGTAATTGTTAGATCTTCTTGTTGGATAAACACTTTAAGTATGATATAATGTTCCCCTACATCTCTTACTATGATTTTGGGTTAAAATCTAATTTGTCTGATATGAGGATTGCGACCCCAGCTTTCTTTTGAGGTCCATTAGCATGGTAAATTATTCCTTCTTAAAACAACAGAATACTCATTCTCTAGTGCACATGGAACTTTCTTGAGAATAGACCACATACTGGGTGACAAATCTGGTCTCAACCAATACCAAAAGATTGACATCCCTTGCATTTCTTTCAGACCACAATGCTGTGAAACTGGAAGTCAGCCACAAGAAGAAATTTGGAAGGAACTCAAATACTTGGATGTTAAAGAGTATCCTGCTAAATAATGATTGGGCCAACGAGGAAATTAAAGAAAAATTTAAACAACTCATAGAAACTAATGAGAATGAAAACACATTGATCCAATACTTATGGGATACTGAAAAGGCGGTCCTATGTGGGAAATACATAGCCATCCAAGCCTCACTCAAAAAAGAAGGAAAATCCTGAATGCAAAAGCTAACCTTAGACCTAAAGGACCTGAACAAAAAAACAGCAAATAAGACCTAAACTCAGCAGGAGAAGAGAAATAAAGACTAGAGGATAAATCAATGAAATAGAGCAGAAAAACAGTAGAACACATCAATGAAACTAGAAGCTAGTTCGTTAAAAGAATTAATAAGATTGATAAAGCTCTGGCTAGACTTCTCCAAAAGAAAATGGAAAGGACCAAAATTAATAAATCATGAATGAAAGGAGAGATCCTGACTAACACCAAGGAAAAAAATAATTATTAGAAATTATTACCAAAAACTCTAAGCCAAAAAAAAAAAAAAAAGAAATCTACAAGAAATGGATATATTCCTGGAAACCTATAAACTACCAAGCCTGAAACAAGAAGAAATAGACAATCTGAACAGACCATTAACCAGCAAGGTAATTGAAACAGTAATCAAAAACATTCAAAAAACAAGAGTCTGGGGCCAGATGGCTTCCCAGCGGAATTCTACCAAACATTTAAAGAAGAAATAATACTTACTCTACTGAAGCTGTTTCAAAAATTGAAATAGAAGGAAAACTTCAAAACTCATTTTATAAGGATGGCATTACCCTGATCCCAAAAACAAAGACCCTATCAAAAAGACTGGTGATGAGTAGTAAGGAGGGCACGTATTGCATGGTACAGTGGGTGTTATAAATGAATCATCGAACTTTACATCAGAAACCAGGGATGTACTGTATGGTGACTAACATAATATAATAAAAAACATTTTAAAAAAAGAAAATTATACACCAATATCCCTGATGAACATGGATGCTAAAACACTCAACAAGATTTTAGCCAATAGGATCCAACAGTTCATTACATGGATTATTCACCATGGCCAGGTGTGATTTATTCCTGGGATGCAAGGGTGCTTCAACATTCACAAATTAATCAATGTGAGAGATAACATTAATAAAAGAAAAGACAAGAACCATATGATCTTCTCAATTAATGCAGAAACAGCATTTGAGAAAATACAGCATTCTTTCCTGAATAAACTCTTCAAAGTATAGGGATAGAGGGAACATACCTCAATATCATAAAAGCCATTTATGAAAAGCCCATGGCAAATATCATTCTCAATGGGGAAAAAGCTGAGAGTTTTCCCTTAAAGTCAGGAACATGACAGGGATCCCCACTCTCACCGATATTGTTCAACATAGTACTAGCTTTCCTAGATTCAGCCATCAGACAACAAAAAGAAATAAAAGACATTCAAGTGGGCAAATGCAAAGTCAAACTATCTCTCTTTTGAGATGACATGATACTTTATGTGGAAAATCCAAAAGACTCCACCCCCAAGTTATTAGAACTCATACAACAATTAAGCAATGTGGCAGGATACAAAGTCATTGCACAGAAATCTCCATTTCTGCAGATTGGATAAAAAGAAATGACCCATCCATTTGCTGTCTACAAGAGACTCATTTCAAACCCAAAGATGCATTCAGACTGAGAGTAAGGGGATGGAGTACCATCTTTCACGCAAATGGTCCTCAAAAGAAAGCTGGGGTAGCAATTCTCATATCAGATAAATTGGATTTTAAACTACAGACTATAGTTAGAGATGCAGAAGGGCACTATATTATTCTTAAAGGAAGTATTCAACAAGTGGATATGACAATTATAAATATATATGCCCCCAACAGGGGAGCAGCAAGATACACAAGCCAACTCTTAACCAGAATAAAGAGACATATAAATAAAAATACATTAATAGTAGGGGACCTCAACACTCCACTATCAGAAATAGACAGAACACCCTGGCAAAAACTAAGCAAAGAATCAAAGGCTTTGAATGCCATACTCGACGAGTTGGACCTCATAGATATATATAGAACACTACACCCCAGAACCAAAGAATACTCATTCTATTCTAATGCCCATGGAACATTCTCAAGAATAGAGCATGTTCTGGGACACAAAACAGGTCTCAACCGATACCAAAAGATTGAAATTATCCCCTGCATATTCTCAGACCACAACGCTCTGAAATTGGAACTCAACCACAAGGAAAAATTTGGAAGAAACTCAAACACTTGGAGACTAAGAACCATCCTGCTCAGGAATGACTCGATAAACCAGGAAATCAAAAATCAAATTAAACAATGTATGGAGACCAATGAGAATGAAAATACAACAGTCCAAAAACTATGGGATACTGCAAAGGCAGTCCTAAGGGGGAAATACATAGCTATCCAAGCCTCACTCAAAAGAATAGAAAAATCTAAAATGCAGTTTTTATATTCTCACCTCAAGAAGCTGGAACAGCAACAGAGGGACAGGCCTAATCCATGCACGAGGAAGCAGTTGACCAAAATTAGAGCTGAAATCAATCAAGCAGAAACCAGAAGTACAGTACAGCAGATCAACAGGACTAGAAGCTGGTTCTTTGAGAGAATCAATAAAATTGACAGACCACTGGCAAGACTTATCCAAAAGAAAAGAGAAAGGACCCAGATTATTAAAATTATGAATGAAAAAGGAGAGGTCACGACGAGCACCATTGAAATTGGAAGGATTATTAGAAATTTTTATCAACAGCTATATGCCAATAAACTAAGCAATCTGGAAGAGATGGAATCCTTCCTGGAAACCTATAAACTACCAAGATTGAAACCGGAAGAAATTGATTCCTTAAACAGGCCAATTAATTATGAAGAAATTGAGTCAGTGATAAACAACCTTCCAAATAACAAAACTCCAGGCCCGGACGGTTTTCCTGGGGAATTCTACCAAACATTCAAAGAAGAAATAATACCTATTCTCCTAAAGCTATTTCAAAAAATAGAAACAGAAGGAAAGCTACCAAACTCATTCTATGAGGCCAATATTACCTTGATCCCCAAACCAGGCAAAGACCCCCTCAAAAAGGAGAATTACAGACCGATTTCCCTAATGAATATGGACGCCAAAATCCTCAACAAGATACTTGCTAATAGAATCCAACAGTACATTAAAAGGATTATCCATCACGATCAAGTGGGATTCATACCTGGGATGCAAGCGTGGTTCAATATTCGCAAATCAATCAGCGTGATACATCATATCAACAAGAAAAGACTCAGGAACCATATGATCCTCTCAATCGATGCCGAAAAAGCATTTGACAAAATACAGCATCCTTTCCTGATTAAAACCCTTCAGAGTGTAGGAATAGAAGGTACATTTCTCAATCTCATAAAAGCCATCTATGAAAAGCCTACTGCAAATATTATTCTCAATGGAGAAAAGCTGGAAGCCTTTCCCTTAAGATCAGGAACTCGACAAGGATGCCCACTCTCGCCACTATTATTCAACATAGTACTAGAAGTCCTTGCAACAGCAATCAGACGACAAAAAGGGATCAAAGGTATTCAAATTGGCAAAGAAGAAGTCAAAATGTCTCTCTTTGCAGATGACATGATACTCTATATGGAAAACCCAAAAGAAGCCACTCCCAAATTATTAGAAGTTATAGAGCAATTCAGTAACGTGGCGGGATACAAAATAAATGCTCAGAAATCAGTTGCATTTCTATACACGAATAACGAGACCGAAGAAAGAGAAATTAGGGAATCCATCCCATTTACAATAGCACCAAAAACCATACGTTACCTTGGGATTAACTTAACCAGAGACGTAAAGGACCTATATTCTAGAAACTATAAATCACTCTTAAAAGACATTGAGGAAGACATAAAAAGATGGAAAGATATTCCATGCTCATGGATCAGAAGAATTAACATAGTTAAAATGTCCATGCTACCCAGAGCAATCTACACCTTCAATGCTATCCCGATCAAAATACCAAGGACATTTTTCAAAGAACTGGAACAAACAGTCCTTAAATTTGTATGGAAACAGAAAAGGCCCCGAATCTCCAAGGAACTGTTGAAAAGGAAAAACAAAGCTGGGGGCATCACAATGCCGGATTTCGAGCTGTACTACAAAGCTGTGATCACAAAGACAGCATGGTACTGGCACAAAAACAGACACATAGACCAATGGAACAGAATAGAGAGCCCAGAAATGGACCCTCGGCTCTTTGGGCAACTAATATTTGATAAAGCAGGAAAAAACATCCGGTGGGAAAAAGACAGTCTCTTCAATAAATGGTGCTGGGAAAATTGGACAGCTACATGCAAAAGAATGAAACTTGACCACTATCTCACACCATACACAAAAATAAACTCCAAATGGATGAAAGACCTCAATGTGAGACAGGAATCCATCAAAATTCTAGAGGAGAACATAGGCAACAACCTCTACGACATCGGCCAAAGCAACTTTTTTCATGACACATCCCCAAAGGCAAGAGAAGCAAAAGATAAAATGAACTTATGGGACTTCATCAAGATTAAAAGTTTCTGCACAGCCAAGGAAACAGTCAGAAAAACTAAGAGGCAGCCCACGGAATGGGAGAATATATTTGCAAATGACACTACAGATAAAGGACTGGTATCCAAGATCTACAAAGAACTTCTCAAACTCAATACACGAGAAACAAATAAACAAATCAAAAAATGGGCAGAAGATATGAACAGACACTTTTCCAATGAAGACATACAAATGGCTAACAGACACATGAAAAAATGTTCAAAATCATTAGCCATCAAGGAAATTCAAATCAAAACCACACTGAGATACCACCTTACGCCAGTTAGAATGGCAAAAATAGACAAGGAAGAAACAACAATTGTTGGAGAGGATGTGGAGAAAGGGGATCCCTCCTACATTGTTGGTGGGAATGCAAGTTGGTACAGCCACTCTGGAAAACAGTGTGGAGGTCCCTTAAAAAGTTAAAAATAGAGCTACCCTATGATCCAGCCATTGCACTACTGGGTATTTACCCCAAAGATACAGACGTAGTGAAGAGAAGGGCCATATGCACCCCAATGTTCATAGCGGCAATGTCCACAATAGCTAAATCGTGGAAGGAGCCGAGATGCCCTTCAACAGATGACTGGATTAAGAAGTTGTGGTCCATATATACAATGGAATATTACTCAGCTATCAGAAAGAACGAGTTCTCAACATTTGCTACAACATGGACGGCACTGGAGGAGATAATGCTAAGTGAAATAAGTCAAGCAGAGAAAGACAACTATCATATGATTTCTCTCATCTATGGAACATAAGAACTAGGATGATCAGTAGGGGAAGAAAGGGATAAAGAAAGGGGGGGTAATCAGAAGGGGGAATGAAACATGAGAGACTATGGACTATGAGAAACAAACTGAGGACTTCAGAGGGGAGGGGGGTGGGGGAATGGGATAGACCGGTGATGGGTAATAAGGAGGGCACGTATTGCATGGTGCACTGGGTGTTATACACAACTAATGAATCATCGAGCTTTACATCGGAAACCGGGGATGTACTGTATGGTGACTAACATAATATAATAAAAAATCATTAAAATAAAGATGGAAGACCAAAAAAAAAAAAAAGAAATCTCCATTTCTGCACACTACATATGTAACTGAAGAAATAGAAATTAGGAAATCAATTCCATTTATAATAGCACCAAAAAATATAAGATACCTAGGAGTAAACCTAATCAAAGAGGTAAAGGATCTCTACTCTAGAAACTACACAACACTGATGAAAGAAATGGAGAAAGACACAAAGAGATAGAAAAATATCCCATGCTCATGGATTAAAGAATAAACATTGTTAAAATGTTTATGCTACCCAGGACAATCTACGCTTTCAATGCAATCCCTTCAAAATATCATTGACATTTTTCACAGAGCTGGAACAAGCATCCCTAAAATCTGTATGGAACCAGAAAAGACCCCGAATTACCAGTGAAAAGTTTAAAAAGAAAACCAAATCTGGGGACATCACAATTCCTGACTTCAAGATATATTACAGAGCTGTGATCATCAAGACAGCATGGTATTGGCACAAAAACAGACACATAGATCAATGGAACAGATAAATGACCCCAGAAATGGACCCTCAACTGTACTGTCAACTAATCTTTGACAAAGCAGGAAAGAATATCCAATGGAAAAAAAGACAGTCTCTTCAATAAATGGTGCTGAAAAAACTGGACAGCCACATGCAGAAGAATTAAACTGGACCATTCTCTTACAATATACACAAAGATAAACTCAAAATGAGTGAAAGATCTCAGTGTGAGACAGGAATCCATCAAAATTCTAGAGGTCAACATAGGCAGTAACCTCTTCGATATTGGCCACAGCAACTTCTTTCAAGACATGTCTCTAAAGGCAAAGGAAACAAAGCAATAATGAACTTTCGGGACTTCATCAAGATTAAAAACAACAGCAACAACAACAACAACAACAACTTTGCACAGCAAAGAAGACTAAGAGACAACCCATGGAATGGGAGAAGATATTTGCAAATGACACTACAGATAAAGGGCTGGTATCCAAGCTCTATAAAGAACTTCTCAAGCTCAACACCCAAAAACAAATAATCCAGTCAAGAAATGAGCAGAAGACATGAGCAGTCATGTCTCCAGAGAAGACATACAAATGGCTAACAGACACATGAAAAAATGTTCAACATCAATAGCCATCAGGGAAATATGAATCAAAACCACAATGAGATACCAATTTACACCAGTTAGAATGACAAAAATTAACAAGAGAGGAAACAACAAATGTTGGCAAGGATGTGGAGAAAGGGAAACTTCTTACACTGTTGGTGGGAATGCAACCTGGTACAGCCACTCTGAAAAACAGTATGGAAGTTCCTCAAGACATTAATAATAGAACTACCCTATGACACAGCAATTGCACTACTGGGCATTTATCCCAAGGATACAGATGTAGTGAAAAGAAGGAGCACATGCACCCTGATGTTCATAGCAGCAATGTCCACAGTAACCGAATTGTGGAAGGACCAAGATGTCCTTCAGCAGATGAATGGATCAAAAAGATGTGGCGCATATATACAATGGAATATTACTCAGCCATCAGAAAGGATGAATACCTACCATTTGCATCGACATGGATGGAACTGGAGGGGACTATGATAAGTGATATAAATCAAGCAGAGAAAGACACTTATCATATGGTTTCATTCATATGTGGAACATACAGAATAGCATGGAAGACCACAGGGGAAGGGAGGGGAAACTAAATGGGAAGAAATCCGAGAGGGAGACAGACCATAAGAGACACTGGACTCTGTGAAACCAACTAAGGGTCATGAAAGGGAGGGAGTTCAGGAGTGAGGTAACTGGGGGATGGGTATTAAGGAGGGCACATGTTGTGATGAGCACTGTGTGTTATACACAACTAATGAGTTGTTGAACACTACATCAAAAATTAATGATGTTTTTGAACATTTTTTCATGTGTGTTAGCCATTTGTATGTCTTCATTGGAAAAGTGTTCATATCTTCTGCAAGGATGTACTGTATGGCGACTAACATAATATAATAAAAAATATAAAAAAAACAAATGATGTACTATCTGTTTGCTATCTTAACATAATAAAAAAAAACTAAAGGCAAAATAAAAAAATAAAAATAAATGCACCAATGTGTTAAAATTGATTCATGACATTCTAAGATCATTAGTTAAACTAAATTAATCCTTGTATTTAACTGAAAGAAAACCTATACTATTTGAATTTTGCATTTACAAGGCCTTTCTCTTTTGAAATATCATTTTGTTTGTAAGTCCTGTAGTTTAGGTTTTTTTTTTTTTGAAAAAAATCACACAATAGGCATTTTTTACACTGTTGTTCACTATTAGGTGAAATTGGTTCTTACAGGCATATTTGTATCCTGAGGGTTTTTTTTTGTTCTATTTCCACTTTCTCAATGCCGCAACTTATTTTTTTTTAGGTTTATTTATTTATTTTAGAAAGAGAGATAGCACAAGTGTCAGGGGTAGGAGCCAAAGGAGAGGTACAGAAGAAGAGGGATAGTGATGTTCCTAAAGCTGAATCGGGACTGAGTGTGGAGCCCAACGTGAGGCTTGATCCCAGGACAACAAGCTCATGACCTGAGCCTAAACCAGGAGTCTGACTGATCCCCTAGGCAGCCCTGATTCAGAGGCTTTATTTGTGAATTTTATTTGTCCTTTTTCTCCCACTGTAGTAAACAATGATTTAGTTGGCTGCGTTGAGTGTCACACACAGGGTGAGGCTTCCCATGTCCCCTCTTTCTATGGGGACTCTCTCCCTGGTGGGTAGCCCTCAGCTCTCAGACTTAGGGCACAGAAAGGAGCATGTACACATAGACTCTCCCTCAGTTCAGGTGCCACATGGCTCAGTGCCATATGGCCTGTGTGGAGAAGGGGAATGTCTGCTCTTGTAACTATTTATTAAGCCCCTGGCTGGTGTTGGGTGTGGTTGTTGACAGTGGAAGCCCAGGCTAAGCCAGATAGCCTCATACCTGCCTCCTGAGGTGTCCCTGAAGAAGAAGGGGTTATCCTACATGGGGCTGTCCTTCCTCACCTTCACCACTGGAGGGAAAGAGACCAGAGAGTCCACTACTGCACTCACGAGTCAGAGCAATGGAGGCTGCTGGGATCACAGGAAGAAGGGAATCAGAGACAACAGGAGAGCTGAGGGGATAAGGGCATGACTTGAACATTCTTTGGGTTTAGGTGATGCTGTATAGAGTCCATGAAGTGGGTATAAAGAGAGGGAGATAAAGATGAATAACATGACCCAGAAGAATAGGAACCCCAGGTACAAAGGGATGAGAATTCAGAAAGATGGTGCCTCTGTCAGGGAAGGGCCTGAGGAGCCCAGGAAGATGGGCTTTGGTTGATGGATCAATGGGCTTGCTTGGTGGTTCAGTGTGATTCATGGAGGCTCTAAGAAAGGAAGTCAGGATGGGACCATATATCAGAGGGGGAGCAGGGTACACCATGGGGCACAGAAACAGTGGGAGAATAGAATCTCATTAGGGGAGATAAGAGTGGAAGTGTAAGACAGGGCAATCTAACATCTAGTGGCCTCTTTTGGATGTTTCACTTTGGATCTAAATCACTCTTTGGATTTAATGAAATCGTGTAAATGATTTTTTTGTCACAGGACAAGATAAATTAAAATCTCCTTGTGTATTATCCTTTAGAAAATGAACCAGCTCATCTCCAATACATGAGTTATCATATTTTGGCACCATTTTGGTGGAATATAAGTACTATGTTCTTATATATTATTTAAAATCCTTTACCACTTTGCTGGCATCATCAATACTATGGTGCTGTATCGATTTTGTGACATGTGTTCATACTCTGTATGGGACACAGGTGTACAACTTTTCACAATCCTACACTTTCCAAGTTTATTCACTGAAATATCCAAGAGGATTCTTCTACCCAATCTAGTTATGCAGTTGTGACTGAGTCTGAAATCTTGAAGCTCAGCATGACTTTTCTCAGGTTCTGGAATGATGCCTAGGAAGGAAACTCCTCTTTGCTGACACTGTTTTTCCTGAAGTCCACCCCACACACACTTCATTGTGGCAATGGACAGGAGGTGATTATTTGGGGTCATGAAATGATTGGTAGAATGGGGAGGAGAACATAAAGAAGATAGTAGAATTTGGGAAAAGAAATGTCCTTAGGCCTGAAGATATAAAATGCCATTAATGGATAAAGAACATTCCAGAAGGACTTTGACAAGGAGAGCCCAAAGTGAGGGAAAAAACAAAAGATTCAGTTATGACTCTTAATATTTAGTTTTGTGTCTCACAGGGGCAGAGTCAAGGTGGAATCAGAGTCAGGCAGACTGTGATCTCACTCCCTGTGACCAAGAGCCTGTGAGATGGGGACTCTCAGAAATGAAAAAGAGGTGAACAAGAAAGCCTGGAAATAGGAGGATCCCAGTATGGAGTGTGTGGACAAAAGGAGAGGTTCCTGTGCTGAACGCTGAGTGTGGTCTGCACCTGACAGACTAACAGTACAGGAGAGGAGACCAGGTGTGGGGTGGTTAGGAAGTGGCCACCATGTGTGGAATATTTTTTTTTCTGATTTCTACCTCTCGGGATTGCCTGCGTCTCAGATCAGCACATCGCATCTGGAAGAGAGTAGCTTGTCCTGGAATTGATTGGGTGCAGGGACATCAGACTTGTCAGGGAGCTGAGCTGCAGTTTTATGAGATTGGAACAATCTGGCTTGTGTCTTGTGCCCAGATGTCCGAGTCCACAGTCCATGCCCCAACCTGAACTTCACAGAGGGTGGAAGGAAGAGGATGCGGAGGGTGAGGAGTTGTTTGGTGAAACTTCCATCAGTTTCTTCTCCTATTTGTACCCAAATCTCCCAGCTGCATGGTTAGTTAGTGCCTGATCCAAGTTCCTACCAGACAGGCTCTGTGTTACTGAGACCAATCAGACCATCCCTTCCCTGGTCACCATGATTGTGTCAGGGAAGATGGTGGGGATATCATGTCCAGTCATCCTAGAAGCTGGGGTTCCTGATAAGTGGGTTATGGAGGGCCAATCTCTCTCATCCAGGGGGGGGGGTGTTGTGTGGTCCTTCCCTGGGACTGGAGTCATTTTGTCCCCAGGTGGGAAGTCATCATGAGACACAATATGTTTTGCATGTGTGTCTTCTCTCTTCCCCCAGACTGTGTCTGTTCCCTGAGCATGGGGACCCTTCCTGTCTTTTTTTTTTAACACTGTGGTCTGAGTCCTTAGATCCACATAGTGCATATAGTGAGGGTTCGGTAAATGCCATGCGTGCATATCATGTGGATGGTTAACTATCCTGAGTCAGGCACAGTTGTATTCTCTGTCCCTGTTTTTCCTTGATGTGTTGATATGGACTGAACCATGTCCTCTAAAAATACTGGATGGTAACCCTAACCCATATTGTGATGTTTAAGATAAGGCAGTAAAGGAAGGGATGATGGATAAATGAATTTTTAAGGTTGGTGCCCTAATAAATAGGGCTGCTGTCTTTATAAGAAAAGGTAGAGACACCAGGGGTGAGCACACAAACAAATGCCATGTGAGGACCAAGTTAGAATGTGTCCATCTGCAAGCCAAGGAGAGAGCCCCCAGGGGACATTAACCATGCCACCACCTTGAATTTGCACAATCAGCCTAAGAATTGTGAGAAAATTAATATCTTTTGATGTATCCGCCCAGCCGGTAGTATTGTTAAGGCAGCCCTAGCAGACTAGCACAATCCCCAGGGACTCAGTTCCCAGGGCTACCTGTCCCAGCATCAAGGAATTTCTGCTCAGTTTGCCTAAAAGAGAAAATATGTGTCTACAGGGACAGACTGTGGGGACAGAATTGAAAAACAAGGACATATACTAGAGAATGTTCGCTTTTTGGTTTCAGGCCTCAGTTTTAGGACAAACAAAAAGAGAAGCCACAGTCTTGGCAGAAGATTGGGGCTGCACAAGGAAACTCCATCACTGTGGGGACAGCAGGTTGTTGTCTCACTTCCCCATAGGCCAGGAGCACTCTGTGAGCATTGAGACTGCTGTCAATGGACTGGCAGTAATAATCAGCCTTGTCCTCAGCCTGGAGCCCAGTGATGGTCAGGACACCTGAGTTGCCAGACTTCAAACCAGAGAAATGACCCAGGATCCTTGAGGTCAGTTACTACTACCATAGCTGATGCATTTGGGGGTTGTTCCTGGGTGTGGTTGGTACCACTGCACACCATAACTACCAATGTTGGATCTACTTCCAGTGCAGGAGATGGTGACCCTCTGTCCCAGGGCCCCAGGCACTGAGGGTGGCTGAGTCAGCATAGACTGGGCTCAGGACTCTGGAAGGGAGAGGGAGACACACAGAGGGTAATGCTGGGTCTGAAGAAAAGAAGAGGAAGCAGGACCCCACGTAGCCCCCAGGGCCCCTTCATTTATCCCTGCATCCAGTCACTTGTGCAGTGAGTGAGGAAGTTGAGGAAGAGAGGGGACTCGGCCATGGTGGAGGTCATCTTTGATCCTGCCTTCTGTGGCCCCACAGCTTAACAGAACCTCTCCGCATATATCCCTTCCCCTCTTCATCCTCTGAGAGGATGTCCATGCAATTGAGACCCCCAGCTTTCTGACCCCCACTGGCCCTGGGTCAGGTCTCTCTGCCTGAGAATATCAGGGGGCTGGGGAGAGGAAAGGCTGTGTGGGGAAAGGGGGGGTCAGAACTGTGAGCCCTGAGCAGAGGACAGAGGCAGTACCAGGTGGCAGGATCCAGCTCTGATCACCCCTTACTCTTCTAAATAGGCCCTGTGAGCCCCTTGGTGTCCAGACTCAGATATACCATTATGTGAAATGGTGATGTGGGCAGTGATTCCCTCCTAGAATCTGTCCTCCCAGCACACAAACGCAAGTCTGCAGGAGCTCTGATAAGGGAGTCTGGGTGTGGCATTGACCTCAGAGCAAAAATGGCAAACATGCCTGAAGTTCCAAGAGGGGAGGAGTGACAACTGCAGATGCTCTGACAGGGCTTCAGTGACAGAGTTTATGTATTAATCACCACTTAGCCAACCATGCATTTTAAATGGGTGTATGTTCCTTCATACAAAATTCCTCTCACTAAGATTGATTTAAACTCAATGACAATGTTATTATGAAAATGCAGGTACTAGTATTGGTTGAGACCTGTTTTGTGACCCAGTATGTGGTCTATTCTGAAGAAAGTTCCACGTGCATTCGAAAAGAATGAGTATTCTGTTGTTCTGGGTTGTAGTGTTCTGTATATATCTATGAGGTCCATCTGTTCTAGTATGTCATTCAAAGCTCTTGTTTCTTTGTTGATTTTCTGCTTAGGTGAACTATCTATTGCTGAGATGGAGTGTTGAGCTCCCCTACTATTAACGTATTATTACCTATATGTCTCTTTATTCTGGTTAAGAGTTGGCTTGTGTATCTAGCTGCTCCCCTGTTGGGGGCATAGATATTTATTATAGGGACATTTCTCTCCTTTGTGCTCTAACATGGCCAGCTGCCCCCGGTTCCCGCACACACTCCCGAGCTCCCAGTTTCAGTCTAGTTCAAGTGTGTGCTCTGGAACTCTTGTTTTCAGTTCAGACATGTGCGCTCCTGAGCTAATTCTGTTACTTCTTTCATAGAACCAAGTCCATGTGTTTTTTCTTAGAATAATTAATATTTTATTTTATTTTTAAAAATTTTTAATAATATTTTTATTATATTATATTAGTCACCATACAGTACATCCCTGGTTTTTTATGTAAAAGTCCATGATTCATTACTTGCATAAAACACCCAGTGCACCATGCAATACATGCCCTCCTTACTACCCATCACCAGCCTATCCCATTCCCCACCCCACTCCCCTCTGAAGCCCTCAGTTTGTTTCTCAGAGTCCATAACCTCTCATGCTTCATTCCCCCTTCTGATTACAATCCTTTCTTCTTCCCTTTCTTCTCCTACCAATCTTCCTACTTCTTATGTTCCATAAATGAGTGAAACCATATGATAATTGTCTTTCTCTGCTTGACCTAATTCCCTTAGCATTATCTCCTCCAGTGCCGTCCATGTTGCAGCAAATGTTGAGTAATTGTTCTTTTTGATAGCTGAGTAATATTCCATTGTATATATGGACCACATCTTCTTAATCCAGTCATCTGTTGAAGGGCATCTCGGCTCCTTCCACGATTTAGCTATTGTGGACAATGCTGCTATGTACATTGGGGTGCATATGGCTCATCTCTTCACTACGTCTGTAACTTTGGGGTAAATACCCATTAGTGCAATGGCTGGATCATAGGGTAGCTCAATTTTTAACTTTTTAAGGGACCTCCACACTGTTTTCCAGAGTGGCTGTACCAACTTGCATTCCCACCAACAGTGTAAAAGGGATCTCCTTTCTCCACATCCTCTCCAACAATTGCTGTTTCTTGCCTTGTCAATTTTTGCCATTCTAACTCATGTAAGGTGGTATCTCAGTGTGCTTTGATTTGAATTTCCCTGATGGCTAATGATTTTGAACATTTTTTCATGTGTCTGTTAGCCATTTGTATGTCTTCATTGGAAAAGTGTCTGTTCATATCTTCTGCCCATTTTATGATTTGTTTATTTGTTTCTCATATATTGAGTTGGAGAAGTTCTTTGTAGATCTTGGATACCAGTCTTTTATCTGTAGTATCATTGGCAAATATATTCTCCCATTCCGTGGGTTGGCTCTTAGTTTTTTGTTTTTTGTTTTTTTACTGTTTCCTTGGCTGTGCAGAAGCTTTTTATCTTGATGAAGTCCCACAAGTTCATTTTATCTTTTGTTTTTCTTGCCTTTGGAGATGTGTCGTGAAAAAGGTTGCTGTGGCCAATGTCATAAAGGTTGCTGCCTATGCTCTCCTCTAGGATTTTGATGGATTCCTGTCTCACATTGAGGTATTTCATCCATTTGGAGTTTATCTTTGTGTATGGTGTGAGAGAGTGGTCAAGTTTCATTCTTTCCCATGTAGCTGACCAATTTTCCCAGTACTAGAAGTCCTCGCAACAGCAATCACACAACAAAAAGGGATAAAAGGTATCCAAATCAGCAAGAAGAAGTCAAACTGTCTCTCTTGGCAGATGACATGGTACTCTACATGGAAAACCCAACAGAATCCGCTCCCAAACTACTAGAAATTATAGAGCAATTCAGTAATGTGGCAGGATACAATATCAATGCTCAGAAATCAATTGCATTTCTATACACGAATAATGAGACTGAAGAAAGAGAAATTAGGGAATCCATCCCATTTACAATAGCACCAAAAATCATACGTTATCTCGGAATTAACTTCACCAGAGATGTAAAGGATCTATATTCTAGAAACTACAAATCACTCTTGAAAGACATTGAAGAAGACACAAAAAGATGGGAAAATATTCCATGCTCATGGATCGGAAGAATTAACATAGTTAAAATGTCCATGCTACCCAGAGCAATCTACACTTTCAATGCTATCCCGATCAAAATACCAATGACATTTTTCAAAGAACTGGAACAAACAGCCCTTAAATTTGTGTGGAACCAGAAAAGGCCCCGAATTGCCAAGGAATTGTTGAAAAGGGAAAACAAAGCTGGGGGCATCATAATGCCGGATTTCGAGCTGTACTACAAAGCTGTGATCACAAAGACAGCATGGTACTGGCACAAAAACAGACACATAGACCAATGGAACAGAATAGAAAACCCAGAAATGGACCCTCGGCTCTTTGGGCAACTAATCTTTGATAAAGCAGGAAAAAACATCCAGTGGAATAAAGACAGTCTCTCCTCCCCATCAATCTAAGCAGAGAAAGAGAGGAATCCTAGTCTTAGCGGATCACATTGGAAAGATGGACACACCCCAGGAGAGATGAATGAGGCACATGCTAATGAACCACTTGACAGAAAAATGGGGCTAGGGAGTCTCACTTCTATTGGTGCCCCTATCACATTCTCTCCAGCTCTAAGGGCTGAGCCATTCTGAGCCCATGAGAAGTCCTGGCTGCACTCTCCCATTGATTTGAATCACTCCATAAACACCACTACTCACATAGAGCATATAGTGATAGTTGGCCGCATCCCCAGGCTGAGCTCCAATGATGATAAGGGTGGTTTTGCCCTCTGTGGCAGAGATGGGTCCAGAGAAGCGATCAGGAACCTCAGAGGGATAGTTTTTATGTGGTAGGTAAGGGAGTAGGGAACCCATCCTGGGGTCTGCTATACCAGCCAGGGCAGTTACTGGTAGAGACTTACCCAAACCTAGGAGCACAAGTGAGTATGACCATCCATCTTAGAGACACTGCCAGTGATGGCTCCTGGGTCACCACAATCTGACAATCTTCCCCTAAAACCAAAGGAGAGACAAGTGCTGTTACGGGAGACAAGAGTCACCCTGAGACACTGTTTTTATGTGTCCCACCACAGTTGCAGAGTCCCTTCATCTGACCTGAGCCTCTAGTGAAGAACCTGAGAAGAAAGACAGTCCAGGCCATGGTGAGGACCCTTACAGGACATGGCATTCTCAGGTTCCTGATTTTGAGTGGAGTGTCCTTGGGAGCTTTTCATGCACTCAAACCCGTTAGAAGGAGAAGGTATTTTATGCAAATCAGCTTTCTCTCTCTCCCTGTCCCAGTGTCGCCATGGTGTCCCCTGGGAGAAATCATGAATGAAACAGGTGCTAGGACCTCACCCAGACCAATACCTATAGGGTACTGGGACACTGAGTCATGGGGTGTGGTCCTTCACCAAATGAGCTCCCCCAGAACTCTGGTGACCTCGGAATCAAGTTTCTTTTCTGGAAAGCCTGAAAGCTGAATGAGGAGATGTGTGTGTTCTCCACCTCCTGGTCCTTCTAGTTCATCCCAGTTTGTCGCCATGCCTGGAAATTTTCCCTTCTCGGTAAAATTCCTGATTATGCCCTTTGTAGGAGATTAGTGGCCCTCTTCTCTCCAGTCATAAATCCAATGGTAAATCGCAGAGTCCTATGTGGGTGTGTGAAGGGACAGGGTCTCCTACTGACACAGTCCTTGAAACGGTCTCCAGCAACATCAGTGGGAGGACCAATGCTGGGGTCCACATGCAGAGCTGCACTGTCAGCCTCAGAATGCCAGCTGTCTTCCACTCTCAGAAGCCATCAATAGTCTGGAGTCACTTCAAAGTACCTGCAGTGTTTCAGAATAAAAGTAATAACCTCACTGATAAATTAGGACACTCCTTCCAACATCAGATGATAAATTAGGAAAACATGAGACTCATAATAAGAAATAAAAATGATACAGTGTCTGAATCAGTTGGAGGGAATATTATGAATCATTTAACCCCCTTTCCTGAACAGTGTCCTATGGAAAAAAGGGAACTGGAAGAGTAGGTCAGAGTATTAGAACTGAGGAGGTGGAAGAGGGAGAGAAGGAGCAGGAAGATAACATTTCTCCAGTTATCTTTGAAGTTCAGCCACAAAGTCAGTGTTCATCAAAGTGGGAAATAAAATATGATTTTATTTTCATTTCAGAATTCTTGGTATATTGTGTGTTTCATGTAATCCATGGGGTTACTGTTTACATTTCTCATTGTGTTTGAGAGCTCAACTCATATCACACAAAGATTCCTCATCAATTATTTTATGCCTGTCGAACAAAGGATTCTTTGATACAGTGGAGTAAAGTTTGTTGTGTTATGTGCATCCAATTTGAAAATAAGGAGGATCTAGAAGTTGAGAGAAAAAGGAAGAATTACAAAAAGAATGGAAATATGTGAGTAACAGAGTATCACCTTCTGTTAAGTCAGTATAAAATATAGAAATAAACGACCAATAATAACCCATTTAGAAACAATAACTAAAATCATGACAGTGTGAGAGCTATGGCGTTTATTATATATTTCTTTGTGAATAAATTGTGTTATCACACTAATCAGCCAGGATCCCTGACCTCTGGAGGGAGGCCTGAGCCAACTCTATAGAGAAGCGCCCCCCTGGTGGCCCTTGGATGGGGCTGCTAGACCAGAAAAGTGCTCTCTCTGAGTTGTGTTTTCATCTCTCAGTACACTGTCCACCAGGGGCTAGAAAATCAGTGAATCTCATACCAGTATGTCCATGACTTTGTGTTCCTCTCCCACAGTATGTCAGGGCAGCAGCTCTGGAATCTCACATGCTCTCTCTGCTCAGGTCCTCTGACACATGGCTCAGTGCGTCGTCCTTTCTTCTTTCCCCAAGGTCTGTGTTCACATTATCCAGTGATTTCAGTCACCTCATCTCAGCCCCATTCCTCTCTGGATCAAGGTGAATGTCTTTCTGTATAACATGGATTCTACTTATGTGAATCAGCTGTATTCATAGGGTGTTATGCCTTCTGGCTTTCCTTTTATTGTTTTCCTAGAATCAGAAAATGAATTTGTGGGGCGCCTGTGTGGCTCAGTTGGTTAAACATCTACCTTCAGCTCAGGTCATGATCCTAGGGTCCTGTGATGGAGCCATGCATGGAGATCCCTGCTCAGTGGGGAGCCTGCTTCTCACTCTGCTTCTGCACCTCTCTCTGCTTGTGTGATCTCCCTCTCTGTCAAATAAATGAATAGAATCTTTAAGAAAAAGAAAATTAATCTGTGCTACTTTCTCTCTCCCAGGCTTCTAAATAATGCATAGATAGATAGATAGATATAGATAGATATATATATCATAGTATATGATTTATACTATACAATATACAAATTTTAATATACAATATATAATAGACATAAACATATACATATACATAAACATATAATAAAATACATATATTTACATATAATGTATTATGTTTTGTTTGACACCTACATATTATTACAGTACCTATATTTTGTACATACATAAGTATATGATGCATTTAATATGAGTTTATATGTTTATAAATTTTATGTAATAAAATTTTATAATATGTAACGTTTGTTAATAGATTATTCGTTATATATAAGTATAAATATAAATATGAATTTTATTTTCTTCTAACATAGACGCAGTTATCACGGATGATGGAATAGTACAGTCTGATTTAGGCCTCTAAAGCAGGGCTTGAAGCAATAATGTGACAGAAACAAAAGGGTGGCTATCACTCTGGCAGATGATGGGAGCAAAGCAGCACAAATGACTCCCCTCTGCATTTTTCTCTCAGCCCTGAAGGAATTCCCCTTCTATGAGGGTAGGTGAGGGGAGGAATCAGGAAAGGACAGAGAAGCCCCAGAGCTCTACTCCTTCAGGACTAATTGTTGGCATTCCCATCTTGCCTTCCAGGGGTTTCTTGTTCTAGACCCAGGTAACACTACAGGTGATATTTTTTTCAATATGCAAATTAGTCCAAGAGTAGGATTTTCTGTCCCTGCCTGAACACCAGCCTGAAGACTGTCTCTACGGGCATGGAGGATGGTATGTGACAGGAGAATGTGAGTCAGAGGTGATCACTCATGTGGCTCCAGCAGCCCCTGTGCTGCACAATCACACTTCAGTGAGGACCCTGCCTGCCAAGTGTGCAAGAATTATTGTGTTTTCCTACTTGGTCTGGGCCATAAATCAGCTCTCACAGAACCAGTGCCACAGAGCCCCCTCCTGGACTCAGATGCTTAGTCCACCAGCCCCTCTGACACTACCCAGCCCTACTGGAATTGTGTCCAGACTGTGCAACTTGGTAATGCTAATGTCACTCCCCAGGGCAGTAGAATGAGGAGGTGCCCTCTGGTGTTTGGGGCTGAGACTTTTATTCAAGTCACTAATGGCCTCCAGACTGTTAAATACATGAAGAACTGCACAGTGCTTATATTACCAGATATTTCAGGATTACCTGACACTGGAGTTTTCTTCCTCCAGGTTCTGGAGGTCAACCAGTCTACTATCATTTTGAAGAAGTAAAGGCCTTAACATTCTCAGAATACGGAGGTGGTTCATACCTCATCATGATTCTAGGTGGACTTGTCTTTCAGTGTGGTCTTTGTTGTTTTCTTGTTGGTTATAGATTCTCCTGTCAGGTCCTCAGCCCTCACTGCAAGGGCATTTCAGCCTACGTTGTCTCTGACAATATAAGGCCATCAGGGAAATTGTGTCTTCTGCTCTATCCTACTTCACAGGGTTCAAATTTTCCTTAACTGTTAGCCTGAGAGTCTTATTTATTTGACCCTCTGATATATTTAATATGTTTTTAGACTAGATTTGTAATTTTACTTAGTATGATGGTTGATATAAAGAGAACATTACTATGAATGGAGCCCTCTTCCCTTCTGAAGGGTTCTTCCTTCAAGGCCCTTTAAGCACATTGGACCCTAACCAAGAAGTTTTGTTCAGAGCTCCATGGAATTCACTTATTTAAGCCCTTTTCAGCATTCATTTCTAGTTTTCAGTTTACAAGTCTTTTCCTACTTCATAAGTTCATTCCTAAAGTTTTTATTCCTTTTGATGTTATCCTAAATGGAATCGCTTTTTTCTTTTTAATACCTTTTGAGCTTCTTCATTGTTGGCATAGAGAAAACCACCTAATTGTTGTAGGGAATTAATACTTGAACTCCTGCAGGAGATACTAGATAGATACCGTTTAGGGTTGATGATAGAGTTTTTTCACTATTTTGGAACAGTAGTAAAAGGTAATGGGGTAGGAGGGAAAAGTAAAGGGAAGCTATGCAGCCATGACCATGAAATGACCAATCTCACAGTGTAGACTGTGCATAGGAGGAGGTAAATAATTAAACAGAACATGTGCTGCCTCCACTACACATGGGGAAAATAGAAATGCTAAAGCTTTTCTTCTTTTCCAGTTTGAGAAGTACCTCGTTTATGTGCTCCAGAACGTATGTAGTCATTTGTGAAACATGTATTTCACAAGGACCAAGTATTCTCTGATTGCTGCAGATGAGGGAGTAATAGTAATGGCTGGTAAGGAGCCACCTCTCTATACCTAACCCAGTGGCTCTGTCAAGACAGAGAGGAGATTCCTGTTTCCAAATCTCTGCTCCCTCAGGGTGTGGACCCCGGAAGAGAACAACGATCTCCCCCCAGTAGCCCCTCTCTGCTGATTGATGAGATCCCACTCCCTCCTCCAGCCTCCAGCATCTCCCCCATCTCCTCCCTAGACCCTGATTGAATTCTTTGGGATCAATGATATCTAGGGAGAATGCTGCAAGCTTTGACACCCACTTTGGGCTGTGGGATTATTTAGAGGTGAAGATAATTACTCTTCTTTACTTTTATATATCAATCAGAATTGTGCAGTTAGTAACCTATACGTTTCTGATTATAAATTATTTCCAGGTAATTATACTTTTATTTTAGTGATTCATATGCTCCACTACTGAGACATTTTCAATTATAATTTAAGAAGTTACAAAATTCATTCAGTATTGATTCTCTATACTAGGAGCCAAATATTCATAAAGTGCAAATTTTGAATTATAAGATAGTATTTGAAATGTATGTTAATATCTAAAATACATAGGAGTCAGAGGGATATGATATATGTACACACAAAAGTTCAGGGATGTTCACCAGAGGGTAATTCATGTTGAAGGAGAAGGGGGCCATCTGACTGAATCCTTAGGTCAGGAATTTGCCAAAGACCATCAGTCCTCCCCTAGCTGTGTGGGTCTGGCCCACCTCTGTGCTCCCCCTGTAAGGAAGGACCTGAATGAGGACATTTGTGAAGATACATGGGCCTTCAACAGAACATTGGTTCCCTTGGGTTGATGTATCTTCTCCGTATGAGGTCATTGTTTATTTCCATACATCCACCCCACATACAAGTCTCAATTCTGCTCTGGTCTTGGACAATGGTACGTATTAGAAGGAGAAGTTGGGGACAGAATTATGAAGGTACATAGAAAAATGTGGTGCAGGGTAAGGCATTCTCTGTTTCAGCTGAGGAAAGAGGAGAGGGGTCCTTCATGGAATCCCAAGTGAAGGTGGGATTTGCTCCCTATCCTCTCAGAGTTCCAGGTGATTAGAATGAGGGGCAAAAGTCAATTAACAGACGGGCAGGAGCACAAATGTTTGAGGATGCCCCGGAGAGAGAAAAGGTGAAGCAAAGGAGTGCCGGGTGAGGGAGGACCATCTATGGCAGAGAGAGAGACTCCTCTGCCTGGATCACTGCTGGTTCCCCGCACAGAGCCCCTCCCCTACCCTGGGGAGCTGTCTGAGGAGCACGCAGAGTGTAGTGGAGTGAACGTCTGAGGGTGAGAGGAAGCTGGGCAGGCAGAGAGAACCTGTGAGAAGATTGATCCAGTCACAGCTCAGGTCGCTCTCAGGTAGAGAAGTCTCTGTGCGCCGAGTGACTTCTCATCTGTCACTAACTTTGCACTCTCCAATTTGAGAGAGTTCCACCTCCTCAATCCTCTCAGGACACCCCACAGACCTTCTTCCCATCAGAAGAGCCCTGTTCCCACTTGCTGTAGTTGACATTTGGTCACCTGGACAGGGACGTTAATTGTGCTGACTTTGATAGTTCCTGCCCTTCACATGTCCAAGTTGGAAGCAGATGGCAGTACTGGAATCCCACATGGGGTGGGGCTGGGTGGGCCCAACGTCCTGCAAGTGAGGGCAGGGACTCCTCTGTGAGACTATGACAGCACAGTCTCCTGAGCACCACAGTGGGGTTGTGGCTCCTTCTTTCCCTGTTTTTGGGAATAGTCATTCATGCCAATGTGGGCCTGCCATTCCCCGTGTCCGTTCCCTCAATCATGCTGGGCTGGCGATGGTTCTAGTCACAGGATGAAGGAAGAGATGACCTAGGTTTCCCCATGGGCTGAGGGAGCCACATCATTCAGTTTCTCCAGGGCTGGGGTCATTGTTCCCAGTACCACTGCAACAGGCTCAGGCTCTTCCCATCTGTGAATGGGGTGGGCATCAGTCTCTGCTCTCTTGTCGGGCACCCAGAGCCCCCTGGTACCTCCATAATCACAACCTGCAGTTAAATCTAATTGGTGCTTGGAAATCTGGTTTTTGAATGACAGAATAGAACAAACCACCTAATAACTTTCGAATGAAAATGGATAATACACAAATATGCAAATGAGAAATGACTGGTGAATAAAAATAAGAAAGGGAAAAAAGCATAATATTAACCTGTATTTTAATATTAAATAAAAATCTTACTTTATTATGAAGAAAAATTTTTCCATTAAAAATGAATTAACAGACCAATTTCCTTAGGAAAAAATAGACAATGTTATTAGGAACTACTCCTCAAAAAGCATAAGATGCTTTAGTGTCACAAGAACTACTAACAAGTCTTCAGACACCACAGTTCCATAGGTTTGCTTCATATATATAGGTTGTGAAAACAATGAAAAACCATAGAAAATTTAAATTCTTATAAAAAGAAATGTAACATTGTTACATACACTTGATACATAAAATACAGAAAAGGAAAACTGCAAATATTATGAAATACTGATATAAATGTTCTAAATAAAATGTCAACGTGAGATTCCATTATCAGATTAATATGGTCCTACACTGTGACCATAGTGATTTATTGCAGATATAGGGTGGGATTCCATATTGATAAATGTTCTAAGATAAGATATCATATTAATAAATCGCTGTGAAAATAGCATAATCTCACTAGACCTTGAAAGATCCTTTGACTAAATTGAAACCAAAACCCTAATAAAACCCACATAAAATAGAAACAGAAAGAGACACTCATCCTGTGATAACACACTATCTCCCACACATGTAGAACTCATTCCCACAGCCAAGAAATTAGCTAATGGGGTGGCTGGAGGGAGGACATTTCTACAAGTTCAGGAACAGGGAAATATGACCTAAATGTTATTATTCAACATCTTTCTGCAAGTGTTAGACAATGCAAGCGAACAGGAAAAAATACTGGTTGGATCTCAGCATTGATAGTAATGGACATGGAGTTATTTCAGAAGATCCAAATACGTGATTCAGCCATAGATACTCAGGGCTCATGCAGCAGCGGCAGAAGAAATTACCCCAATGTGCAAAAGGAACAGATATTCCTACAGAAGGCTAAAAAGAAGATTACATAGGTCTGAAAACTTCTGGAAACAGGTAAATGACCTAGGAGGGGGAGTGCTCAGAAGCCAGGAGTGAGATCAGCAGAGTGAGCCTGCCATCCCCAGTCCGTTAACCTCAGTGCAAAGAGAATCTGTCCCAACGTGATGGGGGAGATGAACCTTCTGTGTCTTGTGAGATCCTTTGCCTAGGAAGGGGCTGCAGTGAGTGTCTTTGAGGACAGACGGAAGGAGGGGCCCTCACTCCTCGGTGGTGCCCCTGCATGGACCTAGACCCATGGTGGCAGCAGCAGGAACAGCAGAAGCAAGAAGCCTGAGTGGCTGCTGGGACCTCACCCTCCCAGAAGATGAGAAAGGGATTTTGGTCTCAGCTTAAGGCCCTGGGATTCTGTGTGAGCCTTGAAATTCTGTCACAGGAGGGACAGGGAGGAACGGCCTCCTCTTCAGACCTCAGCCCAGTGATGGTCTAGGAGCCAGAGCTGCCAGACATGGAACCAGAAAATGGATCAGGGCCCCCAGGGGGTGTAATCATCAAAATAGTTGAAGATTTGTTTGCCATTCATGGCATCCGTTGGTACCAGGACACATTTTGGACAGTCCCAACGTGTCCTGACTCAGAGCTGGATTCTGTGTCCCTGTTTCTGCCCTGACCTGTCATGGACTCTGCCTCAAGGTAGCTGCCCCTGGCACTTGGGAATTTGTGCTCAATTTGAGGAACTCACACAATAAATTGCTCCCAGGGACCGGTTTCAAGGAGAAATTTAAGAGAATGTGGAAAGACTTTGCAAACAACATTGAAGTGGGTCTCAGATTCAGTTTATATCAAACAAAGCAGCAGATGACTTGGCCAGAGTCGAGATGCACAGGCAGCCCCATTAATGTTGGGGCAGCCGGTTTTTGTCTCACTTCCCCCACAGGGCTGGAGCACTGTGTGAGCACCCTGACTAACATCAATGGACTGGCAGTAATAAGCAGCCTCATCCTCAGCCTGGAGCCCGGTGATGGTCAGCGAGCCTGAGTTGCCAGACTTGGAGCCAGAAAATCGGTCAGGGACACCTGACGGTCTTTTGTCATTATCATAGATGAGGAGTTTAGGGGACTTTCCTGGCAGCTGTTGGTACCAGCTCACAACAACAATTCCGATGCTGAAGCCGCTCCCAGTGCAGGAGATGGTGACCTTCTGGCCCAGTGCCCCAGACACGGAAGGCGGCTGAGTCAGCACAGACTGGGCCCAGGACCCTGCAAGGGGGAGAGACACAGAGAGGGTGAGGCTGGGGTCTAGAGACAAGAGGAGGAATCAGGTCCCACTTAACCTCCCAGGACCCCTTCCCCTCTCCCTGCATCAAGTCACCTGTGCAGTGAGCGAGGAGGGCGAGGAGGAGAGGACACCAGGCCATGGTGGAAGTCATCATAGATCTTGCCTTCTGTGGCCCCACAACTGAACAGAGCCTCCCCTAATCTCTCCCTTGCCCTTTTCATCCTCTGAGAGAGGGAGGGACCAAACATGCAAATGAGACCCCAGCTCCCTGAACCCTCACTGACTTGGTCAGGTCCCTCTGTCTGAGAATGTCAGGGGTGTGGGAAGGGGAGGGGTTGTGTGGGACCAGGGGGTGGGGAGGTCACAGCTGTGGGCCCTGAAAAGAGGGCATGGGCAGCACCAGGTGGCAGGTCCCTGCTCTGGTTAACCCTTGACCCTCAGAATCAAGTGACTGGCACCCCCTGGTGTCCAGGCCCAGACACAGCATTGTGTGACATGGAGACACAATGGACCCATCAGAGAGAACTCCTACCTCCCCACTGCACTGTCCATGTCACCTTCTTTGGGGTCAGGGCATGTTTCCCCTTATGTGGCCTCCTATCACCTCAGGACACATTTTCCCTCTACTCAGCTCCACGTAGTGTGTTTGTCCATAACTCCTTGCTGTTCAAGGGGCAAGACTGAGCTGGTGACTCTTGTAGAACCACATAGAGGAGGATCCGGTCCAGAGCACTGATGGGTCCACACGGACACACGGCCAGTTCTGTGCAGGAGGTTGATTTCTTTCCACTTACCTGATTCCTCTCTGGTTTCCAGAGTTCTCCTTTCCCAGAAGTTCCTTCAGCACTGAGGAGAGAGGGAACACTTCTCTCCAGGTTTGGGGTAGAAGATCTCATGTGCATTCCTAGAGGGTTACACACGGGACATCTTTGTCATCTGTCACTATCCGCCTCCACGAAAAAAAAAAAAAACAGCTCTCTACACACTGTGGGCAGTGATTCCCTCCTAGGATCTGTCCTCCCAGCACAGGCACAGTCTGCAGGAGCCCTGCCACGTGACGCTGTGTGTGGCACTGACCTCAGAGCACAAAGTGCAAACCTGCAGGAAATCCTAGAAGTAGTGACAGCTACAGATGCTCTGAGATGAACTTAGTTTCAGAGATTATACTTTAGTCACCACTTAGACAACTGTTATCTTAAAATGAATGTGTGATTTTATACAAAATTCAACTCAGTAAGAATGATGTAAACTCAATGACAATGTCAATGGGAAGATAAAGGTACAGTCACTAGTGTACCATTCACAGATCCGTGCTTATTTTAGAGAGAATGTGGATGGAAGTAGTAGCTGAAAACCTGGATGAAAAAATAATGGGACAGAAATGCCTTCTAGTTCTTGGTTGAACAGGGCTCTACAAACTTGTTTCTAAGTCATTTCATTTGTTATTATTATTATCATTTGAATCATGAATTTTGTATAGAAGTCCTGGTCCTACAAGTAGAAGTAGGAAAGCCCAACTCGGTGCACAGGGAAACCCCATGAAGAGCCTGTTCCTATGCACTTGAGAGCCATCTCAGTGATGGAATTACCAATCACAGAGCTTCCAGGAAGGACTCATTAAGGGTCAGACTGTCTCAGGGGTAGGCACAGCTATAGTTGCTGAGTCTTGTTTCCAACATGCTCAGAATAGAACAACTGTCCATCCAGCCACCCATGACTAGAGCAATGAATTTCTACTACCCAAGGCCAACTTGACCCAGAAATTTTTTCAAAGATCCCACACATGATTCCTGGTGAGGTGGTGATAAGGGGCACTGTGTCCCTGAGGTCACATGCCCTGAGGCCCTCGGTTGGTACAGACTCCAGCAGAGGTCCAGCCTGGATGGAGGTGTCACTGGTGTGACTGAGGGAATGACAGCCCAGGACTAAGAACACAGGAGGGTTGGGGCACCTGGGTGGCACAGCGGTTAAGCGTCTGCCTTTGGCTCAGGGCGTGTTCCCGGCGTTATGGGATCGAGCCCCACATCAGGCTCCTCCGCTATGAGCCTGCTTCTTCCTCTCCCACTCCCCCTGCTTGTGTTCCCTCTCTCGCTGGCTGTCTCTCTCTCTGTCGATAAATAAATAAAATCTTAAAAAAAAAAGAGCACAGGAGGGTTGTGTGTCTTGTCCCCATGGGCCTTGAGCTCTGTGTGAGCCGCACTGAAGTTGCTGTCCCAGAATCAATGTCCTGATCAGACTTAAGCACTGACTTGAGCCCAGATGTAGTTCGGGGCTGAGTTGCCCACAGGGACAGAGATTCCCCCTGGGTTCCTGGGCATCGGCCTCATTCCAGCAGAGCAGGTGTACAGGGCACATTCTGGCGTCCCTGGTGACAGGACCCCAGTCACGCTCATATTTCTGGCATTTCTTGCTGATGGGGATGCCCCCTCCTGCACATTGTGACACTGGGCTGGGTGAGCCCAGGTTGACCCTAACTTCTGGAGGGACAGAGAAGCCTGAAAAATGCAGAATGCAGGACACTATACACTCACAGAGATGAGGTGTGTGTGTGTGTGTGTGTGTGTGTGTGTGTGACCAAAAATGACACCAAGTGGCCTCTATCCTTCTAGGGTCTTCTCTACACCCTGAGGGATAAATATCCATGAAGCTCATTCTCTCTTAAACCTGGAGGAGACTCGATGAAAAGGCAAGGGTCTCAAAGATCTCTTCCTGGAGGAGGATCTGTTTCAGGCAGTGGGGACGCACTGGAGAACAGAACTATTAACAATTCACTGAATTAGAAGTTCAGGTCTTGTTGAGGGACAAGAAGTCTGTGAATGTTTCCCCCCTGCACACGTAAGACCTGCCGCTGCAGTGTCTTCGGGTCTCAGGAAAGACAGGACGGGGCTAAGCACAGCCTCCTCTCTCCTGACCCCACTCCCCACTGTGCTCCACATTCCTCTGTGTCCCCAGGTATCTACCAGGGTTGAACAGAAGATAGCATTGACTTTTATTTCTGGGAGAGGGATAAAGCCTATGACATCACAGACCAGAGGAAAATGTTTCCATGGTGGATCTACTGCTTAGATAGTTCTTAGGAAACTGATTTGGGGGCATAGGAAAACCGATTATATATTTTGAAATCTGCAGGTGACTCTGCCTTCATGGATTCTGTCAATCCTCATCATGGACAGGGGACCAATTAATTGTGAGGGAGGAGCAAAAATGAATAGATTCTATATGCAAATACTGAAAGGTAGGATACACACATCACTTTTTGAAAAACATATAAATTTTATTTTCATATTAAAGAGACTGACTGGGAATGTTGGGAGCAGAAACCCAGAGCCTGGGGTTGACAGCAGGAAGAAGAATATAAGGGACTGCATGTAGCTCTATTTTCTGGTCATTCTCCTCCCTAGAGATGGAACATTGAGACAGGAAACTAGGACAAGATCATTTTCAGTGTTCTCTGCAATTTTGTGTGGAGAGGGAATTTAGACCTCAAGAGTCAGAGGCGGAGCCTGAAGGTCTGAGGCACAGGGGAGCAGAGAGGAGGGGAGGAGAGAGGGTGTGGGGTGTTGTCAGGGAGAGTCTGCAGGATTTGGTCCAAGTGCATGTGTAGCGGGTTCAGAGAGAAGACACTGTGTCTGTGACCAGAGTTAGTGTCAATATATCAGCTGTGGGTACATCAGTAGAGACACAAGGTCACACTTTATGGAATAAGATGGTGAAGCTTATGTGGATAATGTTTGCTGGGCAGCTTGTATTCATTCCTACACCCTGTGGGGATGTACACTTGGGCTTTTACCTGATCCGTCAGTATATTCCTTAGATGCCCTATTTTCTCTTTCTTTACATTCAAACATGAATGTTTTCCTTGTTCAAGGACAGATCCTTCTGCAGGTGACCCCCCACCTCCACCTCACGCATGTTTCTCCAGGTAAGTTTCTCACTGAAAAAAATGTTCATAAGCATTATCTGTGTGCATAGGGATTTATGTCACTTCCTCCTCTTCTGAGACACTGTGAGTAATGGTAGCTGCTCCCACGTCATGAGCTGTAGCACAGAAATAGCCTCGTCCTCAGCCTGCAGCCCAGAGATGAGGAGAAGCCCTGCATTGGCCGAGGCATCTTTGGATCCAGAGGAGTGGCTGGCGTCCCTGGAGTCCTGGTGCTTATCTGAGTTTGAGTAGAACTTCAGCAAATACTGGGGAGGGCTCCCTGTAGTAGTTTCTAGTAGTTTCTGTGAATATATATTTCTAGTGAAATTAAGAATTAAATCAGTAGGTGTTGCTTAAAGCAAATTACCATCTGAAAGTTGCGTGGGTCTCATCCAATCAATCGAAGGCCTTGATGGAGAAAAGACTAACGTCACCCAGAAAGAAGGAATTCTGGGATCACACTACTTTCAGAACCAAACTACATCTACTCTTCATCCCCTGAATCTGTGGCCTGCTAGCCCACACTAATGATTTTGGACTTCTACAATCATGGCTAACAGTTCCTTAGAATAACCATCTCTGATGGATTGCTAGAAAGGCAGACAGGTACACATCTGTATCTCCATACACAGGCACGTATATGTATAAATTATGTTAAATATACACATACATACATACATACATACATACTATTGGTTTGGTTTCTCAGGAGAACCCTACCTCATACACAGCCCTTTATCCAAACCTCAGTCTATTCTTTGCTATTTCCGTCCCCTTGCAGAGTTCTATTCCATACACATATCATGATCAATGGTGGGGCAAAGGAAATCTGTGCGCTGGGTCCTACAAAGACCTTGAGAAGCCACCTCCATGAGGAAGCAAAGTCTAAAAACACAAGAGTTTGCACCAGGTTCATGTGTCCACTACATAACCAGACTACCAGCACCCAATCTGCAGTAGGGCATATTCACACCCTTATTAGGACCCATGCAGCTATGGAAGTACTCCATGGTTTTGTGAGAAGAGTCTTGGGATTTTCTATCCAGGATTTACAGATGCACGTTCCATATCTGAGCCTTGGAAATACAGTCAGAACCCAGGAATCACACGGTGCCCTCTTCTGTTTAGACCTTCTGGGGCACAATTCTCACTGAGCAGGTTGTCATTCATGCAGCTGTTCCTTGGGTGCACTGGCCATCAGAAGACCATCCCCCCAGGGACCTCCTGCTGGGGACAGCATAGGCTCATTGTCCTGTGCCGCTGGCCCAGGTCCAGTGCAGCCACACTGTGTGCATCAGTCTTCAGAGCAGTGTTTCATCCCCCTGGTCTGAGCCTCTGCCCAGACTGACACCACCCTGCCGGCCTCGCCTTGATCACCCAAACGAAATATGTGTGCCCATAGTTCAGTGGCATGTCCCACAACACCCTTCAGACAGGTCAGGTCACATGCAACTAGAGAAGGACCATTCCAGATCAATTGTTTCATGGGTGTCTGTTCTCACCTTTTCTGTTTCTTTGCTGAGACTTCCAACCTCACATTTCACTGCAGGTGGATTTTCCAAGAAGACCTTGTGGTGAGACTTTCGGTCAGTTTGGGAAGAATCGTTACCTTAGTGACATTTGATGTTTTGAAGAAAAAACTAGGGATGTCTATCCATTGATTGGTTTAAAATCTTTTCTTGCAATATTTTGTAATTTTCAGCACATAAAACATTCAATTATTCTCAGATTTATCTTTAAATGGTTCATATTGATGATATTATAAATGTTATTATTTTTGTTTATAAATAACTGGAAGGTTCATTACTAGTCAATAATTCATTTCTTCATGTTGGTTTTATATCACAAAATCCAAGTTAAAGCACTCAGACCAGAAGCACGTCTTGGTCACTCCTTTACCCTGAGCTGGGCACATCTGAATCACCCTCGACTGGCCTCCTCCAGTGTCTCCCTAAGAGATTTAATTCTCTGATCAAGTAATGATGTTCAAAAATAACCTGAACTAGATGATAGTTCGGTGGCAATATGAAAGTTGAACTGACAAAAGAGATAAGGCATTGTCAATTCTACTAGTTCAAGGAAAACCAGGGGCTTGTCTGAGATCTAACAACAGAAGTCACCCCCTGAGACAGACTCCATCCAAGACCTAACCAGGAGTGACGGCACCAAGCATGAGAGTATAGAGAGGTTTTTGTCTCACTTTCTCATGGGTCTGCAGCACTGTGTAAGCACTAGAGCTGCCATCCCAAATAAGACAGTAATAGTCAGCCTCGTCCTCAGCCTGCAGCCCGGAGATGAGCAGAAGCCCTGCATTGGCTGAGTCATCTTTGGAGCCCGAGAAGCGGCTGGGGACCCCAGATACCAACTGTGTGCTTGAGTCTGAGTAATAGTACAGGAGATACCGGGGAGGGCTCCCTGGCTTCTGCTGGTACCAGTATATGGTATAGCTGCCAACATGGAAGCCACTGCTCAGGGCACAGGTGAGTCTGGCGGATGATCCCAGAGATGCAGAGAGGGAGGGCGGCTGGGTCAGCACAGGCTGCGACAGGGAACCTGCAACAAAGTCACACATTGCTAATGGATCTGGGGCACGTGGCAGCTGATAAGGGATTAGATCAGGGTGGCTCACACAGCTTGGGGGGCTTCCCTGCTCTTCCAGAGCTTGTCCCTACCTGTGCAGTGAGAGAGGATCATGAGGAGGAGAGGGGTCCAGGCCATGGTGACACAGTCCCAGAGGTCCTAGAGCTGAGGCTGGGCTGGGCCAGACCTCTCTTAACCATCTTACTGCCCAAGGGGAGGAGACTGTCATGTAAATTTGCCCCCATCTTTATCTGGCTTTGCCCCTCTCTGAGCTATGACAAGGAACCTGAGCACGGTGTGTGGACAGAGAAACTGAAGTTGCTCTGTGGGGAGATTTCGGGAGGAAGCAGCTGCTGGGTCAAACCACAGGTGTGTGGGTAACGGGGACTCTGTTGTACCATTGGGGACACAGTGGCTGAGGCCTGAGCATTGTGTCAGGGACCAGCGCTCTCTAGAATGACTTGGTGTTAGCAGTAGCTGCCTGAAAGGAACTCCCCCAAGTGACTCCAGGGGAGCCATGTCTCCCCCTACTGGTCACCCACCCATTTGCAGGCACCTGGGAAGCTTCTGTGGACTCTGCACCTGTCCTGGCCACTGCCATTCCGCAAACTGGGAGAGGCATGCCTGTGCACAAGCAGCGTGGTCAGGGTGAGATTACTGATGTTAGTCCACTCCACATGGAATCGGGAGGCTTGGGTTTCACAGAAAACATTAATATGAAATAAATAATACGATCTGCTTGCTTTTTGATGATGGTTGTGCTTATGCTGTGCCCAGTTTCTTGTTGGCTATGATGTAAGGAGCCCTGGCGGGTCTGCCTCATCATGGCCACTAGACAGGACATACTGTTTTTCAGAGTTCTTTCCCTGCATTGTGCGTCTCCCATCTGGGTTCAGCCTCAGATTTTGACATAATTTCAGCATCATTCTGGAGGTCAGAACCAGGTTCCTAATGGAGCCCCTCACCCCCAAAAGGTAGTCTGCCATATCTTTGCTGTTTCTGTGATCTGACAGGGGCACTCCTCTGGTAGTCTGTGTGATTCAGGACATTCCCACAGACAATAAGCACCTGTAGGCCTTAGCACAATGACCCCAAATTCCCCACTCTAGAGAACTAACTCAACTCTCACATCATCCCAGAAACTTGCTGAACTCATAAAAGAGATGGCTGTGTCATTTGTAACTGTAATTTGCAAGTTGTAATTTCTGATGTGTTGCCTGCATTCTAAATCCCAGCAGAGAAGGTCTTCTACCACCCAGAAAGCGATTTCTGGAGCAACATTTTGGAAGACCTATCTCAAGTTCAAGGGGAAATCTGACCCACTTCTCTGACCCCTTGTCTCTGGAACAAGGAGTATAGAGACCCCAAAGGACTGTTCCATTCTCTTGAACCCCACAGCTGAGGAATCATGTCAGGGGTATCTTCATGAGACACCAGCCTGTGTCATCCCCCCCGTGTCCCTCTGTCCAGGGGAAATGACTGTGAAGGAAAGAAGGCTCCTCCTGATGAGAAAACTGCCACTGCCAGAATGCACAGGACAGGGTCTCCACATGATGACAGTCCCCATGAGCTCTGTTGGCAGATCTCAGACAACCAAGAGCTGCAGCTTGCATTTAGTGCCCAGAGAAACCCCTTCAGTGATGGTGCACGAGCTCTCCACTACCACAAGATCTCCTGAACTGCACGTCGTGTGATGACAATTGACTCCAGCCATGATTATTGTGGCCTCCAGGACTCACATGATATCCACAATCATAATGATCAAAGAGAGCTTTCAACAAAGTCCTGGGGCATTAATGAGGTGCAGAGTTTCTGTGCCATGTGATATGATCCCGTCAACACACGCTCAGGGGCACTTCCAACCACACAAGCTGTCCACAATGAGGGAAGGTGATTCCCCACCCCAAATGGTCAAATCTCCACATTTATCATTTACCTCCACATTCAGGAGGAGCATTTTCCTTCACTGCATCCCCGGTGCAAATGCAAACCTCACAAGGTTCTGTGTTGTCCCCACTCGTCTGCCTTTCCTGGGGACATTGCAGGGATGGCCTTGGCAAGGCTTCCAGCTCTCCCCTCTCTTATGAGCCTGAGGAGAAGCAGAGGACAGAGGGCAGGGCCAATGGGATTGATACAGGGCTGTGCTCCAGGAGTAGCATCTCCAGAGATGCCTCATGGCAGGCATGACAGGGATAGAACATCAGTAGGAGGAGCCTCAGGTGCTCATAGGAGGTGTAAGGCCAACACTGGAATTGGTGTTGATGAAACATAGAGATCTCCAGGGAATGAGTCACTGGGGGAGGGACAGAGGGTGGTTATGGCCTGCTTGGGTCAGGACACCTGAGAGAGACTTTGGAGTCACCAACAGACTACCTTTGTTAACTCTCATTGTTACATGAAGGTAATGAAATCCCAGCCTCAGAAAGTACCCAGGACATGTCTCTGCAGAACATAAAGTGATTGGGTTTTATGCATCCAGAGTCCTGCACTGTTGATTAGGGTGAACCAAGGGCCACATGGTGCTGCTAGGGGATGGAAAATGGAACAGACGAGGTGCTCCTAGCCACCATTTCCAGACACCACATCAGCCATTTACTTGAGCAAATAGACACGGAAAGGGAAGGACCCAAGCTGGGAGAGGTGACCCCAGAGTCAGCTTCCTGCAACAGTGGAGTGCGGACACAGCTCCCCTGTATCTCCGTGATCCTACCTCAACGACTTGTGGAATTGGAACTTCTTTTCTTTTCCTGTATATGTCCCAGACCCTGAGTATTCACAGCCTTGTCAGCATTGTGGCCTGAGCCTCAGATCACCTTGAGATGAAGAAGAAACAAGGCTCTTACAGAAACTGCTTTAGTGATGAGGGAGCCTGATGCTGGGTGTCCAGTGCACACAGGGAGGTCACGCACACAATCACATCTTACTTGAGAGAAGGATCTGTTGCTCAACATTCTTGGAGCTACAGATATGTGCTTCCTCTGGCCTCGCGGTGGGGGGGGGGAGCCATCCTGTCTATAATCTCCCTGAAGTGGTACTTTGCCCTAAGACCCAATTTATTGCTATGGAGATAGTGAGATCTATATAAGAAGATATTAGCAGTGGAGCAAATGATCTCTGTAAAGTAAATAAGAGGACATTTGCACATACAAAGGTCCTAGGAAGCGAAGTTGACTGAAGACAACAGATGTCACCTGGAGTAGCCTTGGTACCAGGCAGTGCAGGGACTACTGCAGCTTGCAGAGAGTCTCACTTCCCCAAGGTTCTGGAGGACATTGTCCATATAACAGCTGCCATGCCAAATATTGCAGTCAGAGTCAGCCTTGTCCTCAGGCTGCAGCCCAGAAGTGAGCAGATGCCCTGCATTGGCCGAGCATCTTTGGATCCAGAGAAGCAGCTGGGAACCCAGAACCCTGGTGCTTATCTGAGTTTGATTCATAGCATAGGAGACTCCAGGAAGAGCTCCCTGGCTTCTGCTCGTATCTGATGATACAGTATCCCCCAACGTTGAAGCCACTGCTCAGGGTGCAGGCGAGTCTATCAGTTGCTTCCAGAGATGCAGAGATGGAGTGCAGCTGGGTCAGCACAGGCTGGGAGAGGTGACCTGCAAACACAGACACTCATGGGTGATGGGCAGGGAGAAGTGTAAAGTTTCTCAGACTATGGGACAGCGGAGCGGACACCAGCTGTAGGGCTGTCTTATGTCCCTGAGGCCTGTCCCTAATTGTGCCATGAGAAAGAAAAACAAGAAGGACTGGAGTCCAGGCCATGGTGACACAGACACTGGTCCCCACAGTGAGCTGGGCTGCCCCAGGCCTCCTTTTCTCCTCCACCCTCTGCCCCAGGAGGGGCTGTCCATGCAAACGGGCTCCACCCAGTGACTGCCCAGCCCCTCCCTGATCCCTGGTGCTGGAGCTCAGCCCACACCCCACACTGAGGAGAATAGCAGTTGGCTTCATCCCTGGGGAGAGCCCTGGAAGGAAGCACCTGCTGAGACCACACACAGCTCCCTGCTCAGCGGACTCTTCCAGGGCTGAGAGGACACAGCTGCTGAGTCCCCATCAGGGAGCACAAGACCCAGTCTCCAGTCCCAGGCTTCACTGAGTGAAAACTCCTCCCTGAGCCTCTGAGGAAGGGCCACAGTTCCGTCCCACAGCACCCCCTGCTGGTCGCAGGCCACACATCTCACAAGGCCCAAAGCCCTGAGAGCCCAGCTGGTTTCTGCAGCTCACCAGGTCCCCGTCTATACATACATATCCATGGTCTGATTTCTAGTACAGGTTTCCTCGGCAATCTGACAGTTGAGCATTCTACAAATCCTTTCTTATTTTAACATGGCCTAATGTGAAGAAGTATTTCCAATCAATTTATATGATTTTTTAAAAAATATTCCCAGACCTGGGGCGCCTGGGTGGCTCAGTTGTTAAGCGTCTGCCTTTGGCTCAGGGCGTGATCCCAGTGTACTGGGATCGAGCCCCACATCAGGCTCCTCCAATGGGAGCCTTTTTTTCCATTATGTTCAGTTAACCAACATATAGTATATCATAATATTTTGTTGTAGAGTTCAACGATTCATTAGTTGCATGTAACACCCAACCCATGCCCTCCTTAATACCCTTCACCCAGTCACCTCATCCCCCACCCTCCTCCCTTCTGTAAGTGAACATTTTCAGGGGCAAATGAACCATACTAACATTAAATATGAGATTTATCCAAAGTTCACACACATAAAAATCAAGAAAAGAAAACATGTGCTTCTTACTCTGAAGTAAGAACGACTGTCTGAAAACATTTGTGTGAACATCCTGGAGCTTTATAACACCCTTTCCTTGTGCAGTCACTGTGGGGCAGAAAGAACTAGAAGGGTGGTTGTGGATGTGATGGTGGATTTGGGAGCAACATGCAATTTCTAGAGTAATAGGTGAAAGAGATGCCACAAAATTGGAGTATGTCCCATTATTCAATACAAAGGTGATTGAATGCTCATTTCTGAATTGTTAGTAAATTGTTTAATGAAATTTGCACATTTTTTCCCTTTATTATCATCTGTGTTCAGGGACTTAAATGACATCAGCCATAAATATTTATATTAAATTCAATTATATCTATTCAATTAAGTTATTTCTGAAAAAGTAGTTAATGTGTAATTATATGAGGAAATTTTAAGATGAAGAAGACCTAAAACTTAAGGGAAAAGAGAAGAATTAGAAAGGATAATTGAAAAATCTGAAGATGTATGTATCCGTTCTAATCCCACTACAAAATAATGAAGCAAATGAGAAGTAACAGAATAGTCATAAATACTATCTATGGATATTGAAGATAAAGGAAGCTGCATGTCTTCTTTATTTCATCAGGAATAAGCAGGGATGCTGTAGTTTCCAGAAGGATCCCTGACCACTAGAGGGAGCCCCGAGACAACCCTGCTGATTGTCCCACTCATTCTCATGTGACTGCATTACTGAATTACTGTCCCTGAGGACTGACTGTTTAGGGGGCAAGTGGGAGCCAGCACTGGATGGGAGAAGTGGGAAGCTGAATGAAGGAGAACCAGGGCACCAGGAGCCCTTCACAATGAGAACAGACAGAAGCTGCCCAGGTGTCCCGTGGTGATGCTGCTTGATATAGCCAAGAGCTTTCCTTGGGCTGCACTTTCAATCCCTAAAGGACATGTATACTCCTCCTGCCCTGGGTAAGGACAGCAGTGAATCCCAAGGCAATGTGTGCAGTGACTCCACCTTTTTCTCCCAGACTGTCAGGGAATCAGTGCTGAGGGCTCAGGGGCTCTCTCCCTAACTGGGGTAGCTGACATACTGTGCATATTACTTACCTCACATCTGCTGTCTCTGCGTGTTCATGCCCTCAAAATCTTTTCACTAGTGTCCTCATGAAACACCTTATCTAAGGATTGAGATTTGTGAAGGGCAGAGAAATCCTGGCCATGCTGAAACCCCCAGGCTCTGCTTGCTGAGGACAAGTATTTAGAAATCGGACACTCCTATCCACAGGTGTCACTGATCCTATGGCCATTTGCCCTCCTAAGTCATGTATCTTCATACAAATCTGTCCCTGTGTTTGACCATCCATCTATCCCTTCCTGGACCTAGGCCAGGATGAGAACTCATGACGATGGAGGATGAAACTTGATGCAGGGGTGTGAGTCAGTGGTGAGTATTCATGTGGTTTCTGGGGACCCCATGTACAAAAAGTCTCACTTCACTGAGGACAATACTTGGTCAATTATGTAACACAGTGCCACCTGCTGACCTCAAAACCCCCCTGACATCACCAAAGCTCTTTTGGGCCATCCTGATTGCGGATGGATTTTTCTGATGGTACTGCCCAGGTGCATGGAATGAGTAGGTCTCCTACACCAAGATTGGGACTGTGACATTAATTTTTTCCAGGTCATTAATGAACTCCAGAAAGCTAAACACAGAATGTATTGCACAGTGATTATGTTACCAGATTTTCAGAATTACCTGGCATTTGGATTTATTCATCCCTGTACTGGGGCCATTAACAGCTCCATGACTAGCTGGAACTGGTGCTTAAGATTAAGACTATCTTCACCAGAGTTCCCCCATGTACATATCTGTAATTAATAGGACATGGGCTCCTTTTAGAGGGTGTCAAATTGTGCTTTTGCTCTTGTTGCTGTAAGGTTCTCCTGCTATGTTACTCCAGCCCACCTTGTACAGGACTTGACATTTGATGTCTGTATTGGTCTTGAGACTATAACATGTTGGGGAAATGTGTCTTCTGCTCATTCTTACCTCTCTTGGTTTCCATTTGCCCTTGTAAGCCTGGAAATTCCTTATTTTCTGTTGCTTCTCTAATATATTTAACATATTTTAGTGGAATTTTGTCATTGTTTTTAGTAAAACAATTGGTATAAAAATCATTTTTTATAAGTGGAACCTCTTCTGAATTAGAGGTCCTCCTTCCACTTCTGAACTGTAGGACCCTTGTGACCTTGACCCACCAGCACAGGGTCTGATAAATTTGTTGAGGGCTCCATGAATCATCACTTAGAAAAATAGAACTATCTAGAAATTCCCCTATAATAAAAAGTTTATCTGATAATGGGGTTTGGGTTTACAGGATCTAGACTTGCATGAATAGATTTATTTAACATCATCCCAACCAAAGAAACTGAGAAAGAAATGTATGTGAACTCTGGGATTAAACTGGGGGAAGTGTGCTTGTCTGAGGGCCCTGTCCTCAAAGGGGAAGGGTCCTATCCTGTCACTGGGCATTCCCATGATCCCCAGGGCACCACTGAAAGAGACAGAGGAACACAGATTTGCAATTTCAGAGCCTGGAAATGATCAACAAATCCTGAGACAGGATCGGGGGACATGTAGGGTGCTTGGCAGAGAGGACTTGGGTCTCTCAGGTCATAGTCCCATATTATTGCTTTCCTTACCATGCCCACCCAACAAGTGTGGGGATACTTTTGCTTCTTGAGACAAAGTGAGTCTGTTTGGACTGGGACACAGTAAGAAAGTAGGTTATATTCTTTTTTAAGATTTTATTTATTTATTTGAGAGAGAGAGAGAGAGAGAGCTCTAGTAGGCAGAGTGGCAGGCAGAGGGAGAGGAATAAGCAGGCTCACCACTGAGAAGAGAGCCCAAGGCAGGGCTCAACCTCAGGATCCCAAGATCATGACCTGACCTGAAGGCGATGCTTAACTGACTGAGCCACCCAAGCACCCCAAAAGCAGGTTATTTTCATGGAACCCATAAGATAGACTGAGGCAAGTATGTGGAGTCCTCTGGTTTCTGTAGCAGAAGTGACACCAGAGAAGCAGAGCTGGTGCAAGACACAGGCAAGGACGGGGATGTGGGGTGGGGAATGGGTCAGAGAGTGGTGGAGCATGGGGGGCAGATTTTTTTTTTTACTTTTCTGTGGAAGGGTAGCTCTTGGTGGCACTGGGGCTGTGCTCAGCTCTTTGATGATGGGAGTCAGTCTCATCCTCAGGCTGCAGGCCAGGAGTGAATGAGGAGGTCATGTTGACAAACCAAGAGCAGGAAGATTGACCTGGGATTCCTGCAGATCCATCACTGCTGTCCTAGGTCACAGACTTAGGGGCTTTGCCTGGGAGACCTTGTTACCAGAGACCATGATAACCTACAATACTTCTGCAGTCTTTGTGATGAAGTTGACCTCTACATTGGGACCCTATTGAGAGCTTCAGAGGGAGTGTTGTTGCACATATTAGGGGTTTTTTGATACTCCACAACTCTGGCTGACATCCTGCATGCATAAAAGCTCTTACAGGGCAGAAAAGGAGAGGAGGGCACATGTCACTTCCCGTGGGCTCTGGAAACCCACCCATGGGAGTTCATATGAGTTGAGATGTATCGGCTGTAGGAAAGTCACATATAAGACTCAGTCATTTCCTAGGAATTCTGGAACCTTCCCCCTCCCCCCTCCCCAGCCTCTAAAATAGTTTTGCTGGCCTCAGGTAGCAGATGTCCCCCATGCCTAACCCCTGTCTCCTTGATGTGACAATGGAAGACACAGACACCACAACAGTGATCCAGGCTGGCTCCGGGCCTTCACCTCCCCCAGACCTGCATTTACCATCTTCCTGCCTCATAACAGGAGCACAGGGCACCTCAGCCAACCTCTCAGATGAGGCAGGGAGGAAAGGTCTCTCTGTGGTTTCAGGAGCAGAAGCCATGTCTACAGGCCTGTCCACCTGCTGGGATTGTGCCTTGATCTGAACAAGAAAGCTAGTAGACATTTCTCTGTCTTTCACTGAGCATAAGTTCAGTTTTGCTGTGATTTTGCTTGTTGTTTCTTCTTCTTCTCCTTCTTCATTTTCTTCCTCTTCTTCTTCTTTTTTTTTTTTTTTTTTTTGCTACAATTTTGCCTAAGACTAAAATTTCATTGATGGGAAATTGACAGAGAAGGATTCTAGAGCCTGGAAGAGGCTTCTTGTCGTTGTTCCCACAACTACTCCCTCCACCCCCTCCTGGGTCCCATTCACAGCAGGTCAAGGTTTTTGTTCTACTTCCCCTTCTGCCTGTGTCACTGTGAGAAACACAACTATGCCCAACAAGGCTGTAATAGTCAACCTCGTCCTCAGGCTGCAGCCCAGAGATGAGCAGAAGCCCTGCATTGGTGGAGGCATCTTTGGATCCAGAGAAGCGGCTGGGGACCCCAGGGCCCTGGTGCTTATCTGAGTCTGAGTAGAAGCTCAGGAGATACCGGGGAGGGATCCCTGGCTGCTGCTGGTACCAGAATACGGTATAGCTGCCAACATTGAAGCCACTGCTCAGGGTGCAGGTGGGTCTAGCTGATGATCCCAGAGATGCAGAGAGGGAGGCAACTGGGTCAGCACAGGCTGGAACAGGGAACCTACAAACACAGACATCATGGGTGATGGCGCATTTACACTGGGAGTTTCTCAGTCTTAGGGGCAAATAATATCTGGGAAGATCCCAAGATGTCAGATGATGTCCCTACCTGAGTAGAGAGAGAGGAATAGGAAAAGGAGTGGAGTCCAGGCCATGGTGATACAGCCCTTGCTCCCCACAGTGGAGCCAGGCTGTCTCAAGCTTGTCTTATCCTCCATACTGTCCCTATGCAAATAAAAGTACTCTTTATGCAAATGTGTACCCCTTTACAGACTCTCTCTGCCCCCACCTGATCAGTGATTCAGGAGCTTTAGAGGGCACCTGAGGACAGAGGAGGCTGAGAGCAGGACCTGCTCTGAAAGGGACCCAGGATGGGGTGGAGGGAACAGGTGTGGGAAGCACCATGTTTGGTCTGATTTAAAGAATGTGAATACGCTGTCTGTGATTTTAGAGGCTTATAACATAGAGGGGAAAGTCATGAAGAAATAAATACTCCTGTGAGAATCGGAATGTCTACAAAACATAAATCATATAAAAAAGTTAGATTATCCCACCCCTTGGGACATTTTGGGAGCTCCTCCTCTGAAGGGTCTTACAAGTGTGTCTCAGGAGAAGAGTTACTGTGTTCTCCACATGGGCTTATAGAAGAGAAAATCAAAACAGGGTGTGAAGATGCTCAAACCATGAAGGAATATGGCAGTTTCACAGAGTGGAGGAAACCATCTGGTGATAGTGTGCACAGGGGAACAGAAGGGTGGACACAACAGAGCAGGACTGAAGAACTTATGTGGTCAGGAAGGAACAACTGAGACAGAAAAACAGGAGGCGGGGATGCAGGCTGTGCTCACAGGAGATGCTCAGGACTGTGGAGCAGAAGGAACTTGGGGAGAAACGGAGGAAGAGGATAGTGCGAACTGGGGGTTTCTGCTTTGACTGACCCATCAGATGGTGCTGCTGTTTACTGCAGTGGAGCATTAGATAATGAGATGCTTCTCTTTTTGTAAAAGAATAGAAGATCTGAAAAACAAGTAAAAATACTGAATTCCAAGTTCAGAAATGGTGGACCTTGACCTTATGTGGCAGCAAGCAGTGACCACGTCTTGAGACTGGTGTCCAGGTGTGGTGAGCAGTCCCGAATGTGTGTATGGACACGTAGGAGGGACAGGATCCTGGGACGCACCCTGGGCACCATCCCTGTGTCCATAATGGGTGAGAGGAATCCTGGAAACAGAGTCGTTCAGTCCAGGCTGGCTCCCATGTTCAGTCCCATCATCATTCCTGCAGCATGTGTTAGTGATGTCCTACCTACTGCTCAGGATACCGTGTGGTGAGCTGGGTGATCCATCTTTCCCATATAAACAGAGGTTCAGGGAGGTCTGAGAACAGGGAAGATGTGTTTGGTGGTGATGATTGCAGACCTTTACACACAAGGGTGAGCTCAGGACAGGTCATGAGGGTGCATGAGGGTGGAGCATTCAAGGTCAGGCTGAAATGCCGGGGACAGTGAGCATTGTGAAGAAGTGGGGATAGAGAAGAACCCAAACTTCTCAACCGACCTGCACATGCCCAGGACCTCCAGCCATAGGGAGGTGGCGCTGCAGGCTCTCTCTCATCTCCTTCAGCCTTTGGGGAAGGAGCACTGCATTCTGGTCACTGCTCTTACCTCCACTTTGTCTTCTTGGTGTCTGTCATCATGAGTGGCCTGGGAGGACCCACGTGAGCTCTGGGCTTCCAGGAGTCAAGGCAGGTGGGCCCTGGGCCCAGACTCAAGCAGACACTGCATTCCCAACTGCCATCACCCCATGGACCCCAGAGACAGGCTTACAGTGTCCCTGTTGCCCCAATCCTGGGTTCCCCTGACTGAGATGAGGGGACAGGAGACTGCTTCCAGCACTGTGGGTCCCCTACCCACTCCCCATGGAGGATGGGCCACAACTGGGTCTTCCTTAGGATGGAGCCTCATGGCCACACTCAGGATCCCATGCTGTGGCCCTCCTCCAACTGAGGACTGTCTCTAGTTGTCTCCACTGTGCCAGTGCTTCTCCACAGGGTGAGGTGAGTGTCAGAACCCATCTTTAGTGCAAGGAGCGAAAGGACAAAGGCCCCAGTGCATCTGTCCCTATGACTTTCAGAGTAGTACCCAAAAAAGTTGGTCTGTCTTTGTCTTTCTGTGTGTTTTTGTCTGTTTCTCACCCCCAGCTCCTTCCTCTGTCAGCTGAGTCTCCGTCCACACTCCTGGTGGGGAGGGCACAGGCTCACTCTTTCTTGACCCATGAACTTGGTCTGTGGACCCAGGTGTGCTGTGTAATTTCCATATCTTATAAGTAATAAAACTTTATTTTTCAAAGATTTCTATTGTTGTAGCTGAAGGATAACTTGCTGTCATAACAAGAACCACAAGGGTGTGTCCAAACACCACATTCGTTATGGAGACGCTAAGACTTACACAAAACATGAACTTCTGTTTCTGAAGGGAGAATGCTGGCTCCTACCACCTGCGACCATTTACTTCATTGTTCAATTCAGGCACGGCTCAGAAGGATCACATTACTGACCACTCACTCCATCAGACACAACTCCATCAACTGGAGAAAGGAGCTCATGTACAGTTTCTTTTATCTCTGGATGTACAGGCTCCCCTTCTTTTCAAAATCCCACAAGTCATCAGCCCTTTGAGTCACCTTTTCAGTGAGGTGGCTTCCTATTTTGTAGAGCAGCAAATGGGATAACGTCACATTTTCCACTCCATCATGGACCCCAGACTTCCTAGATGACTTCATGTGCACTAAGGTGTTGTCACTGTGCTGTAGAGTTTACTGAGGTGTGAAAACACAGCAGTGTGGTGCAGCCACCATAACAGTTCGGTACAAGAGGGACACCACCATAAATACTGTTCTTGCATATTCATCCTCCTGCTCCTTCCTCCACCTCCTCTCCATCACTGACGTTTTTAGCACCTCTAGATTTGTGCCTTTTCTAAAATGTAGTTCAATTATAATTATATTAAATGTAGCTCTTTAAATGTTCTTCTTTATGAAGAAATACGTATTTAAAATTCATGTATACCACTGTGACTTCAGAGGTCATTTGTTTTATTTATTTTTTGTTTGTTGATTTTTGTTTTTGTTTTGCATTTTTTTTTCATGGTAAAATTGGTTTCAGGTGTAGAATTTAGGGATTCATCGCTTATGTATAACACCCAGTGCTCATCACAAGTGCCCTCCTTCACACCCATCACCCATTTAGCCCATCCTCCACCCACCTCCCTCCATCGACCCTCAGTTTATTCTAGATAGTTGAGACTCTTATGGTTTGCTTCCCTCTCTCTTTGTTTTCCTTCCCATATGATCACCTGTTTTGTTTCTTAAATTCCATTTATGAGTGAAATCATACAGAATTTGTCTTTCTCTGACTCACTTATTTTGCTTAGCATAATAAACACTAACTCCTTCCACATTGTTGTAAATGGAAAGGTTTCATTCTTTTAGATGGCTTAGCAGTAATCCATTACATATATACCATATCTTCTTTATCCATTCATCAGTCAATGGACGTTTGGACTCTTTCCATAGTTTGGCTATTGTTGATAATGCTGCTATAAACACTGGGTGCATGTGCCCCTTCAAATTAGTGTTTGTATATCCTTTGGGTAAATACCTAGTAGTGCAATTGCTGGATCATGGGCTAGAAAGCTGAATAATATCCCAGTGTACAAAATGTATAACCTATTGGAGGACATTTTTGTTAAACCAGGTAGGGATTATTTAAAACCTGGTATAAGCATCAATGTGCAGTTCTGATTGCTTTCACACGTGGTGATTATGAATAAATCTTCTATAAACATTCATATGCAGGATTTTCTGTGGACAGAAATTTTGTTTTGTTTCATCTTCCCTAATTTGTAGTTTGGCACATTTCCCACATTCCCCAAAAATATCAGAATATAACCAAAATAAGTAATCTGGTTAAATTTAAGCAAATAATGATACTAAATGTAAAGAGAACTGACATAACCATCAAGCAGCCCAGGGACATGCTGAGGCCCCATGGAGGTTCAGAGCCCCCCAAAATGTTTCATTTATTGAAAAATCAGAGGAAAGTAAATGAATATAAACTATCTTAGAAGTAAACTGTCCTAGTTAATGAGGACAAGGACTTTCTCATTCCATAAAGACAATTTGTCTACGAATGGGCTACAATGGGCGACTTTGAGTACAGAAGGGAGAAGAGAAGGCTTCATTCCTAGGGGGTGCCCTTGGATGGACCTAGGGCCCAGAGCATCAGCAGAAGAGTAAACAGACATTTCAGCCTAAGCTGAGCAGGCAGCTGATTGGCTGTTTACTCTCTTCTCAGATAACTATGTAGGGTTTGGTTTTAATTCCACATAGGCCTGGAACACCGTGTGACCACTGAGACTATTGAACGATGCTGAGCAGTAATAATGAGCCTCGTCCACAGCCTGGAGCCCAGTGATGGTCAGGGAGCTGGAGCTGCCAGACCTGTAGCCAGATAATTGAACAGTGACACCTAAAGGTCATTTGCTATTCTCAAATGTCAGGAAACTGGGGGTTGTTCCTGGGAGATATTGGTACCAGCTCACATAACCATGCCTGATGTTGGAGTTGTTTCCACTCCAAAAGATGGTGACCCTTTGGCCCAGGGCCCCAGACACAGAGGGCAGCTGAGTCAGCAGAGCCTGGGCCCAGGACCCTGCAAGGGGGAGAAACACAGAGAGGGTGATGCTGGGGTCTAGATACAAGAGAAGGAAGCAGGTCCCCATGTGACCTGCCAGAGCCCCTTGGCTTGTTCCTGCACCCAGTCTCCTGTGCAGTGAGGAAGAAGAATGAGGAGAAGGGACCAGTCCATGATGGAGGTCATCATTGATCCTGCCTTCTGTGCCCCACAGCTAAGCAAAGCCTCCCCTAATTTCTCCCTTCCCCTCTTCATCCTCGGAGAGACAGGAGGTCCCATCCGTGCAAATGAGACCCCTAACTCTCTGACCCCTTGGTGACCCTGGGTCTGGTCCCCTGTCAGAGATGTCAGGGGAATGGGAAAGGGAGGGGCTGTGTGCAACCAAGGGACAGGGAATCACAGCTGTAAACCCTGAGCAGAGGGTCTGATCTTCCCTGACCCTTCAAAAATGGGTCCCTTTTCCCCCTGGTGCCCAGACCCAGACATGCCATTGTGTGACAACATGACCAGAGCCCATCAGAGACAGTTCCTGACTCCCCACTTCTCTAATCATTGTCCTCTGCCTTAAGGCCATGTCAGGTGCCCCTTATGTGTCCTCCCATCACCTCAGTGAAGATTTTATGCTGTACTCAGACTCCTCAGGGTGAGTCTAGCCACACAGCTCCCTTGACTGGTCATGGGTCAGAACTGAGATAGTGTCTCTACACAAACTCCTTTTAGATCAGGATCAAGTCCAGAGTGTGATGGGTCTCCATGGAGACATGTTTCCTTCTCTGCAGGATGCTAGGTGTTTCCTGTTGGTGATTGATCCATGTTTCCAGACTTCTCTCTCATTCCCCTGAGGTTCCCACAACATGGAGGAGATGAGGAGCATGTCTCTGCACTGTGTGAGTAGAAACCCTAGTGTACATTCCTAGAGGGATTACAAATTGAAAATCTTAGTCATCTGTTACTATTTTCACCTGCTGAAAACAACAGTTCTCCACACACTGTGGGCAGGGATTCCCTCCTAGGATCTGTGCTCCCAGCACACAGACACAAGTCTGCAAGAGCCCTGCCAATGAGGCCATGTGTGGCCCTGACCTCAGAGCACAGAAGGCAAATATGCTCTTAATTCTGTTCAAGGTAACAGTTTAATTTTTCTCCCACATGACACTCCAAATCATTAGAGAACTAAACCCATCCATTTTCCTGAAACCCTGCAAACTGTAACCTGAAGTAAACTTCAGGGAAATCCCACAGTAGCTCATGTACAGACAATCTTCCTGCCTGTTGCTCTGTCGGCCACTCAAAAATATCATCATAAATATCCAAACTGCAAATCAGGGAAATCTATCACATTGCCGCTGCCTGCCCTCACTCCATCTGAAGATGCTTCTGGCCCCACATCTACAAATATTCTCACTGGCAGTGAGACAGGGAAACTGAAGGGAACCTCATGAAGGAATGTCTTGTTCCTTTTCCTGCTGGTATTCTTGCTAGGACCTGCACCCTCCACCCACCCAGATCTTATAGATAATGCATGTCTTCCTTGTAAAGGTCAAGGAGTTCATGGTTTCTCTGAAGTCTTCCAGCTCAATAGATAACATCTAAGGGGTGACTGGGTGGGGTCTCATGAATATTTTCCAGACCACTGACTCCCGGAGACCCCTGGCTCCAGGGCATAAGTGACTTATGGAGGACACCGGAGGACTCCTCCTTGTTTTAACCAGTTCCTGGAAGCCTGAGAAGACACATGCATCAGACCACAGTCTCAGTAAAACCCCAGACCACAAGCAATGCTGTGACTTTCTCTCCTTTTCCTTTCTGAATCTCCCAGACAACTGTATCTGTTTTTTTCTATGTTTCAATAAACTCTTCTCTCATTTTCTCCAGTTTTCCTTTGATGTTATGCTGTTTGAAACCAGGGAACCTCTTAGCTTTTCCTGGGGGACTTCCTCTGTGTCCTCAGACACAGCCAGCCAATGTTAGCAGCACTTAGGACTCAGACACTGGGCTTATAATTTGTTCCAAACATTAGCCTGTTTCATTTTTGTTTCTATAAAAATGCTGCTTATCAATTATCTGATTGTTTGCCCAATATGGGCCTAACATTGAGAGCCCACCTGCATCACAGCCTCCTGAAATGAGTTTAACTGAACTGACCTATTGTCAGAATAAGATTCCTGTTCAATAAGATGAAACAACATAGTGGCTCAACTTTGAATGTATGAGACTTCAAGGAAGCTTCAGAGGAGAGAATTGTAAGGGACAAGGGAAGTCTGCACAAAGATGGGCCACCTTGGTGTGAAGATGATTGTGAGTTAAAAAGCAGTTGAAACACTGCAGACTCAGAAAAAGCTCTTTGCCCCCTCCCATCTGACTAAAGGAATTTAGGCAGGGCACCTGCTCCAGAGAAGAGAGCTTGCACCACAGACAACTACACTAGGATGTGAACTAGGTGAAGTAGACAGGAAGAGACCCAACAAGGCCTGTTTGGTCAAAGTCCTCTGTGTACCACTGTTTTCCAGTGGCCCCACACACATTGGTCTACCATTTAGTCTCCTTCCTCTGTCTGTGAATTGCATTTCATTGCATTAAGCCCTGGACCCCTGCCTTCTTTTCCTTAGTTCAGAAAAATATATATACCCCATTTTGCCTGAGTGTCTTTGGAATTTCCATGTCTGTGTAGATTTCCAATTGGTACACTATTAAATTTGATTACCTACTATTTAACTTCGTCATGCCAATTTGATTCTTAGTCCAGCTAAAAAAGCCTTGAGATGGACAGAGCATTCCTGATCCTAACAGTAGTAAAGGAGACAAACAGGAAGGGAAGAATGCTATTTTTCCTTTAAAACTATGTATTATTGTTAATGTTCCTAGTCCCTGGGGCATGTGTAGTTGCACTCTATTCCCTCACCTGCTTGTGCTCCTGGGACATCTGTACTGTCTTAGGCAACAGCATAATCTGTATGTTTTTCCTCTCTCCTCAAGGACAAGTCTCCCCAGAGGACGCTCCCCTACAGAAGCCACCACAGAAGCTTCTCAGAAAGAGATGATCAGACACAGGATCTATGGGTCCAGAGGTTCTCATCTCACTTGTTATCTGAGACCCTGTGAAGAATGGGAGCTGCTCCCCCCACCATGAGCCGTAGCTCAGAAATAGTCAGCCTTGTCCTCAGGCTGCAGCCTGGAGATGAGCAGAACCCCTGCATTGGCCAAGACATCTTTGGAGTCAGAGAAGCAGCTGGGGACCCCAGAGCCCTGGTTCTTTATTGAGTCTGAAAAGAAGCTCAAGAGATAACGGGGATGGCTCCCAGGTTTCTGCTGGTACCAGGCTACAAGATTGGTACCAACACTGATGCCACAGCTCAGGGTGCAGGTGAGTCTGGCTGTTGCTCCCAGAGATACAGAGAGGGAGGGTGGCTGGGTCAGCACAGGCTGGGACAGGGAACCTGCAAACACAGACACTTGTGAGTGATGGGACTAGATGAAAAAAATCTCAAAACGCTAAGCAAGAGAAGAGTCATTTGGGGCCAACCCGTGTCCCTGAGGTCTGTCCCTACCTGTCCAGTGAGACCAGAGCACAAGAAGGAGAGGTGCCCAGGCCATGGTAGCAGAGCCCCTGGTCTCCACACCTGACTGGGCTGTCCCAGGCCTCCTTTTCTCCTCCACCCTCTGCCACAGGAGGAACTGTCCATGCAAATGTGGTCCACCCAGTGACTGTCCAGCCCCTCCCTGAGCCCTGGTGCTGGACCTCAGCTCACACCACACACTGAGGAGGATGGGGGTTGGCTTCAACCCCTGGGGAAGCCCTGGGAGGAAGCACCTGTTGAAACCACATGTAGGTCCTGAGCAGAGGGCACCAACCAAGCAGCTGGAACCACAGCTATGGTCTCACACATGTGGCTCAGACATGTTCCCACAGTGGCTCCTCCTAAACAGAGGGCACACATCTTACTCTTGCCCAAACCTGAGAGCCCAGCTGGTTTCTTCAGCTCACCAGGTCACTATGTCTATTCACACATCCATGGTCGAATTTCTAGTCATGATGATTCCAATACACTCTACATTATTATTTTAATATCTCATTCCTGGGAGGAGTCCCCATCTTTGGGAGATGCAAGTATGTACATCAATGATAACTTAATGTTCTTTCTCCCCACAGAAGATATGGCAAATATCTTATCTCTTCACTGGTATGTGATTTTGCTATTAATTTATTTTTTTACATAATTTTTGCATTAAAATAAGAGTTCCCCATGGAGGGAGTTAAGATGGTGGAGAAGTAGGGGTGCCCTTTTTCAGCTGGTCCCCTGAGCTAAGCTGGATAGGTACCAGACCATCCTGAACATCCACGGAATTAGCCTGAGACACAGGAAGATACATCTGGATCTCTACAAATGAACATCTCCAGCGATGAGTATTGAGGTACAAAGTGGGGAGCCATGAAACCGTGCACAGATAATGGAAGATAAATGGAAGGGGGAGGGAGCAGCTGCGTTCAGGCACCGGGAGGTGGTAGCTACCTGCACTGGGGAACGGGTGGACTCTCAGACCGGCACCCACGAGAGAGCAAACTGAGACCATGAACCGGGGAATGCGCGCCACCAGTCTGAAAACCAGAGCTCCAGAGTGCGTGTGAACCATGCTGAAATGGAGCTCTGGAGCTCCAGAGCGCACGGGGGGGTGCTGGCAACTGGCGGTGTTAGAAACACAAAGGACAGAGACACGCTGGCCCTGGAAGTGAGGACTGGGACGCCGGCTGTGGGGCACACATCCCAGGACACTGCAAGGTTGAACAGCACCAACAGAAACAGAGTTAAAGTGGCAAGAACACCAGTGGAGAGCAGTCTGCGATCCCTCTGTTCTGAGACAGAGGCTGGGATTCAGCTAATGTTGCTCAGATCCTCAGAAGAGGCACAGCAAACCACCAGGGAAAGCCGCCAGAGAACAAAAGCCTGGAAATACCAGCTCACAGTGTGCCCATCCCCATCCCCCCTCGCAGAAGACATGGAGACTCTATCCAAACAGGGTTGCCTGAATATTGGCGCGGGAGGCCCCTCCCCCAGACGTCAGGCTGAAAAATCAAGAAGCCCACATCCCTAAGGTCCCTATGAAACAAGAGCACGCTGCATGGGTCCTGGTCAATAATTTGGGCTCTGGACAACCCCACAACATCTCCTCATCAGAACGATGAGAAGGAGAAATCCCCCCCCCACCAGCAAAGAAAAGACAATGAATCTGTGGCCTCTGCCACAGAACTAATGGATATGGATATAATAAAATTATCAGAAATGGAGTTCAGAGTAACAATGGTCAAGATGATGTGTAGACTTGAAAAAAGTATTAATGAAAATGTTAATGAGAATATAGAATCTCTAAGGGCAGAAATGAGAGTGAATCTGGCAGAAATTAAAAATTCTATGAATCAAATGCAATCAAAACTAGATGCTCTGATGGCCAGGGTGAATGAGGCAGAAGAACGGATCGGCGAATTGGAGAATGAGTTAGTAGAAGAGAAAGCTAAGACAAAAACTCGGCTCCAAAAAATCCAATCTCAAGAATGTAGGTTATGGGAGATTACTGACTCAATGAAACGTTCCAATGTCAGAATCATTGGCATCCCCAAGGGGGTGGAGAAAAACAGAGGTCAGGAAGAGATATTTGAACAAATTGTAGCTGAAAACCTCCCTAATCTAGCAAAGGAAACAAGCACTCATGTCCAAGAGGCAGAGAGGACCCCTCCCAAGCTCAACCACGAAAAACCTACGCCACGTCATGTCATAGTGCATTTCGCAAATATTACATCCAAGGATACAGAATTGAAAGCGTCCAGGGCAAAGAAATTTCTCACGTACCAAGGCAAAGGTATCAGAATTACGTCAGACCTGTCTACACAGACCTGGAATGAGAAAAAGGGTTGGGGGGGGGGCATTTTTAAAGCTCTTTCAGAGAAAAACATGCAGCCAAGGATCCTTTATCCAGCAAGGCTGTCATTCAGAATTGACGGGGTAATAAAGACCTTCCAGAATCACCAGTCATTGACCAATTTCGTAACCAAGAAACCAGCCCTACAGGAGATATTAATGGGGGTTCTATGAAACTAAAAAGGCCCCAAGAGTGATACAGAACAGAAAGTCACAATCTATAGAGACAAAGACTTTACTGGCAACATGGCATCATTAAAATCATATCTCTCAATAATCAGTCTCAATGTAAATGGCCTAAATGCTCCCATAAAACACCACAGGGTTGCAGAATGGATAAAAAGACATGACCCATCCATTTGCTGTGTACAGGAGACTCATTTTGAACCTGAAGATACATCCAGACTGAAAGTAAAGGGACGGAATACCATCTTTCATGCCAATGGACATCAAAAGAAAGCTGGGGTAGCAATTCTCATATCAGAAAGGTTGGATTTTAAACTAAAGACTATAGTTAGAGATACAGAAGGGCACTATATTATTCTGAAAGAATGTATCCAACAAGTGGATATGACAATTATAAATATTTATGCCCCCAACAGGAGAGCAGCAAGATACAAGAGCCATCTCTTAACCAGAATAAAGAGACATATAGAAAACATACGTTAATAGCAGGGGACCTCAACACCCCACTATCAGAAATAGACAGAGCACCAGAGCAGAAAACCAGCAAAGAAACAAGAGCTTTGAATGCCATACTCGATGAGTTGGACCTCATAGATATATATAGAACAGTACGCCCAAGAACCAAAGAATACTCATTCTATTCTAATGCCCATGGAATATTCTCAAGAATAGACCATGTTCTGGGACACAAAACAGGTCTCAACTGATATCAAAAGACTGAAATTATTCCCTGCATATTCTCAGACCACAATGCTTTGAAATTGGAGCTCAAACGCAAGGAAAAATTTGGAAGAAACTCAAACACTTGGAGACTAAGAACAACCCTGCTCAAGAATGATTCAATAAACCAGGAAATCAAAATCGATTTAAACAATTTATGGAGACCAATGAGAATGAAAACACAATGGTCCAAAACCTATGGGACTCTGCAAAGGCATACCTAAGGGGAAAATACATAGCCATCCAAGCCTCACTCAAAAGAATAGAAAAATCTAAAATGCAGTTTTTATATTCTCACCTCAAGAAGCTGGAACAGCAACAGAGGAAGAGGCCTAATCCACGCATGAGAAAGCAGTCAATCAAGATTAGAGCAGAGATCAATGAATTAGAAACCAAAAGCACAGTAGAGCAGATCAACAGAACTAGAAGCTGGTTCTTTGAAAGAACAAATAAATAGACAAGCCACTGGCAAGACTTATCCAAAAGAATAGAGACAGGACCCAAATTAATAACATTATGAATGAAAAGGGAGAGGTCACACCAACACCAATGAAATTGGAAGGATTATTAGAAACTTTTATCAACAGCTTTATGCCAATAAATTAAGCAATTTGGAAGAGATGGAGGACTTCCTGGAAACCTATAAATTACCAAGACTGAAACAGGAAGAAATTGATTTTTTAAACAGGCCAATTAATTATGAAAAGATTGAAACAGTGATTACAAACCTTCCAAAAAACAAATCCCCAGGACCTGATGGATTCCCTGGGGATTTCTACCAAACATTCAAATAAGAAATAATACCTAACCTCCTAAAGCTATTTCAAAAAATAGAAACAGAAGGAAAGCTACCAAATCCATTCTATGAGGTCAATATTACCTTGATCCCTGAACCAGGCAAAGACCCCATCAAAAAGGAGAATTATAGACCGATTTCGCTAAAGAATATGGACGCCAAAATTCTCAACAAGATCCTAGCTAATAGAATCCAACAGTACATTAAAAGGTTTATCCATCTTGACCAAGTGGGATTCATCCCTGGGATGCAAGGGTGGTTCAACATTCACAAATCTATCAGTGTCATAGATTTTATCAATAAGAAAAAAGCCAAAAATCATATGACTCTCTCAATAGATGCAGAAAAAGCATTTGACAAAATACAGCATCCTTTCCTGATTAAAACCATTCAGAGTGTAGGGATAGAGGGTACATTCCTCAATCTCATAAAAACCATCTATGAAAACCCTACAGCAAATATCACACCCAATGGGGAAAAGCTGGAAGCCTTTTCCTTAAGATCAGGAACACGACAAGGATGCCCACTCTCACCATTGTAATTCAACATAGTACTAGAAGTCCTTGCAACAGCAATCAGACGACAAAAAGCGATCAAAGGTATCCAAATTGGCTAAGAAGAAGTCAAACAGTCTCTCTTTGCAGATGACATGATACTCAATATGGAAAACCCAAAAGAATCCACTCCCAAACTATTAGAAATTATAGAGCAATTCAGTATTGTGGTGGGATATAAAATCAATGCTCAGAAATCAGTTGCATTTCTATACACGAATAATGAGACTGAAGAAAGAGAAATTAGGGAATCCATCCCATTTACAATAGCACCAAAAATCGTACGTTATCTTGGAATTAACTTAACCAGAGACGTAAAGGATCTATATTCTAGAAGCTACAAATCACTCTTGAAAGACATGAAGAAAAAGACACAAAAAGATGGAGAAATATTCCATGCTCATGGATCGGAAGAATTAACATAGTTAAAATGTCCATGCTACCCAGAGCAATCTACACTTTCAATGGTATCCCAATCAAAATACCAATGACATTTGTCAAAGAACTGGAACAAACAGCCCTTAAATTTGTGTGGAACCAGAAAAGGCCCTGAATCGCCAAGGAAATGTTGAAAAGGAAAAACAAAGCTTTGGGTATCAGAATGCCGGATTTGAAGCTGTACTACAAAGCTGTGATCACAAAGACAGCATGGTACTGGCACAAAAACAGACACATAGACCAATGGAACAGAATAGAGAACCCAGAAATGAGCCCTCAGCTCTTTGGGCAACTAATCTTTGATAAAGCAGGAAAGAACATCCAGTGGAAAAATGACAGTCTCTTCAATAAATGGTGCTGGGAAAATTGGACAGCTACATGCAAAAGAATAAAACTTGACCACTCTCACACCATACACAAAGATAAACTCTAAATGGATGAAAGACCTCGATATGAGACAGTAATCCATCAAAATCCTAGAGAAGAGCATAGGCAGCAACCTCTATGACATTGGCCACAGCAACCTTTTTCATGACACATCTCCAAAGGCAAGAGAAACAAAAGATAAAATGAACTCGTGGGACTTCCTCAAGATAAAAATCTTCTGCACAGCCAAGGAAACAGTCAAAAAAACTAAGAGGCAGCCCACTGAATGGGAGAAGATATTTGCAAATGACACTACAGATAAAAGACTGGTATCCAAGATCTACAAAGAACTTCTCAAACTCAATACACAAGAAACAAATAAACAAATCATAAAATGGTCAGAAGATATGACAGACACTTTTCCAATGAAGACATACAAATGGCTGAGAGACACATGAAAAAATGTTCAAAATCATTAGCCATCAGGGAAATTCAAATCAAAACCACACTGAGATACCACCTTACGCCAGTTAGAATGGCAAAAATTGACAAGGCAAGAATCAACATTTGTTGGAGAGGATGTGGAGAAAGGGGATCCCTCCTACATTGTTGGTGGGAATGCAAGTTGGTACAGCCACTCTGGAAAACAGCGTGTATGTCCCTTAAAAAGTGAAAAGTTGAGCTACCCTATGATCCAGCCATTGCTGGGTATTTACCCCAAAGATACAGATGTAGTGAAGAGAAGGGCCATATGCACCCCAATGTCCATAGCAGCATTGTCCACAATAGGTAAATCATGGAAGGAACCGAGATGCCCTTCAACAGATGACTGGATTAAGACGTTGTGGTCCATATAATGGAATATTACTCAGCTATCAAAAAGAACGATTTCTCAACACTTGCTGCAACATGGACAGCCCTGGAGGAGATAATGCTAAGTGAAATAAGTCAAGCAGAGAAAGACAATTATCATATGGTTTCTCTCATCTATGGAACATAAGAACTAGGAAGATAGGTAGGAGAAGAAAGGGATAAAGAAAGGGGGTAATCAGAAGGGAGAATGAAGCATGAGAGAGTGTGGACTCTGAGAAACAAACTGAGGGCTTCAGAGGGGAGGGGTGGGGGAATGGGATAGGCTGGTGATGGGTAGTAAGGAGGGCACGTATTGCATGGTGCACTGGGTGTTATACGCAACTAATGAATCATCGAACTTTACATCAAAAACCAGGGATGTACTGTATGTTGACAGAAATAATATAATAAAAAATATTATTATAAAAAAATAAATAAAATAAAATAAGAGTTCCCACCTACTGCCACATAATTTGAATTATGTTTCAATCTCCCATTTAGTTACAAAATTGAAGTTGTGACGGAAGTATAATGTATGTTATTTTGAAGATTGCTATGTTCATAGCATGTCATACTGTGGAAAAAATACAGTTCAGCAGAAGCATAATTTCTCAGAAAATCAATTATTGGCTTCCATCATCCACTTCTCCGTGAATGGAACTTGCAAAGAGCTCACACACCATCAGTCTTCAGTAGATTTGCCAATATGGGGTTTTTGCAGGGATTTTGTGTTGAGGAGTTGAATATTATAATTTCTTGATCATATTGGTGGGTTTTCTAAAATTCAACATTTTGTAGACAAATGAAAATCTTAGTGATTAGATGAAACATTAGCAGATATTCAAACACTGACCTCTATTCTGATGTTCATTTGCTCATGGATATTGTCTTCTGTGCTCAGAATGTGCTCCATGATCCAACTGCTCCCTCTGGTTTCTGTACTCAGTGCCAGGGTTGCCTGACTGGCTCAGTCGGTAGTGCATGTGACTCTTGATCTGTATTCAGTATCTGGAGGCTAATCATGTCCTTTCCTTCTGTCCTCACAGCAACCCATGGAATCCAGTCCATGGTACGGTAGCCTTCCCCAAGGATGAAGTCCATAATTTTTTCTTGTCCTGTATCCTAATGTCAAGTACTTAATTCACAACTTCTCTCAAATCAACTCAGAACTCAAACCATAAAAAGGTCCACAAGCAGAAATCATATGCTTTGCCTTAGATCTATGCCTCTTTATGGGATTTCTATTGAGGTGAATTCACCCATTCATTCAACAAACTGGTGTGAATCTGTTCTTGTTGTCAGGCTGGGTTTTGATCTTTGTAGATACAGTAATAACACACACACAAGAAGAAAAAAAAACATTCAAGTGTAAGACACACAGTGAAGACTGTCACAAAGAAATGTCTCCAAGTGGTTAATGCCACCCAACCAGTGACCACCTTGGGAATCTGGGACCCATAGCTAGCTTCTGAGTGGCCCTCACCTCCTACAGAGTGCAGGAAGCTTGGTAGGAGAAGGAAGGGAAGAATGAAGGGGGTTAAACAGAAGGGAGAATGAACCTTGAGAGACTATGGACTCTGGGAAAAAAACTGAGAGCTTCAGAGGGGAGGGGGGTGGGGGACTGGGATAGGCTGGTGATGGGTGTTAAGGAGGGCATGTATTGCATGGTGCACTGGGTGTTATACGCAAACAATGAATCATGGAATGCTACATCAAAAACTAAGGGTATACTGTATGGTGACTAACATAACTTAATAAAAAATTATTATTAAAAAAAAAGAATGTCAACACTGAAATTTACCATGCTCTGTCCACAGCCTGAGCTGGGTATTCATATCTCCCTGCCCTATTCCAGGTGCCTGAGCACAGGGAGCCAGCCGTGGTCACCTGATGTTGGTTCCCAACCCTGTTGGGAGCCTTCCAGGTATGATCTGAAACTGGGCCCTGTTCTCAGAGGGTAAAAAGAGACTGAAGGATGTGGAATGTCACTCTAGGTTAGTAGGTGACAGTTTTAATGAACAAAGGAGACTTACGTAATGAGGTTTGGCTTAGGTGGCAACAAAATGGATGGATCCTTGAACCAGGTTACCACATTTTAAATATTCACAAAGACCCCTTAACTGGGTTCAGGTATGTATACGGTCAGGGTGTTGTCAGCACCACATCACTCTCTCAAGGTTATGTCCTTGGAGCAGCTTCTGGGAGTGGGAAGAGAAGCAGAACCCAAATTTCATGGACAAGGGAGGGGTGAGGAGCCTTTGAGAGCCCAGGTCCAGCTCATGGGTGAATTCGCAGACACATCATTTGGATGACATTCTCAGCACATGGAAAAGCAGAGCTCCTCCTGTGATTTCTCCACCACTTTCCCATTTTAAATCCTTACTAGGAATTTCTTATTAGGGCTGCAGTTGGGAGGCAGGTGATAAGCTGTTGGAGGGAATGGGACAGGGATAAGGAATGGACACAGTGGCCACTAACCTCATGTGACCTGTGACTACATCAAGGAGAGAGAAGAGGACCCATACCATGGCGGAAACACAAGCAAGATGAAAATAGGTTATCAAACTAAAAATGTGGCTGAAGGAAGGATATGACACTGTCAAATTATTTGGTACCAGGAAACCTAGGGGTCTATTGAAGAACTGAGAACAGAAGTCACCCCCTGAACCACCTGAGGGGTGATATATCACCAGGCGCAGAGAATGGAGGGAGATTTTGCCTCACTTCCCTGTGGGTCTGAGCACTGTATCAGCATTAACACTATCTTGGCATATATGACAGTAATAGTCACCTCGTCCTCATGATGGAGTCCAGAGATATCAGAATACCTGAATTGGTGAAGAATCTTTGGCTCAAAAAAAGGGGGGGGGGAGAGACTCAGGATCCCTAGTGTGAATGTCAGGAGAAACCAGGGATGACTTCCTGGCTTCTGCTAGTTCCAGTATGTGTGCGCGCATGCATGCCACGCGCGTACACACGCACACCACACACACACACAAATTTATCAGCAATGGAGTCACTTCTCAGGATGCAAATGCAGTGTGGCAGATTCTTCAAGGGATGCACAGAGGAGGACGACTGAGTCAGCACAGAATGGGAAAGGGAAACTGCAAACTCAGACACTTACAGATTATGGGGCAGGGATAGAGGTGAAGCTCTTTGGGGGCCTGGACCAAAGTCATAGACATAGGCTCAGGGGATGACCCAGATGTCCGAATTTGATCCTTATCTAAGCAGTAAAGGGGAACACAAGAAGGGAAGGAGTCCACACAATGGCTGGACATAACCTTGCTAAGACATGATGGCTGGAGCTGGGCTGCCCCAGGTATCTATAATCTCCTTCAATGGTCTCTGGAAGGATGGGCTATTTCTACAAATGTGTTTTCACTGCTGGTGATGTCTGCTCCATCCTGAGAACCAGTGGAGGTATGCACTTGGCTTTTAGACAGAGGGGGCTGTTGGGTGTGTCTCAGAGTGTGTCCCCTGAGAGTGACTAGGGAGGAAGCAGCTGCTGGGAACTTCCACAGACCTGTGAGCAGGAGAATCTGCCCAGCCTAGAGTGGGCACAGCTGCTGGGCCCCATCACCAGTCACAGACCCACATGACCCAGCCCTCAGGATTTTGGGTGATTTGGGGGTAGAAGTCACCCCCCTGTAAAGACACTAGGAAAGACCCACAGTGTCTCCTGCTGTCCATTATCCAAACTTTACTGTCTCAGTGGGTGTAATGTGTTGAGGACAGTGCACTGACAGCCTGCTCACTGTCCGTCCTCAAGCACCCATGGGCCACAGCCTCTGCTCTGCCCCCCAGTTAACTGGGAATTCCTAGAGTACCAGGAGGAAGAACTGTGGAAATATGACCCTGTGCAGGGTGAGGGAGTGGGAATGCAGGGAGGTAGGAACAGGGAAGGCTAGGAGCAAATGCCTGATCCCCTCCTTTAGCAGGGCAACACGAGGGGTCACTGGTGACCTGGCCAGAATGCAGTCCACATATATTGATGCAGGACAGTGAAAGTAAATCATTCCCAGAAGAAGGGCAAAGTTCTTAGTAGCAGTAGCAGAATGTGCAGATGTTCAGACACAAGATAACAGACACTGATGACAGGAAGGAAAATGCTATGGGGTGGCCACTGCATGGAAAATGCTGGACAGTGAGGCTATTCATGGATAGATAGCAAGAAATATGTTTTTATATTGAAGCGATTTCAAGCTATTTTTGAGAGTTTTATTGAGGTATAAGTGACTTAGAATCAACTGCACATATTTAAATGTTTCAACTTGATAACATTTTGAGATGTGTACAGACACATGAAACGATCCCCAGAGTCAAGTTGATGATGCAAGGCCAAGGCAGGCCACCTCAATATGGGCATCTTTGCCATGAACATTATTTTGAGTTAAAAGTGTTCACAACTCAACCAATCCAGCAAAATCTTTTTATAGCCCCCTCCATTGTCTGCCTGTATCAAGAACAGAACTATTAGCAGATAATTCTCATTACCTAAGAAACTTATCTATGTAACAGGGAAACGTTTACTTTCCATACATTTCCATTCCAGAAATGTATGTAAATGTATGGAAAACACCTTCCTACTGATGGTCTTCCTCCCCTTTGGATCCCCAGATCCCTTTCCCTGTTCTTTGTTCAGGATGTCAGATAAGCTTCCTGTTGGATGACTGTCTTTGGGATTTCAAGTGTGTGTGGTTTCCCCATCAGCATGAAACTAAATTTGACAATGTCCTGTTAATCTGTCTCATGTCAGTTTGATTCTTAGTCCAGCACGTAGGACCTTGAAGGGACAAGGAAATTCTTCCTCCCTGACAGATGGCAAGTGACCAGGCCACTTGTACTTGGTTCGACACAGCTTGAATCAGATGAAGCAGCTGAGATCCTGGGACATCTGACATACAGTCAGCAAAAAGTAAGATTTCTTACCATGTTAGCCCCCAAGAATCTCGGTCTGTGGTGTCCAATGGAGCAAGGGTTCTGAGAGGCCTTTCTCTCTCTCTCTAAATATAGAGTAACAGGAGAAAATATTATGGCCTAGTTCCTTGGCCTTAGCAACTCTTGATAAAAAAGTAATACAGTAATTTTGGCTATAGATCCATTTCCTCCAGAGCTGGCCTTTGTTTTCCTTTGTGTCTTTAGTAGTGTTGTCCTAGAAATGAATTACCATGGGGCAGACGGTAGACAAAGGTCCTAGAAGCCTTCTGTTGGAGTCAGCCCCATGAATTGGTTAGTCCACAGTTCTCACCCAAACAGGATCTGTTTGGATAACCTCTCATTCAGGTTACAGGCTGTTGCTAAGAGACATCTTGGAAGTCAAAGTGAAAAATTGGTGGCACAGGTTAAGCACTTAAACGCCGTTATAATTCTCACCTCTAGAAGACTCAATCCACAGGCTAAATTGGCCAGGGAAGAGGTTAGATTGATACTTGGCCATTAGCCAACCTCAAGAAGACTTCAGTGCAATGAGGTACATTGTAAATCACCGCATAGTACCCAACCCTATGGTATCCCTCTTAGGTATTAGTGGCTGCAAGAGACTTAAGGCTAAGCCAGGAAAAAAGAAAAGATGATGATTTTTCTTTCTGCTTGGCTTTGTGACCAGTGAGAATGGGCTTTCTGTTCTCTACATCTTGAAGGTGTACGTACTGGGATGAATGTTGGTGTCCAATAAAAGAGACTAGGAATCTCTCTCTCTGCTGTGCCGGCACTCAGGAGAGTTTGTCATAAGAGTTTGCAGCCCATGGGAACCTTTCACCATCTCAACCTTCATTGCTTGTTTCTGCTAGATAGATCCATTCCTATATTGCCTACCTAGTGTCACAGAGTAGTGGTTCTGCATCTGGAGTAGTCTCATGATTTTGGAGACTGGAGACACCATTTTCACTACACCACACTTACCCTTTGTGCAACAGAGGCTTTTGCTTCCACAGACTAATTTTGGAGTAAAGTTTTGGTTCATGGAGGCTGCATCACCTCTGCCCTTTCTGGCCACCTCTTCTATCTTTAGTTAAGCCATTAAAAGTGTTATTGTTTTGAGTCACTATTGATAGATCCTACTCCTGAATGGCCAGCTGATGGAGCCTTTAACTTGGTTATATTTAAAAGCCAAAATGCATTTTACAGAACTCTCAATTTTTTTATTAGTATAATGGCTAGCCTTAGCAACTCCCTGAAAAATAAAAAAAAAGGGGGGGGGAATGCAGAAATTAAGCTTAGGACAAAAATGAATGCTCCCATTCAATGTAAATTCTCCTTATTAAAATCCAGCCTTATCTGCCTATTATATTTCCCCTTACCCTACAAGATTTGCAGGGAGCACTCAGTCCTAATCTCTAAATTCAAAGAATACAGGTTTCTCCTATTAATACTAAAAGCCAGGAAATAAATTTACCAGAAGTATCTGAAAGTGGGAATAAGGCTTCCTTTGCTCCTACCTTCCAGGGCTCTGTAATCAGCCTCTGTCAGCCTCAGACAATAATATTCAATGTCCAGTGGTGATGTATCCTAGACCTTGAAGCACATAAGTTTTTTTTTTTCCCACCTTGAATAACAGCTGATGTTTTTAATTATAAAACCCTTTTACCCACATTTTCAAAAGATTCTCCAATTTAGAGAGTAACTAAAAAGGTGAATTGATTATATTTACAGCTATCAGTTCAAAAAGGGAGCAGTGGACTGAGGCATAAAGGCAGTGAGGAAGGTGGCTCCCACTGAGACTCCCAAGAGACTTTGAGTGACTGAGCCAGGACTGAGTGACAGGGAGTGGGGGCTCCACACCATCCTGGCCTGTGGGGACCTTCATGTCAGACGGTAATGTGACTTTGTTTTAGACCGGAAAAACTTCTCATGATGGGCAGTTCTGAGGAGGTGTCTTGGGAGAGGCCTGGCGACCTGCACAGCTTCCTCTGACTGTCCCCAGCTCCCACCTTCTCAAGGAAAACATTCAGAAATGTGTACCGTTTTCTACTTCTCTCTCTCTCTCTCTCTCTTTCTCTCATACACACACACACACACACACACACACACACACACACACACGTAGAGTTGTTTGCTAAATCAGCTGTGATGGGCATGTGTACTATAGTATTTCTTACTGCGAATGACCCCAACTTTATTGTAAATGTTGGAACTGCCTCATTTTTGTCCTAAAATGTTCATTTATTCCATGAATTTTGTGTATGGTTACTTCCCTTCAGGTGGGAAATTGTTGTTGGGGAGGAAGATCTTCCTCTGCCCTATGGTCCTTCCAGCTGGACTTAGAATCAAATGGGCATGAGACAGATTGGCAGGAGAAAATCACATTTAATAGATACATGTACACACAGATATGAGATTCCAAAGACACTGAAGCCACGGAAACTTCTATGAGCTAAGGAGAGGGGGATGGTCTGAGGACACAAAGGGGAGAAAGCTCATTAGCGAGAAGGTAGGAGGAGGTGTTTGGAAAAAACAAGGTTGCCTTCAGATGCAGAGAGTTGCCTTAGGTAAAGGGGAGTGTGTTAATAGCACTGTTTCTGGAACAGGCTGCGGAATGTAAATTTAAGCAGTTGAGGGGGAGACAAATAGCTTTTCCTGCATCTGCTGAGTTTTGATTAATTTTAACTTAAAATAATCTTTATGCCAAAGTGGCTCATCCCGGGGCAGCCTACCCTGGGCCTCTCCAGTTCTTTCTTCTGAAACTCCTCTCAAGTTTTCATACATTAATAATTGAGTTGAGGGGCACCTGGCTGTCTCAGTGGTAGAGCACGGGACTCTTGATTTGGGGTCATGAGGTCAAGCCTCATATTAGGCTTAGAGTAAAACAACAACACAAAAGTTGAGCTGATAAATTGTTTCCTCTCTTTGAACCAGTCTTAGTCTGACAGTAGGTCATTCAGTTAAACTCATTTCAGGGAGTAGTGATATAGACACATTTTCAATGTTAAGCCTTTGGTTCAAGGAATCAGGTATTAAACAAGAGGTGTTTTAAGGAAACAAAAGGAAAACAGTGGTTAAATATTAGATCAAATATAATCAGTTTTTGAGTTCTGAGGATAGTCAGTGGAGAAGACGTCTAGATGTCAATCTTGAAGCATCTTTAGATAGGGTGACAGCAGACTGTGACAATCTGACAGATTTTCCTGGTTTCTAGTTCAAATGTGTCTGGGGATCTCTGAAGGGCCCACAGAGCAACAGGCATGAAGACTGTCAATGCATGAGCTGTTCTGATTTCTCTGAAGTTTACTTCAAGCTGCTCATATTTAGTTTACAGGGCTTCAGGAAAAAAGGGCCATTTTAGTTCTCAAATGAATTCATCTCAGAAAGGTGGGACCAAAAAAAAAAAAACCATTAAAACAAAAAGCAAAAAACATTAGTTTGGAGGATTGCTGTCAGACGCTAGAAAAAAAAATCAGGATCTAGTCCAGGTTATAATAAACCTTATTAGAATCTAACATTCACTCGGGTTTGTTATTGAAACTTTTTTTTCCCTCTATGTAACCATCCTCATTTTCCCCAAAGATAGCCAAATTAACATGTGTTTGAAATATAAGTCTAGCCTTAACAGCTTGGCCTCATTATTTACATAAGCACAACAGGAATAGTGATTGGCCATATATGTTCAGGTAAATCTGCTTTGCTGGAAATTTTCTTAACAAATTTCTAGATTGAATTCCTAATAGCCTTAAGACCAGAAACCAAGCCAAAACATGCACCTAATATTTGCCAGACTTTGCCTGCCATACCTATAGATTTGGTGAATTCCTCTTTTCTAAGGTCTCGTTCTATCCTAAGGTTCCTGCCAGGAAGTGATCTTCTTTACTCACCTGGTAAGGCTGCAGAAAACACTGTAAGCAAGGTATTAGGCCAACATCTCCATGGGGCTCTATCAGCTCCCTAAAGTTGGTATGGGTATGCCAAAAGGAAGAGAAAATGCTTTATATATGTGTGAAGATAACCCACTTTTCACAACATTCTCATTACTAGAATAAAAGACAAACAGACTAACTTGAGGCCACAGGACAAAATTCAACATGTGACTTCTTCAGAGAAGCAGGTCCTACAGGGCCATGGTCCTTCACTTGGGGCGTGGCAGGGGGGTTGACCTCAGGGCCAGGAATGTTGTGGTACCAGGGACTGCTGGATTGGGGAGTTCTGGCTTGGAGTGAGTGTAAGGGGTGGTGGCTTGGGCAGGGAGGGAACCCACCCAGGGACTCAGTTGGCAAGCGTCTGCACCAGACCTGGCCCCATAGGGAGGCAGCCTTGTGGTTGTCATCACTATGGTTACACAGTGATGCTGCACCCTGGGCAATAAGCACCAAGCCTCCACCTCCTCCTAGCAGACTGGTCACTCACGAAGTGCCAAAAGGGCCCTGGAGCAACAGTACTTGGTCCTCTTAGGGATAATAACAGCACTTGCAGTGGAAATAATTGATTGGGGCCCCAAAGACCCAATATGAATAAAATACTGGAACCAAGACCTCCTGCAACGAAGGTGACATGTGAATTCCAACCAGCACTGGAGTCATTTGCTTCACCCAACTCTCCTGACTCCTATCCCCCAAACAAGAAGTATGTCTGCATTTGGGGAACTGCTCCACATCAGAGTACGTCCTTTGATGGACATCAGTACATGGACATTGGATGTCTGCTTGATCTCTTGGAAGTTTGAGATGGGCCGTTTCTTTTCTCTCCACTTCCAGATCCTTACTGTGGTGTGCAGAGCCCTCCATTAAGTAGATTAGTAGGGAGATTCATGAAGATAAGTTGAGTTCTGATGAAGAATCCAAAGTATTAGGATTTTGAGCAAAGTATTTATTTGATGTAATGAAGTTATCTTTTCAGTGATTAGGTCTCACTCAGGCTTTAGAATCTTAAGATTCCAGAAATGGACCCTCAACTCTATGGTCAACTAATCTTTGACAAAGCAGGAAAAACATCCAATGGAAAAAATAAGTCTTTTCAATAAATGGTGCTGGGCAAATTGGACAGCTATAAACTGAAGAACAAACTTGACCACTCTCTCACACCATACACAAAGATAAACTCCAAATGGATGAAAGACTTCAATGTGAGACAGGAATCCATCAAAATCCTAGAGGAGAGCATAGCATTAACATCTTCGGCATCAGCCACAGCAACCTCTTTCATGACATGTCTCCAAAGGCAAGGGAAACAAAAGAAAAAATGAACTTTTGGGACTTCATCAAGATAACAAGCTTCCGCACAGCAAAGGAAACGGTCAACAAAACAAAAGAAGCAACCCATGGAATGGGAGAAGATATTTGCAAATGACACTTCAGATAAAGGGCTAGTATCCAAGATCTCTAAAGAACTTCTCAAACTCACCACCAAAAAAACAAATAATCAAATAAAAAAATGGGCAGAAGATACAAGCAGACACTTTTCCAATGAAGACATACAAACGGCTAACAGACACATGAAAAAGTGTTCAACATCATTGGCCATCAGGGAAATTCAAATCAAAAACCACATTGAGATACCACTTTATGCCAGTTAGAATGGCAAAAATTGACAAGCCAAAAACAACAATTGCTGGAGACGATGTGGAGAAAGGGGATCCCTCCTACATTGTTGGTGGGAATGCAAGTTGGTACAGCCACTCTGGAAAACAGTGTGGAGGTCCCTTAAAAAGTTAAAAATTGAGCTACCCTATGATCCAGCCATTGCACTGCTGGGTGTTTACCCCAAAGATATAGACGTAGTGAAGAGAAGGGCCATATGCACCCCAATGTTCATAGCAGCAATGTCCATAATAGCTAAATCGTGGAAGGAGCCGAGATGCCCTTCAACAGATGACTGGATTAAGAAGTTGTGGTCCATATATACAATGGAATATTACTCAGCTATCAGAAAGAATGAATTCTCAACATTTGCTGCAACATGGACGGCACTGGAGGAGATAATGCTAAGTGAAATAAGTCAAGCAGAGAAAGACAACTATCATATGATTTCTCTCATCTATGGAACATAAGAACTAGGATGATCAGTAGGGGAAGAAAGGGATAAAGAAAGGGGGGGTAATCAGAAGCGGGAATGAAGCATGAGAGACTATGGACTATGAGAAACAAACTGAGGGCCTCAGAGGGGAGGGGGTGGGGGAATGGGATAGACTGGTGATGGGTAGTAAGGAGGGCACGTATTGCATGGTGCACTGGGTGTTATACGCAACTAATGAATCATCGAGCCTTACATCGGAAACCGGGGATGTCCTGTATGGTGACTAACATAATATAATAAAAAATCATTAAAAAAAAAAAGACAACCACATTGAGATACCACCTTATGCCAGTTAGAATGGCAAAAATTGACAAGGCAAGAAACAACAAATTTTGGAGAGGATGGGGAGAAAGTGGATCCCTCTTACACTTCTGGTGGGAATACAAGTTTGTACAGCCACTTTGGAAAACAGTGTGGAGGTTCCTCAAAAAATTAAAAACAGTGAGGTGCCTGGGTGGCGCAGTCATTAAGCATCTGCCTTCAGCTCAGGGCATGATCCCAGCGTTCTGGGATCGAGCCCCACATCAGGCTCCTCCGCTAGGAGCCTGCTTCTTCCTCTCCCACTCCCCCTGCTTGTGTTCCCTCTCTCGCTGGCTGTCTTTGTCAAATAAATAAGTAAAATCTTTAAAAAAATTAAAAATAGAGCCACCCTATGACCCAGCGATTGCACTATTTACCCCAAAAATACAGTGTGGTGAAAAGAAGGGCCATATGCACCCCAATGTTCATAGCAGTAATGTCCACAATAGCTAAACTGTGTGGAAGGAGCCAATATGCCCTTCAACAGAAAAATGGATAAAGATGTGGTCCATATATACGATGAAATATTACTCAGCCATCAGAAAGGATGATTTCACAACATTTAGAGAGGATAGCGGTGGGGGGATGGGCTAGCCCAGTGAAGGTATTAAGAAGGGCACATATTGCATGGGGCATTGGATGTGATATGCAAACAATGAATCATGGAACACTACATCAAAAGCTAATGATGTACTGTATGGTGACTAACATAACATCATCATCATCATCATCATCATAGTAAATGCAAACTAAAAAAAAAAAGAATCTTAAGGCTAGAAGAGAGAGAATTTAATTGAGTTAAATCAAGCCTTTAAAGAAATTAGCAAGGCCAAAGGGAAATCAGTGCCTGAATAAAAACTTACAAATTGGAAACAGAGCTGTACCACTTAAATTTTGAAGCATATCATAGATGCTTTCACATTTTTTTCAATTTCTTTGTGTTTTATAGTGTGTGGCAAGGCCAAAACCATTATAATGAATGCATTAAATGTATATAAGCAGAAGACAATGCCTCCAGAAAGTTCAGATATGGAATTATTAATAAAATATAAACAGAATTAAGTTTTTAAATAAACCTTATTTTAGACAGTTTTATATTTACAGAAAAATTGTGAAAATAGTACAGAGAATTCTATGTTATCAATGTTCTGCACTTACCCCTATTGTTAACATCTTTAGTATGGCATGTTTGTTACAATTCACAAACTCATATTGATGCGTTTGTAATGAAAGGCCATAGTCTATTACAATTTCCTTAGATTTACCCATTTACACATTCCTATTCAGGGATCCCATCTGGAACACCATGTTACATTTACTAGTCTTGTCTCTGCCGGCTCCTCTCGCTCAGGGAAGTAAGAGTATTTCTAAAAGGGAACTTCTACAACAAAGTAACAAACAGCTCCAAAAACCTGCAGTTCAATCATCCTTACTGATGAAACACTGCATACTGTTGCTGTGGACATTTGTGGACAAACTTGTGTTTTGTTTTGAGTACCTGTTTTCAGTTCTTTGGGGCACCTACGTAGAAGTGGAGTTGCTGAATCATAGAGAAATTCTGTGTTTACCTTATTGAGGACTCACCAACCTGTTTCTAGCATCATCTGCACCATTTCCTATCCCCACCAGCATTGATGAGAGCTCCACCTTCTCTACATGTTTGTGAAAACTTCTTATTTTTCGTGTTGTTGTTGTTGTTACTGTTGCTGTTAGTGCATTCCTAGCGGGTATTAAGTGCATCTCACTGTGGTTTTGATTTGCATGTCAATGGCTACTGGTGTTGAGCATCTTTCCTTGTGCTTCTTGACTACTGTAAATCTTTGGTGAAATGTCTATACAAGTCATTTTACAATTTTTTAACTAGGATATCTTTCTGTTATTGAGTTGTGGGAGTTACTAAAGCATACTGGATACTTGACTGATAACAAATAATATGAATTACAAATGTTTCCTCCAATTATATGTGTTGTATTTCGTCTTTCTTGATAGTGTACAAAAATACTAAATTTGGAGAATTCAAATTGATAACCCCCACCCCTTTTTTTGCTGGTGCTTTTGATGTGATATGTAAAGAATCCATTGTCACATCCAAAACCATGGAGATTTACTTCTATGTTTTCTTCTGTGACTTTTATAGTTGTGGCTCTTAAATTTAGATCTTTGATCTATTTTCCATTCTTTTTTCGTATATAGTATTTGGGGAGGGTCTGATTTCATTCTTCTGTGTGTGGGTATCTAGTTGCTCCAGGACTATCTTTTGGAGAGACCAGCTTTTCCACACTAAATTCTCTTAGCACCCTTTTGAAAATTAATTGACCATAGATGAGAGATTTATTTCTGGATGCTCAAATATGTTTAATTTATCCGTATGTCCATCCATAGGCCAGGACCACACTCTGGATTACTGTAGCTTTGTAAGTAAGTTTTAGTGAGTTTTGAAGTCTGGAACTGTGAGGCCTACAAGTTTGTTCTTCAGGTGTGTTTGCATGTTCTCAGTCCCTGTAATTCCACTAAATTGTAAGATCATCTTTGTGCAAAAAAGACATTTGGGGTTTGATAGAGATTAGATTTAATCTGTTGATTACTATAGAGTGTGGAGTCTTCCTAACTATTTCTTTCTTTATTTTTTGCTAAGTCAAATAAGTTTTAAAAAAATATTAAATACTAACCATACTTTTGTCTTATTACAGAAAAACTATAATAATAAATACGGGTTTTTTAGTAAACCTGGTTTGTGCTTTATTGAAATATGGTGTTACGTTTCTAAAAACTGTGAAATGCATTCATAAATTTGCTAATCCAAAGAATACTGGCATAACAAACAGTTCATAATTGCTTACTACTCAGTTTTCACCAGAAAATAACGTTTCTAAGAGTTAAGAATTCTACTAAATATAAATTAGACTGCTAGAAATGATGAACACAATTCTGGGTGCCAGGAAAGTAAGATATCTGGATTTTTGGGGACAAAAAAATATGAGGAATGTGAATACATATTTTGTTGAGGGAAAAGAAATATAAATGTTGCAGTACGTTTTTGGAAAAGGAATCTGGAAAGGAAAATTTTGTGTGATCAATACTGGTTAAAATTATGATAAATATAAGTAAATGAGTTTTAATATCAAAATATGTGAATGCAAAGTTAAAATTCTGTTCTCTATTTGTTAAAAGAATAAACTTTTCTTCAACTATTGTTCTGCATTTTAAAAAATGTTTTTATTCACTTTTAAAGTTATCAGCCTAGAACACAAGTATTCTGTTTTGCCAAAATATTTCCTATGTTTATAAGGACCTTGATTAATTTTAAAAACTTGACATTTTAAAGATTTATTCATTTATTTGAGGGAGAGAGAGGACAGAGAGAGAGAGAGAGCATGAGTGGGAATGGGAGTGGCAGAGGGAGAGGGAGAGAGAATCTCAATCAGAATCTGCCCTGAACATGGAGCCCAAAGAGGGGCTCAATCTCATGACCACGAGATCCAAGCTGATCCAAAACCAAGAGTCAGACACTTAACCAACTGCCCCACACAGATGTTCCCAAAAACTTGATTTTTAATATTAAAAAGAACTCTACATCTTGCTTACAACTATGTAACTTAGTGTATTTGCCTTTGGTATATGTTTGTGTCGTGTGTCACAGGAATAACCGCATTTCCTCGTCAATGGCATCGTAAAGAACTCTAATCCCATCTTTAGCCATGGCCACGCTCATGTCTCGCCACATACAGTTACCATCTTAATCCGATGCTACTGCAAATGTGTTTTAACTTCAAGGATACTCATGAGGAGAACTTCTGACAAACCTGTTTCTGATACCTTTAAGATAGTCAAACTAAAGTAAACATGTTCAGAACTGACAGAAAAAGTGGATTCAACAAGAACAAAACGAATAACATGAAGCAGTGTACAGAGGTGGAGGGGTGGTTATAATCGTTGACTTTTTGTTTGAAAATTGCTGACTTTTCGAAATATATTCTTTCTTCATATTTAAGGAAACTTCTCTTTTGCTAACTCATCTATAACAACTTGATGAAATACACCTTTGTGAACAAATTAGGTTGTTTATCTTTTCTCCATAACTGATCCCCCCACAACTCAGTCAGTGAGTGTTCTTGTATTTTTATGGTGATATATTTATTAGCATAAGTACAGTAAGAGTCTGTTTTCCTTGTAACAGCATATAATTAGAAACACTGGCTATATTATCAGTATTTTGACTAGAACGTCATTTGACAGAGATATGCAGATGCACAATCTCAGATATGACCAGGCAGCATTATGGAACTAACACTGACTTTAGAGAACTAATGCAGCCTTTTGGAAATACCAGCCTGTTACTTGCTTCCATAGTTTTCAACAGCTCTAATAAGTGAGTCAAGAAAGTCACTTCCTGGCAGGAAATGTCCGGAACCTTGGGATATTTGGGGTACCTCAAGAAGAGAGGAATTTACCCAAGTCTACAGGTATTGCAGGAAAAGTCTAATGGCAAGTATTTGGCACAAGTGTTGGCTCGGCTTCTGTCCTGAAGGGGTTGTTAAATGCTCAATCTAGAGGTTTCTTATAAAAGTTCCACCAAGCCATATTTTAAAGAGCCTATGTGATCAACTACTCTTCTTGCTGCACTTATGTAAATAATCAGACCAAGTTATTTTTGAAACTAGACTTATTTTGCAGACAAATTAATTTGGAATATTTAGTAGAAGCGTGGATGATTGTAGAGGGGAAAAAATATGATGTCTCGATAACACACCTGAGTAAATGTCTGATTCCAATCCTGTGCTTTATAACCTGGACTAGATCCTAATTTTCTCTAGCTTCTAAAAAGTCTGGTCTCCAAACTAGCATGTTGACTTTTCTCCCACCTTTCTGAGTTAGACTCAAACTGGACTTTTTCCTCAAGTCCTGAAAAGTAAATACGAACAGCCTGAGGTAAACTTTAGAAAAATCACCAGAGCTGCTCACATAGAGATGGTATTCATGCCTGTTGCTCTGTGGACCACTCAGGGATCACCAGACACATTTGAACTACAAACCAGGGAAGTCTGTCAGATTATCACAGTCTTCTGCCACTCTATCTGAAGATGATTTGAACTTGATATCTAGAAATCTTCTCCACTGGCTAGTCTCAGAATTCAGGAACTGCTTTATAATTTGATCCAATCATTAACCATTATTTTTATTTGTTTCCATAGAAATGCCTCTTGTTTAATACCTGATTTCTTGAACCATAGGCTTTACTTTGGGAACACACCTGTACCACCCCCTATACACAAGTGAGTTTACTAAACTAGCCTATTGTCAGGAGGGTTTAAACAAAACTGAACCATCTACCAGCCCAATTTTGACATGTGTAACTTTGAGAAGTTTCAGAGGAGGGAAGGAACTGGCCAAGGATAGGCTGCCCCAAGAATGGCCACATTGGCATGAAAATTATTTTAAGTTAAAAATAATTGAAACTCAGCAGATTTAGGAAAAGCTCTATACCTCCCCCAAAACTGCCTGCTTGTACCTGGAAGTGGGCCATTAACAAGGGGTCCTCTTCCTCTAAGACACTTATCTGTTTAGCAGGGCAACCTTTGTTTTCCAAACATTTCCTCTCATCTTCCTGTTTATGTTCTTTCTCCTAGTTAATCCTGGGACCCCTACTGTATCCTTCACTCAAATAAGACTCATGTTGCCTGTCTTTGGAATTCTCCATGTCTGTGTAGATTCCCCTTATGTAGGCTCCTAAATTTTATTTTCTCCTCTTAATCTGACAAATGTCAATTTGATTCTTATTCCAGCTAGAAAGACCTTGAATAGTACAGGAAATACTCTCTCCTTAGCAACAGGCCGAGGTGAAGTTTCATCAAGTGTCAGACAAGAGTATGCAGAGATGTGAATTCTTAGGACTCCTGATGAAAAGGCCGCTAGGTTAGGGGCTGATCCTATTTTCTGGAAATATAAGGTAGAAGTCATCCTGCATCAGAGATGGGTCCTCACACTCTCCCAGCTGGTGGATCCTCCTTCTAACACAATTCCCAAGCCCCCCCCCACCTCTTTCCCTTCATTTCCATCCCCCTCCTCAGTCCCAGCTTCCACCAAGTCATGAGGACATTGATATACCTCTGCCCTCCACCCTATGTACAGAACTCCTAGTCTGGCTGGGGCACAGTCCACAGCCCCTGCCAGGTCACACCTTCATGCCCTTCTCCTCCTTCATTATCAGTACAGAACGAGAATGTTTTTACCAGACATCAGATTCTGGGGCTCCCTGTTAACCCCTCCATTGCTGCAGCACCACCCCAAAACCTCACTCCTTTTCATGCTCCTGGGACACAACTTTCCTTTACAACATGTTTACATTGTGTCCTCTATCTTCCCCCAGACACTGTCAGTTCCCTGAGCATGGGGACACTTCCTATCATGTCCATCTGTGTCCCATATCCCTAGAGTAACATGTGGCACATATTAGGTGTTCAGTAATTAGTGTGGATACATATTATCTAGACTGTGTTATATTCTTAGTCAGAAACGGCTGAACTCTGTCTCTGTTTCTGTCCTGACCTATCATAGACTCTGTCCCCGGCAGTCTGCTCCTGGCACCCAGGATTGTCTCCTTAATTAATATCAGAAAATCCCAAAATGCATTCCTTCAAAAGACAGACTTGGGGGGCTGAAATAAGAGAATGTGAATGGTTTTATAGTCAAAGTTCACTGAGATTGGTCTCAGACTATAGTTTAGAACAAACAAAGTAAACAGCTGATTTGGAGTGGAAGCTGCAAGGGACCTCTATTGATGGGGGAAGAACAGGTTTTTGCCTCACTTCCCCACAGACCTGGAGCACTGTGTGAGCACTGAGCCTATTGTCCCATGTTGCACAGTAATAATCAACTTTGTCCTCAGCCTGGAGCCCAGTGATGGTGAGGGTGGAAGAATTGCAAGACCTGGAGCTAGACAACCTATCGGGAACTCCTGAGTGTCAACTGCTAGTACTATAGATGACAATTTTAGGGGCTGTTTCTGGTAGCTGTTAAATCCAACTCAAATAACCATGCCCAATGTTGAAGCTGCTTCTAGTGCAGGAGATGGAAACCCTCAGGACCAGGTACCCAGACATGGAGGTGGCTGAGTCAGCACAGACTGGGCCCAGGACCCTGCAAGTGGGAAAAGCACAGAGAGGGTGATGCTAGGGTCTTGAAGCAACAGGAGGAAGCTGGGCCCTGTGTCCTCCCAGGGTCCCTTTCCCTGCCACCACATCCAGTCATCTGTGCAGTGAATGAGGAGGGTGAGGATGAGAGGGGACCAGGCCATGGTGGAGGTCATCACCTATCCTGACTTCTGTGGCCCCACAGCTGAGCAGAGCCTCCCCTAATCTCTCAAATCCCCCTTCATCCTCTGAGAGAGGGAGGGCTTATCCATGCAAATGAGACCCCAGCTCTCTGACCCTTCATTGGCCCTGGGCCAGGTTCTTCTATCTAAGGAAGTTGGGTGTGAGAAGGGATGGGATCTGAGCACCACTGACACTCAGATACAGGCCATAGGTGCCCCCTAGTGTCCAGACATGGTGACCAGAGCCCATCAGACACATCTGCCTCCCCACTGCTTTGTCCACTCTTCCTTGCATTAGGTCAGGCCATGTGTCCCTATCTGCTGCCTCCCATTAGTTCAGAGCTCAATTTATGCTCTACTAAGTGTCCCCAGCGTGAGTCTACCCATGCACCCCTTGGTTGAGATGGTGTGTCTCTTATAGAAATTCTTCTTGTATCAGGATCAAACCCAGAGCACTGACAGGTCCCAATGGACACTTGCCTACTTTTTTGCAGGATTCAGGGACTTTCTTCCTATCTTCCATCTCCCTGGTTTCCAGTCTTACCTTCCTCTGAGGTTCCCACAGTACTGAGGAGATGGGGAGCTCCTCACCCCTTGTTGTAGTTAGAAGCCCTCATGTGCATTTCTTGAAGTGCTACACACTGAAAGTCTTTGTCATCTGTCCCTCCTCACTCTTCCCACCTGCTCAGAACAATAGTTCACTACACACTGTGGGCATTGATTCCCTCCCAGGATCTATTTTCCCAGCACACAGACACAAGTCCGAAGGAGCCCTGCCACATGAGGCTGTGTGTGGCACTGACCTCAGAGTACAAGTGGCAAACATGCTGGAAATTCTAGGAAGAAAGTAATGAAGGCTACAGATGCTCTGACAGGGACCTAGTGGGAGTTTATATTTTAGTCACCACTTAGCCAACCGTGTACTTAAAATGAATGTGTGTTATTTATACAAAATTCCTTTCAGTAAGATTGATTTATACTCTAACAATGTCATTGTGAAGATGCAGGTACAATCAGTAGTGTCCTTTCTCCAGATATGTGCTTCTTGCAGAGAGAACACAGGTCGGAATAGTGGTTAAAAACATGGATGGAAAACAGTGGAACAGGAATGCCTTCTGCTCTTAGTAGAAGAAGGGTTTATATACTTTTTTCTAAAATCACTTGTTTGAACTGGGTGTCTGGTCTTCCAGGTAGGAAAGGACAACGTGGTGCCCAGTGAAACCCCTCAAGGGGACTGTTCCTATGACCTCAAAGCTATACTACTGACAAAACTGCCAAACACAGACAGAGCTTCCAGGACAAAAGGATTTGGGGTCAGACCATGCTCAGAGATGGACACACCTATAGTCCCTGCAACTTGTGTCTAGCTTATTCAGGATAGAACAGTTATTCATTCATCAATCCATGACTAGAGGAATGAATTCTTACTCTCTAGGACCAACTAGATCACAAATTTCTGTCAAAGGTCCTACATTTCCGAGGGGAGGGAGGTGGGGGAATGGAATAGGCTGGTGATGGGTATTAAGGAGGGCACGTACTGCATGGAGCACTGGGTGTTATACGCAACTAATGAATCATGGAACTTTACGTCAAAAACCAAGGATGTACTGTATGGTGACTAACATGATATAATAAAAAAATATTATTATAAAAAAACAGAATGTACCTCAAAAAAAAAGGTCCTACATTTCAGTGGTGGGGAGGTGGAGATAAGGACAGCATCCCTGAGGTCACATGATCTGTTGCCCTATGTTGGAAGAGATGACTTTCCATCAGAGTGCAGCCTGGCCGGAGGTATTATGGAGTGACTGAGGGAGTGATATCCCAGCCCTAAGAGCACAGCGTCTCTTGTCCCCATGGGTCTTGAGACCCAGGCGAGCAGCACTGAGGCTCCTGTCCCAGTATCAATGCAGTGATCAGCCTCAGGCACTGACTAGGGCCCAGAGGTGGTGGGAGGCTGAGCTGCCCACAGGGACAAAGACCCACCCTGGGATTCCTGAGCATCAGCCTTTTCCCAGGAGAACAGTCGTTCAGGACATACCCTGTCTGCCACAGTGACAGGACCCCAGTCACGCTACATGTCACCAGTGTTTTCTGCTGACGAAAATTCTGCCTTCTAGAGATTGTGACACTGAGGACTGCTGGGTGAGCACAGGTTGACCATGTCTTCTGGAAGGACAGAGAAGCCCTGACACTTGAATCCAGGATGTTAGTCACTCAGAGAGAGGATAGAGGTGTGTGTGTGTGTGTGTGTGTGTGTGTGTGTGTGTGTGTGTGTGTGTGTTTCTGTGACCAAAAGTGAAGCTAAGAGGTCCCTTGTTCCTCATATGGCATTTAAACACCCTGAGGTATTTCTCTATGGTAATTCTCTTTGAAAACTTCTATGGTCCTGGATCCTGATTTAGAGGTAAGCATCTCAAAGGTTTTTAATGGAATAGGATCTATTTAGCCTGCAAGTACTCATTTGAGAGCAAACCTATTAATTCACTGAATCAGGAGTTCAGATCTTGTTGAGTGACAAGAAATCTGTCATTTTTTTTTCTCTGCAAGCACAAGACCTACAGCTGCAGTGTCTTGAGGTCTCAGGGAACTCAGGGCTGGGGGTGAGCATACCGTCCCCTCCTTTCTGCCCCCACATCCCAGCTAGAACCACAGTCTCCTGTATCCCTGGTGTCTAACAGGGAGAGAGAGGAAGATAGTGCTGATGTATTTTTGTGAACAAACACAACAGCCTGGGACTTTAGGTACTGTAGAAAAAATTTCTGTGCTGCATCTTCTATCCAGAGAATTCTTAGGAACCAGAATCTGGAGCATAAGAAAGATAATGTCATATCTTAAAATATGCAGGTGATCCTTTGTGGATTCCTTCAAGAGTCCCCAAGGAGGGAGGCAAGATGATGGAAGAGTAGGGGAACTCATTTCATCTGGTCCCCTGAATTAAAATAGATAACTATCAAATTATTCTGAACACCTATGAATTCAACCTGAAATGTAAGAAAAGAACTGCTGGAATTCTACAAATAGAAAAGTGGCCATTTTTGCAAGGTAGTAGGTATGGAGAAGTGACTATGAGGGGATATATCAGAAGATAATCGGTGGGGGGGGGGGCTCTGTAAGCCTGCTACCAGAAAGAGATATAGCCCCAGAGTGCAATATCCGAACCTTTAGAAATCTCCAGTGAGAGACATCCCTGTCTGAAAGGTGCTCAGGTGGTGAAGTGGGACAGAATTCTAGGTGAGACAGTGTGGTCTCAGGATCCTTTGGGTCACAGAAAGAACAGGAGTGCCTGAGCCAGCAGAGTTCCCACACATTGGAGTAGGGAAACCAGTCAGGGTCAGCAAGCCTGGGAGGGGGCTCTCACCTTAGTTCGCCATTAACCACTAACCACAGCACAATCTGGTGACAGCTATCTTGTGGGGGCCTGCAAAGGACAGAATAGGAGCAGCCCTCCACCTTCCTCTTGAAGGGGTGGCACAGGACCATGCACAACCAGGCAACCGCTTGCAGTGTGGGGGCACTGCAAAGGATAGGAAAACAGTAGCCCTCTGCCTTCTACCAAGAGGATTGGTGCAAGGGCAAGAAAGGAGTCTGCAGAATTTGGAAGACACAAAAGTGAGGACAGCTTGTCCCTGAGGGTTTTCTGAAGAGAGGAGGCCACAGTCTCTCAGCTAAGGAGCTAAGATCAGGGCACAGCCATTTTTGTTTTCATCCTACAGAGAGGCACAGAAGGCCTGCAGGGAACAAAAGTCACATTGAGCAACCAGTAGCAGCTCATTCTAAGCCCAGCCCCCTGGCAAAGTGTGGTACAACTCTGCCAAGGGAAAAGACACTTGAGAGTCAGCGCATCAGGCCCCTCCCCCAAAGAGCAGCTGGAAGAACAGGCTAACACCAAGTTTAAAGAACACACAGGACTGCAAAACTCCAGCACTATTGGAAAATAATATATAGAATTAAAGTTTTTCTTCTCATGATTCATTTATCTTTCAGTTTAAAAGTTGCCTTTTCTTTTTTTTTCTTTTCAACTACTTTTTTAAATCAACACTTCGTTTTTATTTCTTTTTTTAACTTTCATTTTTTACATTTACATTTTATAGATATATTCTTCATTTTGGCTTCTTTTCACTGTGATATATCTCTCTCTATAGATATAGATATAGATATAGATATAGATATTTTATTTCTTTACAACTTTGGAATTTAGTGTTTTCCAAGAAACAAACCAAAATACACCCAGGACCAAGTGGATCACTCTGATTTCTCCACCAGGGAAATTATATTCTCTCTTTATAATCCCTCCTTTTTTGGGGGGGCTGGTTTCTGGCCTCTTTGGATTTGTCGTGTGTATTTCACTTGGGTCATGATTTTTTTATTATTTTGGTCACTTGTTCACCCATTCTTCTCTGGGCAAAAATGACTAGAAGTGAGAATTCACAACAAAAGAAATAATAAGAGGTAATACTCTCTGCCACAGATCTAATCAATATGGAGATAGTAAAATCTCAGAGCTGGGATTCAGGACAACAATTATAAAATTAGCAGCTGGGAATTTTAAATAAGCATAAAAGCATTAAAAAAAGCATGAAAGACACTAGAGAATCTCTTAGTGCAGAAAAGAAATCTAATCAGACCAAAATTAAGAATGCTTTAACTGAGATGCAGTCTAAATTGGATGCTCTAACAGCTAGGATAAATAAGACAGAAGAGAAAGTAAGTGACATAGAAGACAAGTTGATGTAAAGGATAGAAGTTGAGGAAAAGAGAGAAAAACAACCAAGGTACCATGAGGGGAGGCTTTGAGAAATCAACAATGCCATAAAATGAAACAAGATTAGAATTATTGGAGTTCCTGAGGGAGAAGAAAGAGAGAGAGAGAGAAAGCCAGAAGGTATATTTGAGGAACTCATAGCTGAGAAATTCCCTAATCTGGGAAAGGAAACAGGCATTCAATTCCAAGAGGTAGAGAAGACCCCTCTCAAAATCAATAAAAATAGATCAACACCCAGACATATAGTAGTGAAACATGCAAATTTTAAAGGTAAAGAGAAAATCCTGAAAGCAGTTGGAGACAAGAGGTTCTTTGGCTGCAAGGGTAGAACATTAGAGTGTCAGCAGACATATCCACAGAGACCTTGCAGATCAGAAAAGGCTGACATGATATATTCAGGGTACTAAATGAGAAAACATGTAGCCAAGAATACTTTATCCAGCAAGGCTGTAATTCAGAATGGAAGATGGGATAAAGAGTTTCCAGTACAGACAGAAACTGAAAGAATATGTGACCACTAAGCCAGACCTGCAAGAAATATTAAGGGTGATCCTGTAAACAAAGTGAGAGCCCAAAAGTAACATAAACCAGAAAGAAACAGAGACAATCTACAGAAACAGGGACTTTACAGGTAATACATGGCACTAAATTCATATCTTTTAAAAGTTACTTGGAATGTAAATGGGGGTAATGCTCCAATCAAAAGACACAGGGTATTAGATTGCATAAAAAAGCATGACCTATCCATATGCTGTCTACAAGAAACTCATTTTAGACCTAAAGACACCTCCAGCTTGAATGTGAGGAGGTGGAGAACCATTTATCATGCTAATGGACATCAAAAGAAAGCTGGGGAAAATCCTCATATCACACAAATTAGATTTTAAGCCAAATCCTGTAGAAAGGGTGAAGAGGGACACTATATCATACTTAATGTGTCTGTCCAATAAGAATATCTAAAAATTATAAATATTTAAGCTCCTAACTTGGGAAGAGCCAAGTATATAAACCAAGTAATAACCAAAGTAAATTAAAAAAAACACACACATTGACAATAATACAATAATAGTGGGGGACTTCAACAACTCACTCACAGCAATGGACAGATCATATAAACAGAAGATCAGCAAGGAAACAAGGGCTTTGAATGACACATTGGACCAGATGAACTTCACAGATAGACACAGAGCATTCCATCCTAAAACAACAGAATCCACATTCTTCTCAAGTGCACATGGAACATTCTCCAGAATAGATCATATACTAGGTCACAAATCAGGTCTCAATGGATACCAAAAGATTAGGATTATTCCCTGCATATTTTCAGACCATAATGCTTTGAAAATTGAACTCAATCACAAGAGGAAATTGGAAGGAACTCCAACACTTAGAGATTAAAGAGCATCCTACTAAAGAATGAGTGGGCCAACCAGTTAATTAAAGAAGAGTTTAAAAAATCATGGGAACTAATGAAAACAAAAATACACCTAAAGTTCAAAACTTTTGGGATACAGCAAAGGTATCTCCTAAGAGAGATGTATATAGCAATACAAGTTTCTCTCAAAAAATTAGAAAAATCTCAAATACATAAGCTAACATTACACATATAGGAGCTGGAGAAAGAACAGCAAATAAAGCCTAAACCAAGCTGGAGAAGAGATATAATAAACATCATAGCAGAAGTGGATGAAATAGAAACCAGAACAGTAGAACAGATCAATGAAATTAGAAGCTAGTTCTTTGAAAGAATAAGATCAATAAACCCCCAGCCAGACTTATCAAAAAGAAAAGAGAGAGAGAGGAACCAAATAAATAAAATCAATGAGAGAGGAGAGATTGTGACCAACACCAAGGAAATACAAATAATTTTAAGAACATATTATGAGCGTCTATATGCCAACAAATTAGGCAATCTGGAAGAAATGCACACATATCTGGAAACTTATACACTGTGAAAACTTAAACAGGAATAAATAGAAAACTTGAACAGACCTATATCCAGCAAAGAAATTGAAACTGTAATCAAAAATCTCCCAACAAGCATGAGTCCAGAGCCAGAAGGCTTCCCAGGGGAATTCTACCAAACATTTGAGGAAAAGAACTAATAACTTATTCTCTTTTTTTTTTCTGGTTTGAGTCTTTTATTTATTTTATGTTTTATTATTATGTTCAATTAGCCAACATATAATAAATCATTAGTTTTTGATATAGTGTTTAACCATTCACTAGTTTCATATAATACTCAGTGCTCCTCACCACACGTATTCTTTTGAAGCTGTTTCAAACAATAGAAATGGAAGGAAAATTTCCAAACTCGTTCTATGAGGACAGCATTACCATGTCTCCAAGACCAGAGAAAGACCGATCAAAAAGGAGAATTACAGACCAATTTCCCTGATGAACATGGATGCCAAAATTCTCACCAAGATACTAGCCAATAGATCCAACAGTACAGTAAAAGGACTGTTCACCACAACCAAGTGGGATTTATTCCTGGGCTGCAAGGGTAGTTCAACATTCACAAACCAGTGTGCACATCTACCTACACCTGGTAAATTAATTAGTGAAAAAGGAAAATCACAGGCCAATATAATGAAATATTGATGCAAATATTCTAAATAAGTTATCAGCAGAGATGGCAATATCCGATTAATATATTGATACACCATGACCATATGTGATTTCTTCCAAGAATACAAGTTGTGTCCAAATTAATAAATAAACCCTTTAATATAAGACATCATATTAATAGATCACTAATGAAAATTATACTATCTCAACAGATCTTCAAATATCCTTTGACCAAATTGCAAGTAAAGTCCTAATAAAAACCACATAAAATAGAAACAGACCAAATCTATTTATAACATGGTAACACACTCTATGTCATACACGTATGAGTCAGTCCCACAGCCGGGAAATCAGATAATGGGGTGAGGAGGGGGGATATTTCCCCAAGATCAGGAATAGGTGAATGTAACCTTAAATCCATCACTGCTTCACATCATTCTGCAAATATTGGACAATGCAACTTAACAAGAAAAATCGCTGGTTAGATATTATCACTGATGAAAATAAACAGGTATTCATTCCAAAAGATCCAAATGGATGATATGGCCTAAGATACACCAGTACTGGTGCAAAAGTGACAGAAGAAATTTCCCAATAAGCAAAAAGAATAGGAATTGCTAATGGGGTCTAAAGAGAAAATGGCACAACACTGGAGACTTCTAGGAATAGGTAAATGACCAAGGATGGGGACACCTGATTCTACAGATTCCAGGTATGAGAAGAGCACTGTGGAAGTGTCATCTCTAGTCCATGAACTCCAGTGCAAAGAAACACTGTGTTCCAACCTGATGGGGGAAAAGACATTTCTGTGTCCTTTGACATCATTTGTCTGGTATGGGGCTCTTGTGAGTGACTTTGGAGATAGAAGGGAAAGAGGAACCCTCATTCCCAGACAGTGACCCTGCATGGACCTGAAGCCATGGTAGCAGCAGGAACAGCAGAAACAGAAGCCACAGGCTGTGGCTAAGCAGTGCTGGGATGACCCTCCCGGCAGATGAGAAAGAGGTTCTGGTCTCAATTTCCACAAACCTGGGACTTGGATGAGCCCTGACATGCTGTCACAAGAGGGGCAATGAAGACCAACTTCAGACCTCAGGCCAGTGATGGTCTGGGAGCCAGAGCTGTCAGATGGAGCCAGAGAATGGATCAAGGTCCCCAGAGGGTCTAACCATCATAATAGATGATGATTGGGGGTCCATTCTCAGGAGCTGTTGATACCAGAACACATATTGGACAGTCCTGATGAGTCCTGACTCAGACACTGCTGGATTCTGTGTCCTTGCTTCTTCTCTGATCTGTCATTGAATCTGTCCCAAGTGCAACCGGTTACTGGCACCCAGGCATTTCTGCTCAATTTGAGAAAATCACTTAAATTCTTGCTGCCAAAGATGGGTTTTGGGAGCAAAATTTAAGACATGTGGAAAGACTTTGTAGGCAAATCTCCTTAAAGTGGGTCTCAGACACCATTTTATACCAAGTGAACAGGAAAGCTGCTGAGTTGTCCAAGAAGAGGGCCGTGATGGGAGCTCCACTGCTGTGGGGAAGTAGATTTTTGTCTCACTTCCCCACAGGCCCAGAGCACTGTGTCGTTCTGTGAGGTTACTGTCAAATGACTGGCAATAATAATCAGCTTCATCCTCAGCCTGGAGCCCAGTGATAGTCAGGAAGGCTGAACTGCCAGACTTGGTACCAGAGAATCGATCTGGGACCCCAGAGGGTCTGTTACCATCATAACCGACGAGGAGTTTCGGTGTCATTCCTGGGAGCTGATGGTACCAATTTACACCATAACCACCTCTAATGTTGGAGCTGCTTCCAGTGCAGGAGATGGTGACCCTCTGGCCCAGGGCACCAGACAAGGAGGGTGGCTGAGTCAAGACAGACTGGGCCCAGGACCCTGCAAGTGGAAGAGACACAGAGAGGGTGATGCTGGGATCTAGGGACAAGAGGAGGAACCAGGTCCCCACATGTCTATGCAGGGCCCCTTCCCCTGTCCCTGCATCCAGTCACCTGTGCAGTGAATGAGGAGGGTGAAGAGGAGAGGGGACCAGGCCATGGTGGAGACCATCACCAGTCCTGCCCTCTGTGGCCCCTCAGCTGAGCAGAGTCTCCCCTAATCTCTCAAATCCCCTCTTCATTCTCTGAGAGGGGGAGGGCCCATCCATGCAAATGAGACCTCAGCTCTCTGACCCCTCAGGTCCCTCTGCCTGAGGATGTCAGGGGGTGGGCACAGGAGTATCTGTGTGTGGCCAGGGGGTGGAAAGGTCCCAGCTGTGAGTTCTGAGCAGTGGCAGAGCAGTGGCAGGTGGCAGGTCCCTGCTCAGATAAACAGTTAACCCTTAGAAATGGGTCCTGAGTGTAACCTCGAGTCTACACCCAGATATGGCATTGTGTGAAATGGTGAACAGAGCACATCAGAGATACCTCCTGCCTCCCCACTGCTCTGTCCACTGTTCCTTGCATTAGGGGAAGGACAGGTGTCCCTTTATGTGGCCTCCCTTAACCTTAGGAGAGACCATATGTTCTACTCTGAGTCTTCAGTGTGAGTCTGTCCACAGTTCCCTTGTCTGTTCATGGGTCGGGACTGAGGTGGTGTCTCTACACAAATTCCTCTTTGGTTACTGCTAAGTCCAGAGCAGTGACGGATCCCCATGGACACATGGCCCCTTCTGTGTAAGATGCCGCATTCTTTCCTCTCATGTGACCCCCAGATGACCATGGGTCCTCTTTCCTATGAACTTTCCACAGCACTGAGGGGAGAGGGACCCTCCCTCTGGCAATGGAAGGGTATAGGAAGAGTCCACGTAGGCATCCCTAATGGGTTATACTGGGTGAAACTTCTTAGTGTATCAATTTCCCCTCACACCTGAGCATCACCATCATCTGCATCGTTTCGAACACAGTGACTCACGCCTAGAAATGGCTTCTGCAAGGACAGAACACTGGTCTACAGGCAGCTGGGGCAAATGATGTTTTTGGAGCATTTTACTTAAAACTTTGAATCCCCTGAGCCGGTCTTTTCTCAGGAGATTGAGATGTGGTGGCTGTGAGGATCCACATACCAAAGAGTTGGTTTGAGGAAAATAGAGTCCATACTTCAGAATGAGAGCTGTGGGGGCTAATTAAAACTGAGAACAATATATGCTGCGTCTGAACATATAGCACTATCCATCATGATTTTGCACAAAAGAAAAAAAAGGACTTCATTGCAAAAGAAAAAAAAGGAAGAAAATTAAAACAAAAACAAAAACAGGGTTTCATTTACCAAAATAAAATAAGCATACGTTTTTATAATTAGAAAAATTCTGAAATTATACTCACTAGACTTAATGAATTAGTTTAGTTTGGTGAGTTGTTTAGATGAAAAAGAACCACCTCTCAGTATGCTCAGCTCCATGTGTGAGTGTGGTACGACGTACTTGTGTTACTTCGAGACTTTAAATGCACCAAAATGCTTAAATTGATTAGTGAAAGTCTAAGGTCATTAGTTAAAATTATTCCATGAATTTAACTGAAAGAAAAACTATATTTTTTTGAATTTTGTATTTAGAAGGGTTTATCTTTGGAAATATCTGTTTGTTTATAAGCCTTGTTGTTTAATTTTTGGGGAAAAAATCATGCAATAGACATTGTTGTTCATTATTAGGTGAAATTGGTTCTTACAAACATATCTGCACCCTGAGTTTTCTTGGTCTACTTCCTCTTGAAGATGCAAATGGTTTAATTGTAAATTGTGTTTTCTCTTTTCCTCCCACCGTAGTAAACAGAGATTTGCTTGGCTTCCTTGACTGTCACACACAGGGTGAGGCTGCCCATGTCCCCCCTTCCCATGGGGGCTTTCTCCCTGGTGGATACACCCCAGCTTTCTGGCTTAGTGCAGAGAGTGGAACATGTGCTCAGCGAACTCTCATCCTATTCAGGACCCATCCCAACCCAGCGTCATGTGGCCTGAGTGGCAAGGGGCATGTCTGCAATAGTAACTATTTATTGGGCCCTGCCTGGTACTGGGTGTGGTGGTTGGCAGTGGAAGACCAGGCTGAGCCAAACGGCCTCACCCCTGTCTCATGGAGCTGCCCCTGAAGAAGAAACGTGAAGGGGGAGTTTTAAGGGAGTCTCCCTTCCTCACCTTCACCCCTGAAGGCAGGGAGACTAGAGCCTGCTTCTACACCTATGGGTCAGGGAGATGGAGGCTGCTGGGTCACAGGGAAAAGGGAATCACAGACAACAGGAGAACAGAGGCCATGATGCAAAGATTCCTTGGTTTTAGGTGATGCTGTAGAGAGTCTGTGAAGTGGTTATGAAGAGAGGGAGACGGAGATGAATAACATGACCCCGGGGAAGAAGACCCCACGTACAAGGGGATGAGCATTCAGAAACAGGAGATTCTGGCAGGGCAGGGCCTGAGGAGCTCAGGAAGATGGGCTTTGGTTGATCAGGTCAATGGGCTTGCTTGGTGGTTTAATGTGATCTATGGAGCCTCCAGGAAAGGAATACTGAAGGGAGCCTTATGTTAAAGGGGGAGCAGGGTACTCTGTGGGGTACACGGGCAGAGGGAGACTAGATCCTCGTTAGTGGAGATCAGATGGGAAGTGTAAAATGGGGCAATCTAACATCTAGATGAAATTCTTTGGTCTCTTCACATTCATGAAGTCATGTAAATGATTTTTTGTCAGAAGGCAAGATAAATTCAAAACTCTTACTTTTATTGTTTTTTAAAATATGAACCAGTTCATCTCCAACACAGGAAGTGTCCTTCTTTGGCCATATCTTGGTGGAATATAAATACTATGTTTTTAAGATTTTATTTAAAATCCTATAACATTTTACTGACATCCTCAGTAATACAGGAGCTGAATAAATTTTGTGACACATGTTCATACACTATTTATATTAGAGTCATGTGTGCAACTTCAAAAAATTGAAATCTGACACTTTTGGAAATTATTCACTGAAATGGCCCAGGGGATTCTCTTACCCAGTGATTTTTCTTAGGTCCTGGAGTGATTTCTAGGAAGTAAACTCTTCTTTGCTGACCCTATGTTTTTCCTGATTTCCACCCCACACACACTTTATTGTGGTAATGGGCAGGAAGTGATTGTTGGGGGTCGTGAACTGATTGGTGGAAAGGGGAGGAGAACATAAGGGGATGAGTAGAGTTAAGACCCTAGGTATGAAGACATAAAATGGCATTAATTGATAGATAAAGAATGTTCTGGGACCCTGACCAGAGAGTCCAAAGTGGGGGAAAACCAGGAGAGTTCTGTTGTGACTCTTAATAGTTGGCTTTGTGTCCCAGAGGCCCAGACTCATGGTGGAATCGGAGTTAGGCAGACTGTGATCTCTCTCCTTGTCACCAGGACCCTCTGAAGTGGAGACTCTCAGCAATGACACAGAGGTGACCTAGGGAGCCTAGGAGTAGGAGGAGCCCTATATGGAGTGTGTGGACAAAAGGGGTAGTTCCTGTGCTGGCCCCTGAGTCTGGTCCTATATGACAGAGTGACAGGTGAAAGAGAGGGACCCAGGTGTGGGGTGGTGCAGAAGTAGCCACCACTGAGGTTTCTGGAAGCTCCTTTACCTTCTTCCTACCTCTGGAAAAAGAAGGCCATTGTGTGAGAAATATTTTTTTCTCCTCTCTGCCTCTCAAGGGACTGCCTGCATTTCAAATGAGCATATTGTGCCTGTGACTCAATGTGTTTGGCTTGTAACTGATCAGGTGCACAGACCTCAGAATGGTCAGGGCATTGAGCTGTAGTTTTATGAGATGGAAACAACCTGTCTTGTGTCCCCACTCCCAGATACCAAAGTCCACAGTCCATGTCCCAACTTGAATAACAAAGAGGGTAGAAGGAGATAATGCTAAGCGAAATAAGTCAAGCAGAGAAAGACAATTATCATATGGTTTCTCTCATCTATGGAACATAAGAACTAGGAAGATCGGTAGGAGAAGAAAGGGAAGAAGGAAGGGGGTAAACAGAAGGGGGAATGAACCACAAGAGACTATGGACTCTGGGAAACAAACTGAGGGCTTCAGAGGAGAGGGGGGTGGGGGACTGGGATAGACCGGTGATGGGTAGTAAGGAGGGCACATATTGCATGGTGCACTGGGTGTTATACGCAAGTAATGAATCGTGGAACTTTACATCCAAAACTAAGGATGTACTGTATGGTGACTAACATAACATAATAAAAAATTATTATTAAAAGAAAGATGAGCAGATTATGTGGACCTGTTTCGTGAAGTTTTCATCACTTTCTTCTCCGATTTGAACCCCAAATCCCCAGCCACGTGGTTAGTCTGAGACTGATCTCAGTTCCAGCTGAACAGCACCTGTATTACCCAAACCAATTAGACACTCCCCTCCCTGGTCACCATGATGGTGTTAGGGGAGATGCTGGAGAGATCTGGTCCAGGCATTCTGAAAGCTGAAGTTACTAATCAGTGGGTCAGGGAGGGCCAGTCTCTCTCATCTAGAGGGTGTTTTGTGTGGACCTCTTTCCTGGGACTGCAGACACATTTTGTCCCCAAGTGGGACACAAGCCTGAGACATAATATGTTTCTCTTGTGTGTCCTCTTTCTTCCTCCAGACACTGTCAGCTCTCTGAGCATGGGGACCTCTGTGTCTTTCCTGCACTGTGTCCTGAACACTTAGAACCAAGACTGGCACGTAGAAAGTGTTCAATAAACACTGTGTATTCATACCATGGGAAGTGTTGACTATCCGGAATCAGACACAGCTGGACGCTGAGTCCTGGTTCTGTCCCGACCCCTTGATGTGGACCCCTTTGTGTGCCTTCAAAATACTATGTCAAAAACCAAAGCACCATTGTGATGTTTGGAGATAAGCCATGGAAGGATGTAATTATGGGTAAATGAGGTTATAAGTGTGCTGTGCTAATAAATAGGGCTGGTGTCCTTATAAGAAGTGGTAGAGACACAAGAGGAGATTGCATAGAGTAAAGGCCATGTGAGGACCTAGGAATAATGTAGCTATCTGCAAGCCAAGGAGAGAGACCTCAGGGGAAAGCAAACCTGTCAATACCTTCAACCTTGATGTTCACTTTCTAGAACTGTGAGAAAATAAGTATCTTTTGGATTAGCCACCCTGTCTGTGGTACTACCTTTTGGCAGCCCTAGCTGATGAGCACAGTCCTCAGGGACTCTGTCCCAGGGCAACCTGACCCAGCATCCAGGAATTTCTGTTGAGTTTGCATGAAAAAGAAAATGTATGCCTACAAAGACAGGATTCAGGGACAGAATTGAGAGGACAAGGACATATAGTCCAGAGAAAGTTCACGGGGGGTGGGGGAGTGTCTGTTCAGAGCTCTGTTTTAGGCCAAAGGAGAAGGGAAGCAGATGCCTTGGCAACAACGAAACCCCATCACTGTGGGGACAGCAGGTTTTTGTCTCACTTCCTCACAGGTCTGGAGGACTGTGTGAGCACTGAGACTATCATCCCATGATGAGCAATAATAATCAGCCTCATCCTCAGCCTGGAGCCCAGAGATGGTCAGGGTGCCTGAGCTGCCAGACTTGGAGCCAGAGAATCGACTGGGGACATCTGTGGGACTGCTATCATCATAATAGATGACAGTTTTGGGGGGTGTGCCTGGGAGCTGTTGGTACCAGCTCAGAGCATAACTCCCAATGTTGGAGCTGCTTCCAGTGCAGGAGATGGTGACTGTCTGTCCCAGGGCCCCAGACACGGAGGATGGCTGAGTCAGCACAGACTGGGCCCAGGACACTGCAAGGGGGAGAAACACAGAGATGGTGATGGTGGAGTCTAGAGACAGGAGAAGGAAGCAAGGCCCACATGTCCTCCCATAGCACCTGCCCTTGACCCTGCATCCAGTTACCTGTACAGTGAGAGAGGAGGGTGAGGAGGAGAGGGAACCAGGCCATGGTGGTAGTCATCACTAAACCTGCCCTCTATGCAACACGTCTGAGCAGTCTCCCCTAATCTCGCTCTACCCTTTTCATCCTGTTAGTGAGGGAGGACCCATCTATGTAAATGAGACTCTGAGCTCTCTGACCCCTCACAGGCTCTGGGTGAGTTCCCTCTGATGAGGATGTCAGGCGGTTGGAAGGGGAGTGGCTTTGTGGGGCCAGGGGAAGGGGAGGTCACAGTGTGAATCCTGAGCAGTTGGTAGAGCAATGCCAGGTGGCATTTCCCAGATCTGATCACCCCTTAACCCTCAGAAATATGCCTTGTGCACCCCCTCATGTCCAGACCCAGACACATCATTGTGTGACATGGTGACCAGAGACCATCAGAGATACCTTCTGTGTCCACTGTCCTTCAGGGCCAAACCACGTGTCTCCTTATGTCACCTCCCATCACTTTGGGGAAGACTGTATGCTCTACCCCCAGACTCTTCAGGAAGAGTCTGTCCATGGTTACCTTGGCTGTTCATGGTTCAAGATAACAATACCTACACAGATACCTCTTAGATAAGGATCAAGTCCATAGCAGTGACCCTCCCCCATGAATACATGTCCCTTTTTGTGCAGGACACAGTTTTGTTTTGTTTTTTCCCTATATGTGATTCCTTGCTTCTTTTTCTTTCTTATAATAATTTTTATTTTGTTATGTTAGTCACCATACAGTATATCCTTAGTTTTTGATATAATGTTCCATGATTCATTATTTGTGTATAACACCCAGTGCTCTGTGCAATATGTGCCCTCCTTAATACCCATCACCGGCCTATCTCAATCCCCCACCCCCAACTCCTCTGAAGCCCTCAGTTTGTTTCCCAGAGTCCACAGTCTCTCACGGTTCATTCCTCCTTCTGTTTACCCCCCCCCCCCCGTTCATTATTCCCTTCCTTCTCCTACTGATCTTCCTATTTCTTATGTTCCATAAATGAGTGAAACCATATGATAATTCTTTTTCTGCTTGATTTATTTCCCTTAGCATAATCTCTTCCAGTCCTGTCCATGTTGCCTCAAATGCTGTGAAATTGTTCTTTCTGATGGCTGAGTAATATTCCATTGTATATATGGACCACATCTTCTTAATCCAGTCATCTGTTGAAAGGCATCTCGGCTCCTTCCACAATTTAGCTATTGTGGACAATGTTGCTATGAACATTGGGGTGCATAAGGCCCTTCTCTTCACTACGTCTGTGTCTTTGGGGTAAATACCCAGTAGTGCAATGGCTGGGCCATAGGGTAGCTCAAATTTTCACTTTTTAAGGGACCTCCACACTGTTTTCCAAAGTGGCTGCACCAACCTGCATTCCCACCAACAGTGTAAGAGGGTTCCCCTTTCTCCACATCCTCTCCAACATTTGTTGTTTCCTGCCTTGTCAATTTTTGCCATTCTAACTGGCAGAAGGTGGTATCTCAGTGTGGCTTCAGCCTGGGAGCATCAGTTGGGGTGCTGTCGGGAGCCAATCCCTATTTTACACCCAGTTTTGCTACACTTTCACACTGACACAGAGAAGTCACAAGTTATCCCAGGTAGTACTGAATAACTGGTGTTGGCCATGTATTCACCTTCCTTCTAATGTCTGATGGATCAGCATGGCACCCATGCTTACAGCTACCCACACCTTTTCAAAGGAAACATAAAAATGAAAAATAATAGAAGTGCATAAATAACGTATCTACTTATTGCTGAAATTTTTATTCAATGTATTTATAAAAGAAAATATGTCACCAATTATTCAAATTTTCTTTTATATTATTCACTGAATTAGAGATTGTTTTCTTATGGAACCATTAGAAGTCTATACATATTTTATGCTGGGATAAGAATGGTAAACACTTTGAATTGCTTTTAAAATATATAAGAAAATAAATAAGTTTCTTTTACTTGGTAATTTTCATATTTATCCTAATGAATTTTTTTTGTAAAATTTCTCACATTCTAGGTAGATTACACCAGATTTTAGAACCTAAAAGTGAATTTATTTCTCCATTTTAAATATTTTAATTCTTTCAAAGAATCTTTATTATTAATTTGTGAGAGTTACAGATTAAAATGTTTCACAGTAACTGTGCCAGAAGCCATCATATATGATCCCAGATTAAAATGGAAACGGGGGCGCCCGGGTGGCTCCGTAGTTGAGCGTCTGCCTTTGGCTCAGGGAGTGATCCCAGGTCCCTGGGATCGAGCCCGCATCAGGCTCCTCCGCTGGGAGCCTGCTTCTTCCTCTCCCACTCTTGCTGCTTGTGTTCCCTCTCTCACTGGCTGTCTCTCTGTCAAATAAATGAATAAAAACTTAAAAAAAAATAAAATAAAATGGAAACAGTTCTAATATTTCACCTTTAGGAATAATGTTTGTCTCCAGTTTAAAGATACAAAATCTTTAAGACACTAAAGAAATATCCTTTATCTCTCCCTTTCTGTATTTATTTATATAAAGACAGAAATGAGTATCAAATGTAATTGACTAAATCTAAAGCATTTATTTAAAAAAATGCATGTTTATTTGCTTGTTTGTTTATTTTTAAGTAGGCTCCATGCCCAATGCGGAGCCCAATGCGAGGACTGGACCCACGACCCTGAGATCAAGATCCCAGCTGAGATCTAGAGTAGATGCCCAGCAATCTGAGCCACACAGGCACCCCTAAAAGACTATGCATGTTTTTCTATTTAAATATTTTTTCAATAAGGAAGGAGCCAAAATCATGACCTTGAAACAAAACAGCAGTTTCCAACTTCAAAATTTGATCCTCACTTCTTTCTTTTTTTAAATGTAGATTTTATACAATGATCCTTAATATTGATTTCCAAGCCCCAGAGAATGGATCTGGGAATCCCAAGGGTCAGTTGCTACTACCACAGATGACCCACTTGGGGACCATTGCTGGGAGCTGTTGGTGCCAGCTCACAGAATAACCATCCCGATGTTGGAGCTGCTTCCAGTGCAGGAGATGGTGACCCTCTGGCCCAGGACCTGAGACACTTAACCTGGCTGAGTCAGCACAGACTGGCCCCAGGACCCTGCAAGGGAGAGACACAGATAGGGTGATGTGGGGACTAGACACAAGAGAAGGAAGCAGGACCCCACATGTCCTCCCAGGGCCCCTTCCCTTGTCCCCACATCCAGTCATCTGTGCAGTGAACGAGGAGGGTGAGTAGAGGGGACCAGATCATAGTGGAGATCATCACTGATCCTGCTTTCTGTGGCTCCATAGCTGAGCAGAGCCTCCCTTAACCAATTCCTTCCCCTCTTCGTCCTCTGAGACAGGGAGGGCCCACTGATGCAAATACGTTCTCTGACCCCTCACTGGGCCTGGGTCAGCTTCCTGTGCCTGAAGATGTCAGGAGGATAGGCAGAAGAGGGGCTGTGTGGGGCCAGGGGTTAGGAAAGTCACAGCTGTGAGTCCTCAATAGAGGTCACAGGCAGTGCCAATTGACAGATCCCAGCTCTGATCACCTCAAAAACAGGCCCTGAGCTCCCCCTGATATCCAGGCTAAGATACACCATTGTGTGACATGGTGATGAGAGTTCATCAAAGACAGATCCTGCTTTCTCAATGCTCTGTCCACTGTCTCCGGCCTTAAGGACAATCCATATGTTGCTTTATATGTCCTTCCATCACACCGGGGCAGACTTTATGCTGTACTCAGACTCCACAGGATGAGTCTGTCCACAGCTCCCTTGGTTATTCATGGGTCAGGTCTGAGATGGTGATTCTTATACAAACTCCTCTGAGATCAAGATTGAGTCCAGAGCAGTGATGGGTACCCATGGACACATGATCCCTTCTGTGCAGGACACTGCATGTTTCTTCTTCTGTGATTTCTCCCTGAATTTCAGGCTCTCCTTCTTCTGAGGTTCCCACAGCACTGAGGAGATGGGGGCACTTCTCTCAAGGTATGGGTAGAGGTCCTCATGTGCTTTACTAGAGGGTTAGACACTGAACATCTTTATCATCTGTCACTACTTCCACCAGCTTAGAAAACAGTTCTCCACACTCTGTGGGCAGTGATTCCCTCCTAGGATCTGTCCTCCCAGCACACAGACACTAGTCTGCAGGAGCCCTGCCACATGAGGCTGTGTGTGGCACTGAACTCAGAGCACAAAGGGAAATCGTGTCTGAAGTTCTAGGAGGGAAGGAGTGACAGCCCAGCCCTGAGAGCATGGGGAGATTGTGCCTCACATCCCCATTGGTCTAAACTTTTACACAATTTAGGAAGAATGACATTTTTACTATGAGTCTTCCAATCCATGAACAGATCATGTTTCTCCATTGTTTTAGATTGAGTTTTATTTACTAATATTGTGAAGTTTTCAACATTAATGGCCTGTACATGTTTTGTTAAATATGCACCTAAATCATCATTGAGTGGTTTTACATGGTAATTTAATTCGGTTTTACATGATTATTGCTAGTATACACACATCTAAATGACATTTCTATATTGATCTTGTATCCTATGACCTTCCTGAAATTACTTATTACTCCTCAAATTTATATATTTAAGTACATATTTGTAGCTTCCTTTGTATTTTTCCTGCAGATCATTCTCTCACTTGAAAAGAGGTACACTTGTGTCTTGTTCTTCTTAGTCTCTAGGTTTTTCATTATTTCTCTTGCCTTATGGTTTTATCTGGAACATTCAGTTCAATGCTTTTTTTTCTTTGTTTTTTAGTTTAAATTCAATTAGCCAACATATAGTACACTATTAGTTTCAGATGTAGTGTTCAATAATTTATCAGTTGCGTGTAACACCCATTCAGCCCAATGTTGAACAGCAGTATTAAGATTGGACACGATTGTCTTCCTCCCTACCCTAAGGGGAAGATTTCAGGGCTCCACCTTCATGTGGGTGAGCTGCAGGTCTTTTACACTTCCCTTTATTAAGCTGATGATGTTCTCTATACTTCATTCTCTGATATTTTTTGTCGTTCTCATTCATTCATTTTCTTTTATTATCATGCATAGATCTTGAATTAAGTGTTTTCTTCTGCATTGATTGATAAGATCACTGGATTTTTTTCTTTTATCTGTTAATACAAGTCATTATACTGATTAATTTTTGAATGTTAAACTGTCCTTGCTACCTGTAATAAACCTGTAATAAACCCTGTTTGATCATAGAATGCACTTCTTGATATAGATAGATAGATAGATAGATAGATAGATAGATAGATAGATAAAACTGAATTCTGTTTTCTAATTTTTTTTAAGATTCTTTCAGTCTCTATTTGTGAGAGATATTCCATATCTTTATTTGTTTTGTGCCAGGAAGCTACTGACACCAGCTACTGGCTGAAAAATGTAGAAAGAATTGTTACTTCAGACACATTCAGCTTTGTGATCCACCAGGAAGAAATATCTAGTCATTTATCCAAGTTTTCTCCAATTTCTCTTACAATGTTTTGTAGTTTTCCAAATACAGGACTTTTACTTTCCCTAAAATTTCTCTTCAAGAAATTCATAGTTATGCCCATTACAAACGGCATTGACTATATTCTTATATGTTGATGGTTTAATGTTTCTATATAGAGCATTTATTTCTGCATGCTGTTTTTGTAACCTGAAGCCCAAATTGAAGCACTCTGAACAAAAGTATCTGTGATCCATCCCTAGAGACAGAGTTGGAATCAACATCTCTTATCCTCTGACATCTCCACTGAGTAATTTTTATCTCTGAGCAAGCCAGTTTGCCTTTGAAAACATGAACATGGTGAGAACAGGTTATCAGTCTGAAATTTTAACTTAAGGAATATGCCACTGTCAAATCATCTGGTTCCATAAAAACTAAGGGTCTGTTGGAGATCTGACAACAGAAGACATCCCCTGAGCCACCTGTGTGATGTCACCAGACTCCCAGAGTGGGGGGAGATTTTGTCTCTTGACCTTATGGATCTGAAGGACTGTGTTAACATTAACACTGTCTTGGCATTTATCACAGTAATAGTCACCTGGTCCTTATGCTGGAGTCCAGAGATGTCAGACACCTTAATTGGTGGAATCATCTTTGAATCCAGTAAGCAATGAGGGACTGGGATCCCTGTTGTGTTGTCTGACAATGAGCTGACTCTCAGGAGATATCAAGGATATCAGGGAAGGCTCCCTGCTGGAACCAGTATGTTTAGTAGCTGCCAACACTGAACCCAGTGCTGAAGGTGCAGGTGAGTCTGGCAGATGATCCCAGAGATGCAGAGAGGGAGGGTGGCTGGGTCAGCAGAGGCTGGGACAGGGAACCTGCCAAGACAGTGTGGATAATGGGGCAAGACAGGGAGAAACTTCCCAACATTCTCACAATAAGAAGAATGAATTTGAGGGCAGCCCAGGTGCTCTGAGGCCTGTCCCTACCTGTACAACAGGAGAGAAGCATGAGGAAGACAGGAGTCCAGGCAACGGTGACACAGACACTGGTCCCCACAGTGGGTTGGGCTGCCCTAGCCCTCCTTTTCTCCTCCACCCCCAGCCCCTGGAGGCGCTGTCCCTGCAAATGGGCTCCATCCAGTGACTGCCCAGCCCTTCCCTGAGCCCTGGTGCTGGACATCAGCTCACACCACACACTGAGATGGGGGTTGGCTTCAGCGCTGGGGAGAGCCCTGGGAGGAAGCACCTGCTGAGACCACACACAGGACCCTGCTCAGGGGAGTCTTTCAGGGCTGAGAGGACACAGCTGCTGAGTCCCCATCAGGGAGCACAGAGCCCAGCACACAGGCCCAGACTCTCTTGGGTAAGGGATCTCTGAGCAGCTGTGTAGGGACCATAGGGCAGTACCACATCGCCCCCTTCTGGTCACAATGCTCCAATCTCAACCTGGACCAAAGCCCTGAGAGCCCGGTGGTTTTCAGCAGCTCACCAGGTCCTTGTCTATTCTCACTAACATGACTTATCTCTAGATACCATTGTTCGTATGCACTGTACGTGATTACTCAGGTTTCTCATGCTCTGAAGGGACACCTCTCTATGGAAAGGGCAAAAATGTACACAAGTAATCAATTAGTGTTCACCATCCTCAGAGAAGTTACTGCAAAATGTCACTGTATTCTGTCAAGCATCACTGATCAGAGGACAGTGTAGCTGGTTTGAGGGTCTTGCAGGGGATCTTCAGGGAACGGTAGAGACTGGACATTTTCCAGGAAGTCAGCTCAGTGACATACCCTCACGACATCAATTCAGCATACATTTCAAAGGTCATGTGGTGCTGTTACAATTTGATCGGGATCAGATATGACCGAGTGATTTCTGAAAAGCTATCAGCTTTGCCTGACTGAACACTTACTGGTGAATATTAGACATATTTCTTTATGTTTGGAAGTGAGATATATCTCCTAAATTCTTGGTTTCTGAGTATTTCTGCTTCCAAATTCTTGTCAGGATTCTGTCTTTGTTGCCTCACAAACTGTTATATTGTAGCTAAATTTATTTTCCACTTGTAGTTTCCTACCCATTGCTTTCCTTCAGTAGGAAGATGAATGTGATGTTTTATTGTTGTTTCCATATGCCTGGGAAAGGGGGTGCAGAAATCATGTTCTCACAGGGCCCCCAAACCAGATCAGCTCTGTGTGCAAATAGTCACCAAATCTCTATAGACTCACAGGGACCTTAAGTCAAAGGTCTATGACCAAAATCACCCACTTCCCCTCAGAAACACTCTCTTCAAGGCATTCAGAGGGGTCCCTCTCCTTCAGGTCAGGCAGGTCCCCTCATGGCTCCAACCCCTGCAGTGACTCCTCACAGCTATTTGCTCAACACCCAAGCCTTTCCCACCCCTAAGATTCCTTCCTGCTCTGGCCTGCACACTTCCCTGCCCACCTCTCAGCTCTGCCCCTTGTCCCATGCCCCAGCCTCATCCATCCTTTGTCCTTGGACTTCCTGAACTCATTCCGTCCCATGTTCTCCACACCAGGTTCTCTCGGAAGGAGATGGGTTTCCCCTGGAGATCATGGTAGATGCCCACATTCTGGCCACATTCAGCATCTGTGAAAGCAGGGCAGACACAAAGTATAACACATTGTGATCTATAGTTCTCTACTGGTCTTCTACTGATGTTGAATACTGTAGCTTTATAATAGTCTTCAAGTTCAAGTGTCAGTCTTCCAACTTTGTTCTTCCCCTGCAATGTTATGTTACTAATTTGGATCTTTTCCCTCTCTGCATAAACTTTAGAATCAATTCCTCAGTATTTACAAAATATCTGGCTGGGATTTAAGGGTTGCGTTAAATCTACACATCCAATTGGGAAGAACTGATATCCTGAAAGTAATGAGCTTTCTCACCAACGAACATAGAGTATCTCTCAATTTATTTAGTTCTTTCATTTCATTCATCAGAATTGTGTTATTTTTATTTCACTTTTTTTCACAGTATATTTTATTTTATTTTTTTAATTTTTATTTTAATTTTTTTTATTATATTATGTTAGTCACCATACAGTACATCCCCGGTTTCCGATGTAAGGCTCGATGATTCATTAGTTGCGTATAACACCCAGTGCACCATGCAATACGTGCCCTCCTTACTACCCATCACCAGTCTATCCATTCCCCCACCTCCCTCCCCTCTGAAGCCCTCAGTTTGTTTCTCATTATCATATGATTTCTCTCATCTCTGGAACATAAGAACTAGGAAGATCGGTAGGGGAAGAAAGGGATAAAGAAAGGGGGGGTAATCAGAAGGGGGAATGAAGCATGAGAGACTATGGACTCGGAGAAACAAACAGAACTGTGTTATTTTCCTTATATAGATTTTGCACATATTACTAAGTTTGATTTATACCTAAGAATATCCCCTTTTTTGGTGCTAATATAAATTGTGTATATTTTACAATTCACTCGCTCAATGGTAGTTAATGGGTAAGCACTTAATTTTTCTATATTAAGTGTGCATTCTGAAACTTTGTTGTAATTGCTTACTTGTTTTGAGATTTTTCTTTTCATGTCAATTTTGTATTTTCTACATAAATGATCATATCACCTAAGAATAATATAGTTTATTTCTGCTTCTTGATCTGTATGCCTCTAGATGAATGGTTTCAGGTGAATATAGGTGCATTTATGGAGATGATTATATTTTTAATTTATTCTCTTATAGAGTGAATTATGATGACTATCAAATGTTTCACAAACCCTAAGTGTCTAAAATGACCATCTTTGATATATTAGGGATTTTTTTAAGGTTTATTTGTTTATGTTGAGAGAGAAAGAGCGAGAGGTGGGGCAGAGGGAGAAAATCTTCAAGGAGACTGAAATGTGAAGCCCAACATGGGGCACAATCTTATCATTCATGATATCATGATCTGAGCCAAATCCAAGAGTCAGACGCTTATCCAACTGAGCCACCAAGGCGCCCTTTGATACGTTTTTAGATTGAATTTGCAAGAATTTTGTTATATTCTGGTCCCCATGTCTATGAAGCATATTGATTCTTAATTGCCTTTATTTTGAAAATTTTATCTGGTTATAATATCAGAGAAAAAACTAGATGTATAACATATATTCAAGTTTCTTCTTACCTCCTCGGTATCTCTGTAGTATTTTCATCATTTCCTCCTTAAATGCTTGATAGAATTCTCTAGTGAAGCCCTCTGGGCCCGAAGTTTTCTTTGTGGGAAGGTGTCAACTAAAGTGATGAACAAATTCAATGTAATTGCTGGAAAGCATGAGTTTAACAAAGTGCTGCCTCATTCCTTGATCAAAATCTACTGAGCATCAATTATGCCTGGGGCTGTGTTTTACTTGGCTGTAACTTTCCTATCATTGTGGATGTAAGATAAACTAGTAATTTAATTTTCAGAATTGTTTAGTAATTTTTAATACAGATGGTGTATTTTGAAACAGAAATAGTAGAAACCATCCAAGTATAATGTCAAGTATTGCACAAGATCATTTAGTGGCGGGGGGACCAAACAGAATACATACTGTTATGCTATCCTGTGTCTCTCGATATTTCACTGGGAGCCCATTGTAGTCAGGGACCGTAATGCTCAGGTCATACAGTTTCCAGGCCAAATTACAAATCTACGTCCACTGGGCACATACTGTCCCTCACTCTGTCTCCCAGCATGCATTGTGCCACAGCGGGATGTTGTGACCACCAGTGGACTGAGATTTTGAATCTGTTTCTCAGTGTTCTTTGGTCTTCAGTGGGATTTGGAGAATGATTGAGTCAAAAGATGTTATTCTCATGGCACTCTAAAGAGATATTTTCAGAAATAATTCCATAAATATAAAAGAACAGATGCTTCTCAAACATCAGCGTTCATACAAATCTCCTGGAGGACTTGTTAAATGTAGATCTATGAAAACCAACACAGGTTTCAGATTTAGAAGGTCTAGGATGGAGCATCGCGTTTTTATCAAGCTTCCAATTAAAAAAATATTAATTTCCCTCCCATTATCAAGTAAATGAATAGAGTTATAATAGTCCTTCTTGGTAGCAGCACTTTGAATCTCAGTATTAATCCATATATAATGGAACTGAGCCCCCACTCAACACTTTAGGCAGGTGGAAGGGGAAGCAGAGTCTGGGAGGGTCACACTGGAAAGACGGACACACCCTGAGATATTCAGGATGGGGCACACTTGGCCATGAACCTAGAAATGGGAGAATGAGGACAGGGGGCTTCCCTTCCCAGGGTGCTGGTGACCATAACCCCCTCCTTTCTCTCCCGCCTCTGAGGCTGAGCCATTCTGAGCACTTGGGGAAGTTCTGGCTGCACTTCCTCATGGATGTAAATCACTGTGTAAAGACCACCACCCACAGACAGCAAACAGCAATAGTCGGCCTCATCCTCACACTGGACCATCATGATAGTGAGGATGGCTTTGTTCCCAGAGATGGATCCTGAGAAGTGCTCAGGGACAACAGAGGGGTGGCGGCTTGTGCTGTAGATGTGCATGCAGGGGGCCTGGCCTGGGGTCTGCTGGAACCAGCGATGGGAGTTACTAGCAGAGACTGAGAAAGAGCTGAGGTCACAAGTGAGTGTGACTGTCCCTCCTGGAGACACTGACAGGGATGGCTCCTGGATCACCACAGCGTGAGAATCTGCTTCTATAACCAACAGGAGAGAAAAGTGTTGTAATGGGAAACAAGAAGCACTTGAGACCCTGCTTTTATGTGCCTCCCACAGAGTCCTGACCATATGCAAGGAGCCCAAGAAGAAGCACCAACTAGGCCATGTTGGGGACCCTCACAGTGTGCGGCCCTCACAGGCTCTTGAGCTGGAGTCGGGTGTCCCTGGACCTTTTCATGTCTCCAGACCTATTAGGAGGAGAAGGTGCTTCATGCAAATAAGCTTCTTCTCTCTCTGTGCCCCAGGGTTCCCCATAGGACCCCTGGGATATCTTGAAAGGAGAAGATGCTGCGACCTCACACACTCCAATGACTGCAGGGTGACCTGGGACACTAAGTGTCAGGGGGACATCTTTCACCAAATCACATCCTCAATGACCTTGCTGACCTCTGTCCCAAGGTTCATTGTTGGGAAGCCTGAAAGCTGAATGAGGAGATAGGTGTGTGCTCCATCTCCTGGCCCTGCTTCTAGGTTGCCGCAAATCTAACCCTGGAACATTCTCTTCTCTTCCCAGGGCTACTCCTTTTTGTCTCCTGGGAAGATCTTAGCAGTCAGTCCTCCAGAAATGAGGACACATGGAATCTCAAAGCCCATGGCTGAGGAATGTAGGGATGGTGGTCTCCTCTGACTCAGTCATGGACCCTGTCTGCAGTTGCTAAGCAAAAGTCAAACAGGGATGGGGGCAGCACACTGAGCAGCCCCGCCAGGCTGGGGCAAACACCCTCCTTTGTTCAAAGAAGCCATCAATTATAAGAAGTAGCTTCAATGTACCTGCAAATTTTGTGGATAAAAGACAGAGGGTCACAATGAAATCATGAGACAGTTTGCCCCATCAGGTATAACAACATATGGACATGTATGTCTTTTTAAGAAATGAAAAAGACACTGGAAGAACAAGTGGGTGTGACCATCATGGAGGTTTTTGAACTTCAGTTCCCTTTGTGTTCTGCTGAGGATCAGAGGGACTGGGATGGCTGGGGAAGGGACTGGGTGGAAGGAGGAGTGGCAGGGGGGTAAAGTGTCTCCAGAAATAGGGAAGATGTGGCTGAGGGCTGGTGTTCTTTTGAAATATAGAAATGATTGCTATTCAGTTTGGAACCACTACTAAATTGTTGGTTTGTTAAATCCTGCATGATTATTTTCCCTTTCTCTTCGTGTGTTTGAGAACCCCAACTCATGTCAGAGAAAAAAACTTGTGCTAAGTGATGTTCCTATTACACTAATGCATCCCTGACACTTTAGAATACAATAGATAATTTCATATCTATCAAATTTTGTGGTGAGGAGCAGTATTCACGCTCAAAGGTATTTGGAATGAATGAAAAAGATCAGAATGAAATAACAACTGTGATATGATGACAGATAAAGGGCTCAGGCACCTATGACATGTTTATTTCATCATGAGCACATGGACATCATAACTAGCAGCAAGGGTCCCTGAGGGTGCCCCCCTGGACACATTTTCCCAGGCATTCTCCAGACACCAGGGTCCTATCCACTTTCCTAAGGGGCAGGTCTGGGTGGGATCTGCAGCCAGAGCAGAATGGTGGGGTTGATAGGCTGGACATGGGAGAAACACCAGGATCTCAGAAGCCCCTTACATGCAGGAAGTAGAAAGAGCAGCACCCCTCTGGGTCCTGTGTGGTCCTGCATGAGTCAGGGAGGAGCTTCCTCTGGGCAGGGCTTGTATCTCTGAGGGGATGCTACTGCAGGCTGACCAGGTCACTCTAGAGATGTGTGTGTCCCCTGCAGTGTGTCTAGTGACTCCACTGCTTTCTTCCAGAGAGGGTCAGGGAACCAATACTGGGAGCTCAGGAGCTCTACCCTGTTTGGGCATCTGATCCACGGTCCATGCCGCATCATATCTGATCCCCCACATTCCATATTCCTCACACAACCCAGTCTCAGCCCAAATTCTCCCTGATGCTCAAGGTCAATTTTCCTAAGATAAAATGGATTTTTTTAAAAAAGATTCTCTTGTTACGACAGAGAGAGCAAGAGCAAGAGAGCACAAGTGGTGGGGAGAGGTTAGGAGAGAGAGGGAGAAGTAAGCACCCCCTGAGCAGGGATCCCCATGAGGAGCTAGATCCCAGAACCCCAAGATCATGACTTGAGCCAAAGGCAGACATGTAACCGCCACCCAGGCTCACCGATAACATGGCTTCTAGTGCTCATATTTTGAGTCATTTGTGCAAATATTAGCTATGTTTATAAATGAGATTTTCCTCTAATTTTCACATTGGATACTCTTCTTTTGGGTTGTGTTTCCTCCATTGATTTGCTAGAATGCAACACACCCTCTATTTTAATATATATATATATTATAAACCATGTTTTTTTCTACAAAGACTTAAACACTGCGGAGGGCAGAATGAGCCCCATCTGACCTAGGACCCTGGAACTCAGATCAGAAGGTGGCAGAAAGAATCGAGACAAAGATTTCTACCCAGATGACAGGAGTGAAAAGCAGAGCCAATGCCTTCGTCACCCCCCTATCTGTTCACTTTCCCCTAAAGGAAACTCTCTATTCACTCAGTGAGGAGGTAAAGAGAAGAATCCAGGCCATGGTGGAGAAGCCCCAGAGCTCTGCTTGCTGAGGCCTATTTGCTGGCATGGAGACAGTCCCTACCGCTGTGTGTCCTTTGCCCAGGGACCATTACAGCTTGAGTTCATAAAGCGAATGTATTTTTGTTATGTGATGGTCCTGTCCAACTATCTTTCCAAGAAAATCAGGTCTAGACAATTTACTCTGTGATGCAGTGGAGGACAAAATATGAGGCATGTGTGAATCTGAGCTGAGGGCTCTCGTGGCCCCTGGGGGCCCAGGTGCAGGAAAGTCACCCACAGTGAGGACCCTGCTTTTCCAAGTGTGCAAAGGTCAGTGATAGATTTTGCTGGTCTTCCTGGCCCAGACCCTGAGCCCTCAGGAGAAGCCCACCTGCGCCCCCTGCTGGTGTGGGGTTGAGCTATACATTTTTCCAGGTCACCAGTCCCCTCAGCTAGACAACTAACTGAAACATTTATGTTAGGAGATATTTCAGGATCACCTGATATTTCAGTTTCCTTCTGCCTGGTCCCTGGTTTCACGGCTGGAACATAATGCCCTTGAACCAAGCTCAAGGCTAAAAGTCCCCCAGAGAAGCCCATTGGCTCAACCCTGGTAATAATTCCACTTGAGTTACCCTTACAAGCAGGCTTATTTTGATATTGTTGTTGTTGTCAGGGTCTCCTGCTGGTTCACCTGCCCCCGTGGTATGTATCTTGTCTTTATCGCTGTCTTTGCTGTGAGAATATGTTTTTTGTCCTTGAAAACTTCAATAGGTTCTCACTTATTCTTGAATATTACCCTCAAAAAAGTCATTTTGTATTGGCTCCCTGATACATTTAGGGTATTTTTAGCCTACTTTTACAATTTTCTCCGTAAAAGGAATGATATTAAATAATATTACTATAAATGGCCTATAAAACTGATATGATGCCATCCACTGACAACCCACTGCTCTGTTCCACAGACACTTACTTCTTCCTGAATGGATAACTGATAACACTTTCAAGAATGTGGTCTAGTAATTATATATATATATATATATATATATATATATATATATATATACACACACACACACATTTACATGTATTTCATATATATATATGTGTGTGTGTGTGTATATATATAAAACATAACATAATTATGCTTTTTGTGTAGTTCCAGTGCTCCATGACTGTCTTTCACATATAAAATATAATCAATATTTGTTTGACAAGCATGGACATGTTCTAATTTTGATTCATAGTTTGTTGTTATTCCATAGGATAATTTACCATAATTTGGCCACTTTTCCATGGAGAAATATTCATGTTGATCTCAATTGTTGATATTGTAACATCTCTGAACTGGATATACCTGGATATTCATTTTGGAGTGTATTAGTTAGATAATTTTCATTCATAATTGACTTCTAAAAATGTAACACGAATGCAAACCATATATATATTTAGTATTTGGTAAAAATTTTTAATTTATGCTCCAAAACTGATTCACCAACTTATACCCTCACCAAAAACGTATGGAGTTCCTACTCAGCACACTTATTACAGAGGATAAAATCAATGTTAATATTTACCAATTTTATCACTGAGAAATAATTTCATTGTTAAGTTGTATTTCTCCACTTTTGAGTGACCTTTCCTATGTTTATATATATTGATTTTAGGTATATTCTTTTTCTAGGGCTGCCGTAACACAGTACCACAGACTGAGTGACTTAAAACAGTAGAAATGCATTTCTGCTGTTCTCACACAGCCCCAAGGTCTGCAGGGCCTGCCGTATTCCCTCTGAAACCTGCAGAGGCATTCTTCTTGCCTCTCCACAACCATGAGACGTTTGTGGGTCAGTGTTGGCATTCGCTGGCTGCAGCTGGAGACCCACAGTCTCTGCCTCCACCTCCCCACAGTGCCCGTCCTGTCTCCGTCTGGCTGTCTTGTTACAAGCACACCAGCCATGTTGGGTTAGGAGGCCACCCCACCCCATTATCACCTCACCTTTACTAATTACATTGGGACAACCCCATTTCCAAACAAAGTCACATTCTTAGGTCCTAAGGGCTACGATGTCAATATATGCTCTTTGAGAGGATCCAATTTCATCCAGGGTATTAGGGAAGAAGAATCCTTTCCAAAAGTATAAATGTATGCAATATACTTGCACTGCACAGAAATCATACCTCTTGAAAACACCTCCACAATTAAGAAGACAGGAAACTACACAAGACTCCTACCATATTAACGCATGAGATAGATCACACAACAACTTCTCAGGTCCTGTAAATGAAAACAAATGAATACATAAATGCACAAACAAACCAGAGACCCGGGCGGCCTCGCTCCCACACTAACTCTGTAAATCATGAGCTTCAGTCGGAAGAAAAGTCAGTTCCAAAATACCTATGGGAAACAGAAGGGGAAGCTAGCAGTGGCCTGAACCATCATGAAGGAGAAAGTTCCCTGAGTGTGAAGGCATGGGACAGCGAGGGGGAGACCCGAGCCCCGACCACAGGACGGGCATCCAGGGCGACCAGGGAGACTGGAGGTCTCAGAGGCAGTGCTGTGGGCAGATGGGGTGAGAACCTCAGGATTGGAGCCCTGGAAACACCACAGTGATGGGAAAAGAGGGGAAGGAGACATTTAGCATCGGCCAGTCACAGGAAAATAGCAAAACAGGAGGGGAGACCAGCCCAACTCCCATGACAAGTAAAACAAAATAACTAGAAAAAAATTTTTAATTAACACGTAATATTATTTTTCAAACAGAATAAAACAACCACTGGCCAAATTATTTATTTTTAAGAAACCCCACCCACAAAAAACTTGATAAGGGATATTTGATATCAGAAAATAAAAATGAAAAACATTGAAACCCTTGAATATTTTATAGACCACTATGGAAACACAGATCATGAACATTTCAACTTCCTATGCATTTAAATTGGAAGCATCCAGATAAATCAGCAAGTTCTCCTCGCAAGGGTGACATGTACATACATGACGTTATCCACATATTTACAGACGGTGGCGCTGATGTCCCCACAGCAGTGCACACGCTGCTCCTGCCAGTGAATGGAGCAACTGCAATGGCGCCTGTTCTGTGGTTCAGTACCTGTGAAATGTGCACAGTAGGGAGCTGACTGCAGACAGGAAGGAACTAGGGGCCACAAAGGGGGGGTCTGGGGGGGACATTGGTCTGACTGCTGGTGCATTGGGGGTTTCTCAGCAAGTGATGGAATTTTGTCAGTTGATCATGGGGCTGGTGGCCAAAACCCCTACATATACGTAAAGTCACTGCATATTTATTATTATTTTTAATTTACCCTGAACCGTGGTGCATGTGCAGGTGGGCACTAACCCTCACCTAGGTGAGCTCCCGGGACACCTGTGCTGGCTCAGGCGACAGCATAGTCTGTGTGTCAATCCTCCCTCCTCCAGGTCAGGTCCTCCCACCAGGACTCTCTCCTACAGAAGCCTCCCCAGAAGCTTCTCAATAAAAGAGACTCAGAGAAAAGACCTGTTGTTGGAGGGATTTTTATCTCACTTCCTCCTTATCTGAGATGCTGTGGGTAACGGTAGCTGCTCCCACCACCATGAGCTGTAGCACAGAAATAGTCAGCCTTGTCCTCAGCCTGCAGCCCGGAGATGAGCAGAAGCCCTGCATTGGCCGAGGCATCTTTGGAGCCAGAGAAGCAGCTGGGGACCCCGGAACCCTGGTGCGTATCTGAGTCTGAGTAGATCCTCAGCAGATACTGGGGAGGGCTCCCTGATTGCTGCTGGAACCAGTGTGTTTGGTGCTGCCAACACTGAACCCAGTGCTGAAGGTGCAGGTGAGTCTGGTGGATGATCCCAGAGATGCAGAGAGGGAGGGCCGCTGGGTCAGCACAAGCTGTGACAGGGAACCTGCCAACACAGTGTGGTTAATGGGACAAGAAACAGGGAGAAATTTATCAAGATGCTGACTTAGGAAGAGTGACTTGAGAGCTGCCAGTTTCTCCGAGGCCTGTCCCTACCTGTACAATAGGAGAGGAGCATGAGGAGGACTGGGGTCCAGGCCATGGTGACACAGACACTGGTCCCCACAGTGGGCTGGGCTGACCCAGGCCTCCTTTTCTCCTCCACCCTCTGTCCCAGGAGGGGCTGTCCATGCAAATAGCCTCCACCCAGTGATACCCAGCCCCTCCCTGAGCCCTGGTGCTGGAGCTCAGCTCACACCACACACTGAGGAGGATGGGGGTGGCTTCAGCCCTGGGGAGAGCCCTGGGAGGAAACACCTGCTGAGACCACACACAGGACCCTGCTCAGGGGACTCTGCCAGGGCTGAGAGGACACAGCTGCTGAGTCCCCATCAGGGAGCACAGACCCCAATCCCAGGCCAAGTTCCCTTCAGTGAAAGTTCCTCAAGGAGCAGCCAAGTAGGGACCACAGGGCAGTCCCACAGCGCCTCCTGTTGGTCACGGGCTCAGCAGTCCTTGTGTCCCAAAGCCCTGAGAGCCCAGGTGATTTCTGCAGCTCACCACATCCCTGTGGATACACACATCCGTGGACCAAGTCTTAGGGCATGTTTCCCCTGCTGTCTGAAAGTACATCATCCCCAACAAACCTTAGGCAGCCCCAATGGCATGAGACAACGAAGTATGTAACATTAATTGATATGATAATGGCATGAGACAACGAAGTATGTAACATTAATTGATATGATAATCTTTGCCTGTTTCCAGACTCAAAGGGTAATTAACTTTTCTTAGGCTTCTCTAATCCCAAAGGACACAATTTGCTGTCAGATCTCCATCAAAAAGGAGGAAAGCACATATGATAACACACACGGGTCACAGCTCTGGTGGCCTGTTGTTGAGCTGCTGTGTGTAGATCTCAGGGAAGGCGCTGGAAGGCACCCCTCATGCTGCTGGGTTTGCACTGTCCTATAGAGGCTCCCTGCACAGCTAATACTAGGGGCTATGTCGGCACTTATGTTTTTGTGAAACTGAAAATCTGCTTCAGATTTCTTTTCTCAGTAAAAGCTGCTATGAATGTAAATGTTTCATAAAAGCTAAGAGGTGTAAAGAGAACTTTCCAGTGTTGGGCAGACCTGTACTATGTTTCCAATCTTTGTGCTCATTTACAGTAATTTCTCACTCCAGGAGGAGCTCTGGTCCATGGAGATGGAAATATGTGCATATGTAATTACAGGACTTTCTAGACAAAGCTGGATGACCCAGCTGTGCATCAGGGCAGCTGTGTCACTGAGCAGGGGACAGTGGAGCTGCTTTGCAGAAATTGTAAGGGCTGTTTCTGGGAAAGGCATACAAAGAGAATTTTGTAAGGATACACTCACTCAGTGGCCTAATGTTTCCCAGCATGTTTCACTGCTGGTTCACACCTGATAAAAGTCTCCATCCTTACAGTGAGACTAATGTTGGTGTTGCTGTATTACGAGTCTCCTGGAACTTCCCATAACCCCCCAGGGCACAGGCCCTGGCATTTGATGTCTGCATTGGTCATGAGACTAAAATACTTTCAACAAAAACGTGTCCACTGTTCACACTTCCCACTCTAGTTTTCATCTCCTTTTACAGTTAACCTGGGAATTCAGTAAGTCTTGTGTCACTCTGATATACTTAGGATTCATTTTCCTTTTTATTAGTCTGGTTTTGTAGGTATTCTCAGTATGAGGATGGAAATAAATCCTTACACTGTAGAAGGGACCTCCCTCTTCTTAGAACTTCTTTCTCCACTCCTACATCAAGGGGCTCCCAGAACAAGGCATCCCACCAAGATCGAGGCTTCATGGTGTTCATTTGGTAAATGCCTCCATCAATCCACAGTAATAAAACTACTGCATTTTCTCGAATTTTTTTCTGTAATATGAGGGCCTTCTTTGACAATGAAGGTTGGATTCCTAGGTTCTGTTCTCTAAAATACTGTGATGCATTTCAGCAACATTTCAACCAAAGAGTCAGAGGAAAACCAAAGAGAGAGAAATACAATCCATGACACATGAGAGTAACCTTACTGGCCTCACCTCAGCTGACTACATCTGCAGCAACCCCATGTCCACATAAGATCACATTCTGAAATACAAGATTTTTTAGAACTTTCATCACATGAATTGATGAAGATACAGTTCAACCCATAACAATTAACAACCATGTTTTATTCAGATTTTATTCAGATTCTCTTAGTTTTTACCTAATATCCCTATGCTGTTCTAAGATCCAGTTCTGGATTATCTGTGGCATTTAGTTGTGATGGCTCCTTAAGCTTCTCTCACTTGGACACTTTCTCAGACTCTCCTTGTTTGGGTGACTTTGTCCACACTTGCTGAGCAGGGATCATGCCCGACACCCTTCATGCTAAATGTTTGCACCTGTTACATGAAATCTCTGGGCTGGAATGTGTCTCTTCTTCCTCCATTTATGCATTTGTTCAAACAATGAACAATATGGACCATGGACAGCTATTTTAGGCTTTGAGTTATAACCTGATACTATTACATTTATTTGGTTGCTCACATCTTTCCAGTTTTACAAAATGGAAGCATTTTAAGTTGGCTCCTGAGCTCCTTGACACACCCTGTCATGTGTGTGTCTGTGTGTGTGTGTGTGTGTCTGTGTGTGTGTGTGTGTGTGTGTGTGTGTGTGCTGGGTGTGCTGATGTGCTTGTGTTTGACTTGAAGGATTCTTCATTCTCTGACACTAGAAGGTGCTCCACACTCACCCTGTGGAATTCCTGGTCTGGGGATTAAGATTTCTCCAAAGAAGCCCACGTTTCCTCCAGGACAACAGTGTTAGAGAGCGGTATTTGGGACAGTGCACTTCATGGCTACAGGGCATCTCTGCTTGTTCTCCCGCTCAGCTGCCAGATTGAGGACTTCTATATGAGTCAACTAACCCGGGAACATGCACAGAGCGGTGACCGTTTCCACAGGTGATTATCTGTCTCCATCAAACGACACAGGATTCCAAGCTACCAGCTCCAACTGTAACCCATGACCACACGCTTCACTCAAGCCTCCTTCCCTGGTTATGTCTGTGAACTTCCATTCCTAACGTGAGAAATCTGGCTCCACCACCACCAATCCACTGACTTGATTGTTGGATTCCAGGATACAGTGCAGCCCCGTCAACATAATCTGCTCATTCCCCACGGGACACGAGCTTACCTACTAGAGCACAGAGCTCACACGCAGTCTCTTGTGACTTTACACTGACGGGTTCCACTCATGTTCACCATCACTCAGCTCAGCATGTCCCCTGAGCCCCGCGCTGAGCTGAGCTCACACGTCTGTGCTGCAGGTACGTGGGTTTGTCACAGTCTACATGCCATCCCGGGAACCAAACCTCCCAAATGAGTTGTACCTGCACACTTTGGGTTCTGTCATGTGGCTATACAGTGTTCAGTGACTCTGACAGTGTCATAGTGTCATTTCAGTGCTGCGACAGCATCTTATCGAATCATTCTGTTGCTCAGAAACATTTTCCTTTGTTCACATGATCAACTCTGTTGTCTCTTTTATCCTCCAAGAAACTGCAGATGTTTGCACTCTCTCCAGAGTGTTCACTGCTTCCCATATGTGATGTAACTTTAACCATACTATGTATTATATCCCTCTTTATAAATGTGCTGCCTATTTGCTGGGATCTCCAATCAGTTCCATGTTTTAGTGATTAGATATAAACCTGGGGTAAATCTCTGTGGACAGAATTCTGGTTGCTATCCGTTTTTAGTAATGAGCAATGAAACTGTTATAAACATTCACGTGCACTTTTTTTCTATAGACAAAGTTTGGGGATTTTTAAAATACTTTTACAATTCTAAGTGAGCATCTATTTCTCAAAGAATCAGAAATAAGACAAAACTAGGCAGCAGTACAGTTTATAAACAAGTAGATAATAATTTCTGATGCTACAGGACTGAGTTATTCTTCAAACACCACATGGGGAGTGCTGTGGTCCAGGCTAGAAGTAAAACATTCCAGCTGATGAAACAAGAAATTTCTGTTCACATGGAGACTCTTTATTGAGGAATGGGCTGCTCTGAGTGACTCTGAGGACAGGAGTGACAGGAGAGCCTTGCTCCCTGTCGATGCCCTTGATGGACCCGGGCCCAGGGCGTCAGCAAAGGAATAAGGAGCATCACAGGCTAAGCTGAGCAGGAACAGCTGGCGTGTGTCCCCCTATACAGATGAGCAAGTAGGTTTTTGTCTCACTTCCCCTCATGCCTGGAGCACTGTGTAAGCACTGAGACTGCTGTCCCAGGCTGCACAGTAATAATCCGCCTCGTCTTCAGCCTGGAGCCCAGTGATGGTCAGGGTGGCTGAGCTGCCAGACTTGGAGCCAGAGAATCGATCCGGGATCCCCGTCGGTCGTTTGCTATTACCATAGATGACCGTTCTGGGGGCGGTTCCTGGGAGCTGTTGGTGCCAGCTCACATAATATCCACCGATGTTGGAGCTGCTTCCAGTGCAGGAGATGGTGACCTTCTGGCCCAGGGCCCCAGACACGGAGGATGGCTGAGTCAGCACAGACTGGGCCCAGGACCCTGCAAGGGGGAGAGACACAGAGAGAGTGATGCTGTGGTGTGAAGAGAAGAGGAGGATGCAGAACCCACATGTCCTACCAGGGTCCCTTTACTTGTTCCTGCATTCAGTCACCTGTGCAGTGAGCAAGGAGGGTGAGGAGGAGAGTGGACCAGGCCATGGTGCAGGTCATCCCTGGTCCTGACTTCTGTGCCCCACAGCTGAGCAGAGCCTCCTCTAATCTCCCCCTTCCCCTCTTCATCCTCTGAGAGAGGGAGGGCCTGTCCATGCAAATGAGACCCCAGCTCTCTGACCCCTCCCTGGCCCTGGGTCAGGTCCCTCTGCCTGAGGAGGGCAGGGGCATGGGCAGGGGAGGGGCTGTGTGGGGGCAGGGGGTGGGGAGGTCAGAGCTGCAAGCCCTGAGCAGAGGGCGCAGGTGGCAGGTCCCAGCTCTGATCACCACTGACTCCTCAGAAATGGCCCCCAGCACTCCCTGGTGGCCAGTACCAGACACACAAGGTGACCAGAGCCTATCAGAGACAGTGGCTACATCCTCGAAGCTCTGCCCACTGTTTCCTGCATGAGGAACAGGCCAGCTGTCCCCTTATGTGTCCTCCCATCACCTCAGGGCAGACTTTATGCTCTACTCAGACTCCTCAGGCGAGTCTGTCCATGGCAATCTTGGCTCTTCAAGGGCAGGACTGAGGCGGCGTCTCTACACAAACTCCTTTTACATCAGAACCGAGTCCAGAGCAGTGATGGTTCCGCATGGACACATGGCCCTTCTGTGACGGACACTGTGTACTTTCTTCTTATGTGACTCCTCCCAGGATTCCAGATCTGCCCTTGCTCTGACGTTCCCACAGCTCTGAGGCGACAGGGAATGCTTCTCTGCAGGTTGTGGGTAGATGCCCTCGTGGGCCTTCCTAGAGGGAAACACGCTGTAAATCTTGGTCATCTGTCACTGTTTCCACCTGCTTGAAACAGCAGTTCTCCGCACCCTGTGGGCAGAGATTCTCTCCGAAGATCTGTCCTCGCAGCACAGACACAGTCTGCAGGAGCCCTGGCAGGTAAAGCTTTGTGTGGCACTGATCTCAGAGCACAAAGGGCAATCCTGACAGAAATTCTAGGAGAAAAGGAGTAACAACTGCAGATGCTCAGACCCAGATCCAGTGACAGTGGTTATGTATTCGTCACTGCTGAGCTCAATGTGTGTTTAAAATGCATTTGAGTTATTTTATGCAAAGTCCTCCTCAATAAGATAGGTTGAACTAAAGGATAAAGTCCTGTGAAGATGCAGGTGCAATCACGAGTATCCTTTTCCAAATGTGTACTTACTGCAGAGAGAATATGGGTACTGATTTACCTAAATATACGGATGCAACAACAATGGAGAACGGAGCCAGGATATGCTGCCCATGAAACCCCATGAGGGGCTTGTTCCTCTGAACCTCAGAGCCTTCTCGGTGATGGAATCCCCACACCCAGTCAGAGCTTCCAGGACAGAGGGGTTTGAGGTCAGACCACCCTCTGTCGTACTCACAGCTCTCATCCCTGCACTTCGTGTCCATCATGTCCAGATAGAGCAAGTGCTCCTTCCACCACCCATAAGCAGAGCAAGGAATTGCTCTTACCCAAGACCACCTGGACCCAGAGGATTCTGTTAAAGGTCCCACAGGTGAGTGGTGGAAATGTGGAGATAAAGGCGTTGTATCCCTGATATCACAGGCCCTGTGGCCCTGGCCTGGGACAGACTTTCCAGCAGAAGTCCAGCCAACAGGAGGTATCATCAGGGTGACTGAGGGAGTGTCATCCAGGATCGAGAGCCTGGGAGGATGTGTCTCCTGTCCCCATCACCAGGCTCTTTACCCAGAATCAATGTACTGACCAGCCTCAGGCACACACTAGAGCCCAGAGAGTGTCCAGAGCTGAGCTGCCCACAGCGACAGAGATTCCCTCCGTGACTCCTGATTATCAGCCTCGTCCCAGGAAAGCAGGTGTTCAGGGCATGCCATGGCTGTCCTGGTGACAGGAATCTTGTTACCCTCAGTATCGCTGGTGGTGCTTGCTGATAGGGATTCTGCCTCTTGGAGATTGTAATGCTGAGGATGGCTGGGTGCGCCCAGGTTGACCCTGACTTCTGGAGGGAGAGAGAGGCCTGGAAACTGTGGATCAAGGACACTGTGAGACAGGAGAAAGGAGAGAGGGGACACACACACACACACACACACACACACACACGCAGAATGAGAATGTTCTCCATGTACTATCACTATAGCTTTCCTTCAGAGGCCAAGCATGAGGGCAAGTGTCCCTCTGTCCCTCTTATGTTTTCCCATCCCCTGAGGTTTGATCTCCATGCAATCCCATCCCCAGAGCAGGCTCCCTGTAAGAACTTCCAGGGTCCTGGATCTTGGAGCTAAAGAAGACCAGTGTCTGAAAGTCACATCCCTCGCATGAAGAGGGATTCTACACAAGGAAGAGGAATTTGGTGAGATAGACTCTGGTAACACATCCTCAGAGTCAGAAGGTTGGGTTTGTGGAATGGAAGACATCTGTCCATTTTCACCCCTCAAACAGCAATATCACAGCTGTGCAGTCTTCAGGTCATAGTTATCACAGGACAGGAGGTGACCATGCAGCCTCTTTTTCCTGCATCCTCACATCACAGCCATTCCTCTCTGCTCCATGTAACCCTGCTGTCTCCTTGTGGCGCCCATCAGAGGGCATCTTGGAAGGGGGCTAATGAGTGGGAGTTCATTGATGGAGGAAAAATGTGTGGCTAAGTTAGTGTCCTGATGGTTTTAGAAACAAATATTCTCAGCCACAAGAAAAACCGTTGGTATATGTTAAAGTATGAAGCCACTCTCCCTTGTCAACTATGTCAACACTGATCTTCTGTGGGTCCTCGGTCATTCTGAGGATGAAAAATTAAATACACCAATAGCTTCTATGTGCCAACCCTCAAAGACTGAATGAACATTCATATTTTGGAAATATAATCATATGTTGACATATTACAGAGATCGACCGAGGCTGGTGGGAAGTGGGAATTACACTCCAGGTATGAGAGCAGGAAGCAGACGATGAAGGAAATTCATGCTGGTGCAATTTCTGCTACTTCTCCTCCCTAGAGGTAGACCCTGGAGACTGGAAGTGACAACAAGAACATTGTCACTTTTCTCTGAAATCCCAGTGTGGAGACTGTTCAGACCTGAAGATCCAGAGAGAGACTGAAGACCTGGGGGAGGCCGGAACAGAGAGAAGAACAGGGTGATTGTGGAGGGTGATGATGTCAGTGTGTTTGAAGAAGTTGTGACTATTTGTACCTGGTTCAGAGTAAGAGAAAATGACCAAGGTGCCTGTTAACATATGGACTCTAAACATACAATTTAAGACCAGGACTGGGATAAGCAGAACACTCTCTGGAATAGGAAAGGAGACAGAACAGAAGGGAGAGACTGAGGTTAATCACTTTCAAAGTGTTTATTCCTTTCCATTTATCCCAGAGCCTGGCACATGTGCAGTTGGGCTCTATCACCTCACCTGCAAGAGCTTCTGGGACACCTGTGCTGGCTCAGGCAGCAGCTTAGTCTGTGTGTCACTCCCTCAAGGACAGGTCCCCCCACAGGGGACTCTCCCCTACAGGAGCCTGCACAGAAGCTTCTCAATACAAGGGGCTGAGAGACAAGGTCTCTGGTTCCAGTTCTCACTTCCTCATTATCTGAGACCCTGTGAAGAACGGTAGCTGCTCCCACTGCCATGAGCTGTAGCACAGAAATAGTCAGCCTCATCCTCAGCCTGCAGCCCGGAGATGAGCAGAAGCCCTGCATTGGCGGATGCATCTTTGGAACCACAGAAGCAGCTGGGAACCCCGGGGCCCTGGTGCTTATCTGCGTCTGAGTAGAACCCCAGCAGATACTGGGGAGGGCTCCCTGGCTGCTGCTGGAACCAGTATATGTCATTGCTGCCAGCACAGAAGTGACTGCTCAGGGCGCAGGTGAGTCTGGGGGATGATCCCAGAGATGCAGAGAGGAAGGGCAGCTGGGTCAGCACAGGCTGCGACAGGGAACCTGCAAACACAGACCCTCATGGGCAATGGACAGGTGTCAGAGTTACACTTTTCAATATATGAGGCTGAGGGTCTGATGGAGCCTGAGAACGGGGACCCACTACCCAAGTCCTGTTCCTATGTGGGCGTTGTGAGAGGAGCTTAAGGACAGGAGTGCAGGCCTTCTTGACCCAGTCCGTGCTCATCACAAATGGCCAGGCTGCCCCAGGCCTCCTTTTCTCCTCCACCCTCTGCCACTGGAGGGACTGTCCCTGCAAATGGGCTCCATCCACTGACCTCCCAGCCCCTTCCCTGAGCCCTGGAGCTAGACCGCAGCTCACACCATGCACTGAGGAGGATGGGGGTTGGCTTCAGCCATGGGGAAAGCCCTGGGAGGAAGCACCTGCTGAGACCACACACAACTCCCTGCTCAGGGGACTCTTCCAGGGCTGAGTGTACACAGCTGCTGAGTCCCCCTCAGGGAGAACAGAGCCCAGCACACAGGCCCAGACTGCCTTGAGTGAAGTGGTCCTCCCTGAACAGCTGTGTAGGGACCACAGGGCAGACCCACGGCGCCCCCTTCTGGTCACAATGCACCAATCTCCACATGGACCAAAGCCCTGAGAGCCCAGTGGCTTTCAGCAGCTCACCAGGTCCTTGTCTATTCTCACTAACATGTCTTGTCTCTAGATACCATTGTTCATATACACTGTACGTGTTTACTCCAGTTTCTCACTCTTTGAAGGGGCACCTCTCTATGGAAAGGGCAAAAATGTACACAAATAATCAATTAGTGCTCACCATCCTCAGAGAATTTACTGCAAAAGGTGACTGTATCCTGTCAAACATCACTGATCAGAGGACAGGGAGCTGCTTTGAGGTGACTAGGGGCCATAGAAGGCTCAGTGCAGGGGGGACACTGGCCTGACTGTGGGTGGCTCTGGGGTTTCTCTGCAGGTGATGAAATGTAAATTTGATCTTGAAGGTGGTTCCTCAACTCAATAAATACCCTACAGACCACTGAATTGTACACCTGAAATCAGTGCATGACATGCAAATTATCTTAATACATTTGTTTTGGTTCTAGAAAAAAGCAGCAGGAGAGGAAGCTACTGTCACTGATCCTGTAATGTTGTTCTGTGCTCACACAGTCAGACCTTCAGACCCTCCAGGGTCTCCCTGTGTGTTTGTCACAGGCATTCATGGGAGTGGCCCTGGGGAACAGGTGCGGGTTGTGTCTCAGGTCCCCATGGGCCTGTAGCAAGGTGTCATTGTAGATGCCGTCATCCCAGGTTGAATGGTAACACTCAGCCTCGTCCTCAGGCTGCAGATCCAAGACAGTCAGAGAGGCCACGCTGCCAGCGTCAGAGCCAGAGACCCAAGCTGGGGTCCCTGAGGGCCTAGTGCTTCTGAGCATCAGCGTGTAGGGGGCACCCTGAGGCATCTGTGGCTACCAGCCCACGTAACGTGCTCCAGCGTCCTTGCTGTTTCCAGGGCAGGGGAGTGACCTTCTGTCTGTCCCACAGACCCTGCCACGGAGGCTCCCTGTGTCCCCTCAGACTGGGCCCAGGACCCAGTGCCAGAGCAGTGCAGACACCCACAGGTGAGTCTCTGGTGATTGTCCACAAGGAGTTCTCAAAAAGTGGCGAGAAATAGCCTGGGGCCACCCTGATCAGTCCCCCTACTTCCCAGAGCCAGTCACCTGAGCACAGAGTGAGGAGGGTGAGGAGGAGAGGGGTAGAGGCCATGGCGGGGATGGCCCAGGCTCTGATTTTGAGCCCACAGGTGAGAGGCCTGCACAAAGCCTCTCTTACCCTCTCCCCTCCTGGGAGAGCAGAGAGGAAGGCTTCATGCAAATCTCTCCCTTCCCTGGGGTCTCTGGGCCTGAATCTGGGGAAAGCGGAGTGTGGGGCAGAGCTGGGGAGCCTCTCCTGGGCCCCAGTGAGCACCGAGCAGAGGGCACAAGGCTGGACTCCAGGTCTGGGTGCCCAGCTGAGACTGCCCCCCCAACAGACCCACAGGGACAGGCCCACAGCGCCCAGACTCACCGCTGACTGGGAGGGACGTCCTGGAGCTGAGCTCAGAGAGAGACACTCTGGACTTCAGCCTGCCTGGCTCACCACCCATCCCCACACAGGGCAGGGCCCTCTCATTCCCCAGGAACCCCTGCCTGTGCTGCAGGAGACACCACACCTCAGTTATTACTTCAGAGACATGGCCTCCTCAGCATGAATCACCCTGTGCTCCTCCCACCACTTACCAAGTTGTGTTGTTGGGGTCACAGCTGAGTGACCCTCAGGAAGGATGTATCCTGCACCCAGTGAGCAGAAGTGCAGAGGGCATGCTGCTCCTTCACAGGCTCTATGGGGGAGGCTGGAGGGGACAGCCCATCTCCCTGTCATGTCAGGACACTCCCCACCGCAGCAGAACAGTCCCCATAACCCACTGCTCTGCCCCTGATGTGACAGAGTTCATTAATGACAATGTGCAGGGAATTCTTCAAGGAGAGACCAGGAGTATAAAGAAGTGAAATGTGGTTCTTCCGTGTCTCCTCTCTGGGAGCACCCACAGGAGACGGTCAACAAAACAGCCTTCCCAGGATGCAGCCAGGAACCCCCAGCCCTGAGGGGAGACACCAGGAGTGAACGGGTCTCCTGCACCAAGCTCAGGGCTCAGCCAGATGGCTCTGTACATTTGGGGACATGCAGGGGATGGGAGTTTCAAGGACATCACTCCATCTCATGATCCAGAAATTCCTGGCGCCCTACGTCCTCTGTGCTCAGTCTGAGATGTATTTTAATTACTCACCAGATCCCTCTCTAGCCCTTCCATGTGCCAGACATGGTTGTACTTAGGCTGTAAATATTAACACAATGATTTTCCCCAGTGATTTTATCTAACCCATTCCTGCACTGCTAATGGAAGTATATATGTGTATTTCTATCCAACAACTCTCACTTAACATAGAACTGTATGTCCTATTCCTACAAATGCTTCATGGTTCCCTCTGACTACTTCACACAGGACATCTGATCACTGTCTTTCACAGTGAGTCAGATGAAAACCCAGCATGTGTCCATGATCTACACAACTTTGTTTGCTCCTGGCAGCACCAAGGACCTGGAGTTTGCTGATACTTAGCTGGTGCTCAGTAAATGCTTTTTAATTAAAACAAATAAATCAGCAAATGAAAAAAAAATACAAATATCCACCTCTTTAACGTATGGCTAAAATATACATCTCCAGCTTCATTGGGACCATCCTCATCAACTCAAATTCTTTAACCACAGACATGGTGTCATCTTAGACACATCCTTATACCTCACACACAATCCCCAAGCAATGCCTAAATCTGGAGTTCTCCACAAGAAAAATGACATTAAAATGTCCCTACCACCCAAAACAATCTATACACTCAATGCATTTCCTATGAACATTCCAATGACATTATTCTCAGAAATAGAAAAAAAAATCCTGAATTTTGTATATATCCACAAAAGAAGAACAAAACTGGAGACACCATCCTCCCTGCTTTCCAATTATATTACAACGCTATATTAATGAAAACAGTATCATATTGGCCTAGAGACACATAGATCTGTTCCACAGAATAAATACAAGTTCCCCTTGACCAGCAGGGAGGACATAAGCTGAAAAGAGGGCCTTTGGGAGGTCACTGGAGAAGAGCTGACATGGATTTTGTAGGGGATTCAGATAGGAATTTGCATGAGTCATAGAGCAGATGCCCCAAATGAGATCCTTACGTTCTCACTGATGTTTCCCGGCACACTTTGGGAGACAAAGCAGGGATTACTGGACACCCTGCAGTGGGCACATGGTCACCCTTGCCACGGTGGGCACAGTGCATCCACGTGGTCAATCTGGGGTAAGAAGCACAGTCCAATGAATGCTCCTTGCTGGGTGAGGCCACACCAGCCAAGAGCCCCCATCGATGCTGCCCTCTGCTCTCTGCTGCTTCCTGCACTGCGTGGGCTCCTGGAGGCCTGGCTCCGCTGTCAAATCCGGGTACCCATCGCCCTACTGGGTGCAGAGTTACTGCTGGGGATGATGAACAAGTTCTAGAAATGGATAGTTGTGATGGGTGCACCGCATTGGGAGTCTACTCAATATCTCTGAATTGCACATTAAAGAGTGATAGAAAGAGTACATTTTCTATACTGTATATCATAATAATTATAAATTATTAGTTGAAAATCAAATTATATTTAAGAAGCTGTACTCATACAAATATCCTGACATCCTTATGTGTGTTAAGCTATTTTAAATCATTCTCATAACTAAAAACGTGCAGCAATTTATTTTATTATTTTATTTTTTTCCCTGTAGCCTCCACATACAAATGAGATAAAACAGCATTTGTCCTTCCCTGTAGGCCTTATTTCACGTAGGGACATGTCCTGCAGTTTCACCCATGCTGTCACAAATGGCAGGGCATCTTCCTGGAAAGACTCATGCGGTGGACCTCCTCTGTGCACAGGTGGGGGAGACCTTGTTCATGGTGCCCTGTAGTCCCCCCAACTGTGCGGATCACTGACAAGCCCCATTGCACCAGGAAAGGAGAGGAGGACAGTCCGTGTCTGCAGGCTCAGGAAATCGGCCACAGGGTTCCCATTGCCCTGATGGCATCAGCTATGTGTCCCTCATGTCTGTGGATCTACTTCGCCCACCATCCCTACAGCGGGCTCAGCGTCTTACAGCAATGCTCTAGCCTCCTCCTGAGGCACACAGGCTCCACAGAGAGCTTTGCTAAGTGACACTCAACGTTCCCCCCAGGGTAACTACCCTCTCCTGACACCACAGCTGGAGAGCAGACACCCAGCCAGGGAGCCAGGCCCTCTGTGCACCTGGAAATCCTGTTCTGAGTCCTCACTCCGCACTCATCTTACTGCCTCCTTCCCGGGACACGGAGCTGCTCCATCAGCCCTGAGCTCAGGAGCCTGGAGGGAAGGCAGGGTCTCCGCTCTGAGCCCGGGAAGAACCGGCTCCTGCGGTGGAGGACCGCGCACCGGCTGGGAATGTCTGCAGGCTCTGACCAAGAAAAGTAAGGAAAGTCTATGTGACTTTATGAAGAGAGAAAACGCCAGCGCAACAGGCCCTGGTTTCTACACTTGGGTCACCAGGCGGAGTTTCTGCATTATCTTGAGGTTTTTGTTGTCTTTTATTTCCCTGCGAGCTCACTTCCGTTGCACAGGACACCGGGAGGAAGGACATGTGATCTAGCAGCTACTTCCGAGTACTGTCAGAGTGTATTCCAGCTATTTTAATTTGGAAGAGCGTCAGCGTACAAGGCTCTGATCAGGCTGAGGAATTTGTCCCACTTCCCTGTGTGTGTCACTGTGACCAGCACTGCTGTGCCCGATGGCACAGTAATAGTCAGCCTCATCCTCAGCCCGCAGCCCAGAGATGAGCAGGACCCCTGCATTGGCCGAGACATCTTTGGAGCCCGAGAAGCATCTGGGGACCCCGGGGCCCTGGTGCTTATCTGAGTCTGAGTAGTAGTACAGGAGATACCGGGGAGGGCTCCTTGGCACTGCTGGAACCAGTATACGTTATAGCCGCGAACACTGATGTCCCTTTTGGGGGTGCAGGTGAGTCTGGGCGTTGTTCCCAGAGATGCAGAGAAGGAAGGTGGCTGAGTCGCCACAGGCTGGGAGGGGAACCTGCAAACAAAGACACTCATGGGTGATGGAAGTATAGTGGAAAGAAAATCTCAAAATGCTAAGCGTGGGAAGAGTCATTTGGGAACCCTGTGTTCCTGAGGCCTGTCCCTACCTGTGCAGTGAGACAGGAGCACGAGGAGGAGAGGTGTGCAGGCCACGGTGACACAGACACTGGTCCCCACAGTGGGCTGGGCTGACCCAAGCCTCCTTTTCTCCTCCACCCTCTGCCCCAGGAGGGGCTGTCCATGCAAATGGTCTCCATCCTGTGACTGTCCAGCCCCTCCCTGAGCCCTGTTGCTGGAGCTCAGCTCACACCCCACACTGAGAAGAAAGGAGATGGTCTTCACCCTTGGGGACAGCCCTGGGAGGAAGCACCTGCTGAGACCACACACAGGTCCCTGCTCAGGGGACCCTGTCAGGCCACAGGGGACACAATCCTAGTCCCCAGCAGGGAGCACGGGGCCCAATTTCCAGGTCCAGGCTCCTCTGAATGAGTGATTTTCACTGAGCCTCTTTGTAGTGGCTACAGGGCAGTCCCACAGCGCCTCCTGCTGGCTGCAGGGCGCACACCTCACCATGGCCCTAAGCCCTGAGACCCCAGCCTGTTTCCTCAGTTCACCAGATCCCTGTGGATTCACACATCCATAATCTGAATCAAGGATAATGTGATCCCATAGTGCTGTCCCTGATTGCTGTAGCATTTTTCACTCTCAGAAAGAGTCCTGATCTATGTGGGATGTAAACTTTTACCTCAATTCAGCGGGAAATGTTGGCACTGCACTGATATGTGATTTAGAATACGCCTACCTTGTGAATGTTTTACACTCCTGTGCATTATAGCAATGGACTCCAACTGCTGTCCGATAAATTGAGCTTTATTTTAATCTACTGTGGTTTTAGCTAATTTTATTGGCTTTCTAATTTACAAATAAAGGAAAAACAATGACTTTATCTTTGATGAAGTCCAATTTATCGGTGTTTTTTTAATGGATCATGCTGATGGTATCTTGTCTAAACATGTATATACAAACCGTAGGTCCTGAGGATTTTATCCTTTTTTATGTTTATAGCTTTATGTTTTACAGTTGTATTTATAATCCTTTAGTGATTTTTTTAATAAAGTGAGAGTTTTAGGTGAGATTCATTTCTACGGATATCCAATTGTCCTGTAGCCATTTGTCCAAAAGTACAAACATCTTCCTCTGAAAGTCTTCTGCAACTTTGTCAAAAATACTTATCCATTCTTTTGTGGGTCTGCTTCTGCCTTTTCTGCTATGTTACATAGGGCCCGTGTGTCTATCTTCCATCCATACCCACGTGTCTTGTTGTGATAGGAATTAATTAGTCTTTTGTACGTTTTGGAAGAATCGACATCTTTATCATACTGAGTCTCCTAATCCATGAACAAAACCCGTCTCTCTATTGTTTTAGATCCACTTTAATTACACGGACCAGCATTGCAGCATCCATGGCCAGTACTTGTTTTGTTAAATATTCAACTACATACTTCAAAAAAAATGTATTTTTAATTATTTTTCCTGTGTTTACTACTAGTATATACACATCTAAATGATCTTTCAAGGTTGGTCTTGTATTCTATGCCTTCACAAAATTACTTATTACTCTTTGAATTTATATATTTACATACATATTTGTAGCTGCCTTTGCATTTTTCCCATAGATCATTCTCTCACCTGAATACAGAGACAATCATCTCTTATTCTTCTTAGTCTTAAGGTTTTCATTGTTTTTCTTGCCTTGTGGTTCTGTCTGGAACATCCAGTCCAGTGTCAAACAGTGGTGTTGAGATGGGACATGATTGCCTTGTCCTACCTGAGGACGAAAGATTTCAGTGTTTCACCTCCATGTGTGAGCTGCATGTGTTTTAAGTTTTCTTTATCAAGCTGAAAATGTGTTCCTCTATTTTCATTCTCTGGAAATTGTTATCATTCTTATTCATTCAGTCCACCCATTATCATGAATAGGTTTTGAATTGTGTGAAATGCTCTTTCTCTATTGATTGATAAAATCAGGGTTTTTTCTTTTTTAGCTGGTAAATATAAGAGATTACACTGATCCATTTTTTAATATTAATCTGGTCTTGCATTCCTACAACACCCCATTTTGTCAGAGTGTGTACTTATTGAGACTAATATATATATATACATATATATACGTATATATATATGTATATATATGTATATATGTATATATATATATATTTATATATACACTTTTCTGTTTTCTAAAATTTTCTTTAGAATTTTTGTGTCTCTATTTGCAGGAGATATTCTATTTCTTTGTTTGTTTTGTGCCCAGGAACTACTGACACAAGCTACACACTGAAAAATTAAGAATCATTACCTTAGCCAAATTCAGCATTTTGAACCACAAGCAAGGAATGTGTACTCATTTATTCAAGTTTTTATTAATTTCTCTAACTATGTTTTATACTTTTCCATGTACAGGACTTTTACTTTTTCTAATATTTATCCTTAAGAATTTCATAATTATGCCATTAAAGATGGCATTGATTTTATTTTTATACGTTGATGGTTTATTGCTTCATATAGAATACCATTTATTTCTTCATCCACAGAGATAATATTTGTTTTCCTTTGTGTATTTATTATTGTCATGGGTCCTAAGAAGGAATTACCATGGGGTAGAGGCAGACATAGGCCCTAGAAGCCTTTGTTGCAGTGGGCCCCACAGATTGGTGAGTTGACGGTTCTCATCAGACTGGAATCTGAATAAGCTTTAATGTGGGTCACAAGTTGTTGCAAAGGGACATCTTGGAAGCCAAAGTGCAAAATTGGTGGCACAGGTCCAACACTTAAAAGCTGTTAGAACGCTCCCTTCAGAAAACTCAGTTCATGGGCTAAGTTTTCAGGGAACACGTTAGACTGATACTAGGTCATTCGCCAACCTCAAGAAGACTTCAGCGCAATGAGGTTCAATGTAAAGCACCACACAACCCCGACCCCATGGCACATCCCTCCTAGGTATTAGTGTGGCTACAAGAGACCCAGGCACATCCCTCCTAGGTATTAGTGTGGCTACAAGAGACCCAGGCAGAGCCTGTTCTATATCCTATTAGCTTGGCTTTGTGACCAATGAGAATATTCTCTCTGATCTCTACCATCTGGAATCTGTACTTACCAGAGGGAAGCCTCGTGGCCAAACAGAGCAGGAATCCAAGTCTCTCTCTCGGTCTTTCTCTCTGTCTCTCTGTCTCTTTTGCTCTGTCTGCCTGCGAGTCACTAATGGGCAAATCCTATGTGGTTCCCTTCATGTAAATATTCTAAATAGGGAATCTCAGAGAAGCAGAGAACAGTGGTTGTCAGGGACTGGGGAGAAAACTGTTGCTCAGTGAGTAGAAAGTTTCAGTGATGCAGGATAAATAAGCTCCAGAGATGTGTGATACAACAGAGCCTCTCTACTCAACGATATAATTCAGTGTACTTTAAATATGTTAAGGAAGTAGATCGCATGCCATGCGTTCTTATAACAAAGAAAACACATATACACAAGAACACAAGGACATATTGGGAGGGGATGAATAAGTTTCGTACCTTGACTGTGTCGATGAGATCGCAGGTGTCCCATATGCTCACACTCATCAAGACGTGTATGGTCAAGATGCACATGTTCAATGGGCAGCACGCGTGCATGCATTATGCTCCAATACAGCGAAAAGTAAAACCACTAAGAGAAAAGCCATCGATCTTCTATGTTTCTACTTCTTTTCCACACATTTTAAATTCACGTTTTTACTTACATGTTTCATGACTATTTTCTTTAATGTTCTTGCCGTCCTTCTTTGTGAAAACTTCTATTTGGATATATTCTTTGAAATTTCTACAAAAGTATTTTTCTCTTTGCAAAAATATTTTCTCATTTAAATTGATGTCTTCAGATAGCATAATATGATTTATATATTAGTCAGTCAGGGACTCACAATATGCAGGTGTAATATTTAGTTCTTGAATTCCAGTGGTATAGTCATTTGAACCAATCTGGGCCTTGGATTCCCTATGCTGAGCACACTGTGAAGAAAATAAAACATATTTTTGAGTTGAACAGCAAGAATGGTACATAAAAAATAAACATAATATGATGCAGAGCAGTACATCCAAACACTATAGTGGTGTCTAAGCAGAGTTTAAATTTATTTTTCTTGCTAATTCCATCCAGCGACCTTTACAGATAACTCTTGAAAACAACTTCACATAGGTCTCTTTTCAGGCTTGCCCCTCATTCTTAAATAAATACATATTTGATCAAATGCAGGTCATCTTTCCACAACTGTGATTAAATGATATTATAATGTTATTGTTCCACATTTACCTAGAAAACAGCGAAGGCATCTTTCAAAATCTGTAATACACGTACCTCATTCATTTGAATAGATGCTCAGTAATGCAATGGATTTCAGTACAAAGAAATATATGGTAAACAACCCCCCTTTTTTTCTCTTTTTTACAGCTTTGCTGAGTGTGAATCCTCTACGTATTGGTTCCTGTGGATCAGGCTTCTAGAAGTAGGAATGTATGGTGTGGCTCTGGAAGGAATCTAGATGTAGGAGTATCCTGGATGAAGACATAGGGGATGATGATGGTCAAGGTCACAAGAGGGTGGAACGTGTGTGTGGAATGTACCAGTCTGTGAAATCCAACCACGAGAAAGGGAGGACAAGGAGTTGGCTGGAGAGAAGGTCAGCCATGAGGGAGAACAGGGATCATGAGAGTTTGGAGGAAATGCTACCCAGGGAAATCAGGAAGACAGAATGAATAAAAGATCAGGAATGAGATTATCTAGGAGAGTTAAGCAGCCAGGTCTCTGGGAGTGAGAGAGGAGAAGTAATCATGACAATGGAGTCTGCACTGGGTGATGAGGTGGGTACAGTCATTTGATTTCATAACTTTTAGAGAATTGATTTGATTCCCTCTTTTTTTCAAAAAATTGTGTATATACAGAATTATGTATCTGTAGCAGTAGTTCAGGTCACTACTTGGCAATAGAAGGTGAAGGCCACCCGTGAATACTTGTAGCAATTCAACAAGTGGGGTGGATAGGGCGTCAAGAGGGAAGTGGGTCACTGATGGAGAATGTGTGGAGTTAGAGGACCTGGGGCAACCGTATCAATGAGGAGGTAGTGGAAGAGAATCAGATCTACCTGAGAGGGTGAGGGAGTCCCGCTCTATCTATCATTCGAATACTTTGGCTATTACCACAACCAATTCATTTCCACTTCTACTTTAGTATCAAGATGACAAGGTAGGAGGCAGGGTGGGAAGGTGGATTTCCAGTCCAACGTGAAGGTGGGTGGGAAGATATTCATGACATAGAAGGAATGATGTTTTCTCTCTCCCTTACCCTCATGTTTTCCTCACTCCCTTATACTTCCTGTTCTTCCCCACTTACTAAAAATCATGAGTCATCATTATCATCACAGTCCATCCCCTGTTCTTCTCAAGGGTTAATCCCCTCTCCTCACTAACCCACCTCCATTAACTCCACCACGCTGCTTCCTCCCCTCAGTCCCCAGCTGACTGTGGCTGCAGGCGCACATGGCCATGCTGACTGCTCCCCCGTGAACGTGTGAGACCCCCTTTAAGATGGCTCTAGTTCAGACACTCTGTGGTCCTTCATCTCTCACATCCCTTTCTGTAATCCTTTGTTATCTCTCCCCTGTCTGCAGTGCATAGTCAGACTTTTCTCAATTTCCTTGAAGTTAGGAAGTATCTTACTATCCAGACTCCAAACTGGAAAACAGAAGCTAGAAGATAAGTTACAAGAGATCACCTACTAGTTGTTGACAAGTTTATAGCTAGTTTCCTTACTCAAGACAAAAATAAGATGTTCACTATTTTTTCACATGTGCTGCATATTCTTCAGGGAATTGTATAATTTCATCAATATACAAATTGCACACATCTGAGGATGTTTCCTCCTAGTGTAAGCACACTCCCACTGGTTTTAAGGGTGAACTTGTTTCAAGCTTACGCACTCCTTGTTTGCTGAGCTAAGTCACTTGGTCTGTAGCAGAACTACCCTACTTTCCTTGGGCTTTGCAAACACTGGCCCTGAGGAGTGAAGGACTAGACTTTCCTGGAGGAGAACGGCTGACCACATTTGAAACAGCTACCAATGATGCCAGCGAGTCTGTTCAGGGTCATGTCCACAGATGACCAACTGCCTGTGCACTTGTTTTTCTGCACAGAGCATTTCCTGCACCTTCCCTTGCAAAACTCTAGGGCTTCTCCTGGGTGGGGAAGATGGTCTTTGAGATGTTAGTCCCCCATCTTCCCAGGTTGCTGGCTTCCTGAGTAAAGCACCCATTCCATACCCACCATCCCTTGTCTCAAGTGTTGACTACCCAGAGGCAAACAGCAGAACATAAGCTCAGAAACCAGTTCTCTGTCCCATAACATCACCACTTTTACTTTGTTGGTAATATTTAAGAATCATTTACAGTATTTTTAGCATGTGAAATAGTAGCATTATTATTAAATTATTATTGAAATAATTAATTGAAACATTATTTTACGTATTTCTCATGGCATTACCGAATTATCCTATCAGTGTAATATTTTTCAAATAAATACCCTGAGCCACCTGCAAGCAGAAAGTTAGGGGTCCCCAGGGGGGAAACAAAAATTAAGAAAAAAAAAAGAGAGAGAAAGACAGCTTTCCTGACCCTACAGCAGTAATTTTAGGCCCCCAGTTGTTTTCTGTGATCTCTGCCCTGCAGGTTCCACTTGCCCAGCACAGGTCTTGTGGAATTTCCTAGGTGGGAAAGAACAAAGAAAGGCAACAACCTCAGTAGTGAAGGATTTTAACAGAACAAAGGGAATGCAAAACCTAGCTGTCCCTACCAGGCCAGGACACAGTCTAACCACTTCAGAGGCAGTAACTCAGTGGGAAAACTCTGAGAGCTTTAACAAAAGCAAACATTCTCCTCAAGCAGGGCTGGGTCACCACAGGCTGGGACAGGGAACCTGCACCAGAACAATGTGGTTAATGGAGCAAAGAACAGGGAGAAATTTCTGAAGGTTCTGACTTCAGGAAGAGTGTTTTTGAGGGCTGCCCAGGTTCCCTGAGGCCTGTCCCTACCTGTGCACTGGGAGAGAAGCATGAGGACAGGAGTCCAGGCCATGGTGACACAGACACTGGTCCCCACGTGGGCTGGGCTGACCCAGGCCTCCTTCTCTCCTCCACCCTCTGCCCTAGGAGGGGCTGTCCATGCAAATGGCCTCCACCCAGTGACTGCCCAGCCCCTCCCTGAGCCCTGGTGCTGGAGCTCAGCCCACACCCCACACTGAGGAGGATGGGGTTGGCCTCATCCCTGGGGAGAGCCCTGGGAGGAAGCACCTGCTGAGACCACACACAGGTCCCTGCTCAGGGGACTCTGCCAGGGCTGAGAGGACACAGCTGCTGATTCACCTTCAGGGAGCACAGACCCCAATTCCAGGCCAAGTTCCCTTCAGTGAAAGTTCCTCAAGGAGCAGCCAAGTAGGGACCACAGGGCAGTCCCACAGCGCCCCCTGTTGGTCATGGGCACAGTGGTCCCTGTGTCCCAAGGCCCTGAGAGCCTAGCTGATTTCTGCAGCTCACCACATCCCTGTGGATACACACATCTGTGGACCAAGTCTTAGTGCATGTTTCCCCTGCTGTCTGAAAGTACATCATCCCCAACAAACCTTAGGCAGCCCCAATGGCATGAGGCAATGAAGTATGTAACATTAATTGATATGATAATCTTTGCATGTTTCCAGACTCAAAGGGTAACTAACTTTTCTTAGCCTTCTCTAATCCCAAAGGACACAATTTGCTGTCAGATGTTCAACATAAATGGAGATAAAGCATATATGATAACATGCATGGGTCACAGCTCTGGTGGCCTGTTGCTGAGCTGCTGTGTGTAGTTCTCAGTGAAGATGCTGGAGGGCACCCCTCATGCTGCTGGGTTCTGCACTGTCCTTAGAGGCTCCCTGCACAACTAATGCTCGAGGCTATGTCAACACTTTTTTGTGTGTGTGTGTGAAACTGAAAATCCTCTTCAGATTTCTTTTAGCACTAAAAGCAGATACGAATGTAAATATACATAAAAGTCAAGCGGTGTAAGAGAACTTTTAAAAGTTGGGGAGACCCGTACTATATTTCTGATCTTTGTGATCGTTTACAGTAATTTCTCACTCCAGGAGGAGCGCTGTTCCATGGGAGATGGAAATGTGTGCCTATGTAATTACAGGACTTTCTAGACAAAGCTGGATGACCCAGCTGTGCATCAGGACAGCTGTGTCACTGGGCAGGGGACAGTGGAGCTGATTTCAGGAATCGTAAGGGCTGTTTCTGGGAAAGGCATAGAAAGAGAATGTTGTAAGGATACACTCACTCCGTGGCCTAATGTTTCCCAGAGTTCACTGCTGGTTCACACCTGATAAAAGTCTCCATGCTTACAGTGAGACTAATGTTGGTGTTGCTGTATTACGAGACTCCTGGAACTTCCCATAACCCCCCAGGGCACAGGCCCTGGCATTTGATGTCTGCATTGGTCATGAGACTAAAATACTTTCAACAAAAACGTGTCCACTGTTCACACTTCCCACTCTAGTTTTCATCTCCTTTTACAGTTAACCTGGGAATTCAGTAAGTCTTGTGTCACTCTGATATACTTAGGATTCATTTTCCTTTTTATTAGTCTGGTTTTGTAGGTATTCTCAGTATGAGGATGGAAATAAATCCTTACACTGTAGAAGGGACCTCCCTCTTCTTAGAACTTCTTTCTCCACTCCTACATCAAGGGGCTCCCAGAACAAGGCATCCCACCAAGATCGAGGCTTCATGGTGTTCATTTGGTAAATGCCTCCATCAATCCACAGTAATAAAACTACTGCATTTTCTCGAATTTTTTTCTGTAATATGAGGGCCTTCTTTGACAATGAAGGTTGGATTCCTAGGTTCTGTTCTATAAAGTACCGTGATGCATTTCAGCAACATTTCAACCAAAGAGTCAGAGGAAAACCAAAGAGAGAGAAATACAATCCATGACACATGAGAGTAACCTTACTGGCCTCACCTCAGCTGACTACATCTGCAGCAACCCCATGTCCACATAAGATCACATTCTGAAATACAAGATTTTTTAGAACTTTCATCACATGAATTGATGAATTTACAGTTCAACCCATAACAATTAACAACCATGGTTTATTCACATTTTATTCAGATTCTCTTAGTTTTTACCTAATGTCCCTATGCTGTTCTAAGATCCAGTCCAGGATTCTCTGTGGCATGTAGTTGTGACGCTTCCTTCATCTTCTCTCACTGGGACACTTTCTCAGACTCTCCTTGTTTGGGTGACTTTGTCCACACTTGCTGAGCAGGGATCATGCCCGACACCCTTCATGCTAAATGTTTGCGCCTGTTACATGAAATCTCTGGGCTGGAATGTGTCTCTTCTTCCTCCATTTATGCATTTGTTCAAACAATGAACAATATGGACCATGGACAGCTATTTTAGGCTTTGAGTTATAACCTGATACTATTACATTTATTTGGTTGCTCACATCTTTCCAGTTTTACAAAATGGAAGCATTTTAAGTTGGCTCCTGAGCTCCTTGACACACCCTGTCATGTGTGTGTCTGTGTGTGTGTGTGTGTGTGTGTGTGTGTGTGTGTGCTGGGTGTGCTGATGTGCTTGTGTTTGACTTGAAGGATTCTTCATTCTCTGACACTAGAAGGTGCTCCACACTCACCCTGTGGAACTCCTGGTCTGGGGATTAAGATTTCTCCAAAGAAGCCCACGTTTCCTCCAGGACAACAGTGTTAGAGAGCGGTATTTGGGACAGTGCACCTCATGGCTACAGGGCATCTCTGCTTGTTCTCCCGCTCAGCTGACAGATTGAGGACTTCTATATGAGTCAACTAACCTGGGAACGTGCACAGAGCAGTGACCGTTTCCACAGGTGATTATCTGTCTCCATCAAACGACACAGGATTCCAAGCTACCAGCTCCAACTGTAACCCATGACCACATGCTTCACTCAAGCCTCCTTCCCTGGTTATGTCTGTGAACTTCCATTCCTAACGTGAGAAATCTGGCTCCACCACCACCAATCCACTGACTTGATTGTTCGATTCCAGGATGCAGTGCAGCCCCATAAACATAATCTGCCTTTTCCCCACGGGACACGAGCTTACCTACTAGAGCACAGAGCTCACACGCAGTCTCTTGTGACTTTACACTGACGGGTTCCACTCATGTTCACCATCACTCAGCTCAGCATGTCCCCTGAGCCCCACGCTGAGCTGAGCTCACACGTCTGTGCTGCAGGTACGTGGGTTTGTCACAGTCTACATGCCATCCCGGGAACCAAACCTCCCAAATGAGTTGTACCTGCACACTTTGGGTTCTGCCATGTGGCTATACAGTGTTCAGTGACTCTGACAGTGTCATAGTGTCATTTCAGTGCTGTGGCAGCATCTTATCGAATCATTCTGTTGCTCAGAAACATTTTCCTTTGTTCACATGATCAACTCTGTTGTCTCTTTTATCCTCCAAGAAACTGCAGATGTTTGCACTCTCTCCAGAGTGTTCGCTGCTTCCCATATGTGATGTAACTTTAACCATACTATGTATTATATCCCTCTTTATAAATGTGCTGCCTATTTGCTGGGATCTCCAATCAGTTCCATGTTTTAGTGATTAGATATAAACCTGGGGTAAATCTCTGTGGACAGAATTCTGGTTGCTATCCGTTTTTAGTGATGAGCAATGAAGCTGTTATAAACATTCACATGCAGGTTTTTTCTACGGACAAAAGTTTGGGGATTTTTTTTTATATTTTTCCAAACTAAGTGAGCATCTATTTCTCAAAGGATCAGGAAATAAGACAAAACTAGGTAGCAGCACCGTTTATAATCAAGTAGATAATAATTTCCGATGCTACAGGACTGAGTTATTCTTCAAACACCACATGGGGAGTGCTGAGGTCCCATGATATGCTCAGAGACAAAACAAAATGTTTTATATATTTGAAGAGCAGAAGGGAAAAAATAATATGGTTCAGCCTAGAAGTAAAATACCCCAGCTGATGAAAGAAGGGAAAAAATAATATGGTTCAGCCTAGAAGAAAAATACCCCAGCTGATGAAACAAGAAATTTCTGTTCACATGGAGACTCTTTATTGAGGAATGGGCTACTCTGAGTGACTCTGAGGACAGGAGTGACAGGAGAGCCTTGCTCCCTGTCGATGCCCCTGATGGACCCGGGCCCAGGGCGTCAGCAAAGGAATAAGGAGCATGACAGGCTTAGCTGAGCAAGAACTGCTGGCATGTGTCCCCCTATACAGATGGCGCAAGTGGGTTTTTGTCTCACTTCCCCTCAGGCCTGGAGCACTGTGTGAGCACTGAGACTGCTGTCCCACGATGCACAGTAATAATCTGCCTCGTCCTCAGCCTGGAGCCCATTGATGGTCAGGGTGGCTGAGCTGCCAGACTTGGAGCCAGAGAATCGATCCGGGATCCCTGATGGTCGGTTGTTATTACCATAGATGACTGTTCTGGGTGCTGTTCCTGGGAGCTGTTGGAACCAGCTCACATAACTACCACCCCCGATGTTGGAGCTGCTTCCAGTGCAGGAGATGGTGACCTTCTGGCCCAGGGCCCCCGACACAGAGGATGGCTGAGTCAGCCCAGACTGGGCCCAGGACCCTGCAAGGGGGAGAGACACAGAGAGAGTGATGCTGGGGTCTGTAGACAAGAGGAGGACCCAGAACCACTTGTCCTCCCAGGGTCCCTTTACTTGTTCCTGCATTCAGTCACCTGTGCAGTGAGCGAGGAGGGTGAGGAGGAGAGGGGACCAGGCCATGGTGCAGGTCATCCCTGGTCCTGACTTCTGTGCCCCACAGCTGAGCAGAGCCTCCTCTAATCTCCCCCTTCCCCTCTTCATCTTCTGAGAGAGGGAGGGCTGTCCATGCAAATGAGACCCCAGCTCTCTGACCCCTCCCTGGCCCTGGGTCAGGTCCCTCTGCCTGAGGATGTCAGGGTGTTGGGCCAGGGAGGAGCTGTGTGGGAGCAGGGGGTTGGGAGATCAGAGCTGCAAGCCCTGAGCAGAGGGCACAGGTGTCAGGTCCCAGCTCTGATCACCACTGACTCCTCAGAAACGGCCCACAGCACCCCCTGGTGGCCAGTACCAGACACACCTTTGTGTGACAAGGTGACCAGAGCCCATCAGAGACAGTGGCTACATCCTCGAAGCTCTGTCCACTGTTTCCTGCATGAGGAACAGGCAGCTGTCCCCTTATGTGTCCTCCCATCACCTCAGTGCAGACTTTTTGCTCTACTCAGACTCCTCAGGCGAGTCTGTCCATGGCGATCTTGGCTGTTCATGAGTCAGGACTGAGGTGGCGTCTCTACACAAACCCCTTTTAGATCAGAACCAAGTCCAGAGCAGTGATGGTTCCTTGTGGACAGACGGCCCTTCTGTGAAGGACACTGTGTACTTTTTTCTTATGTGACTCCCCCTGGTTTCCAGATGTGTCCTTGCTCTGAGGATCCCAGAGCTCTGAGGAGACTGGGAATGCTTCTCTGCAGGTTGTGGGTAGAAGCCCTCGTGGGCCTTTCTAGAGGTAAACACACTGTAAATCTTGGTCATCTGTTACTCTTTCCACCTGCTTGAAACAGCTGTTGTCCACACTCTATGGGCAGTGATTCCCTCCGAGTATCTGTCCTCCCAGCACAGACACAAGTCTGCAGGAGCCCTGGCACGTGGGGATCTGTGTGGCACTGACCTCAGAGCACAAAGGGCAATCCTGACAGAAGTTCTAGGAGAAAAGGAGTAACAACTGCAGATGCTCTGACCGGATCCAGGGACAGTGGTTATATATTCGTCACCACTGAGCCCAATGTGCATTTAAAATAGATTTGTGTTATTTTATGCAAAGTCCTCCTCAATAAGATTGATTTAAGGAAAGGATAAAGTCCTGTGAAGATGCAGGTGCAATCACGAGTATCCTTTTCCAAATGTGTACTTATTGCAGAGAGAATATGGGTAGAGATTTGCCGAAAACCATGGATGCAACAACAATGGGGAAGGGATGCTTTCTGTTCTTCGTTGAACAGAGTGGTCTGTAAACTTTTTCTAAAATCACTTTTTTTTTTTAATCATAAACCTTGTGTCCTGGGTCTGGAGCTACAGCTAGGAAGCTGGGTATGCTGCCCAGTGAAACCTCATGAGGGGCTTGTTCCTATGAACCTCAGAGCAGTCTCAGTGATGGGATTCCCACACCGGTCAGAGCTTCCAGGACAGAGGGGTTTGAGGTCAGACCACCCTCTGATGTGTGCAAAGCTCTCGTCCCTGTACCTTGTGTCCAGCATGTCCAGATAGAGCAAGTGCTCCTTTCACCACCCATGAGCAGAGCAAGGAATTGCTCTTACCCAAGGCCACCTGGACCCAGAGGATTCTGTTAAAGGTCCCACAGGTGAGTGGTGGAGATGTGGAGATAAAGGGGTTGTGTCCCTGATATCACAGGCCCTGTGGCCCTGGCCTGGGACAGACTTTCCAGCAGAAGTCCAGCCAACTGGAGGTGTCACCAGGGTGACTGAGGAGTGACATCCAGGATTGAGAGCCTGGGAGGGTGTGTCTCATGTCCCCATCACCAGGCTATTTCCCCAGAATCAATGTACTGACCAGCCTCAGGCACACACTAGAGCCCAGAGACAGTCCAGAGCTGAGCTGCCCACAGCGACAGAGATTCCCTCCATGACTCCTCAGCATCAGCCTCGTCCCAGGAGAGCAGGTGTTCAGGACATGTCATGGCTCTCCTGGTGACAGGAACCTTGTTACCCTCAGTATCCCTGGTACTACATGCTGATAGGGATTCTGCCTCTTGGAGATTGTAATGCTGAGGATGGCTGGGAAGCCCAGGTTGACCCAGACTTCTGGAGCGAGAGAGAGACTTGGAAACTGTGGATCAAGGACACTGTGAGACAGGAGAAAGGAGAGAGGGGTACACACACACACACACACACACACAGAATGAGAATGTTCTCCATGTACTATCACTATAGCTTTCCTTCAGAGGCCAAGCATGAGGGCAAGTGTCCCTCTATCCCTCTTATGCTTTCCCACCCCCTGAGGTTTGATCTCCATGCAAACCCATCCCCAGAGCGGGCTCCCCATAAGAATTTCCTGGGTGTTGGATCTTGGAGCTAAAGAAGGCCCGTGTCTGGCAGGTCACTGCCCTCGCATGAGGAGGGATTTTACACAAGGAAGAGGAATTTGGTGAGATGGACTCTGGTAACACATCCTCAGAGTCAGAAGGTTGGGTCTTGTGGAATGGAAGACATTTGTCCATTTTCATCCGTTTGACACAAATCTCACAGCTGTCAGGTCTTCAGGTCATAGGAATCACAGGACAGGGGGTGACCATGCAGCCTCCTTTTCCTGCCCCCTCACATGACAGCCATTCCTCACTGTGCCCCATGTTCCCATGGTGTCTCCTTGGGGCGCCCATCAGAGGGCATCTTGGAAGGGGGCTAATGAGTGGGAGTTCATTGGTGGAGGAAAAATGTGTGGCTGAGTTAGTGCGGGGATGGTTTTAGAAACACATATTCTCAGCCACAAGAAAAACCGTTGGTATATGTTAAAGTATGAAGCCACTCTCTCCTGTGTCAACTATGTCAACACTGACCTGTGGGTCCTCGGTCATTCTGAGGATAAAAAATTAAACATACGAACAGCTTCTATGTGGCAACCCTCAAAGACTGAATGAACATTCATTTGTTGGAAATACAATAATATTATTGACATATTACAGAGATCGACTGTGGCTGGTGGGAAGTGGGAATTACACTCCGTGAATGAGAGCAGGAAGCAGATGATGAAGGAATTTCATGCTGGTGCAATTTCTGCTACTTGTCCTCCCTAGAGGAAAACCCTGGAGACTGGAAGTGACAGCAAGAACCTGTCACTTTTCTCTGAAATCCCAACGTGGAGACTGTTCAGACCTGAAGAGCCAGAGAGAGACTGAAGACCTGGGGGAGGCCGGAACAGAGAGAATAACAGGTGATTGTGGAGGGGGGATGATGTCAGTGTGTCTGAAGAGGTCGTATTTTTGTAGCTGGTTCAGAGAAAGAGAAAATTATGTCTGTGATCAAGGTGCATGTTAACATATGGACTCTAAACATACAATTTTAGACCAGAACTGTGATAAGCAAAACATTCTCTGTGGGTAGTAAAGGAGACACAACAGAAGGGAGAGACTGAGGTTATCACTTTCAAAGTGTTTATTCTTTTTCATTTACCCCACACCCTAGGGCATGTGCAGTTGGGCTCTATCCCCTCACCCAGGTGAGTTCCTGGGACACCTGTGCTGGCTCAGGCAACAGCTTAGTCTGTGTGTCACTCCTCCCCCTCAAGGACAGGTCTCCCCACAGGGGACTCTCCCCTACAGGAGCCTGCACAGAAGCTTCTCAATACAAGAGTCTCAGGGACAAGGTCTCTGGTTCCAGTTCCCACTTCTTTGTGATCTGAGACACTGTGAGGAACGGTAGCTGCTCCCACCACCATGTGTAGCACAGCAATGGTCAGCCTCATCCACAGCCTGCAGCCCAGAGATGAGCAGAAGCCCTGCCTTGGCTGAGGCATCTTTGGAGCCACAGAAGCAGCTGGGGACCCCGGAGCCCTGGTGCTTATCTGAGTCTGATTAAAACCTCAGCAGATACCGGGGAGGGCTCCCTGGCTGCTGCTGGAACCAGTATATATCATAGATGCCAACACGGAAGCCACCACTCAGGGCGCATGTGAGTCTGGCCGATGATCCCAGAGTTGCAGAGAGGGAGAGTGGCTGGGTCAGCACAGGCTGGGACACGGACCTGCAAAGACAGACCCTCATGGGTGATGGACAGGAGCCAGAGTAACACTTTTCAATATCTGAGCCCGAGGGACTCATGGCACCTGAGAACGGGGACCCTCTACCCAAGTCTGGACCCTATGTGTACCTTGATAGAGGAGCATAAGGACAGGAATCCCAGCCTCTTGACCCAGCCCCTACTCCTCACAAATGGCCGGGCTGCCCCAGGCTTCCTTTTCTCCTCCACACTCTGCCACTGGAGGGATTGTCTCTACAAATGGGCTTCATCCAGTGACCTCCCAGCCCCTCCCTGAGCCCTGGTGCTGGACCTCAGCTCACACCATGCAATGAGGAGGATGGGGGTTGGCTCAGCCCTGGGGAGAGCGCTGGGAGGAAGCACCTGCTGAGACCATACAGGACCCTGCTCAGGGGACTCTGCCAGGGCTAGAGGACACAGCTGCTGTGTCCCCCTCAGGGAGCACAGGGCCTAGCACACAGGCCCAGACTCTTGAGTAAGGGTGCTCTGAGCAGCCATGTAGGGACCACAGGGCAGTCCCAAAGCGCCGCCTTCTGGTCACCACACAGCAGTCTCAAAAAGGACCAAAGCCCTGAGAGCCTAGTGGCTTTCAGCACCTCACCAGGTCTTTGTCTATTCTCACTAACATGTCTTATCTCCTGATACCATGGTTCTTATACACTGTACGTGATTACTCAGGTTTCTCACGCTCTGAAGGGACAACTCTCTATGGAAAGGGCAAAAATGTACACAAATAATCAATTAGTGCTCACCATCCTCAGAGAAGTTACTGCAAAAGGTGACTGTATCCTGTCAAACACCACTGATCAGAGGACATTGGAGCTGCTTTGAGCGTCTTGTGGGGGATCTTCAGGGAAGGGTAGAGACTGGACATTTTCCAGGAAGTCAGCCCAGTGACTTATTGCCAAGACATCAATTCACCATGCATTTCAAAGGCCATGTGATGCTGTTACAGTTTGATCCCGATCAGACACAACTGAGCGATTTCTGAAAAGCTACCAGCTTCGTTTGGACACTTACTGGTGAATATTAGACATATCTCTTTATGTTTGGAAGTGAGATGTATCTCCTGAATTCTTGGTCTGAATATTTCTACTTTCAAATTCTTGTCAGGATTCTGTCTTTGTTGCCTCACAAACTGTTTATATTGTAGCTAAATTTATTTTCCACTTGTAGTTTCCTACCCATTGCTTTCCTTTTGTAGGAAGATGAATGTGATGTTTTATTGTTTTTTCCACATGCCTAGAAATCATGTCCTCACTGGTCCCCCAAACCAAATCAGCTATATGTGCAAATGGTCACCAAATCTCTAGACTCATGGGGACCTTAAGTCAAAGGTCTATGACCAAGATTCACCACTTCCCTTAGAATCCCTCTCCTCAATGCATTCAGAGGGGTTCTTCTCTTTCAGCTCAGGCAGGTCCCCCCATGGCTCCAACCCCTTCAGTGTGGCCTCACACCTGTTTGCTCAACACCCAAGCCCCTCCCACCCCTAGGGGTCCTTCCTGCTCTGGCCTGCACGCTCCCCCACCCACCTCACTATTCTGCCCCTTGTCCCCTGACCCAGTCTCATCCATCCTTTGTCCTTGGACTCCCTGAACTCATTCCTTCCCATGTTCTCCACACCAGGTTCTCTCAGAAGGAGATGGGTTTCCCCTGGAGATCATGGTAGATGCCCACATTCTGGCCACATTGTGCATCTGTTGAAAGCAGGGCAGACACAAAGTATAACACATTGTGATCTATAGTTCTCTACTGGTCTTCTACTGATGTTGAATACTGTAGCTTTATAATAGGTCTTCAAGTTCAAGTGTCAGTCTTCTAACTTTGCTCTTCCCCTGCAATATTATGCTGCTAATTTGGATCTTTTCCCTCTCTGCATAAACTTTAGAATCAATTCCTCAGTATTTACAAAATATTTTGCTGGGATTTAAGGGATCCATTGAATCTGCACATCCAATTTGGAAGAACTGACATCGTAAAGTAATGAGCTTTCTCACCAATGAATATAGAATATCTGTCCATTTTTTTTAGTTTTTCTTTCATTTCATTCATCAGAATTGTTTTATTTTCCTTATATAGGTCTTGCACATATTACGTTTGATTTATACCTAAGAATGTCCCCTTTTTCGGTGCTATAATAAATTGTCTATATTTCACACTCCACTTGCTCAATGCTAGTTAACAGGTAAGCATGTGATTTTCTTCTGTATTAAGTGTCCATTCTGAAACTGTGTTGTAATTGCTTATTAGTTTTGATATTTTTTCTTTTCATGTCAATTCTTTTTGTTTTCTACATAAATGATCATGTCACCTAAGAATAATATAGTTTATTTCCGCTTCTTGATCTGTATGCCTCTAGAAGAATGGTTTTGGGTGAATATAGGTGCATTTATGGAGATGATTATATTTTTAATTTATTCTTTTATAGAGTGAATTATAATGACTAACTTTCAAATGGTTCACAAACTTGAAGTGTCCAAAATGACCACCTTTGATGCATTGGGGACTTTTTAAAGATTTATTTATTTATTTTGAGAGAGAGAGAGAGGTGGGGCAGAGGGAGAGAATCCTCAACCAGAATGTCGTGTGAAGCCCAACATGGGGCACAATCTCATGATCCATGAGATCATGACCTGAGCCAAAACCAAGAGTCAGACGCTTTTCCAAAGGAGCCACCCAGGTGCCCCTTTGATACATTGTTAGATTAAATTTGCAGATATTTGGTTATATTTTGGTCCCTATGTCTATGAAGCATATTGATTCTTAATTTTCTTTATTTTGAAATTTTTATCTGGTCATATCTCAGAGAAAAAACTAGATGTATGACATATATTCAACGTTCTTCCTACTTCCTCAGTATCTCTGTAATATTTTCATTATTTCCTCCCTCATGCTTGATAAAATTCTCTAGTGAAGCCCTCTGGGCCTGAAGTTTTCATTGTGGGAAGGTGTCACTGAAAGCCACGAACAATTTCAATCTAAGTGCTGGCAAGCCTGAGTTAAAGTGATGCCTCATTCCTTGAACTAAATCTACTGAGCATAAATTATTCCTGGGGCTGCGTTGTACTTGGCTGTAACTTTCCTATAAGATTAATATCATTGTGGATATAAAATAAACTGGCAATTTAAGTTTCAGAATTGTTTAGTAATTTTTAATGCAGGTGGTGTATTTTAAAACAGAAAGAGTAGAAACCACCCAAATATAATATCAAGTATTGCACAAACTCATTTAGTGGCAGGGGGACCAAACAGAATATATACTGTTATGCTATCCTGTGTCTCTCGATATTTCCCTGGGAGCCCATTGTAGTCAGGGACCGTAATGCTCAGGTCACACAGTTTCCAGGCCGAATTACAAACCTATATCCACCGGTCACGTATTGTCCCCCACTGTGTCTCCCAGCATGCATTGTGCCACAGCACACTGGAAAGAATGAATTGGAAATTTGAAAACACAAAATGATACCAGTTTACATAAGTCACTATAAAATATTGGAATTAATGAAAAAGATCAGAATGAAATAACAACTGAAATGATAGGAGATAAAGGGCTCAGGCACTAATCGCATATTTATTTCATCTCAACCGCATGGAGTCTTAAGGAGCAGCAAGGGTCCCTGAGGGTGCCCCACCTGGACACATTTTCCCAGGCATTCCCAAGCCACCAGGGTCCTATTCACTTTCCTATGGGGGCAGGTCTGGGTGGGATCTGCAGCCAGAGGAGAATGGTGGGGTTGATAGGTTGGACATGTGAGAAGCACCAGGATCCCAGGAGCCCCTCACATGCAGAAAGTAGAAAGAACAGCACCAGTTCTGGGTCCTGTGTGGTCCTGCATGAGTCAGGGAGGAGCTTCCTCTGGGCGGGGCTCGTATCTCTGAGGGGATGCTGATGCAGGCTGACCGGGTCACTCTAGAAATGTGTGTGTCCCCTATGGTGTATCTAGTGACTCCACTGCTATCCTCCAGAGAGGGTCAGGGAACCAGCACTGGGAGCTCAGGAGCTCTACCCTGTTTGGGCATCTGATCCACGGTCCATGCTGCATCATATCTGATCCCCCACATTCCATAATCCTCACACAACCCAGTCTTAGCCCCAATTTTCCCTGATGGTCAAGGTCAATTTTTCCTAAGATAAAATGGATTATTTTTTAAAGATTTTATGTATTTGACAGAGAGAGAGAGCAAGAGAGCACAAGTGTGGGGGGGAGGCTCAGAGAGAGAGGGAGAAGTAAGTTACCCACTGAGCAGGGATCCCCATGCAGTGCTAGATACCAGAACTCCAAAATCATAACTTGAGCCAAAGGCAGACACTTAACTGCCACCCAGGCTCCCAGATAACATGGATTCTAGTAGCTCATATTTTGAGTCATTTGTGCAAATATTAGCTATGTTCATAAATGAGATCTTCCTCTAATTTTCACATCAGATACTCTTCTTTTGGGTTGTGTTCCCTCCATTGATTTGCTAGAATGCAACACATCCTCTGTTTTAATATATATATTATAAACCACTTCTTTTCTACAAACACTTAAACACTGTGGAGGGCAGAATGAGCCCATTCTGACCTAGGACCTTCGAAGACAGGTCAGAAGGTTACAGAAAGAATCAATGACAACCACCTGTACCCAGATAGCAGGAGAAAAACCAGAGCCAATGCCCTTCCTCACTTCCCTAACCGCGCACCTACCTCAATGAGGAGTTAAAGAGAAGAATCCAGGCCATGGTGGAGAAGCCCCAGAGCTCTGCTTGCTGAGGCCTATTTGCTGGCATGGAGACAGTCCCTACCGCTGTGTGTCCTTTGCCCAGGGACCATTGCAGCTGGAGTTCATAAAGCAAATGTATTTTTGTTATGTGATGGTCCTGTCCATCTATCTTTCCAAGAAAATCAGGTCTAGACAATTTACTCTGTGATGCAGTGGAGGACAAAATATGAGGCATGTGTGAATCTGAGCTGAGGGCTCTTGTGGCCCCTGGGGGCCCAGGTGCAGGAAAGTCACCCACAGTGAGGACCCTGCTTTTCCAAGTGTGCAAAGGTCAGTGATAGATTTTGCTGGTCTTCCTGGCCCAGACCCTGAGCCCTCAGGAGAAGTCCACCTGCGCCCCCTGCTGGTGTGGGGTTGAGCTATACCTTTTTCCAGGTCCCCAGTCCCCTCAGCTAGACAACTAACTGAAACATTTATGTTAGGAGATATTTCAGGATCACCTGATATTTCAGTTTCCTTCTGCCTGGCCCCTGGCTTCACGACTGCGACATAACGCACTTGAACCAAGCTCAAGGCTTAAAGTCCCCCAGAGAAGCCCACTGGTTCAACCCTGGTAATAATTCTACTTGAGTTACCCTTACAAGCAGGCTTATTTGGATATTGTTGTTGTTGTCAGGGTCTCCTGTTAGGGTCACCAGCTCCCGTGGTATGTATCTTGTCTTTATCTCTGTCTTTGCCATGAGAATATCATGTTTTTTGTCCTTGAAAACTTCGGTGGGCTCTCACTTACTCTTGAATATTACCCTCACAAAAGTGATTTTGTATTGGCTCCCTGATGCATTTAGGGTAGTTTTTAGTCTACTTTTATAATTTTTCTCAGTAAAAGGAATGATATTAAATAACACTACTATAAATGGTCTATAAATTTGATATGATACCATCCACAGACAACCCACTCCTCTGTTCCACAGGGACTTACTTCCTGAATGGATAACTGATAACACTCTCAAGAATGTGCTCTCTCTATATATATATAAAACATATCACAATCTTACATTTTGTGTAGTCCACCGCTTCATGACTGTCTTTTAAATACAAAATATAATCAATAATATTTCTTTGACAAGCATGGAGATGTCTAATTTTGATTCTTAGTTTCTCATTATTCCGTAGGATAATTTGCCATAATTTGGCCACTTTTCCATGGAGAAATATCCATGCTGGTCTCATTTGTTGTAATTGTAGCATCTCTGAACTGGATATGCAGATATTCATTTTGGAATGTATTAGTTAGATAATTTTCATTCATAATTGATTTCTAAAAATGTAACACTGATGCAAACCATATATATATATATATATTTAATGTTTGATAAAAATTTTAAATTTATGCTCCAAAACTGATTCACTAATTTATGTTCTCACCATCAATGTATGAGAGTTCCTATTCAGCAGACACATTACAGAGGATAAAATCAATCTTAATATTAAGCAATTTTATGATGGAGAAATAGTTTCATTGTCAAGTTGTATTTCTCCAACTCTAGTGACCTTTTCTATGTTTAAATATATTGATTTTAGTATATTCTTTTTCTAGGGCTGCCATAACACAGTACCACGGCCTGGGTGGCTTAAAACAGTAGAAATGCATTTCTGCTGTTCTCACAGAGCCCCAATGTCTGCAGGGCTGGCCCTGTTCCCTCTGAAACCTGCACAGGAATCCTTCTTGAATCTCCACAACCATGAGAGGTTTGACGGCAAGTGCTGGCGTTCACTGGCTGCAGCTGCAGACACGCAGTCTGTGCCTCCGCCTCCCCACAGTCCCTGCCTTGTCTGTATCTGTCTGTCTTGTTACAGGCACACCAGCCATGTTGGATTAGGAGGCCACCCCACCCGATTATTGCCTGAAATTTACTAATTACATCTGCGACAACCCCATTCCCAAACAAAGACACATTCTTAGGTCCTAAGGGCTAGGATGTCAATATATGCTCTTTGAGAGGATTCAGTTTCATCCAGGGTATTAGGGAAGAAGAATCCTTTCCGAAAGTATTTATAATTGTTAATACCTTAAAAAATGTATGCAAAATACTTGCACTACACAGAAATCATACCTCTTAAAAACACCTTCACATTAAGACAGGAAACTACACAAGACTCCTACCATAGTAACACATGAGATAGATCACACAACAACTTCTCAGGTCCAGTAAATGAAAACAAATGAATACATAATGCACAAACAAACCAGAGACTCGGGCGGCCTCGCTCCCACACTAACTCCCTAAGTCATGAGCTTCAGTGGGAAGAAAAGTCAGTTCCAAAAAGTCTGTGGGAGCCAGAAGAGGAAGCTAGCAGTGGTCTGAACCATCATCAGAGGAGAAAGGTCCCTGAGTGTGAAGACACGGGACAGCGAGGGGGAGACCCAAGCCCCAACCACAGGACAGGCATCCAGGGTGAGCAGGTGGGAGACAGGAGGTCTCAGAGGCAGTGCTGTGGGCAGATGGGGTGAGAACCTCAGGACTGGAGCCCTGGAAACACCACAGTGATGGGAAAAGAAGGGAAGGAGACATTTAACATCGGACAGACACAGGGGAATAGGAAACAGAGGAGACACAGCCCAACTCCCATGACAAGTAAAGCAAAAATGTATGAGACAATAACTAAAAAAAAATATTTAGTTAACACATAATATTATTTTTCAAACAGAATAAAACAACCACTGGCTAAATTGTTTTTGAACAACACCCCCCAAAAAAACTTGATAAGGGATATTTGATATTGGAAAATAAAAATGAAAAAGTATTGAAATCCTTAATTATTTTATAGACCACTATGGAAACATAGATCATGAACATTTCAACATCCCATACATAAAATTTGGAAGCGTCCAGATAAATCATCAAGTTCTCCACAAATGTGTGACATGTACATACATGACGTTATCCGTGTATTTACAGACGGTGGCGCTGACTTCCCCACAGCAGTGCACATGCTGCTCCTGCCAGTGAACGGAGCACTTACAACTGCTCCTGTTCTGTGGTTCAGTCCCTGTGAAATGTGCACAGTAGGGAGCTCGCCGCAGACAGGAGGGAACTGGGGGCCACAGATTGCTGAGTGCAGGGCGGACACTGGTCGGAATGCAGGTCGGTCAGGGGTTTCTCTGCAGGTGATGGAAATATTGTCAGTGTGATTATGGGTGATGGCCAAACCCCTACATATACGTAAAGTCACTGCATATTTATTATTATATTTAGTTTACCCCAGAACCTGGCACATGTACAGGTGGGCACTATCCCTCACCTAGGTATGCTCCTGGGACATCTGTGCTAGCTCAGGTGACAGCATAGTCTGTGTGTCAGTTCTCCCTCCTCCAGGTCATGTCCTCCCACCAGGACTCTCTCCTACAGAAGCCTCCCCAGAAGCTTCTCAATAAAAGAGGCTCAGAGACAAGACCTGTTGTTGGAGGGGGTTTTGTCTCACTTCCTCCTTATCTGAGACACTGTGGGTAACAGTAGTTGCTCCCACTGCCATGATACATACCACAGTAATAGTCAGCCTCGTCCTCATCCTGCAGCCCGGAGATGAGCAGGACCCCTGCATTGGCCGAGGCATCTTTGGAGCCAGAGAAGCGTCTGGGGACCCCAGAGCCCTGGTGCGTATCTGAGTCTGAGTAGAACCTCAGCAGATACCAGGGAGGGCTCCCTGATTGCTGCTGGAACCAGTGTGTTTGGTGCTGCCCACACTGAATCCAGTGCTGAAGGTGCAGGTGAGTCTGGCGGATGATCCCAGAGATGCAGAGAGGGAGGGCGGCTGGGTGAGCACATGCTGGGACAGGGAACCTGCCAACACAGTGTGGTTAAAGGGACAAGACATAGGGAGAAAATTATCAAGACGCTGACTTCAGGAAGAGTGAATTTGAGAGCTGCCTGTTTCTCCAAGGTCTGTCCCTACCTGTACAGTAGGAGAGGAGCACAAGGAGGACAGGAGTCCAGGCCATGGTGACACAGACACTGGTCCCCACAGTGGGCTGGGCTGACCCAGGCCTCCTTCTCTCCTCCACCCTCTGTCCCAGGAGGGGCTGTCCATGCAAATGGGCTCCACCCAGTTACTGCCCAGCCCCTCCCTGAGCCCTGGTGCTGGAGCTCAGCCCACACCACACGCTGAGGAGGATGGGGGTGGCTTCAGCCCTGGGGAGAGCCCTGGGAGGAACCACCTGCTGAGACCACACACAGGTCCCTGCTCAGGGGACTCTGCCAGGACTGAGAGGACACAGCTGCTGAGTCCCCATCAGGGGGCACAGACCCCAATCCCTGGCCAAGTTCCCTTCAGTGAAAGTTCCTCAAGGATCAGCCAAGTAGGGACCACAGGGCAGTCCCACAGCGCCCCCTGTTGGTCATGGGCACAGCAGTCCTTGTGTCCCAAAGCCCTGAGAGCCCAGGTGATTTCTGCAGCTCACCACATCCCTGTGGATACACACATCCGTGGACCAAGTCTTAGAGTGCATGTTTCCCCTGCTGTCTGAAAGTACATCATCCCCAGCAAACCTTAGGCAGCCCCAATGGCATGAGGCAACGAAGTGTGTAACATTAATTGATATGATAATCTTTGCCTGTTTCCAGACTCAAAGGGTAACTAACTTTCCTTAGGCTCTCTAATCCCAAAGGACACAATTTACCTGCAGATGTCCAACAAAAAGCAGGAAAGCACATATGATAACACACATGGGTCACAGCTCTGGTGGCCTGTTGTTGAGCTGCTGTGTGTAGATCTCAGGGAAGGCGCTGGAAGGCACCCCTCATGTTGCTGGGTTTGCACTGTCCTATAGAGGCTCCCTGCACAACTAATACTAGGGGCTATGTCGGCACTTATGTTTTTGTGAAAATGAAAATCAGATTATTTCAGATTTCTTTTAGCACTAAAAGCAGCTACGAATATAAATATTCCATAAAAGCCAAGTGGTGTAAAGAGAACTTTCCAAAGTTAGGGAGACCCGTACTATGTTTCTGACGTTTGTGCTCGTTTACAGTAATTCCTCACTCAGGAGGAGCCCTGCTCCATGGGAGATGGAAATATGTGCCTATGTAATTACAGGACTTTCTAGACAAACCTGGATGACCCAGCTGTGCATCAGGGCAGCTGTGTCACTGACGAGGGGACAGTGGGGCTGCTTTGCAGAAATCATAAGGCCTGTTTCTGGGAAAGTCATAGAAATAGAATGTTGTAAGGATACACTCACTCCGTGGCCTAATGTTTCCCAGAGTTCACTGCTGGTTCACACCTGATAAAAGAGTCTCCATTCTTACAGTGAGAGTAATGTGTTGCTGTATTACGAGTCTCCTGGAACATCCCATTAACCCCAGGGCACAGGCCCTGGCATTTGATGTCTGCATTGGTCATGAGACTAAAATACTTTCAACAAAAATGTGTCCACTGTTCATTCTCACTCTATTTTTCATTTTCCTTTCATGGTTAACCTGGGAATTCAGTATGTCTTGTATCTCTCTGATATACTTAGGATTCATTTTCCTTTTTATTAGTCTGGTTTTGTAGGTATTCTCAGTATGAGGATGGAAATATATCCTTACACTGTAGAAGGGACCTCCCTCTTCTTAGAACTTCTTTCTCCACTCCTACATCAAGGGGCTCCCAGAACAAGGCATCCCACTCAGATTGAGGCTTCATCGTGTTCATTTGGTAAATGCCTTCATAGATTCACAGTAATAAAACTACTGCATTTCCTAGGTTCTGTTCTCTAAAATACTGTGATGCGTTTCAGCATCATTTCAACCAAAGAGTCAGAGGAAAACCAAAGAGAGAGAAAAAAAAAATCTATGACACATGAGAGTAAACCTTACTGGCCTCAACTCAGCTGACTACATCTGCAGCAACCCCATGTCCATATGAGGTCACATCCTGAAATACAAGAGTTTTTAGAACTTTTATCACATCAATTGATGAAGATACAGTTCAACCCATAAAAATTAACAACCATGGTTTATTCAGATTTTATTCAGATTGTCTTAGTTTTTACCTAATGTCCCTATGCTGTTCTAAGATCCAGTCCAGGATTCTCTGTGGCATGTAGTTGTGACGCTTCCTTCATCTTCTCTCACTGTGACACTTTCTCAGACTCTCCTTGTTTGGGTGACTTTGTCCACACTTGCTGAGTGGGGATCATGCCCGACACCCTTCATGCTAAGTGTTAGCACCTGTTACTTGAAATCTCTGTGCTGGAATGTGTCTCTTCTTCCTCCGTTTATTCATTTGTTCAAACAGTGAACAATATGGACCATGGAGAGCTATTTTAGACTTTGAGTTATAAACTAATACCATTACATTTATTGGTTGCTCACATCTTTCCAGTTTTACACAATGGAAGCATTTTAAGTTCGCTCATGAGCTCCTTGACACACCCTGTCGTGTGTGTGTGTGTGTGTGTGTGTGTGTCTGTTTGTGCTGATGTGCTTGTGTTTGACTTAAAGGATTCTTCACTTTCTGACACTAGAAGGTGCTCCACACTCACCCTGTGGAATTCCTGGTCTGGAGATTAAGATTTCTCCAAAGAAGCCCGCGTGTCCTCCGGGAGAATGGTATTAGAGAGCGGTATTTGGGACAGTGCACTTCATGGCTACGGGGCATCTCTGCTTGTTCTCCCACTCAGCTGACAGACCTAGGACTTCTATATGAGTCAACTAACCAGGGAACATGCACAGAGTGGTGACTGTTTCCACAGGTGATTATCTGTCTCCATCAAAGGACACACGATTCCAAGCTGCCAGCTCCAGCTCTAACCCATGAACGCACGCTTCACTCAAGCCTCCTTCCCTGGTTATTTCTGTCAACTTCCATTCCGAACGTGAGAAATCTGGCCCCACCACCGCCAATCCACTGACTTGATTGTTCAATTCCAGGATGCAGTGCAGCCCCGTCAACATAATTCGCCTTTTCTCCACGGACACGAGCTTACTTACTAGATCACAGAGCTCACGCAATCTCTTGTGACTTACACGGACGGGCTCCACTCATTTTCACCATCACTCAGCTCAGCAGCGTCCCCTGAGCCCTGCGCTGAGCTGAGCTCACACGTCTGTGCTGTAGGTACGTGGGTTTGTCACAGTCCGCGTGCCATCCCGGGAACCAAACCTCCCAAATGAGTTGTACCTGCACACTTTGGGTTCTGTCGTGTGGTTGTACAGTGTTCAGTGACTCTGACAGTGTCATAGTGTCATTTCAGTGCTGTGACAGTGTAATATAGAATCATTCTGTTGCTCAGAAATATTTTCCTTTGTTCACATGGTCAACCCTGTTGTCTCTTTTATCCTCCCAGAAACTGTAGATGTTTGCACTCTCTCCAGAGTGTTCACTGCTTCCCATATGTGATGTAACTATAACCATACTGTTAAATATTAACATATTCTGTCCCCCTTTATTTATGTGCTGCCTATTTGCTGGCATCTCAGTTCGGTTCCATATTTGGGTGATTAGATATAAACCTGGGGTAAATTTCTGTGGACGGATTTCTGGTTGCTTTCAGTTTTTAGTGATGAGCATTGAAACTGCTATAAACATGCATGTGCAGGTTTATTCCAAGGAAAAAAGTTTGGGTTTTTTTTTTATACTTTTGCAAATCTAAGTGAGCATTCATTTCTGAAAGAATCAGGAAATAAGACAAACTAGGCAGCAGCACTGTTTATAACCAAGTAGATAATAATCTCTGATGCCACAGGACTGAGTTATTCTTCAAACACCACATGGGGAGTGCTGACGTCCCATGATATGGTCAGAGACAAAATAAAATGTTTGATGTATTTGAAAATCAGAAGGAAAAAAATAACATGGTCCAGCCTAGAAGTAAAACATCCCAGCTGATGAAACAAGAAATTTCTGTTCACATGGAGACTCTTTATTGAGGAATGGGCTGCTCTGAGTGACTCTGAGGACAGAAGTGACAGGAGAGCCTCACTCCTTGGTGGTGCCTCTGATGGACCTGGGCCCAGGGCATCAGCAAAGGAATAAGGAGCATCACAAGCTAAGCTGAGCAGGAACTGCTGGCGTGTGTCCCCCTCTACAGATGGACAAGTGGGTTTTTGTCTCACTTCCCCTCAGGCCTGGAGCACTGTGGGAACTCTGAGTCTGTCATCCCACGATGAGCAGTAATAATCCGCCTCGTCCTCAGCCTGGAGCCCAGTGATGGTCAGGGTGGCTGAGCCGCCAGACTTGGAGCCAGAAAATCGATCTGGGATCCCCGATGGTCGGTTGTTATTATTATAGATGATGGTTCTGGGGGCGGTTCCTGGGAGCTGTTGGTACCAGTGTGCATAATAACCATACCCAATGTTGGAACTGCTTCCAGTGCAGGAGATGGTGACCGTCTGGCCAAGGGCAGCAGACACGGAGGGCGGCTGAGTCAGCACAGACTGGGCCCAGGACCCTGCAAAGGGGAGACACACAGAGAGGGTGATGCTGGGGTTTGCAGACAAGAAGAGGAAGCAAAATCCACATGACATCCTAGGGCTCCTTCCCCTGTCCATGCATCCAGTCACCTGTGCAGTGAGCGAGGAGGGTGAGGAGGAGAGGGGACCAGGACATGGTGGAGACCATCACTGATCCTGACTTCTGTGCTCCACAGCTGAGTAGAGCTTCCCCTAATCACCTCCTTCCCCTCTTCATCCTCTCAGAGAGGGAGGGCCTATCCATGCAAATGAGACCCCAGATCTCCGACCCCGCCCTGGCCCTGGGTCAGGCCCCTCTGCCTGAGATGTCAGTGGGGAGGGGAGGGGCTGTGTGGGGACAGGGGTGGGAGTCCCAGCTGTGAGCTCTGAGCCTAAGGCAAAGGCAGGACCAGCGGGCAGGTCCCAGCTCTAATCCCCCTGACACCTCAGAAATGGGACCCGAGTGCCCCCTGGTGTCCAGACTCAGGGAAACTATTGTGTGACTGGTAACCAGGGCCCATCAGACCCATCTGTAACCCCACCTGCTCAACTGTTTTGCCACTGTTCCCTGCATTAGGCCCTCACCAGGTGTTCCTATATGTCACCTCCCATTACTGGAGGGTTCACTATACGCTCAACTAAGAGTCTGCAGAGTGAGTCTGTCTGTGGCTCCCTTGCCTGTTCCTGGGTCAGCAGTGAGGTGTGTGTCTTATACAAACTCCTCTTAGAGACTTGGATCAAGTCCAGAGCAGTGACAGGTCCTCACGGACACATGGTCCCTTCTGTGTGGGTTGATGGGACTTTCCTCTTATCTGCCTTCTCCCTGATTTCCAGGCTCTCCTTCCTCTGAGATTCCCTCAGCACTGAAGTGATGGGGAGCTCTTCACTCCAGGTTCTGAGTAGAAGCCGTCATGTGCATTCCTAGAGGGTTACACACTGAACATCTTTGTCACCTGTCACTCTTTCCACCTGCTTGAAACAACAGTCCTCCACCCACTGGGGCCGTGATTGCCTCTGAGGATCTGTCCTCCCAGCACAGACACAAGTCGGCCGGAGCCCTGTCACATGAGGCTGTGTGTGGCACTGACCTCAGAGCACAAGGACAAACTGGCAGGAAGTTCTAGGAGAGAAGGACTGACAGCTGCAGATGCTGTGACAGGGACCTATTGACAGCGTTTCTGTCAGTCACCACTGAGCCAACCTCGTATTTATAAAGAATGTGTTATTTTATACATAATTCCATTCAGTAAGATTGATTGAATGGAACAGGAATGCCTTCTGTTCTCATGTGAATAGGAGCTTATATACTGTTTTCTAAAATCACATATTTGTACCTTGCACCTGGTCTCCCAGGTGAGAAAGGTCAACGTGGTGCCCAGGAAACCCGTTGAGGGCCCTGTTCCTACGAAGTCAGAACCATCCTACTGACAAAATTACCAAACAGAGACAAAGCTTCCAGGACAGAGGGATTTGGGATCAGACCACTCTCTGGGGAGAGCACAGCTCTAGTCCCAGCACCTGTGTCCAGCATGGTCAGGATGGAACCGTTATTCACTCAGCCACCCAAGACTACAGGAAGAAATTTTGCTACCCAAGGCTAACTCGACCCAGACGTGTCTGTCAAATAACCCACATGTGAGTGCAGGAGAGGTGGAGGTAATTGGGACAGTGTCCCTGAGCTCACAGGCCCTGTAGCCCTGGATTGGGACAGAAGAGTTTCCGTCAGAGTGCAGCCTGGCTGGAGGTGTCCCTGGGGTGACTGAGGGAGTGACAGCCCAGCCCTGAGAGCACAGAGAGCATGTGACTCACTTCCTCTAAGGTTTGAGCTCTGTGGGAAACAGCCCTAAGGCTGCTGTCCCAGAATCAATGTGCTGATCAGCCTGAGGCCCTGACTGGAGCCCAGAGATGGTCGGGGGAAAACTGCCCACAGGGACAGAGACTCCCCCGGAGACACCTGAGCACCAGCCTCGTCCCAGGAGAGAAGGTGTTCAGAGCCCATCCTGGCTGCCCTCGTGACAGGACCCCAGTAACTCTAGATGTCCCCAGTGCTTCCTGTTGAAGAGGATTCTACCATCTGGATATTATGACGCTGAGGGCTGCTGGGTGAGCACAGGCTGACCCTGACTTCTGGAAGAACCGAGAAGCCTGGAAACTGCAGAGTCCCAGACACACTATTCACTCAGAGGGAGGAGAAGGCTGTGTGTGTGTGTGTGTGTGTGTGTGTGTGTGTGTGTGACCAAAAAGGAAGCAACATGACCCCTGTCCCTCTTATGACTTTGAAACACCCTGAGAGATGTTTCTCCTTGCTGAGTCTCTTTATAACCTCCAGGGTCCTGATCTTGCATTTAGAGGTAAGTATGTCAAAGATTTTTACTGGAAAAGGATTTATTTAGGCTGGGAGGACTCATGTGAGAGCAAACCTATGAACAATTCACTGAATCAGGAGTCCAGGTCTTGTTAAGTGACAAGAAATCTGCCAATTTTGTTTTTTAATCTCTGCAGACAGAAGACCTACAGCTGTGGGGTTTTCAGGTGTTGGGAAGCAGAGGGTGGGGGGAATCTTGCAGCCCCCTCCTTCCTGCCCCCACATCCCAGCGAGACCTACAGTCCCTCATGTCCCCCAGTGTCTACCAGAGTGAGAACAAGTTATTGCTGATGCATGGACCTGTGTGAAAAAAACACTACAGTCTGGGACGTTAAGTATCGAAAAATGTTTCTATTTTGAATCTACCATCCAGAGTATTCTTAGGAATGAGAATCTGGAGCATAAGAGAAATAATCACATATCTTAAAGTATGCAGGCCCTCTATTGTCTGTGGATTCCTCCAACACTCCCCATGGGTGGAGCATCAGTTAATTCTGAAGTGGGTAAAAATCAATAGATCCCACGTGCAAATACCTAAAGGTAGATGAACACATTCTTTTCAGGAAATGTAAGAACTTTGTTTTCATATTAGAGAAAATGACTGGGGCAGGCCTGGGGGCACAGTTGGTTGAGGGTCTGACTCTTGGTTTGGCTCTGCTCCTAATCTCAGGGTCCTGAGGGGCACCTGGGTGGCTCAGGCAGTTAAGCATCGGCCTTCAGCTCAGGTCATGATCTCAGGAACTTGAGCTCTAGCCCCCCACAGGGCACTGAGTGCAGAGTCTGCTTAAGACTCTCCCTCCCTCTCCCTCTGCCTCTCCCTGCTGTGCTCTCTCCCTCTCCCTCTACTCTCTCTCATATCTATAAAGAGACTGACTGGGAGTGTTGGGAACAGAAAACACAGAGCCTGGGGTGAGAGCAAGAAGGAGAATGGGAGGGGTTGCAGGCAGCTGTGTGCTCTGCTCATTCTCTGGCCTAGTCTCCAGGGAAACTACAGCACCATCCTCTCCAGTGTTCTCTGAAATCCTGACATGGAGACAGAATGGAGACCTGAAGAGGCAGAGGGAGAAACTGAAGCCTGAAGGACAGGGGAGCAGAGCGGAGAAGAGGAGGGAGTGGGGGGTGTTGTCAGGGAGAGTCTGTGGGATCTGGTCCAAGTTCATGTGTAGCTGGTTCAGAGAGAGGAGAGAGTGTCTGTGACCAGGGTTAGTGTCCATACATCAGCTGCGGATGCATCAGCAGTGACACGAGGTCACACTTCATGGAATAAGAGGGCGAAACTGATGTGTGGGTGAGTGTTCGCATTTTCACTGTGGAAACCGTGTTGATTCCTGTTCATCATCTCCAGATTGAGGGTGATGGGCAGCTGGGCTCTGATATCTCATCTGTCTGTGTCTTCCTGCGATGTTCCCATTTCATCTCACATTATGGGCCTTACAGGAGTGTCTCTCTTTCCCTGATGAATGACAGATCCTCATGCAGAAGCGACCACCCTGCTGTGTCTGTCCATATAGTGTCTTCTGGACAGAGGCTCAGAAACAAGATTCTTGGGTCCAGAGGTTTCTGACCCACTTCTTCCTCGTCTGAGACACTGTGAGGAATGGGAGCTGCTCCCCCCGCCATGAGCCGTAGCCCAGAAACAGTCAGCCTCGTCCTCAGGCTGCAGCCCGGAGATGAGCAGAAGCCCTGCGTTGGCCGAGGTATCCTTGGATCCGGAGAAGCGGCTGGGAACCCCTGAGTCCTGGTGCTTATCTGAGTCTGAGGAGTAGTCCAGGAGATACCGGGGAGGGCTCCCTGGCCGCTGCTAGAACCAGTAAATGGAGGAGCCGCAAACACGGAAGCCACTGCTCAGGGTGCAGGCGAGAGTCTGACTGTTGTTCGTAGACGTGCAGACGGGAGCACAGCCCGGTCAGCACAGGCCGGGACAGGGAGTCTGCAGAAAGAGACACTCATGGGATATTGGAATGGGTCAAAGTAAATCTTGTCTAGACTCTGAACCATGGGGGTGATGCAGTCTAGTCCCTGAGGCCTGTTGTGCAGCAAGAGAGAAGCATGAGGACAGGAGTGCAGACAATTGTGACACAGACCCTGGTCCCCACAGGGGGTTGGGCTGCCTCAGGCCTCATTTTCCCCTCCAGCCTCTGCCCCAGGAGAGGCTGTCCAGGCAAATGAGGCCCATCCACTGACTGTCCAGCCCCTCCCTGATCCCTGGTGCTAGAGCTCAGCTCACACCCCACACTGAGGAGGATGCAGGTGGCTTTAGCCCTGCGGACAGCCCTGGGAGGAAGCACCTGCTGAGACCACACACAGGTCCCCTGGGGAGACTCTGCTAGGCCAGACGGGACACAGCTGCTGAGTCCCATCTGGGATCACTGTACCAGGTCCCAGACCCAGGCTCCTTTGAATTGTTCTCATTAATGAACTGCTTAGGGAGCAAGAGGCAGTTCCATCGCGCCACCTGCTGGCCAAATGCACACATGTCAGTCACCATGGCCCGAAGCCCTGAGAGTCCAGCTGGTGTCTGCACCTCACTAGGTCTGATATCCAGATACTATGGTTTTTTAGGTCGGCTGATGATATTGTTGAGTCTCCATCACAGAACGAGTCCTGGTCTATGAGAATATAAACACGTACATATATTACCTGAAAATTAGTAAGAGAAAAATCTTTTGCATGGAGATCAGAGACCAGTAGGGGGAGCTCTCAAGACCACAACTCCTCAAATGCAGACCCAGCAGGAGAAGACAGACCTTGCAAGTCTGCACTATGTTAGCTTCTCCCTTACTGCCTCAGGAAGAGAAAGACTTCCCCTCCCCTGGCAACAGCCCAGCCAATGAGAAATTGTCACAGCTCAACCAATGACATGCCGTTTTACCTAGAATTCCCCTTTCCTCCCTTAGATTTTGTCTTTCACAGCCCTTCCACACTCACCCTTTGCTCTACAAAAGAGCTACTTTATCCTTTGTTCTCTGGACTTGCCGGTGGTTTTCCCATACTTTACCTGTCATGGATTTCCATTTTGTACTTTTCTTGAATATAACCCATTATCACTGGGAAAATAAAAGGCACATTTGTTTTTAATGCTCAGAAAAACAAAAGAAGTAGCCAGTGACCCCCACAGATGATTCCAGATAAACCTGAAGGACCCATATGTGCCACATCTGACGTGACACACCAGGGGAGAGTGGATGTGCTTTTGTTTGTTTGCGTGTTTGAATGTCCTTTGAGGGTTCTTCAGGGGATCAGTATACCTTGGACACTTTATAGGATCTAAAGATTCTCAGCGATACGTTCAAAATATCACAATTGGGTGGGAGTTAAGATGGCAGAGGATTGGGGACCTCTTTTACAGCCGGTCCCCCGAGTCGAGCTGGGTAGGTACCATACCATCCTGAACATCCACAGAATCAGCCTGAGACGCAGGAAGATATATCTGGATCTCTACAAATGAACATCTCCAGCGCTGAGTATTGAGGTACAAAGAGGGGAGCCGTGAAACCGCGCACAGATATCAGAAGATAAACGAAAGGGGGAGGGAGCCGCCGCATTTGGTTACCGGGAAGCAGTAGCCACCTACATGGGGGACCGGGTGGACTCGCAGACCGGACCGGCAAAAGAGCAGACTGAGACCGTGAACCAGGGAACGCGTGCCACCAGACTGAAACGGAGCTGCGGTGTGCTCACTGGAACCAGACTAAGACCGGGAGCTCAGGGAATGCGTGGGGGCAGCTGGCGGCAGTGGCGGGCGGTGTTAGAAACACAAAGGACAGAGACGCGCCGGCTCTGGAAGTGAGGGCTGGGATGCCGGGTGTGGGGCGCACATCCCGGGACACTGCAGGCTTGAGCAGCACCAAAAGGAACAAAGTTAAAGTGGCCAGAACATCAGTGGAGAACGGTCTGCGATCCCTCTGAGACAGAGGCTGATTTTCGGCCACTACTGCTTTGACTCTCAGAAGAGGCACAGTAAACCTCCACGGAGAGCCACCAGAGATCCAAAGCCTGGAAATCGGGCTCACAGTGTGCCCATCCCCATCCCCCCTCGCAGGGGACACGGAGAATCTACCCAAACAGGATGTCGGCACAGCAGGCCCTTCGCCAGAAGGCAGGCTGAAAAATCAAGAAGCCCACATCCCTAAGATCCATATAAAACAAGGGCACAAGGCCTGGGTCCCGGTCAATAATGTGGGTTCTGGGCAACTCTGCAACCACTCCTCATCAGAATGACGAGAAGGAGAAGTCCCCCCAAGCAAAGAAAAGACAATGAGTCTGTGGCCTCTGCCACAGAACTAATGGATATGGATATAACCAAATTATCAGAAATGGAATTCAGAGTAACAATGGTCAAGATGAGGTGTAGACTTGAAAAAAGTATTAATGAAAATGTTAATGAGAATATAGAATCTCTAAGGGCAGAAATGAGAGCGAATCTGGCAGAAATCAAAAATTCTATGAGCCAGATGCAGTCAAAACTAGAGGCTCTGACAGCCAGGGTGAATGAGGCAGAAGAACATATCAGCGAATTGGAGGATGGGTTACAGGAAGAAAAAGCTAAAATAGAATGTGGACTCAAAAAATCCACGCTCAGGAATGTAGTTTGCGGGAGATTACTGACTCAATGAAACGTTCCAATGTCAGAATCATCAGCATCCCCGAGGAGGTGGAGAAAAACAGAGATCTAGAAGAGATATTTGAACAAATTGTAGCTGAAAACTTCCCTAACCTAGCAAGGGAAACAAATTTCCATGTCCAAGAGGCAGAGAGGACCCCTCCCAAGCTCAACCACAACAAAACTACACCACATAACGTCACATCACAGTGCAATTCGCAAATATTAGATCCAAGGATACAGTATTGAAAGTGGCCAGGGCAAAGAAATTTCTCACCTACCAAGACAAAGTTATCAGAATTATGTCAGACCAGTCTACATAGACCTGGAATGAGAGAAAGGGTTGGGGAGGCATTTTTAAAGCTCTTTCAGAGAAAAACATGCAGCCAAGGATACTTTATCCAGCAAGGCTGTCATTCAGAATTGATGGAGAAATAAGGACCTTCCAGAAGCGCCAGTCATTGACCAATTACATAACCACGAAAGGAGCCCTACAGGAGATATTAAGGGGGGTTCTATAAAGGTAAAAAGGCCCCAAGAGTAATACAGAACAGAAAGTCACAATCGATAGAAACAAAGACTTTACTGGGAACATGGCATCATTAAAATCGTATCTCTCAATAATCAGTCTCAATGTAAATGGCCTAAATGCTCCCATAAAATGTCACAGGGTTGCACATTGGATAAAAAGACATGACCCATGCATTTGCTGTCTACAAGAGACTCATTTTGAACCTAAAGATACATTCAGACTGAAAGTAAAGGGATGGAATACCATCTTTCACACTAATGGACCTCAAAAGGAAGCTCGGGTAGCAATTCTCATACTAGACAGTTGGGATTTTAAACTAAAGAATATAGTTAGAGACACAGAAGGGCACTATATTATTCTTAAAGGATGTATCCAACAAGTGGATATGACAATTATAAATATATATCCCCCAGCAGGGGAGCAGCAAGATACACAAGCCAACTCTTAACCAGAATATAGAGACGTATAGATAAAATGCGTTAATAGTAGGGGACCGCAACACTCCACTATCAGAAATAGACAGAACACCCATGCAAAAAATCGGCAAAGAAACAAGGGCTTTGAATGCCATACTCTACGAGCTGGACCTCATAGATATATATAGAACACTACACCCCAGAACCAAAGAATACTCATTCTATTCTAATGCCCATGGAACATTCTCAAGAATAGACCATGTTTTGGGACACAAAACAGGTCTCAACCGATACCAAAAGACTGAAATTATTCCCTGCACATTCTCAGACCACAATGCTTAGAAAATGGAACTCAACCACAAGGAAAAATTTGGAAGAAACTCATACATATGGAGAGTAAGAAACATCCTGCTCAGGAATGATTCAATAAACCAGGAAATCAAATATCAATTTAAACAATTTATGGAGACCAACGAGAATGAAAACGCAATGGTCCAAAACCTATGGGATACTGCAAAGGCAGTCCTAAGGGGGAAATACATAGCCATCCAAGCCTCACTCAAAAGAATAGAAAAATCTAAAATGCAGGTTTTATATTCTCACCTCAAGAAACTGGAACAGCAACAGAGGGACAGATCTAATCCATGCACGAGGAAGCAGTTGACCAAGATTAGAGCAGAAATCAATGAATGAGAAACCAGGAGTACAGCAGAGCAGATCAACAGAACTAGAAGCTGGTTCATTGTGAGAATCAATAACATTGACAGACCACTGGCAAGACTTATCCAAAAGAATAGAGAAAGGACCCAAATTAATAAAACTATGAATGAAAAAGGAGAGGTCACAACCAACACCAATGAAATTGGAAGGCTTATTAGAAACTTTTATCAAGAGATTTATGGCAATAAATTAAGCAATCTGGAAGAGATGGAGGCCTTCCTGGAAACCCATAAAGTGCAAAGACTGAAACAGGAAGAAATTGATTTTTTAAACAGGTCATTTAATTATGAAAAGATTGAGTCGGTGATAAACAACCTTCCAAAAAACAAAACTCCAGGCCCGGATGGTTTTCCTGGGGAATTCTACCAAACATTCAAAGAAAAAATAATTCCTATTCTCCTAAATGTATTTAAAATTGGAAACAGAAGGAAAGCAACCAAACTCATTCTATTAGGCCAACATTACCTTGATCCCCAAATCAGGCAATGACCCCATCAAAAAGGAGAATTACAGACCAATTTCCCTAATGAACGTGGACGCCAAAATCTTCAACAAGATCCTGGCTAATAGAATCCAACAGCACATTAAAAGGATTATCCATATTGACCAAGTGGGATTCATCCCTGGGATGCAAGGGTGGTTCAACATTCACAAATCGATCGGTGTCTTAGACTTTATCCGGAAAGAAAAATTCAAAAATCATATGATTCTCTCAATAGAGGCAGAAAAAGCATTTGACAAAATACAGCATCCTTTCCTGATTAAAACCCTTCAGAATGTAGGGATAGAGGGTACATTCCTCAATCTCATAAAAACCATCTATGAAAAGCCTCGAGCAAATATCATTCTCAATGGGGAAAAGCTGGACGCCTTTCCCTTAAGATCAGGAACACGATAAGGATGCCCACTCTCGCCACTATTATTCAACATAGTACTAGAAGTCCTTGCAACAGCAATCAGACAACAAAAAGAGATAAAAGGTATCCAAATTGGCAAAGAAGAAGTCAAAATGTCTCTCTTCACAGATGACATGATACTCTATATGGAAAACCCAAAAGAATACACTCCCAAACTTAGAAATTATAGAGCAATTCAGTAATGTGGCGGGACACAAAATCAATGCTCAGAAATCAGTTGCATTTCTATACACGAATAATGAGACTGAAGAAAGAGAAATTAGGGAATCCATCCCATTTACAATACCACCAAAAACCATACGTTACTTTGGAATTACCTTAACCAGAGATGTAAAGGACCTATATTCTAGAAACTATAAATCACTCTTGAAAGACATTGAGGAAGACACAAAAAGATGGAGAAATATTCCATGCTCATGGATCGGAAGAATTAACATAGTGAAAATATCCATGCTACCCAGAACAATGTACACTTTCAGTGCTATCCCGATCAAAATACCGAGGACATTTTTCAAAGAACTGGAACAAATAGTCCTTAAATTTGTATGGAACCAGAAAAGGCCCCGAATCACCAAGGAACTGTTGAAAAGGAAAAACAAAGCTGGGGGCATCACAATGCCAGATTTCGAGCTGTACTACAAAGCTGTGATCACAAAGACAGCATGGTACTGGCACAAAAACAGACACATAGACCAATGGAACAGAATAGAGAACCCAGAAATGGACCCTCAGCTCTTTGGGTAACTAATCTTTGATAAAGCAGGAAAAAACATCCGGAGGAAAAAAGACAGTCTCTTCAATAAATGGTGCTGGGAAAATTGGACAGCTACATACAAAAGAATGAAACTTGACCACTCTCACACCATACCCAACGATCAAATCCAAATGGATGAAAGACCTCTATGTGAGACAGGAATCCATCAAAATCCTAGAGGAGAGCATAGGCAGCAACCTCTATGACATCAGCTACAGCAACCTTTTTCATGACACGTCTCCGAAGGCAAGAGAAACAAAAGATAAAATGAACTTATGGGACTTCATCAAAATAAAAAGCTTCTGCACAGCCAAGGAAACAGTCAGAAAAACTAAGAGGCAGCCCACGGAATGGGAGAAGATATTTGCAAATGACACTACAGATAAAGGACTGGTATCCAAGATCTACAAAGAACTTCTCAAACTCAATACACGAGAAACAAATAAATCAAAAAATGGGCAGAAGATATGAACAGACGCTTTTCCAATGAAGACATACAAATGGCTAACAGACACATGAAAAAATGTTCAAAATCATTAGCCATCAGGGAAATTCAAATCAAAACCACAGTGAGATACCACCCTAGGCCAGTTAGAATGGCACAAATGGACAAGCAGGAAACAACAAATGTTGGAGAGGATGTGGAGAAAGGGGATCCCTCTTACATTGTTCGTGGGAATGCAAGTTGGTACAGCCACTCTGGAAAACAGTGTGAAGGTCCCTTAAAAAGTTAAAAATTGAGCTACCCTATGACCCAGCCATTGCACTACTGAGTGTTTAACCCCAAAGATACAGATGTAGTGAAAAGAAGGGCAATATGCACCCCAATGTTCATAGCAGCACTGTCCACAATAGCTAAATCGTGGAAGGAGCCGAGATGCCCTTCAACAGATGACTGGATTAAGAAGTTGTGGTCCATGTATACAATGGAATATTACTCAGCTATCAGAAAGAATGAATTCTCAACATTTTCTGCAGCCTGGACGGCACTGGAGGAGATAATGCTAAGTGAAATAAGTCAAGCAGAGAAAGACAATTATCATATGATTTCTCTCATCTATGGAACATAAGAACTAGGATGATCGGTAGGAGAAGGAAGGGATAAAGAAAGGGGGGTAATCAGAAGGGGGAATGATCCACGAGAGACTATAGACTATGAGAAACAAACTGAGGGCCTCAGAGGGGAGGGGGGTGGGGGAATGGGATATGTTGGTGATGGGTAGTAAGGAGGGCATGTATTGCATGGTGCACTGGGTGTTATACGCAACTAATGAATCATCGAACTTTACATCGGAAACCGGGGATGTACTGTATGGTGACTAACATAATTTAAAAATTTTAAAAAATAAACTCTTGTGCAAAAAATAATGGATTCCAACTATTCTCACATAAATGTTCTTGTGTTGTCATTTCCCAAATTTCAGGAGAAAGAGAGAAACTGCGTATTTCTAAGATATCAGATCTCATGAAATTCTCAGTAAAGCCCAGGATGGCACCAGGGGGCATGGAGGGGGTTGGGCAGAGGGCCAACTGGTTCTCCTGGGCCACACATCCTGACCCACAGCACTTCTTGTCATTGTCATCCAGCAATTACGGGGGCCATTTTGCTTCCGGAAACAAAGTAATTCTATTGCATTGGGAGACCAATACGTATAAAAGGATATATTTTTTATTGAGCTCACAAACATTCACAAAATCTAGAGCATGAAGTCTTCTGATCTCAGAAGGACATGTAACAGTAGGAATCATAATCTGAACTGTGTTTGATCCCAGACAGGAACATGGGAGTGATGAATAAGACTGGAACAGGGCCAGAGAGTATGTTATTACATTTGCCCACGGACCGCGAGCTCTGTGTGACATTTGGTTGCATTCAGTGCTGTAACAATGATAATCAGCCTCTCTTCAGAATGAAGGCAAGAGATAGTAAAAGAGTTCCTGATGACACAGTTGGATCTGGGGACTGAGGCTGGAAAGGAGGATGGTCCTTTATGCGGCCCCAAATACAAGCGTAGGGGCTCAGTCCGAGCCTTGGTACCAATACCATGGGAACACGCAGTGTTTCTTCTCTCTTGGGCAAGTGATGGTGGCCCCAAATCTGGAGTCATCGAGAGCTTCACAGGGGCAGTGACACGTGCACATATGGGGAATTCATGCATTGGATGTTTACAGTCCGACCTCACAGAAGCTCTAATAAGATATGGGGGGTGAAGAGGACACAGACCGTGACTGTGGGCTCAGGAAAACCAATTTCAGGGAGTCCTGATGGGCCCGGAGTGCTGTCAGCTATAGCAGAGCCTCACTCATGGATGCTGACACCCCAAATTCTCTGGGACATGCTCTCTCTTTTCCAGCAACCATGCAGCATCTCCCATACTCGCCTGGCTCATAAGAGGGTTCCTGGCATCATGCGCCAAGTTTTCCTTCTCCATGACTTCACAACTCAGAGCTCAGAAGCCCAGCAAGTATTCCAAGCTAACTCCTCCCAGGCTCGTGTCCTCACACAGCATCTCACATCCTGCAGCCTCATCCATGGGGCAGAGGGAGCCTTGGCCAGTCCTGAACACAGGAGCCTGGGAGGGCAGAGAGTGTCTCTGCTCTGACACCTGGAAGGGCAGAGTCCATGCAGTGAAAGACTGTCCACCTGCTGGGACAGTTTGTGGGCTCTGTGGAGGATAAAGACAAAAAAAGGCTAGTTTTCCTTATTTCAAGAGAAAAAAGGAAAGGACAGCTGCACAGAATCTGGTTTTATGCCAGTGAAATAATCAGGAAACACCACTGTCATCATGACATTGAAATGTTTGCTGATATGTTTGTTCTGTTTTTCTTGAAGCCATAGCGTCACTGAATGGATAATTGAGAGTAGACCCATCACAAACCAGGTGGTAAATACAAGTACAGTCTGTGAATATACATTTTTCACAAGTTTTAAATTGTCATAGAACAAGATTCTGTGCAGGTGGAGGGTTCGTCCCACATCTGCATCTGCTTGTGTCCCTGTGAGAAACACTGCTGTGCAATCACACAGTAACAGTCATCCTCGTCCTCAGCCTGCAGCCCAGAGATGAGCAGAAGCCCTGCATTGGCCAAGGCATCTTTGGACCCCGAGATGCAGCTGGAAACCTGGAGCCAATCTCCATTCCTGAGTCTGAGTAGCACTACCAGAGATACTGGGAAGGGCTCTCTGGCATCTGCTGGAACCAATATATGTAGTAGCTGCCAACACGGAAGCCATGGCTCAGGGTGCAGGTGAGTCTGGCTGCTGTTCCTTGAGATGCAGAGAGGGACGGCGACTGGGTCAGCACAGGTCGGAATAGGGAAACCACAAACACAGACATTCATGGGCGGTAGGGCACGGAGTTGGGAGTTTCTTGGTCTTGGGGCTGATAATGTCTGGCAGCTCACCCAAAAGTCGGACATGTCCCTTCCTAAGCACAAAGGGAGGAAGAAAAGGAGGAGAAAGGCCCAGGCCTGGGCCATGCTAACACAGCCCCTAGTCTCCACAGTTGGGTTGGGTTGTCGCAGCCCCATCTTTTCCTCATACATTCCCCAGGGAAAGTAATTTGTTTATACAAATTTGCACCCCCTTCCAAACTCTCCCAGACACTGCGTGATCACTGAATCAAGACCTGAGCACAGAAGAAGCTGAGGGTTTTCCTGCTGTGAGTGGGGCCCTGAAGTGGGTGGAGGGAGCAGTTGTGGGGGCACACACAGGACCCTGCCCAGGAGTCTCTGCCAGGCCCTGAGGGACCAGGCTGCTCGGTCTCATCAGGGAGCACTGGGGGCAGCTCAGCCTTGGTCCAGCCCGGAGCCCAGGGGTCTCCCCAGCTGTGAGGGTCCCCCTGCAGGGCCCAGGGAGATGCATGGTGCCCCCTGCTGGTTACATGCCCACCTGCAGTGTCCTCAGGGTCCCAAGGTTAATGTCCACACCTGTGTCACCAGCATTCAGCAGTGACCTGAATGACTGTGTGAAGCACCGTGTTGGATCTGATTTATAGCACATGGATACATGTCTGTGATTTGAGAGGCTTACGACATGGAGGGAATGCTCATCTAGAAATAAACACTCCTGTGAGTCCAAGAATCTGTATAAACCATGAATCATATAAAATAATGAGATTATCCCACCCCTGGGACATGTAGGGATCTCCTCACAGGAGGGCCTCACAGTATGTCTCCAGAGAGGAAAGACTGTTTTCTCCACACAGTCTCATAGGAGAAAAAATCAAAACAGGGTGTGGAGATGCTCAAACCATGAAGAGACATGGCCATTTCACAGAGTGGGGGAAACCACCTGGTGACAGCATGCACAGGGGAACAGAAAGGTGGACACAACAGGACAAGACTGAAGAATCTATGTGGTTGGGGAGGAACAACTGAGGCAGGAAAACAGGAGGCAGGGATGCAGGTGGCTGTACTCACAGGAGATGCTCCAGACTGTGGAGCAGGAGGAGCTCGGGGAGTGAAGGATGAAGAGGATACTGAAAACTGGGGGATTCTGCTTTGACTGACCCATCAGATGGTGCTCTGTTTACTGCTGTGGAGCATTACATAATGAGATGCTTCTCTGTTCATAAAAGAGTTGAAGATCAGAGAAACAAGTAGAAAATACTGAATTCCAAGACCAGAAATCATGGACCCTGTCTTTGAGTGGCAACAAGCAGTGACCACGGCCTGCGGCTGGTGTCCAGGCGTGGTGAGCAGTCCCTGGTGCATGTGTGGACATGTAGGAGGGACAGGATCCTGGGATGCAACCCTGGTCACCATCCCTGTGTCCAGAATGGGTGAGAGGAATCCTGGAAGCAGATGCCCTCAGTCCAGGCCAGCTCCTGTGTTCAGTCCCTTCATCATTCCTGCCGCATGTGTGTTAGTGACGTCCTACCTGCTGCTCAGGACACTGAGTGGTGAGCTGGGTGTTAGGTTAGGTGAGAACAGCCCCTCTGTGTCTTTCCCATGTAAATGTTCCAGGGAGGGCTGAGCACAGCGAATATGTGTTTGGCGGTGATGTTTGCAGACCTCCACACCCCAGGGGGAGCTCAAGAGGGGTCACGAGGATGCGTGAGTGTGGAGCATCCGAGGTCAGGCTGAAGGGCCTGGGACAGTGCACATCAGGAAGAAGAGGGGACGGAGAGGACCCCAAACTTCTCTCCCTACGTACACATGCCTAGAACCTCCAGCACAGGGAGGTGGGGCCGCAGGCTCTGTCTCATCCCATCAGCCTCTGGGGAAGGAGCACTGCATTCTGTCCCTGCTCCCCACCTCCATTTCCTCTACTTGGTATCTGTCATGGGGAGGGGGCGAGGAGGGACCACCTGAGCACCGAGGTCCTGGAAACAAAGTCAGATACTGGGCCCAGCTTCAGGCGGGGGCTGCTTTCCCAGCTGCCCTCACCCCATGGACCCCAGAGATGGGCTTACATTGCCACTCCACTCCAGTCCTGTTCCCCCTGATGGAGACAAGGGCGCTGGAGCCCAGAGCAGAGCACCCCCAGCTGCATGGCTGTGGATCCCCTAGCCACAATCCATGGAGGACAGTCCATGCCCAGGCCTTCCTTAGGCCTCAGATTCCTGGTCACATTCAGCTCAGAACCCCCTGCTGCGGTTCTTCACTGAGGTCTGTGTCCAACGTCTCCACTGCTCCAGTGCTGTCTCCACTCCTGGGGTGAGGAAGGGTGTCTGCAGCATCCCCAGTGCAGGAAGCAAAAATACCATTCCACACTGCACCTGCCCAACACGGGACCTGATCTCATGACCCTGAAATCATGACCCGAGCCGAGATTGAGTTGGACCCTCAACCAACCGAGCCCCCCAGGCTTCCCTAGATTGTTTTGTTTTGTTTTTAGAATGTTATATCCTTGGAGCCTTACAGAGAGCAGCAATGTCAGGTTGGCTTCCTTCACCAAGCAATATGCATCTAAATGTCCTCCGTGTCTTTTCATGGCTTGATGGCTCAGATCTTAGCGCTGATCAATTGTTTGGAGGCACCTCCATTTATTCATCGGTCACCTCCGGAAAGTCATCTCAGTGGGCTCCTGCCAGGTTGGCGCAGTTATGAATACAGCTGCTGTCAACATCCTTGTGCAGGCTTTTTTGTTCATGTTGTTTTGAACTCCTTTAGGTAAATACCAAGGAGTATGGTCGGTGGATCCTTCAGGTGAGACAACTTTTACTTTTAAAGAAATGGCCAAGCCCTTTTCCAAAGTGACTACCAACCTGCATTCCCAGCAGCAATGGAAGAATTCCTGTCGCTCCACGTCCTGGCCAACCTTTGGAGTCATCTCTGTTTTGGATGTTGGCCATTCTCATGGTTATGGAAAACTATCTCATTGCTATGTTATTTTACAATTCAGTACTGAAGTATGATGTTGAACATCTTTTCTCAAGTGTGTTTGCCATCTGTATATCATCTTTGACTGTTCAGATCATTTAAATTTTTTATTAGATTTTTCTTTATTTTTGAGAAGATTTACTTATTTATTTTTATTTTTTTATAACATTTTTTATTATACTATGTTAGTCAATATACAGTACATCCCTAGTTTTTGATGTAAAGTTCCATGATTCATTACTTGTGTATAAAACCTAGCGCACCATGCAATACGTGCCCTCCTTAATAGCCATCACCAGTGTATCCCACCCCCCCCCCAAAGCCCTCAGTTTGTTTCCCAGAGTCCATAGTCGCTAGTGGATCATTCCCCCTTCTGTTTACCCCACCTTTCTTCTTCCCTTTCTTCTCCTACCAATCTTCCCAGTTCTTATGTTCCATAAATGAGTGAAACCATATGAGAATTGTCTTTTTCTGCTTGACTTATTTCACTTAGCATTATCTCCTCCTGTCCCATCCACGTTGCAGCAAATGTTGAGAATTCATTTTTTTGATGGCTGAGTAATATTCCATTGTATATATGGACCACATCTTCTTAATCAGTCATCTCTTGAAGGGCATCTTGGCTCCTTCCACGATTTAGCTACTGTGGACAATGCTGCTATGAACATTGGGGTGCATATGGCCCTTCTCTTCACTACATCTGTATCTCTGGGGTAAATACCCAGTAGTGCAATGGCTGGATCATAGGTAGCACAATTTTTAACTTTTTAAGGGACCTCCACACTGTGTTCCAGAGTGGCTGTACCAACTTGCATTCCCACCAACAATGTAAGAAGGATCCCCTTTCTCCACATCCACTCCAACAACTGTTGTTTCCTGCCTTGTCCATTTTTGCCATTCTAACTTGCATAAGGTGGTATCTCAATGTGGTTTTGATTTGAATTTCCCTGATGGCTAATGATTTTGAACATTTCTTCTTGTGTCTGTTAGCCATTTGTATGTCTTCATTGCAAAAGTGTCTGTTCATATCTTCTGCCCATTTTATGATTTGTTTATTTGTTTCTCGCATATTGAGTTTGAGTAGTTCTTTGTAGATCTTGGATACCAGTCTTTTATCTGTAGTGTCATTTGCAAATATCTTCTCCCATTCCGTGGGCTGCCTCTTCATTTTTTTGACTGTTTCCTTGGCTGCGTAGAAGCTTTTTATCTTGATGAAGTCCCACAAGTTCATTTTTTCTTTTGTTTCTCTTGCTTTTGGAGATGTGTCATGAAAAAGTTTGCTGTTGCCGATGTTGTAGTGGTTGCTGCCTATGCTCTCCTCTAGGATTTTGATGGATTCCTGTCTCACATCAAGGTCTTTCATCCATTTAGATTTCATCGCTGTGTATGGTGTGAGAGAGAGGTCAAGTTTCATTCTTTTGCATGTAGCTGTCCAATTTTCCCAGCACCATTTATTGAAGAGACTGTCTTTTTTCCACTGGATGTTTTTTCCTGCTTTGTCAAAGATTAGTTGCCCAAAGAGCCAAGGGTCCATTTCTGGTTTTCTATTCTGTTCCATTGGTCTATGTGTCTGTTTTTGTGCCAGTACCATGCTGTCTTTTTGATCACAGCTTTGTAGTATAGCTTGAAATCCGGCAACGTGATGACCCCAGCTTTGTTTTTCCTTTTCAACAGCTCCTTGGAGATTCGGAACCTTTTCTGGTTCCATACAAATTTAAGGGCTGTTTGTTCCAGTCTTTGAAAAACATCATTGGTATTTTGATCGGGGTGGCATTGAAAGTGTAGATTGCTCTGGGTAGCATAGATATTTTAACTATGTTAATTCTTTTGATCCATGAGCATGAAATGTTTTTCAATCTTTTTGTGTCTTCTTCAATGTCTTTCAAGAGTGATTTGTAGTTTCTAGAATATAGGTCCTTTATGTCTCTGGTTAAGTTAATTCCGAGATAACGTATGATTTTTGGTGCTCTTGTAAATGGAATAGATTCCCTAATTTCTTTTTTCAGTCTCATTGTTCGTATATAGAAATGCAACTGATTTCTGAGCATTGATTTTGTATCCTGCCACATTACTGAATTGCTCTATAACTTCTAGTAGTTTGGGGGTGGATTCTTTTGGGTTTCCATATAGAGTATCATGTCATCTGCGAGAAGAGACAGTTTGATGAGAAGATTTATTTTTTAATTAAAAAAAGGTATTTCCTTAAATCATGTTCAATTTGCAGTACAAACAAATAGGCATAAAGAAGCCCTTGTCTCACATTTCCTCATTATTGTGATCCTTTATTATATGCTGATATGTGTCACAGGTATGTTGTGATTTTCCGCAACAAGGAGGGACGTATCCAAACTGAACGTTTAGTCATCACAGCTACAGGGATGGCAACCATCCCTCTCCCTGCCCCTAAGTTCTCTTGTAACAACCTAACCAGAGCTTCATGGTTCATGGAGGAGCCATTTCCAGCCCACATTCCTGTAAGTGTCAGACGTTCTTTGTCCCCATCATTTTCCCAGCAACAGACACTGAAATAGAGATTTTCCATAGATATCTTCAAGGTCACCCACTGTTCAGGGGTGAGGAATGTATTTGCACCAAGCCAGCCCCTTCTGTGTTGAGTCTGGAGCTGCGATGGCCTTTTAGAGTCCTGAGGGGGAAATTCGAGGACTAAGTCATGGAAGCAGGCAGCAGTCAGTCATTGCATGCAGGCTGCCTTTGGGAAAGTTAGTGACCTTGAGCGATCCCTTACCCAGGGACAAGACCCATAATGGGGCTCAGCTGAGACACGTTGGTGAATGACACAGCCACTAGGAGGGCAGCACTGTATGATGACAGCACAGCCCTTGCACTGCTCAGGTCTCCAAGCTTCATAGCGTGAGTCCTGAGAACAGCTTCTCCTGGATGCTATTTAATCACTTTCACTGTAGGAAACTTGCAAGGTATCACTCAGTGGTGTGAATGACAGGCCCTGCTGCTGACGTCAATCTGAAGGATACAGACAATGCAAATAGGCCTTCTCCTTCACTACCCATTCGAGATTCACGTCCACTTCAGTGAAGAGCTGGGCTGGTCCAGATGGCACATCTGTAGGCTTCTTCAACCCCATTCCTGACAAGACTGAGCCCACTCACCATGTCTTCTTAGAGCTGTGTTGTTGGATCTCAAGAGGTCAACCACAACATTTCATTGACCTCATAAAGCGTGACCTACATAACAGCAGCAGGCCTCCTGGTGTTAGCAGCACAAGTGAAAGTGGAAGCTAAGCACAAGCAGGTATGGGTCACAGACAGCAACAGGCAAGAGATGGATCTTGGGAGTGGAGGACAGATTAGTCTAGCATGTCTTAATTAAAAAGAAGCAAAAGAAGCTCACAAGGTTGTATTCAGCTGTGGAGATTTTTGTGAGAATAACTTTTACATATAGTTTGGATTTTGAAAAAGTAAATTTCAAATTATGGCAAAATATGCATAATGTGAAATTCAAAACTAGTTCAGTGGCGCTATGCACACCCACGATGCTGTGTACCACCAGCACTCTCCATTTCCAGACCCTTCTCATAATTCCAAATGGGAACTGTGTACCCATTAAACAATCCCCCCATTCCCTTTACGCAGAAGTGAATAGTAGAATCTTCAATCCAGGTATTACAGAAAAATCCAAGGATCCAGGAGCCCATGACAATGCAGAAGGAGCAGAGAGCAGCTCTCCTGGTGGCCCTTGCAAGATGTGGCTTGGCTCAAGTAAGAGGTCTGTTTGATCTGTGCTTTGTATCAAAGAATGACCACAGTGTATGCTGCCCACCACAGGCTGGAACAGCATTGTGTCTTTTGTCAGTGTGTCCAATATCCCCATCGACCTCTCCCAAAGTGTTTAAAGAATCGACACTGAGAGCCTGAGACTCTTACTGGGACACTGGGCACATGCCTCATTACCTCTTGCTGTCTGCAGCCCCCTCCATAATTCCTGTAAGCTCACCTCCAGAGACCACAGAAAGGCCCTGCTTTCAGCCCGTTCTTCCCTAGAGGTCAAGGGGAATTGTCCCAATCGATGTTGGATTCTTCTAGCTAATACGCTCAACGACGCGTGTCTATATTAACACATGGAACTGTCCTAGAATTGTATCTACAACTGTTCATGTTGGTTGGGTGCCATGGATTTTCTGGGATTAGAAATGAGTTTGGGGCACATGCTGTCTATTTAAACGTTCTTGGAAATTGTCTTGCATATTTGTTAGCATTCTCTCATGATGCCTTCTGCTTTGCTTTTTGTTTCAGTGAAGATATTTTATTACTGATTATATACTACACGTTAGATGTGATATATACATATTATATAAACATGTAAGTATTTTAACATATAATATTATAAATATTCTATATGTTCCTTCATATGTATATGCATGCACGCCTAGTTATGTTTTTATTTTTTACACAGATACCCAAACTCTGTAAATGGTGAGACCAGCATAGTCTGACCTGGACCCTGGAAGTAGGGAGAGAAGGTGGTAGAAAGAATGGGATGCTTGAACATTTGTGCTGGATTCCAGGAGAAAAGGTGGCAAAAATGTGTCCCTCACATCCTGTCATTTGCCCCAAAGGACCTCCCCAGGCCAGTGATTGAAGAAGGAGGTGAAGGGGAGAGATGTCCAAGGCAGGGGGAGATGCCTCCAGAACTCAGCTGCTGAGGCCTCACTTTGAGCCTTGAAACCCCTCTTCCCCCGTTTTCTACTATTCTCTTCCCTGAGGGTCTCCCTGATCCAGACTCTTCGTGCAAATGTGTTTGTTGTGTGTGATGGTCCCTCTGTCTGTGCCTGGCCTCAGGTGTGGAGAAGGAGGAAAGATCATGACCTGAGCCAAAGGCAAACACTTAAGCTACTGAGCCACCCAGGTGACCCTGGGAATGAAATGTTTCCCCAAAGAAGCCTGCATCCCTTCCCAGGAGAATGGTATTAAAAAGCAAAATGTGGGGCAATGTATCTCATGGCTATGAGGTGTCACTGCTTCCAGTCCCGCTCAGCGGACAGACAAAAGGCATATAGATGAGTCAGATAACCCAGGAACGTGCACCCAGTGGTGACTGTTTCCACATGCAGTTATCAGACTCCATCAAACGAAACATGATTCCAAACTGCCAGCTCCAGCTCTAATCCATGACCAGCTACAGGCTTCACTCAAGCCTCCTCCCTTGGTCATGTCTGAATTCCCTTTCCCAAAGTGAGAAATCAGGATCCACCTCCATCCATCCTTTTACTTATCTATTCAATTCCTGTACACATCATAGCCCCATCAACATAATCTGCCTGTTCCCCACGGGACGCGAGCTTACCTTCTAGAGCACAGAGCTCACGTGAAGTCTCTTATGACTTTACATGGACAGGCTCTGCTCCTTTTCACCATCACTCAGCTCAGCAGCGTCCCCCGAGCCCTGCGCTGAGCGGGGATCACAGGTCTGTGCTGCAGGTACGTGGAGTTGTCACAGTCCGCGTGCCATCCGGGGCCCCAAACCTCCCAAATGAGTTGGACCTGCACTCTTGGGTTCCGTCATGTGGCTGTACAGTGTTCAGTGACTCTGACAGTGTCATCGTGTCATTTCAGTGCCGTGACAGCGTCATATAGAATCATTCTGTTGCTCAGAGACCTTTTCCTTTGTTCACATGATCAGCTCTGTTGTATCTTTTATCCTCCCAGAAACTGTAGATGTTTGCACTCTCTCCAGAGTGTTCGCTGCTTCCCATATGTGATGTAACTTTAACCGTACTATGTATTATATCCCTCTTTATAAATGTGCTGCCTATTTGCTGGGATCTCCGATTGGTTCCATATTTGGGTGATTAGATATAAACCTGCGGTAAATCTCTGTGGACAGATTTCTGCACGCTTTCATTTTTTAGTGAAGAGCAATGAAACTGGTATAAAAATTCACATGCAGGTTTTTTCCATGGACAAAAATTTTGGGATTTTTTTAAATACTTTTACAATTCTAAGTGAGCATCTATTTCTCAAAGAAACAAGAAATAAGACAAAACTAGGTAGCAGCACCGTTTATAACCAAGAAGATAATAATTTCTGATGCTACAGGACTGAGTTATTCTTCAAACACCACATGGGGAGTGCTGAGGTCCCATGATATGGTCAGAGACAAAATAAAATGTTTTATATATTTGAAGAGCAGGAAGGAAAAAAAATTATATGGTCTATCCTAGAAGTAAAATACCCCAGCTGATGAAACAAGAATTTCTGTTCACATGGAGACTCTTTATTGAGGAATGAGCTGCTCTGAGTGACTCTGAGGACAGGAGTGACAGGAGAGTCTTGCTCCCTGTCAATGCCCCTGATGGACCCGAGCCCAGGGCGTCAGAAAAGGAATAAGGAGCATTACAGGCTAAGCTGAGCAGGAACTGCTGGAGTGTGTCCCCCTCTACAGAGGGACAAGTGGGTTTTTGTCTCACTTCCCCTCATGCCTGGAGCACTGTGTGAGCTCTGAGACTGTCATCCCATGATGCGCAGTAATAATCCGCCTCGTCCTCAGCCTGGAGCCCAGTGATGGTCAGGGTGGCTGAGCTGCCAGACTTGGAGCCAGAAAATCGATCTGGGATCCCCGACGGTCGATTGTTATTATTATAGATGACGGTTCTGGGGGCTGTTCCTGGGAGCTGTTGGATCCAGCTCACATAATTATCACCGATGTTGGAGCTGCTTCCAGTGCAGGAGATGGTGACCTTCTGGCCCAGGGCCCCAGACACAGAGGATGGCTGAGTCAGCACAGACTGGGCCCAGGACCCTGAAAGGGGGAGAAATACAGAGAGGGTGATGCTGGAGTCTGCAGACAGGAGGAGGACCCGGGACCCACATGTCCTCCCAGGGTCCCTTTACTTGTTCCTGCATTCAGTCACCTGTGCAGTGAGCGAGGAGGGTGAGGAAGAGAGGGGACCAGGCCATGGTGCAGGTCATCCCTGGTCCTGACTTCTGTGCCCCACTGCTGAGCAGAGCCTCCCCTCATCTCTCCCTTCCCCTCTTCATCCCCTGAGAGAGGGAGGGCCTGTCCATGCAAATGAGACCCCAGTTTTCTGACCCCTCCCTGGCCCTGGGTCAGCTCCCTCTGCCTGAGGATGGTAGGGGAATGGGAAGGGGAGGGGCTGTTGTGGGGCAGGGGGTGGGGAGATCACAGCTGTGAGCAATGAGCAGAGGGCACAGTGGTCAGGTCCCAGCTTTGATCACCACTGATTCCTCAGAAATGGCCCCCAGCACCCCCTGGTGGCCAGTACCAGACACACCTTTGTGTGACATGGTGACCAGAGCCCATCAGAGACAGTGGCTACATCCTTGCAGCTCAGTCCACTGTTTCCTGCATGAGGAACAGCCAGCTGTCCCCTTATGTGTCCTCCTATCACCTCAATGCAGACTTTATGCTCTACTCAGACTCCTCAGGAGAGTCTGTCCATGGCGATCTTGCCTGTTCATGTGTCAGGCCCAAGGCGGCGTCTCTACACAAACTCCTTTTAGATCAGAACCAAGTCCAGAGCAGTGATGGTTCCGCATGGACACATGGCCCTTCTGTGAAGGACACTGTGTACTTTCTTCTTATGTGACTCCTCCCAGGATTCCAGATCTGCCCTTGCTCTGAGATTCCCACAGCTCTGAGGAGACAGGGAATGCTTCTCTGCAGGTTGTGGGTAGAAGCCCTCGTGGGCCTTCCTAGAGGTAAACACGCTGTAAATCTTGGTCATCTGTCACTGTTTCCACCTGCTTGAAACAGCAGTTCTCCGCACCCTGTGGGCAGTGATTCCCTCCGAAGATCTGTCCTCCCAGCACAAACACAAGTCTGCAGGAGCCCTGGCACGTGGGACTGTGTGTGGCACTGCCTCAGAGCACAAAGGGCAATCGTGACAGACGTTCTAGGAGAAAAGCAGTAACAACTGCAGATGCATGACACGGATGCAGTGACAGTGGTTATGTATTCATCACTGCTGAGCCCAATGCGTATTTAAAATGGATTTGTGTTATTTTATGCAAAGTCCTTCTCATTAGGATTGATTGAAACTAGAGGATAAAGTCCTGTGAAGATACCGGTGCAATCACAAGTATCCTATTTTCACATATGTAATTACTGCAGATAATAAGCATAGTGATTGGTCTAAAACCATGGACACAACAACAATGGGGAAGGGATGCTTTCTGTTCTTCGTTGAACAGAGAAGTCTGTAAACTTTTTCTAAAATCACTTTTTTTTTTATCATAAATTTTGTATCCTAGGTCTGGAGCTACAGCTAGGAAGCGAGATATGATGCCCAATGAAACCCCATGAGGGGCTTGTCCCTATGAACCTCAGAGCCGTCTCAGTGATGGAATTCCCACACCCAGTCAGAGCTTCCAGGACAGAGGGGTTTGAGGTCAGATCACCCTCTGCTGTGCACACAGCTCTTGTCCCCGTACCTCGTGTCCAACATGTCCACACAGAGCAAGTGCTCCTTCTGCCACCAATGAGCAGAGCAAGGAATTGCTATTACCCAAGGCCACCTGGACCCAGAGGATTCTGTTAAAGGTCCCACAGGTGAGTGGTGGAGACGTGGAGATAAAGGGGATTGTGTCCCTGATATCACAGGCCCTGTGGCCCTGGCCTGGGACAGACTTTCCAGCAGAAGTCCAGCCAACTGGAGGTGTCACCAGGGTGACTGAGGAGTGACATCCAGGATCGAGAGCCTGGGAGGGTGTGTCTCATGTCCCCATCACCAGGCTATTTCCCCAGAATCAATGTACTGACCAGCCTCAGGCACACACTAGAGCCCAGAGTTATTCCAGAGCTGAGCTGCCCACAGAGACAGAGATTCCCTCCATGACTCCTGAGCATCAGCCTCGTCCCAGGAGAGCAGGTGTTCAGGACATGTCATGGCTGTCCTGGTGACAGGAGCCTTGTTACCCTCAGTATCACTGGTGCTACTTGCTGATAGGGATTCTGCCTCTTGGAGATTGTAGTGCTGAGGATGGCTGGGTGAGCCCAGGTTGACCCTGAATTCTGGAGGGAGAGAGACACCTGGAAACTGTGGACTCAAGGACACTGTGAGACAGGAGAAAAGAGAGAGGGGTCACACACACACACACACACACACACACACACACACCGAATGATAATATTCTCCATGTACTATCGCTATAGCTTTCCTTCAGAGGCCAAGCATGAGGGCAAGTGTCCTTCTGTCCCTCTTATGTCTTTCCCACATCCTTGAGGATGATCTCCATGCAATCCCATCCCCAGAGCAGTCTCCCTGTAAGAACTTCCAGGCTCCTGGATCTTGGAGCCAAAGAAGGCCAGTGTCTGGAAGGTCACATCCCTTGCATGAGGATGTGCAAGAAGGGGCAGTGGGCAGTGATTCTCTCCGAAGAGGACCTTCTTCTACACAAGGAAGAGGAATTTGGTGAGATGGACTCTGGTAACACATCCTCAGAGTCAGAAGGTTGAGTCTTATGGAATGGAAGACATCTGTCCATTTCCAACCCTGAGGACACAAATCTCACAGCTGTGCAGTCTTCAGGTCATAGAAATCACAGGACAGGAGGGTCCATGCAGCCCCCTTTTCCTGCCCCCTCACATGACAGCCATTCCTCACTGTGCCCTGTGTTCTGCTGGTGTCTCCTTAGGGCGCCCAGTGGAGAGCATCTTGGAAAGGGGCTAATGAATGGGACTTCATTGATGGAGGAAAAGTGTGTGGCTGAGTTAGTATCCTGACAATTTTAGAAACACACATTCTGAGCCACAAGAAAAACCGTTGGTATATGTTAAAGTATGAAGCCACTCTCTCCTTTGCCAACTATGTCAACACTGACCTGTGGGGCCTCGGTCATTCTGAGGATGAAAAATTAAATACACCAATAGCTTCTATGTGCTAATCCTCAAAGCCTGAATGAACATTCATATTTTGGAAGTACAATAATATTATTGTCATATTACAGAGATCGACGGAGTCTGGTGAGAAGTGGGAATTACACTCTGGGTATGAGAGCAGGAAGCAGATGATGAAGGAATTTCATGCTGGTGCAATTTCTGCTACTTGTCCTCCCTAGAGGAAGACCCTGGAGACTGGAAGTGACAGAAAGAACATTGTCACTTTTCTCTGAAATCCCAGTGTGGAGACTGTTCAGACCTGAAGAGCCAGAGAGAGACTGGAGACCTGGGGGAGGTGGGAACAGAGGGAAGAACAGGGTGATTGTGGAGGGGGGATGATGTCAGTGTGTCTGAAGAAGTCATGACTATTTGTACCTGGTTCAGAGAAAGAGATGATTGTGTCTGTGACCAAGGTGCGTGTTAACATGTGGACTCTAAACATACAATTTTAGACCAGGACTGTGATAAGCAAAACATTCTCTGTGGGTAGTAAAGGAGACACAACAAAAGGAAGAAACTGAGGGTATAATTTTCAAAGTGTTTATTATTTTCATTTATCCCAGAGCCGGGCGCATGTGCAGTTGGGGTCTCTCCCCTCACCTGGGTGAGCTCCTGGGACACCTGTGCTGGCTCAGGCAACAGCATAGTCTGTGTCACTCCTCTCCCTCAAGGACAGGCTCCCCTACAGGAGCCTGCACAGAAGCTTCTCAATACAAGAGGCTCAGAGACAAGGTCTCTGGTTCCAGGTCTCACTTCCTCCTTATCTGAGACACTGTGAGGCATTCCCACCACCATGAGCTGTAGCACAGAAATAGTCAGCCTTATCCTCAGCCTGCAGCCCGGAGATGAGCAGAAGCCCTGCTTTGCCTGATGCATCTTTGGAGCCACAAAAGGGGCTGGGGACCCCGGAGCCCTGGTGTTTATCTGAGTCTGAGTAGATCCTCAGCAGATACTGGGGAGGGCTCCCTGGCTGCTTCTGGAACCAGTATATGTCATAGCTGCCAATATGGAAGCCACCGCAGGGTGCAGGTGAGTCTGGCTGATGATCCCAGAGATGCAGAGAGGGAGGGCAGCTGGGTCAGCACAGGCTGTGACACAGACCTTCAAACACAGACCCTCCTGGCTGAAGGGCAGGAGCCAGAGTACCACTTTTCAATATCTGAGCCAGAGGGACTGATGGAGCCTGAGAATGGGGACCCACTACCCAAGTCCTGACCCTACGTGTACCTTGATAGAGGAGCATAAGGACAGGAATCCCGGCCTCTTGACCCAGCCCCTACTCCTCACTAATGGCCCGACTGCCCCAGGCCTCTTTTTCTCTTCCACCCTCTGCCCCCAGTGGGACTGTCCCTGCAAATGGGTCTCACCCAGTGACTGCCCAGCCCCTCCCTGAGCCCTGGTGCTGGAGCTCAACTCACACCACACACTGAGGAGGATGAGGGTGGCTTCAACCCTTGGGAGAGCCCTAGGAGGAAGCACCTGCTGAGACCACACACAACTCCCTGCTCAGGGGACTCTGCCAGGGCTGAGAAGACACAGCTCCTGAGTCCCCCTCAGGGAGCACAGGGCCCAGCACACAGGCCCAGACTCCCTTGAGTGAAGGGTCCTCACTGAACAGCTGTGTAGGGACCACAGGGCAGTCCCACAGCACCCCCTGTTGGTCACAATGCACCAATCTCAACAAGGACCAAAGCCCTGAGAGCCCAGTGGCTTTCAGCAGCTCACCAGGTCCTTGTCTATTCTCACTAACATGTCTTATCTCTAGATACCATGGTTCATATACACTGTACATGATTACTCCGGTTTCTCACTCTCTGAAGGGACACCTCTCTATGGAAAGTGCAAAAATGCACACAAATAATTAGTGCTCACCATCCTCATAGAAGTTACTGCAAATGGTGACTGTATCCTGTCAAACGTCACTGATCAGAGGACTGTGGAGCTGCTTTGAGGGTCTTGTGGGGGATCTTCAGGGAACGGTAGAGACTGGACATTTTCCAGGAAGTCAGCTCAGTGACATACCCTCACGACATCAATTCAGCATATATTTCAAAGGTCATGTGGTGCTGTTACAATTTGTTTGGGATCAGATATGACAGAGTGATTTCTGAAAAGCTATCAGCTTTGTCTGACTGAACATTTACTGGTGAATAGTATACATATGTTTTTATGTTTGGAAGTGAGATATTTCTCCTAAATTCATTGGTTTCTGAGTATTTCTGCTTTCAAATTCTTGTCAGGATTCTGTCTTTGTTGCCTCACAAACTGTTTATGTGGTAGCTAAACTTATTTTCCACTTGTAGTTTCATACCCATTGCTTTTCTTCTCTAAGAAGGTGAATGTGATGTTTTATTCTTGTTTCCACAGACATAGGAAAGGGGGTGCTGAAATCATGTTTTCACAGGGTCCAAAAACCAAATCAGCTCTATGTGCAAATGGTCACCAAATCTCTAGACTCACGGGGACCTTAAGTAAAAGGTCTATGACAAGATCACTCACTTCCCTCAGAATCCCTCTCCTCAAGGCACTCAGAGGGATCCTTCTGCTTCAGCTCAGGCAGGTCCCCCATGGCTCTAATCCCTTCAGTGACACCTCCCTGCTGTTTGCTGAGCACCCAAGCCCCTCCCACCCCTAAGCGTCCTCCCTGCTCAGTCCTGCATCCTCCCCTTCCCCCCTTGCAGCTCTGCCCCTTGTCCCCTGCCCCAGCCTCATCCCTCTTACTTGGACTCAGTCCTTCCCATGTTCTCCATACCAGGTTCTCTCAGAAGGAGATGGGTTTCCCCAGGAGATCATGGTAGATGCCCATATTTTGGCCACACTGAGCATCTGTGAAAACAGGGCAGACACAAAGTATAACACATTGTGATCTATAGTTCTCTATTGGTCTTCTACTGATGTTGAATACTGTAGCTTTATAATGGTCTTCAAGTTCAAGTGTCAGTCTTCTAACTTTGTTCTTCCCCTGCAATATTATGCTGCTAATTTGGATCTTTTCCCTCTCTGCATAAATTTTACAATCAGTTTCTCAGTATTTACAATATATCTTGCCAGGATTTAAGGGTTGCATTGAATCTACATCCAATTGGGAAGAACTGACATTTTTTTTTTTATGTTATGTTATGTTAGTCACCATACAGTACATCCTTACTTTTTGATGTAATGTTCCATGATTCTTTGTTTTTGTATAACACCCAGTGCTCCATGCAATACGTGCCCTCCTTAATACCATTTACTGGGCTAACATCTTGAAAGTAATGACCTTTCTCACCAATGAGCATAGAATATCTCCTAATTTATTTAGTTTTTCTTTCATTTCATTCATCAGAATTGTGTTATTTTCCTTATATAGATCTTGCACATATTATGTTTGATGTATACCTAAGAATGTCTGCTTTTTCGGCGCTACGATAAATTGTGTATATTTCACACTCCACTCGCTCAATGCTAAGTAATTTGTAAGCACGTGATTTTTTCTGTATTAAGTGTGCATTCTGAAGCTATGTTGTAATATGCTTATTAGATTTGAGATTTTTCTTTTCATGTCAATTCTTTTGTATTTTCTACATAAATGATCATATCACCTTAGAATAATACAGTTTATTTCCCCTTCTTGATCTGTATGCCTCTAGAAGAATGGTTTTGGGTGAATATAGGTTCATTTATTCTGATGATAATATTTTTAATTTAGTCTTTTAGGGTGAATTACAATGACTGACTTTCAAATGTTTCACAAACTTTAAGCATCTAAAATGACCACCTTTGATACAACAGACATTTTTAAAAGATTTATTTATTTATTTTGAGAGAGAGAGAGGGAAGAGGGCAGAGGGAAAGAATCCTCAAGCAGAACAAAGTGTGAAGCCTGACATGGGTCACAATCTGAAGATCCATGTGACGATGACCTGAGCCCAAACCAAGAGCCAGACGCTCATCCTACTGAGCCACCCAGATGCCCCTTTGATACATTGTTAGATTGAATTTGCAAGTATTTTGTTATATTTGGTCTCTATGTCTATGAAGCATATTGATTCTTAATTGTCTTTATTTTGAAAATTGTATCTGGTTCTAATAGAGAAAAAAACTAGATGTATAACGTATATTCAAGGTTCTTCTCACCTCCTCAGTATCTCTGTAGTATTTTCATCGTTTCCTCCTTAAATGCTTGATAGAATTCCCTAGTGAAGCCCTCTGGGCCCGAAGTTTTCTTTGTGGGAAGGTGTCAACTAAAGCGATGAACAATTTCAATGTAAGTGCTGGAAAGCATGAGTTAAACAAAGTGCTGCCTCATTCCTTGATCAAAATCTACTGAGCATAAATTATGCCTGGGGCTGTGTTTTACTTGGCTGTGAATTTCCTATAAGATTAATATCATTGTGGATATAAAATAAACTGGTAATTTAATTTTCAGAATAGTTTAGTAATTTTTAATGCAGGTGGTGTGTTTTGAAACAAAAATAGTAGAAACCACCCAAGAATAATGTCAAGTATTGCACAACCTCATTTAGTGGCGGGGGGACCAAACAGAATACATACTGTTATGCTATCCTGTGTCTCAATATTTCGCTGGGACCCCATTGTAGTCAGGGACCGTAATGCTCAGATCATACAGTTTCCAGGCCAAATTACAAATCTACAACCACTGGTCACATATTGTCCCTCATCTGTCTCCCAGCATGCATTGTGCCACAGCGGGATGTTGTGACCACCAGTGGACTGAGATTTTGAATCTGTTTCTCAGTGTTCTTTGGTGTTCTGTGGGATTTGGGGAATGATTGAGTTAGAACATGTTATTCTCATGGCACTCTAAAGAAATACTTTCAGAAATAATTTCATAATAATAAAAGAAGTGATGCTTCTCAAACATCAGCGTTCATACAAGTCTCCTGGAGGACTTGTTAAACGTAGATCTATGAAAACCAACACAGGTTTCAGATTTAGAAGGTCTAGGATGGAGCATCACATTTTTATCAAGCTTCCAATTAAAAAAATATTAATTTGCCTCTCATTATGAAATTAATGAATACAGTTATAACCACCAGTGTTCTCTGGACAATGGTCCTTCTTGGTAGCAGCACATTGAATCTTGGTATTAATCTATATAATGGAACTGAGCCCTCACTCAACACTTTAGGCAGATGGAAGAAGAAGCACAGTCTGGGAGGGTCACACTGGAAAGACGGACACACCCTGAGATACTCAAGATGGGGGACACTTGGCCATGAACCTAGAAACAGGATCATGGGGACAGGGAGCTTCCCTTCCCATGGTGCTGGTGACCATAACCCCCCTCCTTTCTCTCCCGTCTCTGAGGCTGAGCCATTCTGAGCACTTGGGGAGGTTCTGGCTGCACTTCCTCATGGATGTAAATCACTGTGTAAAGACCACCACCCACAGACAGCAAACAGCAATAGTCGGCCTCATCCTCACATTGGACCATCGTGATAGTGAGGATGGCTTTGTTCCAGAGATGGATCCAGAGAAGTGCTCAGGGACACCAGAGGGGTGGCGGCTTGTGCTGTAGATGTGCATGCAGGGGGCCTGGCCTGGGGTCTGCTGGAACCAGTGACGGGAGTTACTAGTAGAGACTGAGAAAGAGCTGAGGCCACAAGTGAGTGTGACTGTCCCTCCTGGAGACAGTGACAGGGATGGCTCCTGGATCACCACAGCTTGAGAATCTTCTCCTATAACCAACAGGAGAGAACAGTGTTGTAATGGGAGACAAGAAGCACTTGGGACGCTGCTTTTATGTGCCCCCTCCACCACGGACAGAGTCCCTACGTCTGACTTGAGCCATATGCAAGGAGCCCAAGAAGAAGCACCATCCAGACCATGTTGGGGACCCTCACAGTGTGCGGCCCTCACAGAATCTTGAGCTGGAGTCGGGTGTCCCTGGACCTTTTCATGTCTCCAGACCTATTAGGAGGAGAAGGCGCTTCATGCAAATCAGCTTCTTCTCTCTCTCTGCCCCAGGAGTCCCCATAGGTCCCCTGGGATATCTTGAAAGGAGTAGATGCTGGGACCTCACACACTCCAATGACTGCAGGGTGACCTGGGACACTATGTGTCAGGGGGGCATCTTTACCAAATCACATCCCCAATGACCTTGGTGACCTCTATCCCAGGGTTCCTCGTTGGGAAGCCTGAGAACTGAATGAGGAGATGGGTGTGTGCTCCACCTCCTGGCCCTGCTTCTAGGTTACCACAAATCTAACCCTGGAACATTCTCTTCTCTTCCCAGGGCTACCTCTTCTTGTCTTCTGGGAGGATCTTAACAGTCAGTCCTCCAGAAATGAGGACACAGGGAATCTCAAAGCCCATGTATGAGGAGTGTAGGGATGGTGGTCTCCTCTGACTCAGTCATGGACCCTGTCTGCAGTTGCTTAGTGTGAGCCAACCAGGGATGGGGGCAGCACACTGACCAGCCCCGCCAGGCTGGGGAAAACATCCTCCTTTGTTCTAAGAAACCATCAATTATAAGAATTAGCTTCAATGTACCTGCAAGTTTTGTGGATAAGAGACAGAGGGTCACAATGAATTCATGAGACAGTTTGCCCCATCAGGTATAACAACATATGGACATGTATGTCTTTATAAGAAATGAAAAAGACACTGGAAGAACAAGTGGGTGTGACCATCATGGAGGTTTTTGAACTCCAGTTCCGTTTGTGCTCTGCTGAGGATCAGAGGGACTGGGATGGCTGGGTAAGGGACTGGGAGGAAAGAGGAGTGGCAGGGCGGTAAAGTGTCTCCAGAAATAGAGAAGATGAGGCTGAGGGCTGGTGTTCTTTTGAGATATAAAAATGATTGGTATTCAGTTTGGAATCACTACTAAATTGTTGGTTTGTTAAATCCTGCATAATTTTTTTCCCTTTCTCTTCTTGTGTTTGAGAGCCCCAACTCACATCAGAGAAAAAAAACTTGTGCTAAATGATGTTCCTATTACACTTATGCATTCCTGACACTTTAGAATACAATAGATAATTTCATACCTATGAAATTTTGAGGTGAGGAGCAGAATTCACACTCAAAAGAAAGAATTGGAAAGTTGAAATCATGAACGATATCAGTTTACATAAGTCACTATAAAGTATTTGGAATAAATGAAAAAGATCAGAATGAAATAACAACTGTGAAATAATGGCAGATCAAGCACCTATGACATATTTATTTCATCACAAGCACATGGAAGTCATAACTAGCAGCAAGGGTCCCTGAGGGTGCCCACCTGGACACATTTTCCCAGGCATTTCCCAGACACCAGGGTCCTATTCACTTTCCTATGGGTCAGGTCTGGGTGGGATCTGCAGCCAGAGCAGAATGGTGGGGTTGATAGGCTGGACATGGGAGAAGCACCAGAATACCAGAAGCCCCTCACATGCAGGAAGTAGATAGAGCAGCGCCCCCTGTATGTCCTGTGTGGTCTTGCATGAGTCAGGGAGGAGCTTCCTCTGGGCACGGCTCGGATCTCTGAGGGGATGCTGATGCAGGCTCACCAGGTCACTCTATAGGTGTGTGTGTCCCTTGCAGTGTGTCTAGTGACTCCACTGCTTTCTTCCAGAGAGGGTCAGAGAACCAGCACTGGGAGATCATTAGCTCTACCCTATTTGGGCATCTGATCCACAGTCCATGCCACGTAATATCTGATTCCACACATTCCATATTCCTCACACAACCCAGTCTCAGCCCAAATTCTCCCTGATGCTCAAGGTCAATTTTTCCTAAGATAAAATGGATTCTTTTTTAAAGATTTTCTTTATACAACAGAGAGAGCGAGAGCAAGAGAGCATAAGTGGCGGGGGGGGGGGCAGAGCGAGAGGAAGAAGCAGGCTCCAAACTGAGCAGGTACCCCAAGCGGAGCTTGATCCCAGAACCCCAAGATCATGACTTGAGCCAAAGGCCGACACGTAACTGCCACCCAGGCTCCCCGATAACATGGCTTCTAGTAGCTCATATTTTGAGTCATTTGTGCAACTATTAGCTATGTTCATAAATGAGATCTTCCTCTAATTTTCATACCAGATACTCTTCTTTTGGGTTGTGTTCCCTACATTGATTTTCTAGAATGCAACAAACCCTCTATTTTAATATATATATTATAAACCATGTTTTTTTTCTACAAAGACTTAAACACTGTGGAGGGCAGAATGAGCCCCATATGACCTAGGACCCTGGAACTCAGATCAGAAGGTGTCAGAAAGATCAAAGACAAAGACTTGTACCCAGATGACAGGAGCGAAAAGGAGAGCCAATGTCTTCATCACCCCCCTATCTGTACACTTTCCCCTAAAGGAAACTCTCTATTCACTCAGTGAGGAGGTAAAGAGAAGAATCCAGGCCATGGTGGAGAAGCCCCAGAGCTCTGCTTGCTGAGGCCTATTTGCTGGCATGGAGACAGTCCCTCCCCCTGTGTGTCCTATCCTTTGCCCAGGGACCATTACAGCATGAGTTCATAAAGCAAATGTATTTTTGTTATGTGATGGTCCTGTCCAACTATCTTTCCATGAAAATCAGGTCTAGACAATTTACTTTGTGATGCAGTGGAGGACGAATTATGAGGGATGTGTGAATCTGAGCTGAGGGCTCTTGTGGCCCCTGGGGGCCCAGGTGCAGGAAAGTCACACACAGTGAGGACCCTGCTTTTCTAAGTGTGGAAAGGTCAGTGATAGATTTTCCTGGTCTTCCTGGCCCTGACCCTGAGCCCTCAGGAGCAGCCCTCCTGCGCCCCCTGCTGGTGTGGGGTTGAGCTATTCATTTTTCCAAGTCACCAGTCTCCTCAGCTAGACAACTAACTGAAACATTTATGTTAGGAGATATTTCAGGATCACCTGATATTTCAGTTTCCTTCTGCCTGGCCCCTGGCTTCACGACTGGGACGCAATGCACTTGAACCAAGCTCAAGGCTTAAAGTCCCCCAGAGAAGCCCACTGATTCCACCCTGGTAATAATTCCACTTGAGTTACCCTTACAAGCAGGCTTATTTGGATATTGTTGTTGTTGTCAGGGTCTCCTGCTGGTTCACCTGCCCCCGTGGTATGTATCTTGTCTTTATCGCTGTCTTTGCTGTGAGGATATCATGTTTTTTGTCCTTTTAAACTTCGGTAGGTTCTCACTTATTCTTGAATATTACCCTCACAAAAGTCATTTTGTATTGGCTCCCTGATGCATTTAGGGTATTTTTAGCCTTCTTTTACAATTTTCTCCGTAAAAGAAATGATATTAAATAATATTAGTATAAATGGCCTATAAAATTGATATGATACCAACCACTGACAACCAACTCCTCTGTTCCACAGACACTTACTTCTTCCTGAATGGACAACTGATAACACTCTCAAGAATGTGCTCAAGTAATTATATATATATATATATATATTCACACATTTACATGTATTTCATATATATATGTGTGTGTGTGTGTGTGTATATATATGTGTATATATATATATATAAAACATAACATAATCAAGCTTTTTGACTGTCTTTCACATATAAAATATGATCAATATTTGTTTTTTTTTATTCATAGTTTGTCATTATTCCATAGGATAATTTGCCATGATCTGGCCACTTTTCCATGGAGAAATATCCGAGTTGATCTCAATTGTTGTTATTGTAACATCTCTAAACTAGATATGCCTGGATATTCATTTTGGAGTGTATTAGTTAGATAATTTTCATTCATAATAGACTTCTAAAAATGTAACACGATGGAAACCATATATATATTTAGTGTTTGATAAAAATTTTAAATTTATGCTCCAAAACTGATTCACCAATTTATACCCTCACCAAACACGTATGAGAGTTCCTACTCAGCACACTTATTACAGAGGATAAAATCAATGTTAATATTTACCAATTTTATAACTGAGAAATAATTTCATTGTTAAGTTGTATTTCTCCACTTATTAGTGACCTTTCCTATGTTTATATATATTGATTTTTAGGTGTGTTCTTTTTCTAGGGCTGCCGTAATACGGTACCACAGTCTGGGTGGCTTAAAACAGTGGAAATGCATTTCTGCTGTTCTCACACAGCCCCAATGTCTGCAGGGCTGGCTGTGTTCCCTCTGAAACCTGCAGAGGCAATCTGCTTGCTTCTACACAACCATGAGAGGTTTGCAGGTCAGTGTTGGCATTCGCTGGCTGCAGCTACACACCCACAGTCCCTGCCTCCACCTCCCAACAGTACCTGCCTTGTCTCCATCTGGCTGTTTTGTTACAAGCACACGAGACATGTTGGATTAGGAGACCACCTCACCCCATTATCGCCTCACCTTTACTAATTACATTTGGGACAACCCCATTTCCGAAAAAAGTCACATTCTTTTTTTTTATTCATTTGGGTTTTTTTGGGTTTTTTTATTATAATAATATTTTTTATTATACTATGTTAGTCACCATACAGTACATCCCTGGTTTTTTATGTAAAGTTCGAAGATTCATTAGTTGCGTATAACACCCAGTGCACCATGCAATACATGCCCTCCTTACTACCCATCACCAGCCTATCCCATTCCCCCACACCCCTCCCCTCTGAAGCCCTCAGTTTGTTTCTCAGAGTCCATAGTCTCTCATGGTCCATTCCCCTTCTGATTACCTCCCCTTTCTTTATCCCTTTCTTCTCCTACCGATCTTCCCAGTTCTTATGTTCCATAAATGAGAGAAACCATATGATAATTGTCTTTCTCTGCTTGACTTATTTCACTAAGCATTATCTCCTTCAGTGCCGTCCATGTTGCAGCAAATGTTGAGAATTCGTTCTTTTTGATAGCTGAGTAATATTCCATTGTATATATGGACCACATCTTCTTAATCAGGTCATCTGTTGAAGGGCATCTCGGCTCCTTCCATGATTTAGTTATTGTGGACAATAGTGCTATGAATATTGGGGTGCATATGGCCCTTCACTTCACTACGTCTGTATATTTGGGGTAAATACCCAGTATTGCAATGTCTGGGTCATAGGGTAGCTCAATTTTAAACTTTTTAAGGGACCTCCACACTGTTTTCCAGAGTGGCTGTACCAACCAGCATTCCCACCAACAATTTAGGACGGATCCCCTTTCTCCACATCCTCTCCAACAATTGTTGTTTCTTGACTTGTCAAATTTGCCATTCTAACTGGTGTAAGGTAGCATCTCAGTGTGGTTTTTATTTGAATTTCCCTGATGGCTAATGATTGTGAACATTTTTTCATGTGTCTGTTAACCATTTGTATGTCTTCAATGGAAAAGTGTCTATTCATATCTTCTGCCCATTTTATGATTTGTTTATGTGTTTCTTGTGTATTGAGTTTGAGAAATTCTTTGTAGATCTTGGATACCAGTCTTTTATCTGTAGTGTCATTTGAAAATATCTTCTCCCATTCCGTGGATTGCCTCTTAGTTTTTTTTTACTGTTTCCTTGGCTGTGCACAAGCTTTTTATCCTGATGAAGTCCCTCAAGTTCATTTTATCTTTTGTTTCTCTTGCCTTTGGAGATGTGTCATGAAAAAGGTTGTTGTGGCCAATGTCATAGAGGTTGCTGTCTATGCTCTCCTCTAGGATTTTGATGGATTCCTGTCTGACATCGAAGTCTTTCATCCATTTGGATTTGATCGTTGTGTATGGTGTGAGAGAGTGGTCAAGTTCCATTCTTTTGCATGTAGCTGTCCAATTTTACCAGCACAATCTACTGAAGACACTTTCTTTTTTCCACTGGATGTTTTTTCCCGCTTTGTCAAAGATTAGTTGCCCAAAGAGCCAAGGGTCCATTTCTGGGTTCTCTATTCTGTTCCATTGGTCTATGTGTCTGTTTTTGTGCCAGTACCATGCTGTCTTTGTGATCACAGCCTTGTAATACAACTTGAAATCTGGCATTGTGATGCCCCCAGGTTTGTTTTTCCTTTTCAACATTTTCTTGGCGATTCAGGGCTTTTTCAGGTTCCACACAAATTTAAGGGCTGTTTGTTCCAGTTCTTTGAAAAATGTCATTGGTCTTTTGATCGGGATAGCTTTGAAAGTGTCAATTGCTCTAGGTAGTATGGACATTTTAACTACGTTAATTCTTCCGATCCATGAGCATGGAATATTTCTCCATCTTTTTGTGTCTTTTTCTTCAATGTCCTTCAAGAGTGATTTGTAGTTTCTAGAATACAGTTCCTTTACATCTCTGGTTAAGTTAATTCCAAGATAACGTATGATTTTTGGTGCTATTGTAAATGGGATGGATTCCCTAAATTCTCTTTCTTCAGTCTCATTGCTCGTGTATAGAATTGCAACTGTTTTCTGAGCATTGATTTTATATCCTGCCACATTACTGAATTGCTCTATAACGTCTAATAGTTTGGGAGAGGATTCTTTTGGGATTTCCATATACAGTACCATGTCATCTGTGAAGAGAGACAGTTTGATTTCTTCTTTGCTGATTTAGATACCTTTTATCCCTTTTTGTGTTCTGATTGCTGTTGCAAGGACTTCTAGTACTATGTTGAATAATAATGGTGAGAGCGGGCATCCTTGTCATGTTCCTGATCTTGAGGGAAAGGCTTCTAGCTTTTCTCCATTGAGAATGATATTTGCTGTAGGCTTTTCATAGATGGTTTTTATGAGATTGAGGAATGTACCCTCTATCCCTACACTCTGAAGGGTTTTAATCAGGAAAGGATGCTGTATTCTGTCAAATGCTTTTTCTGCATCTCTTGAGCGAATCATATGATTTTTGGCTTTTTTCTTGTTGATATAATCTATCACACAGATAGATTTGCGAATATTGAACCACCCTTGCATGCCAGGGATCAATCGCACTTGGTCATGATGGATAATCCTGTTAATGTCCTGTTGGATCCTTTTAACTAGGATCTTGTTGAGAATTTTGGCATCCATATTCATCAGGGAAATCGGTCTGTAATTCTCCTTTTTGAAGGGGTCTTTGCCTGGTTTGGGGATCAAGGTAATATTGGTCTCATAGAATGAGTTTGGTAGTTATCCTTCTGTTTCCATTTTCTGAAAAAACTATAGGAGAATAGGTATTATTTCTTCTTTGAATGTTTGGTAGAATTCTCTGGGGAATCCATCAGGCCCTGGAGATTTGTTTTTTGGAAGGTTTGTAATCACTGTTTCAATCTCTTCAAAATTAATTGATCTGTTTAAAAAATCAATTTCTTCCTGTTTCTGTCTTAGTAGTTTATAGGATTCCAGGAAGGCCTCCATCTCTCCCAGGTTGCTTAATTTATTGGCATAAAGCTGTTGATAAAAGTTTCTAATAATCCTTCCTATTTCATTGGTGTTGATTGTGACCTCTCCTTTTTCATTCATAATTTTATTAATTTGGGTCCTTTCTCTATTCTTTTGGATGAGTCTTGCCAGTGGCTTGTCTATTTTATTTATTCTTTCAAAGAACCAGCCTCTAGTTCTGTTGTTCTTCTCTACTGTACTCCTGGTTTCTAATTCATTGATCTCTGCTCTAATCTTGTTCAACTGCTTTCTCGTGTGTGGATTAGGCCTGTTCCTCTGTTGCTGTTCCAGCTTCTTGAGGTGAGAATATAAAAACTGCATTTTAGATTTTTCCATTCTTTTGAGTGAGGCTTGGATGGCTATGTATTTTCCCCTTAGGACTGCCTTTGCAGTGTCCCATTGGTTTTGGACCATTATGTATTCATTCTCATTGGTCTCCATAAATTGTTAAAATTGATTTTTGATTTCCTGGTTTATCGAATCATTCTTCAGCAGGATGGTTCCTAGTTTCCAAGTGTTTGAGTTTCTTCCAAATTTTTCCTTGTGGTTGAGTTCCAATTTCAAAGCATTGTGGTCTGAGAATACGCAGGTAATAATTTCAGTCTTTTGGTATCAGTAGAGACCTGTTTTATGACCCAGAGCATGTTCTATTCCTGAGAATGTTCCAGGGGCATTAGAATAGAATGAGTATTCCTTCGTTCTGGGTTGTAGTGTTCTATATATACCTATGAGGTCCAACTCGTCTAGTATGGAATTCAAAGCTATTGTTTCTTTGTTGATTTTCTGTGTAGGTGATCTATCTATTGCTGATACTGTAGTGTTGAGCTCCCCTACTGTTAACGTATTTTTATCTATATGTCTCTTTATTCTGGTTAAGAGTTGGCTTGTGTATCTTGCTGCTCCCCTGTTGGGGGCATAGGTATTTATAATTGTCATATCCACTTGTTGGATACATCCTTTCAGAATAATAAAGTGCCCTTCTGTATCTCTAACTATAGTCTTTAGTTTAAAATCCAATCTGTCTGATATGAGAATGGCTACCCCAGCTTTCTTTTGAGGTCCATTGGCATGAAAGATGGTATTCCATCCCTTTACTTTCAGTCTGAATGTATCTTTAGGTTCAAATGGGTCTCTTGTAGACAGCAAATGGATGGGTCATGTCTTTTTATCCAATCTGCAATCCTGTGTCATCTTATGGGAGCATTTAGGGCATTTACATTGAGATTGATTATTGAAAGATATGATTTTAATGGTGCCATGTTGCCTGTAGAGTCTTTGTTTCTATATAGTGTGATTTTCTGTTCTGTATCAGTCTTGGGACCTTTTTACTTTTATAGAACCCCCCTTAATATCTCCTGTAGGGCTGGTTTCGTGGTTATGAAATTGGTCAATGACTGGCAATTCTGGAAGTTCTTTATCTCTCCATCAATTCTGAATGACAGCCTTGCTGGATAAAGTATCCTTGGCTGCATGTTTTTCTCTGAAAGAGCTTTAAAAATGCCTCCCCAACCCTTTCTTTCATTCCAGGTCTGTGTAGACAGGTCTGACGTAATTCTGATACCTTTGCCTTGGTACGTGAGAGATTTCTTTGCCCTGCCCGCCTTCAATTCTGTGTCCTTGGATCTAATATTTGCGAATTGCACTATGAAGTGACGTGGTGTAGGTTTGTCATGGTTGAGCTTGGGAGGGGTCCTCTCTGCCTCTTGGACATGAATGCTTGTTTCCTTTGCTAGATTAGGGAAGTTTTCAGCTAAAATTTGTTCAAATATCTCTTCTAGACCTCTGTTTTTCTCCACCCCCTCGGGGATGCCGATGATTCTGACATTGGAACATTTCATTGAGTCAGTAATCACCCATAACTTATATTCTTGAGATTGGAGTTTTTTGAGCCCAGTTTCTATTTTAGCTTTCTCTTCTACTAATAACCAATCCTCCTATTCACCAATACATTCTTCTGCCTCATTCACCCTGGCCGTCAGAGCATCTAGTTTTGACTGCATTTGATTCATAGTATTTTTAATTTCTGCCAGATATGCTCTCATTTCCGCCATTAGAGATTCTATATTCTTGTTATATTTTCATTAATATTTTTTTTCAAGTCTATACATCATCTTGACCATTGTTACTCTGAACTCCATTTCTGATAATTTGGTTATATCCATAACTGTTAGTTCCATGGCAGAGCCCACAGACTCATGGTCTTTTCTTTGCTGGGTGGGAATTCTCCTTCTCGTCATTCTGATGAGGATAGGTTGCAGGGTTGTCCAGAGTCCAAATTATTGACCAGGAACCAGGCAGCGTGCACTTGTTTTATAGGGAACTTAGGGATATGGGCTTCTTGATTTTTCAGTCTGCCTTCTGGGGGAGGGGTCTGCCGCTCTGATACTCAGGCAACCTTGTTTGGGTAGAGTCTCCCTGTCTCCTGAGTGGGGGGATGGGGATGGGCACACTGTGAGCCGGTGTTTCCAGGCTTTTGTTCTCTGGCGGCTTTTCCTGGTGGTTTGCTGTGCCTCTTCTGACAGTCAGAGCAGCAGTAGCCACATCCCAGCCTCTGTCTCAGACAGAGGGATTGCAGTCCACTCTCCACTGAGCTCCTCTGGCCACTCTAACTCTGCTTCTGTTGGTGCTGCTAAACCCTACAGTGTCCCGGGATGTGCGCCCCACAGCCTGCATCCCAGCCCTCACTTCCAGGACCCGCATGTCTCTGTCCTTTGTGTTTCTAACACTGCCAGCCGCCAGACACCCCTGCCCACTCCGTAGCTCCATTTCAGTGTGGCTCGCGCGCACTCTGGAGCTCCGATTTTCAGACTGATCGCGAGCATTCCCCAGCTCAGGATCTCAGTCTGTTCTCTGGCGGGTGCCGGTCAGCAAGTTAGCCCGCTCCCCAGTGCAGGTGGCTACCGCATCCTGGCATCCAAGTGCGGAGGCTCCCTCCCCCTTCCATTTATCTTCCGATATCTGTGCATGGATTGATGGCTCCCCGCTTCGTACCTCAAAACTCAGTGCTGGTGGTGTTCATTTGTAGAGATCCAGATTATCTTCCTTCGTCTCAGGTGATTCCGTGTGTGTTCTCGATGGTCTGGTACCTATCCAGCTCGACTCAGGGGACCAGCTGAAAAAGGGGACCCCTACTCCTCCACCATCTTAACCGACTCCCAAAGTCACATTCTTAGGTCCTAAGGGCTATGATGTCAATATACAGTCTTTGAGAGGATCCAATTTCATCCAGGGTATTAGGGAAGAAGAATCCTTTTCAGAAGTATTTATAATTGTTAATATTTTTAAAATGTATGCAATATACTTCCACTGCACAAAAATAATACGTCTTCAAAACACCTCCACAATTAAGAAGACAGGAAACTACACAAGACTCATACCATGTTAACACATGAGATACGTCATACACCAACTTCTCAGGTCCTGTAAATGAAAACAATAGAATACATAAATGCACAAATAAACTGGAGACCCGGGCGGCCTCGCTCCCACACTAACTCCATATGTCTTGAGCATCAGTGGGAAGAAAAGTCAGTTCCAAAATGTCTATGGGAGACAGAAGGGGAAGGTAGCAGTGGCCTGAACCATCATCAGAGAAGAAAGTACCCTGAGTGTGAAGACACAGGACAGCAAGGGGGAGTCCCGACCACAGGACAGGCATCCAGGGTGACCAGGAGGTCTCAGAGGCAGTGCTGTGGGCAGATGGGGTGAGAACCTCAGGAGGGGAGCCCTGGAAACACCATAGTGATGGGAAAAGAGGAGAAGGAGACATTTAGCATTGGCCAGTCACAGGAAAATAGCAAAACAGGAGGGGGAGACACAGTTCAACTCCCATGAGAAGTAAACCAAAATAACTAGAAAAAAAATTTTTAATTAACACGTAATATTATTTTTCAAACAGAATAAAACAACCACTGGCTAAATTATTATTTTGAACAAAACCCACCCACAAAAAACTTGATAAGGGATATTTGATATCGGAAAATAAAAATGAAAAATATTGAAACCCTTAATTATTTTATAAACCACTATGGAAACATAAATCATGAACATTTTAACATCCTATGCATTAAAATTGGAAGCATCCAGATAGATCAGCAAGGTCTCCACAAAAGGGTGACATGTACATACATGACATTATCTCCATATTTACAGACGGTGGCGCTGACGTCCCCACAGCAGTGCACACGCTGCTCCTGCCAGTGAATGGAGCACCTACAATGGCGCCTGTTCGGTGGTTCAGTCCCTGTGAAATGTGCACAGTAGGGAGCTCGCCACAGACAGGAGGGAATTGGGGGCCACATTACGTTGAGCTGGGGGGGGGGGGCGACACTGGCCTGACTGCAGGTGCGTTGGGGATTTCTCAGAAGGTGATGGAAATATTGTCAGTTTGATCATGGGGCTGGTGGCCAAACCTTCTACATATACGTAAAGTCACTGCATATTTATTATTATTTTTAATTTACACCAGAGCCTGGAGCATGTGCAGGCGGGCACTAACCCTCACCTAGGTGAGCTCCTGGGACACCTGTGCTGGCTCAGGCGACAGCATAGTCTGTGTGTCAGACCTCCCTACTCCAGGTCAGGTCCTCCCACCAGGACTCTCTCCTACAAGCCTCCACAAAAGTTTCTCAATAAAAGAGGCTCAGGGAAAAGACCTGTCATTGGAGGGGTTTTTGTCTCACTTCCTCCTTATCTGAGACACTATGAGTAATGGTAGCTGCTCTCACTGCCATGATACATACCACAGTAATAGTCAGCCTCGTCCTCAGCCTGCAGCCCGGAGATGAGCAGAAGCCCTGCATTGGCCGAGGCATCTTTGGAGCCAGAGAAGTGCCTGGGGACCCCGGAACCTTGGTGCTTATCTGAGTCTGAGTAGAACCTCAGCAGATACTGGGGAGGGCTCCCTGGCTGCTGCTGGATCCAGTATGTTTGGTAGCTGCCAACACTGAATCCAGTGCTGAAGGTGCAGGTGAGTCTGGCGGATGATCCCAGAGATGCAGAGAGGGAGGGCGGCTGGGTCAGCACATGCTGGGACAGGGAACCTGCAAACACAGTGTGGTTAATGGAACAAGAAAGAGGGAGAAATTTAACAAGAAGTTGACCTCAGGAAGAGTGACTTTGATAGCTGCCAGTTTGTCCGAGGTCTGTCCCTACCTGTACAATAGGAGAGGAGCATAAGGCGGACAGGAGTCCAGGCCATGGTGACACAGACACTGGTCCCCACAGTGGGCTGGGCTGCCCCAGGCCTCCTTTTCTCCTCCACCCTCTGTTACAAGAGGGGCTGTCCATGCAAATGGGCTCCACCCAGTTACTGCCCAGCCCCTCTCTGATTCCTGGTGCTGGAGCTCAGCTAACACCACACACTGAGGAGGATGGGGGTGGCTTCAGCCCTGGGGAGAGCCCTGGGAGGAAGCACCTGCTGAGACCACACACAGCTCCCTGCTCAGGGGACTCTGCCAGGGCTGAGAGGACATAGCTGCTGAGTCCCCATCAGGGAGCACAGACCCCAATCCCCAGGCCAAGTTCCCTTCAGTGAAAGTTCCTCAAGAAGTGAATGAGTAGGGACCACAGGGCAGTCCCACGGCGCCCCCTGTTGGTCATGGGCACAGTGGTCCCTGTGTCCCAAAGCCCTGAGAGCCCAGCTGATTTCTGCAGCTCATCACATCCCTGTGGATACACACATCCGTGGGCCAAGACTTAGTGCATGTTTCCCCTGCTGTCTGAAAGTACATCATCCCCAACAAACCTTAGGAAGCCCCAATGGCATGAGGCAAAGAAGTATGTAACATTAATTGATATGATAATCTTTGCATGTTTCCAGATTCAAAGGTTAAATAACTTTTCTTGGGTATCTCTAATCCCAAAGGACACAATCTGCATTCAGATGTTCAACACAAATGGAGATAAAGCATATATGATAACATACACGGGTCACAGCTTTGGTGGCCTAATGCTGAGCTGCTGTGTGTAGATCTCAGGGAAGGTGCTGGAAGGCCCCCCTCATGCTTCTGGGTTCTGCACTGTCCTGTAGAGGCTCCCTGCACAACTAATGCTCCGGGCTATGTCAACACTTTTTTGTGTGTGTGTGAAACTGAAAATCTGCTTGAGATTTCTTTTAGTACTAAAAGCAGCTACGAATGTAAATATTCCATAAAAGCTAAGTGGTGTAAAGAGAACTTTCCAATGTTGGGGAGACCCGTACTATGTTTCTGATCTTTGTGCTCGTTTACAGTAATTTCTCACTCCAGGATAAGCGCTGTTCCATGGGAGATGGAAATGTGTGCCTATGTAATTACAGGACTTTCTAGACAAAGCTGGATGACCCAGCTGTGCATCAGGGCAGCTCTGTCACTGGGCAGGGGACAGTGGAGCTGCTTTGCAGAAATCGTAAGGGCTGTTTCTGGGAAAGGCATAGAAAGAGAATGTTGTAAGGATACACTCACTCAGTGGCCTAATGTTTCCCAGAGTTCACTTCTGGTTCACACCTGATAAAAGTCTCCATCCTTACAGTGAGACTAATGTTGGTGTTGCTGTATTACGAGTCTCCTGGAACTTCCCATAACCCCCAGGGCACAGGCCCACGCATTTGATGTCTGCATTGGTCATGAGACTAAAATACTATCAACAAAAATGTGTCCACTGTTCACACTTCCCACTCTAGTTTTCATTTCCTTTTACGGTTAACCTGGGAATTCAGTATGTCTTGCATCACTCTGATATACTTAGGATTCATTTTCCTTTTTATTAGTCCAGTTTTGTAGTTATTCTCAGTATGAGGATGGAAATATATCCTTACACTGTAGAAGGGACCTCCCTCTTCTTAGAACTTCTTTCTCTACTCCTACATCAAGGGGCTCCCAGAACAAGGCATCCCACCAAGATCGAGGCTTCATGGTGCTCATTTGGTAAATGCCTTCATGGATTCAGAGTAATAAAAAAACTGCATTTTCTCTATTTTTTCTGTAATATGAGGGTCTTCTTTGACAATGAAGGTTGGATTCCTAGGTTCTGTTCTCTAAAATACTGTGATGTGTTTCAGCATCATTTCAACCATAGAGTCAGAGGAAAACCAAAGAGAGAGAAAAAAAAATCCATGACACATGAGAGTAAACCTTACTGGTCTCACCTTAGCTGACTACATCTGCAGCAACCCCATGTCCATATGAGGTCACATCCTGAAATAAAGAGTTTTAGAACTTTTATCACATCAATTGATGAAGATACAGTTCAACCCATAAAAATTAACAACCATGGTTTATTCAGATTTTATTCAGATTGTCTTAGTTTTTACCTAATGTCCCTTTGCTGTTCTAAGATCCAGTTCAGAATTCTCTGTGGCATTTAGTTGTGATGGCTCCTTAAGCTTCTCTCACTGTGACACTTTCTCAGACTCTCCTTGTTTGGGTGACTTTGTCCACACTTGCTGAGTGGGGATCATGCCCGATACCCTTCATACTAAGTGTTTGCACCTGTTACTTTAAATCTGTCTGTGCTGGAATGTGTCTCTTCTTCCTCCATTTATTCATTTGTTCAAAGAGTGAACAATATGGACCATGGACAGCTATTTTAGGCTTTGAGTTATAACCTGATACTATTACATTTATTTGGTTGCTCACATCTTTCCAGTTTTACACAATGGAAGCATTTTAAGTTGGCTCCTGAGCTCCTTGACACACCCTGGTGTGTGTGTGTGTGTGTGTGTGTGTGTGTGCTGGGTGTGCTGATGTGCTTGTGTTTGACTTGAAGGTTTCTTCACTTTTTGACCCTAGAAAGTGCTCCACACTCACCCTGTGGAATTCCTGGTCTGGAGATTAAGATTTCTCCAAAGAAGGGGCGCCTGGGTGGCACAGCGGTTAAGCATCTGCCTTCGGCTCAGGGTGTGATCCTGGCGTTCTGGGATCGAGCCCCACATCAGGCTCCTCTGCTATGAGCCTGCTTCTTCCTCTCCCACTCCCCCTGCTTGTGTTCCCTCTCTCGCTGGCTGTCTCTATCTCTGTTGAATAAATAGATAAAAATCTTTTAAAAAAAAAAAGATTTCTCTAAAGAAGCCCACGTGTTCTCCGGGAGAATGGTATTAGAGAGCGGTGACTGTTTCCACAGGTGATTATCTGTCTACATCAAACGACACACGATTCCAAGCTGCCAGTTCCAGCTCTAACCCGTGACCACACGCTTCACTCAAGCCTCCTTCCTTGGTTATTTCTGTGAACTTCCATTCCTAATGGGAGAAATCTGGCTCCACCACTGACTTGATTGTTCAATTCCAGGATGCAGTGCAGCCCTGTGAACATAATTCACCTGTTCCCCACGGGACACAAGCTTACCTACTAGAGCACAGAGCTCACACGCAGTCTCTTGTGACTTTACACTGATGGGCTCCACTCATTTTCACCATCACTCAGCTCAGCAGTGTCCCCTGAGCCCTGCCCTGAGCTGAGCTCACACGTCTGTGCTGCAGGTACGTGGGTTTGTCACAGTCCGCGTGCCATTCAGGGGCTCAAACCTCCCAAATGAGTTGTACCTGCACCCTTTGGGTTCTGTCACGTGGCTGTACAGTGTTCAGTGACCCTGACAGTGTCATAGTGTCATTTCAGTGCTGTGACAGGATCCTATAGAATCATTCTGTTGCTCAGAAACATTTTCCTTTCTTCACATGATCAACCCTGTTGTCTCTTTTATCCTCCCAGAAACTGCAGATGTTAGCACTCTCTCCAGAGTGTTCGCTACTTCCCATATATGATGTAACTTTAACCATACTATGTATTCTGTCCCTTTTTATAAATGTGCTTCCTATTTGCTGGCATCTCAGTTCGGTTCCATGTTTGGGTGATTAGATATAAACCTGGGGTAAATCTCTGTGGACAGAATTATGCTCGCTTTCAGTTTTAATGATTAGCAATGAAACTGGTATAAATATTTAAGTGCAGGTTTTTTCTACAGACAAAAGTTTGGGGATTTTAAAAAAATTTTTCCAATTCTAAGTGAGCATCTATTTCTCAAAGAATCAGGAAATAAGACAAAACTAGGCAGCAGCACCGTTTATAACCAAGTAGATAATAATTTCTGATGCTACAGGACTGAGGTATTCTTCAAACACCACATGGGGAGTGCTGAGGTCCCATGATATGTTCAGAGACCAAATAAAATGTTTTATATATTTGAAGAGCAGAAGGGGAAAAAGTAATATGGTCCGGCCTAGAAGTAAAACACCGCAGCTGATGAAACAAGAAATTTCTGTTCACGTGGAGACTCTTTATTGAGGAATAGGCTGCTCTGAGTGACTCTGAGGATAGGAGTGACAGGAGAGCCTTGCTCCCAATCGATACCCCTGATGGACCCGGGCCCAGGGAGTCAGCAAAGGAATAAGGAGTATCACAGGCTAAGCTGAGCAGGAACTGCTGGCGTGTGTTCCCCTCTACAGATGGACAAGTGGGTTTTTGTCTCACTTCCCCTCATGCCTGGAGCACTGTGTGAGCACTGAGACTGCTGTCCCACGATGCACAGTAATAATCCGCCTCGTCCTCAGCCTGGAGCCCAGTGATGGTCAGGGTGGCTGAGCTGCCAGACTTGGAGCCAGAGAATCGATCCGGGATCCCCGTCGGTCGTTTGCTATTACCATAGATGACCGTTCTGGGGGCAGTTCCTGGGAGCTGTTGGATCCAGTTCACATACCATCCACCCCCAATGTTGGAGCTGCTTCCAGTGCAGGAGATGGTGACCTTCTGGCCCAGGGCCCCAGACACGGAGGATGGCTGAGTCAGCACAGACTGGGCCCAGGACCCTGAAAGGGGGAGAGACACAGAGAGAGTGATGCTGGGATCTGCAAACAGGAGGACCCGGGACCCACATGTCCTCCCAGGGTCCCTTTACTTGTTCCTGCATCCAGTCACCTGTGCAGTGAGCAAGGAGGGTGAGAAGGAGAGGGGACAAGGCCATGGTGCAGGTCATCCCTGGTCCTGACTTCTGTGCCCCACTGCTGAGCAGAGCCTCCTCTAATCTCCCCCTTCCCTTTTCATCCTCTGAGAGAGGGAGGGCTGTCCATGCAAATGAGACCCCAGTTCTCTGACCCCTCCCTGGCCCTGTGTCAGGTTCCTCTGCCTGAGGATGTCAGGGGGATGGGAAGGGGAGGGGCTGTTGTGGGGCAGGGGGTTGAGAGGTCAGAGCTGCAAGCCCTGAGCAGAGGGCACAGTGGTCAGGTCCCAGCTCTGATCACCACTGACTCCTCAGAAATGGCCCCCAGCACCCTCTGGTGGCCAGTACCAGACACACCTTTGTGTGACAAGGTGACCAGAGCCCATCAGAGACAGTGGCTACATCCTCGAAGCTCTGTCCACTGTTTCCTGCATGAGGAACAGGCCAGCTGTCCCCTTATGTGTCCTCCCATCACCTCAGGGCAGACTTTATGCTCTACTCAGACTCCTCAGGCGAGTCTGTCCATGGCGATCTTGGCTGTTCATGAGTCAGGACTGAGGTGGCATCTCTACACAAACTCCTTTTATATCAGAACCACGTTCAGAGCAGTGATGGTTCCGCATGGACCCACGGCCCTTCTGTGACGGACACTGTGTACTTTCTTCTTATGTGACTCCCCCCCGGTTTCCAGGTCTGCCCTTCCTCTGACGTTCCCAGAGCTCTGAGGCGACAGGGAATACTTCTCTGCAGGTTTTGGGTAGATGCCCTCGTGGGCCTTCCTAGAGGTAAACACGCTGTAAATCTTGGTCATCTGTCACTGTTTCCACCTGCTTGAAACAGCAGTTCTCCGCACCCTGTGGGCAGTGATTCCCTCTGAGGATCTGTCCTCCCAGCACTGACACAGTCTGCAGGAGCCCTGGCACTTGGGGCTGTGTGTGGCACTGACCTCAGAGCACAAAGGGCAATCGTGACAGACGTTCTAGGAGAGAAGGAGTAACAACTGCAGATGCTCTGACCGGATCCAGTGACAGAGGTTATGTATTCGTCACCACTGAGCCCAATGTGCATTTAAAATGGATTTGTGTTATTTTTGCAAAGTCCTCCTCAATCAGATTGATTTAAGCCAGAGGACAAAGTCCTGTGAAGATGCAGGTGCAATGACAAGTATCCTTTTCCAAATGTGCACTTATTGCAGAGAGAATATGGGTACTGATTTGCCGAAAACCATGGATGCAACAACAATGGGGAAGGGATGCTTTCTGTTCTTTGTTGAAAAGAGAAATTTGTAAACTTTATAAAAATCACTATTTTTTTTTTATCATAAATTTTGTGTCCTAGGTCTGGAGCTACAGCTAGGAAGCCGGATATGCTGCCCAGTGAAACCCCATAAGGAGCTTGTTCCTATGAACCTCAGAGCCGTCTCAGTGAAGGAATTTCCACATCCAGTCAGAGCTTCCAGGACAGAGGGGATTGAGGTCAGACCACCCTCTGATGTGTGCAAAGCTCTCGTCCCTGTACCTTGTGTCCAGCATGTCCAGATAGAGCAAGTGCTCCTTCCACCACCCATGAGTAGAGCAAGGAATTGCTATTACCCCAGGCCACCTGGACCCAGAGGATTCTGTTAAAGGTCCCACAGGTGAGTGGTGGAGACATGGAGATGAAGGGGATTGTGTCCGTGATATCACAGGCCCTGTGGCCCTGGCCTGGGACAGACTTTCCAGCAGAAGTCCAGCCAACTGGAGGTGTCACCAGGGTGACTGAGGAGTGTCATCCAGGATCGAGAGCCTGGGAGGATGTATCTCCTGTCCCCATCACCAGGCTCTTTCCCCAGAATCAATGTACTGACCAGCCTCAGGCACACACTAGAGCCCAAAGAGTGTCCAGAGCTGAGCTGCCCACAGCGACAGAGATTCCCTCCGTGACTCCTGATTATCAGCCTCGTCCCAGGAGAGCAGGTGTTCAGGGCATGTCATGGCTGTCCTGGTGACAGGAATCTTGTTACCCTCAGTATCGCAGGTGTTACTTGCTGATAGGGATTCTGCCTCTTGGAGATTGTAATGCTGAGGATGGCTGGGTGAGCCCAGGTTGACCCTGACTTATTGAGGGAGAGAGACACCTGGAAACTATGGACTCAAGGACACTGTGAGACAGGAGAAAGGAGAGAGGGGACACACACACACACACACACACACACACACACACACACACACCCAGAATGAGAATGTTCTCCATGTACTATCACTATAGCTTTCCTTCAGAGGCCAAGCATGAGGGCAAGTGTCCCTCTGTCCCTCTTATGTTTTCCCACCCCCTGAGGTTTGATCTCCATGCAAACCCATTCCCAGAGCAGGCTCCCTGTAAGAACTTCCAGGCTCCTGGATCTTGGAGCTAAAGAAGACCAGTGTCTGAAAGGTCACAACCCTCGCATGAAGAGGGATTCTACACAAGGAAGAGGAATTTGGTGAGATGGACTCTGGTAACACATCCTCAGAGTCAGAAGGTTGGGTTTGTGGAATGGAAGACATCTGTCCATTTTCACCCCACGGACACAAATCTCACAGCTGTGCAGTCTTAAGGTCAGAGGAATCACAGGACAGGGGGTGACCATGCAGCCCCCATTTCCTGCATCCTCACATCACAGCCATTCCTCTGTGCTCCATGTAACCCTGCTGTCTCCTTGGGGGGCCCATCAGAGGGCATTTGGAAGGGGGCTAATTGGTGGGAGTTCATTGATGGAGGAAAAATGTGTGGCTAAGTTAGTGTCCTGATGGTTTTAGAAACAAATATTCTCAGCCACAAGAAAAACAGTTGGTATATGTTAAAGTATGAAGCCACTCTCTCCTATGTCAAGTACGTCAACACTGACCTTCTGTGGGGCCTCAGTCATTCTGAGGATGAAAAATTAAATACACCAATAGCTTCTATGTGCCAACCCTCAAAGACTGAATGAACATTCATATTTTGTAAATACAATAATATTATTGACATATTACAGAGATCGACCGAGGCTGGTGGGAAGTAGGAATTACATTCTTGGTATGAGAGCAGGAAGCAGATTATGACGAATTGCATACTGGTGCAATTTCTGCTACTTGTCCTCCCTAGAGGAAGACCCTGGAGACTGGAAGTGACAGAAAGAACATTGTCACTTTTCTCTGAAATCCCAGTGTGGAGACTGTTCAGACCTGAAGAGGCAGAGAGAGACTGAAGACCTGGGGGAGGTGGGAACAGAGAGAACAGGGTGATTGTGGAGAGGGGATGATGTCAGTGTGTCTGAAGAAGTCATGACTTCAGAGAAGGTTGTGTCTGTGACCAGGGAGGTGTTAACATATGGACTCTAAACATACAATTTAAGACCAAGACTGTGATAAGCAGAAAATTCTCTGTGAATAGTAAAGGAGACACAACAGAAGGGAGAGACTGAGGTTATCACTTTCAAAGTGTTTATTCCTTTTCATTTATCCCAGAGCCGGGCGCATGTGCAGTTTTGCTCTATCCCCTCACCTGGGTGAGCTCCTGGGACACCTGTGCTGGCTCAGGCAGCAGCATAGTCTGTGTGTCACTCCTCCCTCCTCAAGGACAGTTCTCCCTACAGGGGACTCTCGCCTACAGGAGCCTGCACAGAAGCTTCTCAATACAAGAGGCTCAGAGACAAGGTCTCTGGTTCCCGGACTTACTTCCTTGTGATCTGAGACACTGTGAGGAACGGTAGCTGCTCCCACCACCATGTGTAGCACAGTAATGGTCAGCCTCATCCTCAGCCTGCAACTTCCAGTTGAGCAGAAGCCCTGCATTGCCTGAGGCATCTTTGGAGCCACAGAAGCAGCTGAGGAACCCGGAGCCCTGGTCCTGATCGCTGCTTATCTGAGTCTGAGTAGATCCTCAGCAGATACTGGGGAGAGCACCCTGGCTGCTGCTGGAACCAGTATATATCGTTGATGCCAACACAAAGTGACGGCTCAGGGAGCAGGTGAGTCTGGGGGATGATCCCAGAGATTCAGAGAGGGAGGGCGGCTGGGTCAGCACAGGCTGGGACATGGACCTGCAAACACAGACCCTCCTGGGTGATGGGCAGGGGCCAGAGTAACACTTTTCAGTATCTGAGCCAGAGGGACTGATGGAGCCTGAGAATGGGGACCCACTACCCACGTCCTGTTCCTATGTGGGCGTTGAGAGAGGAGCTTAAGGACAGGAATCCCAGCCTCTTGACCCAGCCCCTACTCATCACAAATGGCCAGGCTGCCCCAGGCCTCCTTTTCTTCTCCACCCTCTGCCACTGGAGGGACTGTCCCTGCAAATGGGCTCCACCCACTGACTTCCCCGCCCCTCCCTGAGCCCTGGCACTGGACCTCACCTTACACCACACACTGAGGAGGATGGGGATTGGCTTCAGCCATGGGGAGAGCCCTGGGAGTAAGCACCTGCTGAGACCATACAGGACCCTGCTCAGGGGACTCTTCCAGGGCTGAGAGGGCACAGCTGCTGAGTCCCCCTCAGGGAGTACAGGGCCCAGCACACAGGGTCAGACTCACTGAGTGAAGGGTCCTCACTGAGCAGCCATGTAGGGACCATAGGGCAGTCCCACCGCGCCCCCTGCTGGTCACAATGCACCAATCTCAACAAGGACCAAAGCCCTGAGAGCCCAGTGGCTTTCAGCAGCTCACCAGGTCCTTGTCTATTCTCACTAACATGTCTTATCTCTAGATACCATGGCTCATATACACTGTACGTGATTACTCCGGTTTCTCACTCTCTGAAGGGGCACCTCTCTATGGAAAGGGCAAAAATGTACACAAATAATCAATTAGTGTTCACCATCCTCAGAGAAGTTACTGCAAAAGGTGACTGTATCCTGTCAAACACCACTGATCAGAGGACAAGGGGCTGGTTTGAGGGAACTGGGGGCTATAGAGGGCTCAGTGCAGGGGGGACACTGGCCTGACTGTGGGTGGCTCTGGGGTTTCTCTGCAAGTGATGGAATGTAAATTTGATCTTGATGGTAGTTCCTCAACTCAGTAAATACCCTACAGACCACTGAATTGTACACCTGAAATCAGTGCATGACATGCAAATTATCTTAATACATTTGTTTTGGTTCTAGAAAAAAGCAGCAGGAGAGGAAGCTACTGTCACTGATCCTGTAATGTTGTTCTGTGCTCACACAGTCAGACCTTCAGACCCTCCAGGGTCTCCCTGTCTGTTTGTCACAGGCATTCATGGGAGTGGCCCTGGGGAACAGGGGCAGGTTGTGTCTCAGGTCCCCATGGGCCTGTAGCACGGTGTCATTGTTGATGCTGTCATCCCAGGTTGAATGGTAATACTCAGTCTTGTCCTCAGGCTGCAGGCCCAAGACGGTCAGAGAGGCAGTGTTCCCAGCATCAGAGCCAGAGACCCGAGCTGGGGTCCCTGAGGGCCTAGTGCTTCTAAGCATCAGCGTGTTGGGGGCATCATGAGGCATCTGTGGCTACCAGCACACATAAGGTGCTCCAGCATCCTTGCTGTTTCCAGGGAAGAGGGCTGACCTTCTGTCCCACAGACCCTGCCATGGTGGCTTCCTGTGTCCCCTCAGACTGGGCCCAGGACCCAGCGCCAGAGCAGCGCAGACACGCACGGGTGAGTCTCCGATGATTGTCCACAAGGAGTTATCAAATAGAGGCAAGAAATAGCCTGGGGCCACCCTGATCAGTCCCCCTACTTCCAAGAGACAGTCACCTGAGCACAGAGTGAGGAGGGTGAGGAGGAGAGGGGTCCAGGCCATGGTGGGGATGCCCCAGGCTCTGATTTTGAGCCCACAGGTGAAAGGCCTGCACAAAGCCTCTCTTACCCTCTCCCCTCCTGGGAGAGCAGAGAGGAACCCTTCATGCAAATCGCTCCCTTCCCTGGGGTCTCTGGGCCTGAATCTGGGGAAAGCAGAGTGTGGGGCAGAGCTGTGGAGCCTCTCCTGGGCCCCAGTGAGCACTGAGCAGAGGGCACAAGGCAGGGCTCCAGATCTGGGGGCCCAGCTGAGACTGCCCCCCCAACAGACCCACAGGGACAGGCCCACAGCCCCCTGCTGTCTCAGAGTCCAGACTCACTGCTGACTGGGAGGGATATCCTGGAGCTGAGCAGAGAGAGACACTCTGGACTTCAGCCTGCCTGGCTCACCACCCATCCCCATACAGGGCCAGGGTTTCTCATTCCCCAGGGGTCCCAGCCTGTGCTGCAGATGCCACCACACCTCAGTCATTACTTCAGAGACATGGCCTCCTCAGCATGAATCACCCTGTGCTCCTCCCACCACTTACCTAGTTGTGTTGTTGGGGCCACAGCTGAGTGACTCTCAGGAAGGATGTATCCTGCACCCAGTGAGCAGAAGTGCAGAGGGCATGCTGCCCCTTCACAGGCTCTATGGGGGAGGCTGGAGGGGACAGCCCATCTCCCTCTCATGTCAGGACACTCCCCACCGCAGCAGAACCGTCCCCATAACCCACTGCTCTGCCCCTGATGTGACAGAGTTCATTAATGACAATGTGCAGGGAATTCTTCAAGGAGAGACCAGGAGTATAAAGAAGTGAAATGTGGTTCTTCCGTGTCTCCTCTCTGGGAGCACCCACAGGAGACGGTCAACAAAACAGCCTTCCCAGGATGCAGCCAGGAACCCCCAGCCCTGAGGGGAGACACCAGGAGTGAACGGGTCTCCTGCACCAAGCTCAGGGCTCAGCCACATGGCTCTGTACATTTGGGGACATGCAGAGGGATGGGAGTTTCAAGGACATCACTGCGTCTCATGATCCAGAAATTCCTGGCGCCCTACGTCCTCTGTGCTCAGTCTGAGATGTATTTTAATTACTCACCAGATCCCTCTCTAGCCCTTCCATGTGCCAGACATGGTTGTACTTAGGCTGTAAATATTAACACAATGATTTTCCCCAGTGATTTTATCTAACCCATTCCTGCACTGCTAATGGAAGTATATATGTGTATTTCTATCCAACAACTCTCACTTAACATAGAACTGTATGTCCTATTCCTACAAATGCTTCATGGTTCCCTCTGACTACTTCACACAGGACATCTGATCACTGTCTTTCACAGTGAGTCAGATGAAAACCCAGCATGTGTCCATGATCTACACAACTTTGTTTGCTCCTGGCAGCACCAAGGACCTGGAGTTTGCTGATACTTAGCTGGTGCTCATAAATGCTTTTTAATTAAAACAAATAAATCAGCAAATGAAAAAAAAAACAAATATCTACCTCTTTAACGTATGGCTAAAATATGCATCTCCAGCTTCATTCGGACCATCATCGTCAACTCAAATTCTTAACCACAGACATGGTGTCATCTTAGACACATCCTTATACCTCACACACAATCCCCAAGTAATGCCTAAATCCAGTTTTCTCCACAAGAAAAATGACATTAAAATGTCCCTACCACCCAAAACAATCTATACATTCAATGCATTTCCTATGATCATTCCAATGATATTTTCAGAAATAGAAAAACAGAATTCCTGAATTTTGTATAGAGCCAGAAAAGGCCTCAAATTGCCAAAGCAATATTGAGAAAGAAGAACAAAACTGGAGACACCATCCTTCCTGCTTTCCAATTATATTACAACGCTACATTAATGAAAACAGTATCATATTCTCCTAAAGACACAAAGATGATTCCGCAGAATAAATGTCCAGAAATAGATATGAGTTTCCCTTGACCAGCAGGGAGGACATAGGCTGAAAATAGGGCCTTTGAGAGGTCACTGGAGAAAAGGTGACATGAATTTTGTAGGGGATTCAGTTAGGAATATGCATGAATCATAGAGCAGATGCCCCAAATGATATCCTTATGTTCTCACTGATGTTTCCCGGCACACTTTGGGAGACAAAGCAGGGATTACTGGATACCCTGCAGCAGGCACATGGTCACCCTTGCCACAGTGGGCACAGTGCACCGTGGCAAGGGTGACCATGTGCTTTAAGAAGCACAGTCCAATGAATGCTCCTTGCTGGGTGAGGCCACACCAGCCAAGAGCCCCCATCGATGCTGCCCTCTGCTCTCTGCTGCTTCCTGCACTGCGTGGGCTCCTGGAGGCCTGGCTCCGCTGTCAAATCCGGGTACCCATCGCCCTACTGGGTGCAGAGTTACTGCTGGGGATGATGAACAAGTTCTAGAAATGGATAGTTGTGATGGGTGCACCGCATTGGGAGTCTACTCAATATCTCTGAATTGCACATTAAAGAGTGATAGAAAGAGTACATTTTCTGTTCTGTATATCATAATAATTATAAATTATTAGTTGAAAATCAAATTATATTTAAGAAGCTGTACTCATACAAATATCCTGACATCCTTAAGTGTGTTAAGCTATTTTAAATCATTCTCATAACTAAAAACGTGCAGCAATTTATTTTATTATTTTATTTTTTTCCCTGTAGCCTCCACATACAAATGAGATAAAACAGCATTTGTCCTTCCCTGTAGGCCTTATTTCACGTAGGGACATGTCCTGCAGTTTCACCCATGCTGTCACAAATGGCAGGGCATCTTCCTGGAAAGACTCATGCGGTGGACCTCCTCTGTGCACAGGTGGGGGAGACCTTGTTCACGGTGCCCTGTAGTCCCCCCAACTGTGCGGATCACTGACAAGCCCCACTGCGCCAGGAAAGGAGAGGAGGACACAGTCCGTGTCTGCAGGCTCAGGAAATCTGCCACAGGGTTCCCATTGCCCTGATGGTGTTAGCTGTGTGTCCCTCACGTCTGTGGATCTCCTTCACCCACCATCCCTACAGCGGGCTCAGCGTCTTACAGCAATGCTCTAGCCTCCTCCTGAGGCACACAGGCTCCACAGAGAGCTTTGCTAAGTGACACTCAACGTTCCCCCCAGGGCTAACTACCCTCTCCTGACACCACAGCTGGAGAGCAGACACCCAGCCAGGGAGCCAGGCCCTCTGTGCACCTGGAAATCTTGTTCTGAGTCCTCACTCCGCACTCATCTTACTGCCTCCTTCCCAGGACACGGAGCCGCTCCATCAGCCCTGAGCTCAGGAGCCTGGAGGGAAGGCAGGGTCTCCGCTCTGAGCCCGGGAGGACCTGGCTCCTGAGGTGGAGGACCGCGCACCGGCTGGGACGGTCTGCAGGCTCTGACCAAGAAAAATAAGGAAAGTCTATGTGACTTTATGAAGAGAGAAAACGCCAGCGCAACAGGCCCTGGTTTCTACACTTGGGTCACCAGGCGGAGTTTCTGCATTATCTTGAGGTTTTTGTTGTCTTTTATTTCCCCGCGAGCTCACTTCCGTTGCACAGGACACCGGGAGGAAGGACACTGCGATCTAGCAGCTACTTCCGAGTACTGTCAGAGTGTATTCCAGCTATTTTAATTTGGAAGAGAGTCAGCGTACAAGGCTCTGAGCAGGCTGAGGTATTTGTCCCACTTCCCTGTGTGTGTCACTGTGACCAGCACTGCTGTGCCCGATCGCACAGTAATAGTCAGCCTCATCCTCAGCCCGCAGCCCAGAGATGAGCAGGACCCCTGCATTGGCCGAGACATCTTTGGAGCCCGAGAAGTGGCTGGGAACCCCGGGGCCCTAGTGCTTATCTGAGTCTGAGTAGTAGTACAGGAGATACCGGGGAGGGCTCCCTGGCCGCTGCTGGAACCAGTACATGTAGTAGCTGCCAACACTGATGTCCCTGCTCAGGGTGCAAGTGAGTCTGGCGGTTGTTCCCAGAGATGCAGAGAAGGAAGGTGGCTGAGTCACCACAGGCTGGGAGGGGAACCTGCAAACACAGACACTCATGGGTGATGGAACTATAAGTGGAAAAAAAAATCTCAAAATGCAGAGAATGGGAAGAGTCATTTGGGAACCCTGTGTTCCTGAGGCCTGTCCCTACCTGTGCAGTGAGACAGGAGCACGAGGACAGGAGTCCAGGCCATGGTGACACAGACCCTGGTCACCACAATGGGCTGGGCTGACCCAGGCCTCCTTTTCCCCTCCACCCTCTGCCCCATGAGGGGCTGTCCATGCAAATGGTCTCCACCCAGTGACTGCCCAGCCCCTCCCTGAGCCCTGGTGCTGGAGCTCAGCTCACAGCCCACACTGAGAAGAAAGGAGATGGCCTTCACCCCTGGGGACAGCCCTGGGAGGAAGCACCTGCTGAGATCACACTCAGGGGACCCTGTCAGGCCACAGGGGACACACTCTCAGTCCCCAGCAAGGAGCACAGGGCCCAGTTTCCAGTTGCAGGCTCCTCTGAATGAGTGATTTTCACTAAGCCTCTTTGTAGTGACCACAGGGCAGTGCCACGGCGCCCCCTGCTGGCTGCAGGGCACACACCTCACCATGGCCCTAAGCCCTGAGACCCCAGCCTGTTTCCTCAGTTCACCAGATCCCTGTGGATTCACACATCCATAATCTGAATCAAGGATAATGTGATCCCATAGTGCTGTCCCTGATTGCTGCAGCATTTTTCACTCTCAGAAGGATTCCTGATCTACGTGGGATGTAAACTTTTACCTCAATTCAGCGGGAAATGTTGGCACCTGGCAGAAGACACTGCAGACATTATAACACTGCACTGATATGTGATTTAGAATACGCCTACCTTGTGAATGTTTTACACTCCTTTGCATTATAGCAATGGACTCCAACTGCTGTCCGATAAATTTAGCTTTATCTTAATATACTGTGTTTTTAGCTAATTTTATTGGCTTACTAATTTACAAATAAAGGCAAAACAATGAATTTATCTTTGACGAAGTCCAATTTATCAGTGTTTTTTTTTTATGGATCATGCTGATGGTATCTTGTCTAAACATGTATATACAAACCATAGATCCTGAAGATTTTCTCCTTTTTTATGTTTATAGCTTTATGTTTTACAGTTGTATTTATAATCCTTTAGTGGTTTTTTTGTAATAAAGTGAGAGTTTTAGGTGAGATTCATTTCTACGGATATCCAATTGTCCTGTAGCCATTTGTCCAAAAGTCCAAACATCTTCCTCTGAAAGTCTTCTGCAACTTTGTCAAAAATACTTATCCATTCTTTTGTGGGTCTGCTTCTGCCTTTTCTGCTATGTTACATAGGGCCCTTGTGTCCATTCCAATGTGTTTTCTTGTGATAAGAATTGAATTAGTCTTTTGTGCAATTTGGGAAGAATTGACATCTTTATCATACTGAGTCTTCTAATCCATGAACAAAACCCGTCTCTCTATTGTTTTAGATCCACTTTAATTACACAGACCAGCATTGCAGCATCCATGGCCAGTACTTGTTTTGTTAAATATTCAACTACATACTTCAAAAAAAAATGTATTTTTAATTATTTTTCCTGTGTTTACTACTAGTATATACACATCTAAATGATCTTTCAAGGTTGGTCTTGTATTCTATGCCTTCACAAAATTACTTATTACTCTTTGAATTTATATATTTACATACATATTTGTAGCTGCCTTTGCATTTTTCCCATAGATCATTCTCTCACCTGAATACAGAGACAATTGTCTCTTATTCTTCTTAGTCTTAAGGTTTTCATTGTTTTTCTTGCCTTGTGGTTCTGTCTGGAACATCCAGTCCAGTGTCAAACAGTGGTGTTGAGATGGGACATGATTGCCTTGTCCTACCTGAGGATGAAAGATTTCAGTGTTTCACCTCCATGTGTGAGCTGCATGTGTTTTAAGTTTTCTTATCAAGCTGAAAATGTGTTCCTCTATTTTCATTCTCTGGAAATTGTTATCATTCTTATTCATTTATTCATTCATTCCCACCCATTATCATGAGTGGGTTTCAAATTGTGTCAAATGCTCTTTCTCTATTGATTGATAAGATCAGGGTTTTTCCTTTTTTTGCTGGTTAATATAGGAGATTACACGGATTCGTTTTTTTTTTTTTTAAGATTTTATTTATTTATTTGACAGAGAGAGAGACAGCCAGTGAGAGAGGGAACACAAGCAGGGGGAGTGGGAAAGGAAGCAGCAGGCTCTTAGCGGAGGAGCCTGATGTGGGGCTCGATCCCAGAAAGCTGGGATCACGCCCTGAGCCGAAGGCAGATGCTTAACGACTGTGCCACTGATTCATTTTTTAATATTAATTTTTTAATCTTAATTTGGCCTTGCATTCCTACAACACCCCATTTGGTCCTAGTGTGTACTTACTGAGATATATATATATATATACTTAAAATATATATTATTTTATGTTTTCTAAATGTTTTCTTTAGAATTTTAGTGTCTCTATTTATGACAGATATTCCATTTCATTGCTTGCTTTGTGCCCAGGAGCTACTGATACAAGCTACACACTGAAAAATTTAGAATCGTTGTTGATGACGGAACAGAAGGCAAGCTGAGGACAAAGCAGAAACTGACACCCTGCAAACCGCTCCCCCCCACCCCCCACTGATGTATGCAACATTCCTTGGCACTCCTGGCTACAACTAAAGAAAGGAAAAAACAAATGGTTAACTGACAGAGATCACAGTCCTGCAAAGACCCATAATTCTCCCTTAGTTTACACGTGTCCTAGTGATTTACAAGGAAGAAGCTTTCTTATCAATAACCTAACTTCCAGAGACCCATATTTCAGTTTCCTAGAGCCCTAAAGTTACCACCCCCTCCATAAAATTGAGGGAGGCTGAGGCAGAAGAAAATGGAAATAAAATGGAATTTATTTTAAACTTGAAGCCCATTGACAAGGACATGTGATAGGAGGAAAGTAACATTCTCCTGGGATCCCCCAACTATCTTACTATTAACACCTTCTAGAGGGGTCAACAACCTTAATTCGACAATAGCAAGTGAGCCTTCCTTAACATATGAAAGTACTTTCTCAACCTCCCTTTTTCCTCACCTCCCCCAAACCCATGGTATATAATCAGCCACCTCTCACAACCCGGGACAGCAGCTCTTTCTACCCACAGGTCCTGTCCCCGTGCTTTAATAAACCACCAATTTTGCACCAAAGACGTCTCAAGAATTCTTTCTTGGTTGCCGGCTCCAGACTCCACCCCACTGAACATCACCTGTATTCCACAACCTCATCATATGGTGTTGAACATGGGGCCTTGAGTCTTTACATTGGGACTCTGAACTTCGGTGCAAAATTGGTGGATACTTTCTCTCCTATTCCTTTACTGTCATTCCTGGGGCTCTTCAGGGAGTCCGGTCTAATTGTAACACTTTCCTGTCAACTGCGCAGGATGCAATCTTCTAGCCCCTGGCTACGCTATGGGGAGGAAAAAGCCTGCCTTTTGGCTGGAAGTTAATACCCTGGCCGGGATGGTAATAAGACCCAGAAACTTGATGGCCTCTCTTTACTGCTGTCCTTATAAAAAGTTGTCTGTTGTGGGAATGGGACAGCCACCTAAGTGACTAGCATGGCTGCCAATCCTAAGACTCCCATGTGAGGTTTCCTTCTCATTGATCTAATGTGATCCCCTCTGCATCCCTGGTCTAGCCACTTCTAGCCAAGGGACCTCCACTTGGGGCCGGCCTAAAACTAGGATGGGATGGAATTAAAACCCTATTGGGGACCATTTCCTAGGGAAGTTGGCTGTAAGGACCACATGTGTTAGAATGTCGCTTGGACCATGGTGGGTTTCTGTCTTTACTGTTTTCCACCAATGTCCTCTACTAATTACTTAGGCTATGAAATTTGGTAAAACTTTTCTAGTGTTCTCCATGGGTTAAAGACAGGTGGTTCTTCAAGGCAAGGCAATATACTTTTAAGGCAATACAAAATAAGGCATGACCTTCAAGGCATGGTATTTCAGTCCATTCACCAGGCACCCATCAGCAGCCTAGGACGTGATGGGCTAGGGGAGGGACACCAGAATCCCTCCTACGTGACTTTTACGGCAGGAATGCCTTCATGGGAAGGCAGGATTGTGATCAATAGTGATGTCTTGTTTGAGGGATGCCACCGGTCACTTTTGACACACGGGAACCTCTGACATATCCTGCGTAGGACGCCATCCGGGAGTTGGGGGGATTTTGGTAATCGACCTTCTTTATTTTTCTGAGCACGGCCTCAATAGGCTGCTTCTTCGGTTCCCAAGGACTCTCCATTGTGGTGCCTTCTAACCCATTGAAAGCAATTCAGATTGCAAAATTTAGGAAAGCACTGATCTCCTGTAACATGGCATGGCCTCAGTGGGATCTATTGGTTAGATCTCTTCTGTAGGGAACAGAGCAAATGGACCTAGGGTACCTTCATTTCTCATACATAGGCCTTCAATGCTCTACACCTAGACCCCGACCTAAGGGCCTCTTGTAGAATCTGTTTGCCTGAATGGGTCAGCTAGTAAACTCTCTCCTGACATATTGGATGATAATTATCTAAATAGGTCTCCTCTGAGGAAACCTAGGTTGCTGGAGGAGACACAGGCCATCCCACACAAAAGTGACTCTTGACTGTCTTCTCTCACTGTTCCTTCTAACAGATGTGGGGGCATCTCCCTCACTCATTTCCTGGGTTAATGACTACAACTGGAGCCAACTGTGGTTAGTTTATCTTGGGACAGGGACTTTAAGGAATATTGCCAAGCACCTGCCAAAACTCCCTTTGTTTTGGGGAAATTCCCTGTCTTCTCTAGCCCAACATGGAATGCCTATCCCCCTTATTGGCGGGGAAACATGGCGTCTGCTCCTGTTGAAGCTGATGAGCTCTAAAACTGGGAACCCTTTCTCAGACTTCTGGCAGCACTCTGCCTCTACTGTCTCCCCCTCCCCCTTCTTTCTTTTTTTTTTTAATATTTTATTTATTTGTTTGATGGAGAAAGAGACAACCAGTGAGAGAAGGAACACAAGCAGGGTGAGTGGGAGAGGAAGAATCAGACTCCCAGAGGAGGAGCCTGAAGTGAGGCTCGATCCCAGAATGCTGGGATCACGCCCTGAGCCAAAGGCAGACGCTTAATGACTGAGCCACCCAGGTACACCCCCTTCTTTCTGCACCACCTGGGGTGCAGCCTGCATTACTGGTTTCTGTACCATCCACGGGATGAGGTTGTGGAATATAGGTGAGATTCAGTGGGGTGGAGTCCGGAGCCCACAACCAAGAAAGAATTCTTGAGATGTCTTTGGTGCAAAATTGGAGGTTTATTAAAGCACGGGAACAGGACCCATGGGCAGAAAGATCTGCTGCCCCGGGTTGTGAGAGGTGGCTGATTATATACCATGGGGTTAGGGGAGGTGAGGAAAAAGGGAGGCTGAGAAAGCACTTTCATATGTCAAAGAAGACTCTCAGCACACTGGCTACCCCACCACCATCAAGCCAAGGCTGTCTAAACTATCACTGTGTCCTTATCAATGAGCTGCAGCTCCTTTCCTTAGTTTTAGGGCAGCCAGGAGTGTGGAGAAATGTTGCATACATGTGGGGGTGGGGGTTGCAGGGTGTCAGCTTCTGCTTTGTCTTCAGTTTGCTGTCCATTCCCCCATCATTTACCTCCTGAATAATTTTGACCCTTAAATCTTTAAGGTTGTTGAAGTTGGAAGGTCTCAACTTCTGTAACTTCTTCCTGCTGAATAGAGGCGTAGAGATGTCGCTACCAATGGGTCAATATTGGTCAGTGGGCAATGTATAGCAGAGTTATGAAAGGGGAGGTAGCTGAATCCAACACGGACAACATAGATGAACCTCCTTGAGTAGAAGGGATAATCTGTTACCTGGAAGTTACAGCAGTGAAGGAGTCTTGGCACTAGGAAGGGAGACACTGGAAATGACAAAATAAGGTTAATACTGTAATGAGAAAGGGAAGTCTGAATAAAAGACCTTTGATAGTTGACCTTTGATAATTTTCCTCCAATCCAGGAGTTTAAAACAATCACTAAAGGAAAGAGATCATTTAAAGCACCAATTTGAGTATTGATTTGTCAGGTAGAAACCCAGAAGTATTTTGGTGGTAATCTGGACTGTATACACAGCACTGCTTTTATGCCAGCACAAGTTTCACCTTGCGTAATTTAATGCCATTCCGTTTTGTAAAACTGCTTCATGTATTTGTATTACTTCAGAATTTAATAGATAAATGTTATTCTGAGTGTCATTTAGGGCTTTGACAGTGTACTTAAGAGTTTCCAAGTGCCAAACAACATCCTCCAGTATCAAAGAGGTAACAAAGATAGATGCTAGGTGGTCATACCAATGTAACACAGAACATGTCCACCATGGTTTTAAATTTTGGAAGGTTGGCTGAGTTGGTAATGTTTTTCCAGTCCAATCACAAGGAAAGTGGGGTCATCCATTATCTCCACAAGCCTATGGAGTGGGGTATGCTCGGGCTCTTAGCGAGTGATTTCATCATCCCAGCCACATAGAATTGGTCAAGGTGATATTTATACAATTGTTGGGGAATCTATCCCATTTCCTGGTTGTTCAAATAATTAAATATATGGCCATGGGGTCCTGTTATTAGCCCCATAGAATAAAAAGCATGAAGATTATATATACATGAGCTATCATATAGAAATAGAAAAAGCAATTTCTCTTAAGTTTACCTCAAGTTGTCTAGCTTAAGTAAACGTTTAAGGACACTCAGATCTAGAATTTAACATCCACAAATGTATGTTAGTTAAACATAGTTTTTCTCTCTAAAATAACCCTCATTTCCAGAGATAGCCAAATCAGGACTAATTTGTTTGCAAAACAAGTCCAATTTTAACAAACTTGGCATAATTATTTACATAAGCTCAGCAAGAATGGTGATTGATCATATAGATCTTTTAGAATCTGCTTTGCTGGAACTTTTATAAGGAATCTCCAGGTTGAACTTCTAGTAGTCTTTCCAGGCCAGAAGCCAAGCCAAGTACTTGCTACCAGACATGTCTGCGATACCTGTGGATTTGGGCAGGTTCCTCTCCATGAGGTCCCCAAAGCAGCCTGAGGTTACTGCACTTGCCAGGAAGTGACATTCTTTACTCACCTGGTGAGGCTGCTGGGAAATCTGTAAGCAAGTTATCAGGCCATTTCCAGGGGGCTTTATGGCTCCAGGTTTCATGAAGTCAACCATAGTTCCTTAAAGCTCTTTGGTCATATCTGAGTCTATGAATGTCTCTCAAATATGACATTCCAGTCAAAGCCTTGGTAAAATAACCAATGTTTCCAATGGTGTCCTGTTACAAGGAGAACAATACTTATTGAACTTATGCAAATGATTATGATTGTCATGGAAGAAAGAATACTTACTAGGACCTTTTTAATTTCAGAGGGTTCAGGTAGAGAGAAAATTTAAATGCTTTAATTTGCTTTATTATTATTTCTGTAACACATAACACTTCAATAGCCAGAAGAAAGTGATGCTGACCTTATATTAAAACATTAAAACTTTAGGAATTGCATAGAGTTACACCTTTTACCCAAGTGTAACTTAAGGCTTAACATTTGTTTAACAGTGCTTCCAGGGTAACTTAGCATATCAAAGGAAAAGGCCTAAAGACTTAAAGAGACTTCATTTACAATTTAAATGTTGGTAAAGTTTGTTCAAACCTTAAAATTATAGTTCATGCCTGAATAGGATTACAGATCATTACAAAACTCTATTTTTACTTAACCAAGTTGACACTTAGCGATTTGAAAGGCAAATTTGCAGGGTTCTATAGTTGTTAGCAAAACTTAGCTCCTTTAATATTGAGAAGTTTTAACTAAGTGATGAACGACCTGTTAATGACAAAGCATAGAAACTTTGTCTTCTGGGTGAAGCAAAATCTTCACATTTTCTTTTCTTTTTTTTTTTTTTTTAATATTTTTTATTGTATTATGTTAGTAACCAAACAGTACATTCCTGGTTTTTCATTTAATGTTCGATGATTCATTAGTTGCATATAACACCCAGTGCACCATGAAATACCTGCCATCTTCACCACCCATCACAGTCGATCCCATTCCCCCAACCTCCTCCCCTCTGAAGCCCTCAGTTTGTTTCTCAGAATCCACACTCTCTCATGCTTCATTTCCCCTTCTGATTACCCCCCTTTCTTTATCCATTTCTTCTCCTACCAATCTTCCCAGTTCTTATGTTCCATAGATGAGAGAAACCGTATGATAATTGTCTTTCTCTGCTTGACTTATTTCACTTAGCATTATCTCCTTCAGTGCCATCCATGTTGCAGCAAAGGTTGAGAAATCGTTCTTTTTGATAGCTGAATAATATTCCATTATATATATGGACCACAACTTCTTAATCCAGTCATCTGTTGAAGGACATCTCGGCATCCTTCCACGATGTAGCTATTGTCACCAGAGCTGCTATGAACATTGGGGTGCATATGGCCCTTCTCTTCACTACATCTATATCTTTGGGGTAAATACCCATTACTGCAATGGCTGGATCATAGGGTAGCTCAATTTTTAACTTTTTAAGGGACCTCCACACTGTTTTCAAGAGTGGCTGTACCAACTTGCATTCCCACCAACAATGTAGCAGGGATCCCCTTTCTCCACATTATCTCCAACAATTGTTGTCTACTGCGTTGTAAATTTTTGCCATTCTAACTGGTGGAAGGTGGTATCTTAGTGTGGTTTTGATTTGAATTTCCCTGATGGCTAATGATTTTGAACATTTTTCATGTGTCTGTTAGCCATTTGTATGTCTTCATTGGAAAAGTGTCTGTTCATATCTTCTGCCCATTTTATGATTTGATTATTTGTTTCTCGCGTACTGAGTTTGAGAAGTTCTTTATAGATATTGGATACCAGTCTTTTATAGCTATTATTTCTTCTTTGAATGCTTGCTAGAATTCCCTGGGGAATCCATCAGGCCCTGGCGTTTTGTTTTTTGGAAGGTTTTTAATCACAGTTTCAATCTCTTCATAATTAATTGGTCTGTTTAAAAAATCAATTTCTTACTGTTTCACTCTTGGTAGTTTATAGGTTTCCAGGAAGGCCTCCATCTCTTCCAGATTGCTTAATTTATTGGCATAACGCTGTTGATAAAAGTTTCTAATAATCCTTCCTATTTCATTGGTGTTGGTTGTGACCTCTCCTTTTTTATTCATAATTTTATTAATTTGGGTCCTTTCTCTATTCATTTGGATAAGTCTGGCCAGGGGGTTGTCAATTTTATTTATTCTTTCAAAGAACCAGCTTCTAGTTCTGTTGATCTGCTCTGTTGTACTCCTGGTTTCTAATTCATTGATTTCTGCTCTAATTTTGGTCAACTGCTTCCTCGTGAGTAGATTAGGCCTGTCCTTCTGTTGCTGTTCCAGCTTCTTGAGGTGAGAATATAAAAACTGCATTTTAGATTTTTCTATTCTTTTGACTGAAGCTTGGATGGCTATGTATTTTCCCCTTAGGACTGCCTTTGCAGTGTCCCATAGGTTTTGGACCATTGTATTTTCATTCTCGTTGGTCTCCATAAATTGTTAAAATTGATTTTTGATTTCCCGGTTTATCGAATCATTCTTGAGCAGGATGGTTCTTAGTCTCCAAGTGTTTGAGTTTCTTCCAAATTTTTCCTAGTGATTGAGATCCAATTTCAAAGCATTGTGGTCTGAGAATATGCAGGGAATAATTTCAGTCTTTTGGTATCAGTTGAGACCTGTTTTGTGACCCAGAACATGGTCTATTCTTGAGAATGTTCCCTGGGCATTAGAATAGAATGAGTATTCTTTGGTTGGGGATGTAGTGTTCTATATATATCTATGAGGTCCAACTCATCGAGTATGGCATTCAAAGCTCTTGTTTCTTTGCTGATTTTCTGCTTAGGTCATCTGTCTATTGCTGATAGTGGAGTGTTGAGGTCCCCTACTATTAACGTATTTTATTTATATGTCTCTTTATTTTGATTAAGAGTTGGATTGTGTATCTTGATGCTCCCCTCTTGGGGGCATAGATATTTATAATTGTCATATCCACTTGTTGGATACAGTCTTTAAGAATAATATAGTGCCCTTCTGTATCTCTAACTACAGTCCTTAGTTTAAAATGTAATCTGTCTGGGGGCACCTGGGTGGCACAGCGGTTAAGCACCTGCCTTCGGCTCAGGGCGTGATCCCGGCGTTATGGGATCGAGCCCCACATCAGGCTCTTCCTCTATGAGCCTGCTTCTTCCTCTCCCGCTCCCCCTGCTTGTGTTCTCTCTCTCGCTGGCTGTCTCTATCTCTGTCAAATAAATAAATAAAATCTTTAAAAAAAAATGTAATCTGTCTGATAGGAGAATTGCTTTTTTCCAGCTTTCCTTTGAGGTCCATTGGCGTGAAAGATGGTATTCCATCACTTTACTTTCAGTCTGAATGTATCTTTAGGTTCAAAATGAGTCTCTTGTAGACAGCAAATGCATAGGTCATGTCTTTTTATCCAATCTGCAATCCTGTGTCATATTATGGGAGCATTTAGGCCATTTACATTGAGACTGATTATTGAGAGATATGATTTTAATGATGCCATGTTGCCAGTAAAGTCTTTGTTTCTATCGATTGTGACTTTCTGTTCTTTATCACTCTTGGGGCCTTTTTACTTTTATAGAACCCCCCCTTAATATCTCCTGTAAGGCTGGTTTCATGGTTACGAAATTGGTCAATGACTGGCGATTCTGGAAGGTCTTTATCTTTCCATCAATTCTGAATGACAGCTTTGCTGGATAAAGTATCCTTGGCTGCATGTTTTTCTCTGAAAGAGCTATAAAAAATGCCCCCCTCAACCCTTTCTCTCATTCCAGGTCTGTGTAGACAGGTCTGATGTAATTCTGATATCTTTGCCTTGGTACATGAGAAATTTCTTTGCCTGGTCGCTTTCATAACTGTATCCTTGGATCCAATATTTGTGAATTGCACTATGACGTGACGTAGCGTAGGTTTGTCATGGTTGAGCTTGGGAGGGGTCCTCTCTGCCTCTTGGACATGAATTGTTTTCCTTTGCTAGATTAGGGAAGTTTTCAGCTATAATTTGTTCAAATATCTCTTCTAGACCTCTGTTTTTCTCCACACCCTTGGGGATGCTGATGATTCTGACGCTGGAACATTTCATTGAGTCAGTAATCTCCCGTAACCTATATTCTCAAGATTGGATTTTTTTTGAGCCAAGTTTCTATTTTAGCTTTCTCTTCTACTAACCCATCCTCCAATTCGCTGATATGTTCTTCTGCCTCATTCACCCTGGCCATCAGAACCTCTAGTTTTGACTGCATTTGATTCATAGAATTTTTATTTTCTGCCAGTTTCGCTCTCATTTCTGCCCTTAGAGATTCTATATTCTCATTAAGATTTTCGTTAATACTTTTTTCAAGTCTACGCATCATCTTGACCATTGTTACTCTGAACTCCATTTCTGATAATTTGGTTATATCCATATCCATCAGTTCAGTGGCAGAGGCCACAGACTCATTGTCTTTTCTTTGCTGGGGGGGATTTCTCCTTCTCGTCATTCTGATGTGGAGAGGTTTTGGGGTTGTCCAGTGTCCAAATTATTGACCAGGAGCCAGGCAGTGTGCCCTTCTTTTATAGGGAACTTAGGGATGTGGGCTTCTTGATTTTTCGGCCTGCCTTCTGGGGGAGGGGTCTGCCACGCTGATATTCAGGCCACCTTGTTTGGGTAGAGTCTCCTTGTCGCCTGAGAGGGGGATGGGGATTAGCACAATGTGAGCTGGTATTTCCGGGCTTTGTTCTCTGGGAGCTTTCTCTGGCGCTTTGTTGTTTCTCTTCTGAGAGTCTGAGCAGCAGTGGCCATATCCTAGCCTCTGTCTCAGAACAGAGAGATCACAGTCCACTCTCCACTGAGCTCTCTTGGCCTCTTTAACTCTGTTTCTGTCGGTGTTGCCAAAAACCCTGCAGCATCCCGAGTTGTGCGTCCCATAGCTGGTGTCCCAGCCCTCACTTCCAGGGCCAGCACGTCTCTGTCCTTTGTGCTTCTAACACTGATGGCCGGCCGGCCCGGTTCCCCCGCATGCTCCTGAGCTCCCTGTTTCAGTGTGGTTCATGTGCGCTCCGGAGCACCTGTTTTCAGTCACACCCCGCGTGCACTCCCAAGCTCTTGGTTTCAGTCCGGTTCCAGTGAGTGCTCCAGGGCTCCAGTTTTCAGTCTAGTCGTGGCACTCCTGAGCTCTCAGTTTCAGTCTAGTTCGACTGTGCACTCTGGAGCTCCAGTTGTCAATCTGTACACGCACCCACTCCCGAACTCCCAGTTTCAGGCCAGTTCCAGTGAGCGTTCCAGAGCTCCAGTTTTCAGTGTGGACGTGTGCATTCCCAGGCTCACGGTCTCTGCTTTCTCGCGGGTAGTGGTCCGAGAGTCCGACCCACTGCCCAGTGCAGGTGGCTATTGCATTCCGAACACTTGAGTGTGTCTGCTCCCTCCCCCTTCCATTTATCTCATGATATCTGTGCGCGGATTCACGGCTCCCTGCTTCATACCTCAATACGCATCGCTGGAGATGTTTGTTTGTAGAGATCCAGATGTATCTTCCTGCATCTCAGGCTGATTCCGTGGGTTTTCAGGATGGTCTGGTACATATGCAGCTCAATTCAGGGGACCAGCTGAAAAAGGGGTCCCCTACTCCTCTACCATCTTTTTTCCTCTCGAGTTTTGATTACTTTTAACTCCAAATAATCTTTATGCCAAAATGGCCCATCCTGGGGCAGCCTGCCATGGGCCTCTACAGTTTCCCTCTTCTGAAACTCTCAAGTTTTAATGCATTAATAACTGAGCTGGAGGGCACCTGGTTGTCTCAGTGGTAGAGCATGGGACTCTTGATCTTGACGTCATGAGGTCAAGCCTCATGTTGGGCTTAGAGTTTACTTAAAACAGCAACAGCACAAAAGTTGAGCTGATAAATTGTTCCCTCTCATGGAACCAGCGTTAGTCTGACAGTAGATCAGTCAGTTCAGTTAAACTCATTTCAGAAGATAGTGATGTACATGTGTTTTCAATATTAGGCCTGTTATTCAAGAAATAACATAGTAAACAAGAGGCATATTAAGGAAACAGGAGAAAAACAGTGGTTCATTATTAGGTCAAATATAAGTCACTTTCTGGTTTCTGAAAACAGCCAGTGGAGAAGACTTCTAGATGTCAAACTTGAAGCATCTTTAGATAGAGTGACAGCAGACTGTTATTATCTGACAGATTTTCCTGGTTTCGTTCAAAAGTGTCTGGTGATCTCCAAGGGGCCCACAGAGCAACAGGCATGAAGACTGTCAATGAATGAGCTGTTGTGATTTTTCTGAAGTTACTTCAAGCTGTTCATATTTAGTTTGCAGGGCTTCAAGAGAAAGGGCCGTTTTAGCTCTCAAAAAATCAGCCCCTAGTCCAGGTTATAACAAACCTTATTAGAATCTAACATTCAGTGAGGTATCTTATTGAAACTTTTTTTTCTCTCTATAATCATTCTCATTTTCTCCAAAGATATCCAAATTAACATGTGTTTGAAATATAAGTCTAGTCTTAACAGCTCAGCATCATTATTCACATAAGCACAGCAAGAATAGTGATTGGCCATATATGTTCTTGTAAATCTGCTTTGCTGTAATTTTTCATAAGAAATTTCTAGATTGTTGTGGTTCCAATTTGAATTTCCCTGATGGCTAATAATTTTGAACATTTTGTTCATGTGTCCATTAGCCATTTTTATGTCTTCTTTGCAGAAGTGTCTGTTCATGTCTTTTGCCCATTTTTTGACTGGATTATTTGAGTTTTGGGGGGGGTGTTGAGTTTGAGTAGTTCTTTATAGATCTTGGATACCAGCCCTTTATCTGTGGTGTCATTTGCAAATATCTTCTCCCATTCTGTGTGTTGCCTCTTTGTTTTGTTAACTGTTTCCTTTGCTGTGCAGAAGTTTTTTTATCTTGATGAAATCCCAAAAGATCATTTTCACTTTTGTTTCCCTTGCTTTTGGAGACGTGTCTTGAAAGAAGTCGCTGTGACTGATGTTGAAGTGGTTACTGTCTATGTTCTTCTCCAGGATTTTGTTGGATTCCTGTCTCACATTGAGGTCTTTCATCCATTTAGAGTTTTCCTTGGGAAGGCAGAGGGGAAAATGAACCATGAGAGACTATCGACTCTGGGAAACAAGTGGTGGGTTTCAGAGGGGAGAGGGTGAAGAGATAGGTTAACCCAGTGATGAGTATTAAGGAGGGCATGTATTACAATGAGCACTGGTTGTTATACACAAATAATGAATCATAGAACACTACATCAAAAACTAATGAAGTACTGTATGGTGACCAGCATAACATTAAAAAAAAATCACTGACAAAAAAAAAAAATCAAGATTGAATTCCTAATAGCCTTAAGACCAGAAACCAAGCCAAAACATGCACCAAGTATTTGCCAGACTTTGCTTTCCATACCTATAGATTTGATGAATTCCTCTTTTCTAAGGTCCCCATCCTATCCTGAGGTTCCTGACTGTGCCAGGAAGTGACTTTCTTTACTCACCTGCTAACGCTGCAGAAAACTGTGTAAGCAAGGTATCTGGCCAACATCTTCATGGGGCTCTATTGGCTCCCTAGAGTTGTTATGGGTATGTCAAAAGCAAGAGGAAATGCTTTCTATACATGTGGAGATAACCCACTTTTCAGAGGGTTCTCATTACAAGAATCAAAGACAAACAGACTAAACTTGGAGCCACAGGAAAAATTCAACATATGACTCTTCAGAGAGGCAGGCCATAAAGGACCATGCTCCTCCACTTAAGGGTGTGGTGGGGGTGACCTTGGGTCCAGGGATGGTGTGGCACCAGGGACTGCTGGGTTGGGGAGTTCTAGCTTGGGGCGTCAGCTATGGTTACACAGTGATGTTTCAGCCAAGCCCTGAGTGCCAAGCCTCCACCTACTCCCAGCAGACTGGACACTCACGAAGTGTCAGAAGGGCCCAGGAGCAACCCTGCTTGGTCCTCACAGGGAAACAAAATACTGGAATTAAGACCTCCTGCAATGAAAGTGACAAGTGAGTTCCAATCAGCACTGGAGGTCATTTGCTTCAGTCAACTCTCCTAACTCCTATCCACTGAACAAGAAGTGTGTGTGTGTTTGAGGAACCGCATCAAAGAATATCCTTTGATGGACATCATTACATGGACATCGTTTGGATGTCTGCTTGATCTCTTGGAAGTTTGAGATGGGCCATTTGTTTTCTCTCCACTTCCAGATCCTTACTGTGGTGTGCAGAGCCTTCCATTAATTAGATTAATAGGGAGATTCATGAAGATAAGATGAGTTCTGATGAAGAATCTAAACTATTGGGATTTTTGTTTTGTTTTGTTTTTGATATGATTCTCCATGATTCATCAGTTCAGTATAACACCCAGTGCTCATCACTTCACATACCCTCCTTAATGCCCATCACCCAGTTACCCCATTTCCCATCCACCTCCCTTTCTGTAACCCTCAGTTTGTTTCCTGGAGTCAAGAGGCTCATATGGTTTGTCTCCCTCTCTGATTTATTCCCATTCAGTTATCCCCCCACACACACTCCTAATGTCCTCTGCACTATTCCTTATGTTCCACGTATGAGTGAAACCATATGATAATTGTGTTTCTCTGATTGACTTATTTCCCTTAGCATAATATCCTCCAGTTCCATACATGTTGATGTAAATTGACATGGAAGGATTTGGATTTGAGCAAAATATTTATTTGAGGTAATGAAGTTATCTTTTCAGTGAATAGGTCTCACTCAGGCTTTAGAAATATTAAGGCTAGAAAAGACTATTGAATTGACTTAAATCAATACTTTAAAGAAATTAGCAGGAACAAAGGGAAATCAGTGCCTGAATAAATGAAAACTTACAAATTGGAAACAAAGTTATATCACTTAAATTTTGAAGCATGTCATAGATGTTTTCAAATTTTTCTTAGATCTCTTTGTGTCTTATAATGTATATCAAGGCCAAAGCCATTAAAATGAATGCATTAAATGTAGAGAAGCAGCAGACAATAGCTCCAGAAAGTTCAGATATGGAATTATTAACAGATTAATATTATAATATTATTATATTAGATTACTAATATTATAAATAGAGTTAAGGTTTTAAATAAACTTTATTTTAGACAGTTTTAAATTTACAGAAAAATTGTGAAAATAGTACAAAGAAGTCTATGTTATCAATATATTCTGCACCTACCTCTATTATTAACACCTTTAATTAGATGGTATGTTTGTTACAATTCACAAACTTATATTAATGCATTTGCAACAAAAGGCCATAATCTATTACAATTTCCTTAGATTTATCCATTTACCCATTCCTTTTTCTTCTTTTTTCTTTTCTTTTTTAACTTTTTCTTTTTTTTTTATTTTTTAAATTTTATTATGTTATGTAAGTCACCGTACAGTACATCATTTGTTTTTGATCTAGTGTCCCATGATTCATTGTTTGCGTATAACACCCACTGCTCCATGCCGTAAGTGTCCTCCTTAATACCCATCACTGGGCTAACCCATCCCGCACCCCCCTCCCCTCTGAAACCCTCCATTTGTTTCCCAAAGTCAATAGTCTCTCATGGTTCATCTCCCCCTCTGATTTCACCCCCTTTATTGTTCCCTTCCTTTTCTTAATGTCCCCATGCTTTCCTTATGTTCCACCTATTAATGAAACCATTTACCCATTCTTACTCAGGGATCCCATCTGGGACACCACGTTACAATTACTAGTCATGTCTCCTCATGCCTTCTTGTTCAAGGAAGTGAGAATAACTCTAGAAGGAACTCATATAACAAAGTAACAAACAGCTCCAGAAACCTGTAGTTCAATCATCCTTAATGGTGAAGCACTGAGCAATGTTGCAGTGGACATTTGTGGGCAACTTGTATTTTGTTTTGAGGACCTGTTTTCAGTTCTTTGGGGCACGTATCTAGAAGTGGAGTTCCTGGATTACACAGGAATTCTGTGTTTACCTTAATGAGGACTCACCAATCTGTTTCCAGCTCATGTGCACCACTTCATATCCCCACCAGCCTTATACGAGAGCTCCACCTTCTCCACATCCTTGTGAAACCTTGTTACTTTTCATGTTACTGTTGTTGTCATTGTTAGTGCCTTCCTAGTGGGTACTAAGTGGTATCTCACCATTGGTTTGATTTGTATGTCAATGGCTATTGATGTTGAGCATCTTTCCAAGAGTTTCTTGACTACTGTACATCTTCTTTGGTGAAATGTCTATACAAGTCGCTTACCAATTTTTTTTTTAATTAGGATATCTTACTGTTATTGTGTTGTGGGAGTTACTGACACATTCTGGATACTTGACTTCTAACAAATATATGAGTTACAAATGTTCTCTTCCATTCAATGGGTTGTATTTTGTCTTTCTTGAGAGTGTACAAACATACTAAATTTAGAGAATTCAAATTGATGACCCCCCCCCTTTTAGGCCGGTGCTTTTGATATCATATGTAAAGAATCCACTGTCAAACCAAAATCATGGAGATTTACTTCTATGTTTTTTTCCTGAGACTTTTATAGCCATGGTTGTTAAATTTAGAACTTTGATCTATTTTCCATTCTTTTTTTTTGTATATGGTATTTGGTAGAGGTCTAATTTCATTCTTTTGTGTGTGGATATCTAGTTGTTCCAGCACCATTTGTTGGAGAGACCAGTTTTTCCACATTAAATTCTCTTAGAACCCATTTGAAAATTTATTGACCATAGATGAGGGATTTATTTGTGGACTCTCAAAAATGTCTGATTTATCTGTATATCCATCCATAGACCAGGACCACACTCTTGATTACTGCAGCATTGTAAGTAAGTTTTAGTGAGTCTTGAAGTCTGGAATTGTGAGTGCTACTGATTAGTTCTTCTTCAGTATTGTTTGCATGTTCTGAATCACTGCAATTCCACTAAAATTGTAAGATCCTCTTTGAGTGTGCAAGAGAGGTATTTGGGGATTTGATAGGGATTGAATTTAATCTGTCAATTGCTATGGAAAGTATATGTTTCCAAACTATTTATTTCTTTATTTTTTGCAAAGTTAATTAAGATTTTAAAAAATTACTAAGCACAAGTTACTCTACTTTTGTCGTATTACAGAGAAACCATAACGATAAATATGGGTTTGTTAGTAAACCTGGTTTGTGCTTTATTGAATTATGGGGTTATGCTTCTAAAAACTGTGAAATGCATTCATTAATTTGCTAATCTGTAGAATACTGGCATAACAAACGGTTCACAATTACTTACTACTTAGTTTTCAAGAGGAAATAAAGTTTCTAAGAGTTAAGAATTCTATTAAATATAATTTAGACTACTAGAAATAATAAGGAACACAATTCTGGATGCCAAAAGTAAGACATGTGGTTTTTTGGGGACAAAAAAAAAATGAGGAATGTGAATACCTATTTTTTTTAGGAAAAAGAAATGTAAATTTGCCCAAAAATGAGGCTGGTTTTATGAAGAAAGAAAATTTAGCTCAAAATCTAATCGTATAAGAGAAAGTTGTAAGCTTTTGGAAAAAGAAATCTGGAAAGGAAATTTATGTGTGATAAATACTGGTTAAAATTAAGATAAATTTAAGTAAATGAATGAGTAGTCATATCAAAATATGTGGATGCAAAATTGAAAATGTTTTCTATTTGTTAAAAGGATAAACTTTTCTTGAACTATTATTCTGCATTAAAAAAAAGTTTGTAATCAATTTTAAAGTTATTAGCCTAGACAGAAGTGCTCTGTTTTGCCAAAATATTTCCTATGTGTATCAAGACCTTGATTTATATTAAAACTCTGATTTTTTTAAAAGATTTATTTATTTATTTGAGGGAGAGAGAGGAAAGAGAGAGAAAGTGCATGGGCAAGAATGGCAGAGGGAGAGAGAGAGAGAGAATCTCAGTCAGAATCCACACTGAGGGGGCGCCTGGGTGGCTCAGTCGTTAAGTCTCTGCCTTCAGCTCAAGTCATGATCCCAGGGTTCTGGGATCGAGCCCTGCATCAGGCTCCCTGCTCAGTGGGAAGCCTGCTTCTCCCTCTCCCACTCCCCCTGCTTGTGTTCTCTCTCTCACTGTCTCTTTCTCTGTCAAATAAGTAAATACAATCTTTAAAAAAAAAATAATCTGCACTGAGCATGGAGCCTGATGAGGGGGGTCGATCTCATGACCATGAGTTCTGAGCTGAGCTGAAACCAGATGCTTAAGCAACTGCCCCACACAGATGCCCCCCAAAATTTAATATTAATATTGATAACAATTATTATAATTATATATAATATATTATATATAATAATTATATTGATAAAATAATTAATATTGATATGTAAAACAACTCTACATTTTGCTTACAACTATGTAATTTAGTGCATTTGCCTTTGATATATGTTCGTGTCGTGTGTCACAGGAATAACTACATTTCCTTGTCAATTGCATCGTAATCCCATCTGTAGCTATGGCCACTTTCATGTCTTCTCATGTACAGTTACCATCTTACTCCGATGCTACTGCAAATGTATTTTAACTTCAAGGATATTGATGGGGAGGACTTTTTTTTTTTTTAAGATTTTATTTATTTATTTATTTATTGGACAGAGAAAGAGACAGCCAGCGAGAGAGGGAACACCAGCAGGGGGAGTGAGAGAGGGAGAAGCAGGCTTCTCACTGAGCAGGGAGCCTGATGTGGGTCTTGTACCTAAGACCCTAGGATCATGACCTGAGCTGAAGGCAAACGCTTAACGACTGAGCCACCCAGGCGCCCCAATGGGGAGGACTTCTAATGAATCTAAGTTTCTGATACCTTCAAGATAGTCAAACTAAGGGAAAAATTTTGAGAACTAATAGAAAAACTAGATTCAAACAGAACAAAACCAGTAACATGAAACAAAGTACAGAGGCGGATGACTATAATGTTTGACTTTTTGTTTGAAACATTGCTGACTTTTCAAAATGTTCTTTTCTTCATATTTAAGGAAACATCTCCTATGCTAACTGATCTATAAAAACTTGATGAAATGCACCTTTGTGAACAAACTAAGTTATTTATCTTTTCTCCCTGCCTGATCCTTCCAGATGTCAGAAACTGTTAGTGAGTATTCTCATATTTTTATGGCCATATATTTATTAGCATAAGTACGATAAGAATCTGTTTTCCTTGTAACAGCATATCATTGAAATCATTGGTTATATTATCAATACTTTGATTAGAAGGTCATATTTGAAAGAGATATGCATATGCATAATCTCAGATATGACTAGGCAGCTTTAAGGAACTAACACTGACTTTAGTGAACTAATGCAGCCTCTTGGAAATATCAGCCTGCTATCACTTGTTTCCACAGTTTCCAGCAGCTCTACCTGGTGAGTCAAGCAGATTACTTCTGGGAGCACGTGGGTGGCTCAGTCTATTAAGCATCTGCCTTCAGCTCAGGTCATGATCCTGGAGTCCTGGGATTGAGCCTGAGTCAGGCTCTCTGCTCAGTGGGGAATCTGCTTCTCCCTCTCCCTCTGCCTGCTGGTCCCCTGCTTATGTGCATGCTTTCTCTCTCTCTCTCTTTCTCTCGCTCTGTCAAATAAATAAATAAAATCTTTTAAAAAGTTTATTTCCTGGCAGGTTCAGGAACTACAGATGTTTTGGGTACATCGAGAAGCGAGGAATTTACCCAAGTCTACAGGTGTTGCAGGCCAAGTCTAATGGCAAGTATTTGGCACAAGTGTTGGCTTGGCTTCTGGCCTGGAGGGGCTGTTAAACATTCAATCCAGAAGTTTCTTATTAAAGTCCCATCAAAGCATGCTTTAAAAAGCCTATGTGGTCAACTACTATTCTTGTTGCACGTATGTAAATAATCAGAACAAGTTCTTTTTGAAACTAGATTTATTTTGCAAACAAATTAATGTTAATTTGGCTATATTTACTAGAAATGAGGATGAGTGTAGAGAGAAAAAAAACACACAAAACACATTATGTTTTCATAACACACCTGAGTAAATATTTGATTTCAATCCTGTTCATTATAACCTGGAATAGATCCTAATTTTCTCTAGCTTCCTAAAAGGTCCAGCTACTAATCTCCAAAGTAGCATGTTAATTTTTCTCCCACCTTTCTGAGTTGGACTCAAACTGCCCTCTATCCTGAAGTCCTGAAAATTAAAATACAAACAACGATGAATCAAGGGATACTACATCAAAAGCTAATGACGTACTGTATGGTGACCAACATAACATAATAAAAATAAACAAACAAACAAACATGACTTAGTTAAGAACAATCACCACAGCAGCTCACATAGCGACGGTCTCATGCCTGTTGCTCTGTGAGCCACTCAGAGATCATCAGACACATTTGAACATCAGAGCAGGAAAATCTGTCATGTTGTCACAGCTTGGCGTCCCTCTATCTGAAGATGATTTCAACATGATATCTAGAAGTCTTCTCCACTGGCTATTCTCAGAACTCAGAAACTGCATTGTAATTTGATCCAATCATTAACCATTATTTTTATGTGCTTCCATAAAAATGCCTCTTGTTCAATACCTGATTTCTGGAACCACAGGCCTTACCTTGAGAACACACCTGCATCACCCCCTCCTGAAATGAGTTTAACTAAACCAGCCTATTGTCCGGGGAGGCTCAAAAAAACTCAACCATCTACCAGCCCAACTTTTGACATGGGTAACTTTGGGAAGTTTCGGAGGAGGGAGGGAACTGGGATTCCCTGTTAACCCCTCCAATGCTGTTAACCCCTCCAGTGCTGCAGCACCACCCAACGACCTCACCCCTTCTCATGCTCCTGGGACGCAGCTTTCCTTTACATGTTTACATTCTGTGTCCTCCATCTTCCCCCAGACACTGTCAGCTTCCCGAGTATGGGGAGCCTTCCTATCATATCCATCTGTGCCCCACATCCCTGGACTCACATGTGGCACATACTAGGTGTTCAGTAGGTGGTGTGGGTGCATATTATTTGACAGTGTTCTGTCCTCAGTCAGACACAGCTGGACTCTGTGCCTCTGTTTCTGTCCTGTCATAGACTCTGTCCCCAGGGCAGCCTGCCCCTGGGACCCAGGACTTTCTCCTTAATATGAGAAAATCCTAAAATGCATTCCTGCAAAGGACAGGTTTTGGGGTCTGAACTTAAGAGAAGGTGGATGATTTTGTAGTCAACGTTCACTGAGATTCGTCTCAGACCACAGTTTAGAACAAAGAAAAGAATGATTTGAACAAGAAGCAAAACTGCAAGGGGAACCCCATTGCTGGGGGGACAGCAGGTTTTTGTCTCACTTCCCCAAAGGCCCGGGACAATGTGTGAGCACTGAGACTGCTATCATAGGACTGACAGTAATAATCCGCCTCGTCCTCAGCCTGGAGCCCAGTGATGGTCAGCGTAGCTGAGCTGCCAGACTTGGAGCCAGAGAATCGATCCGGGATCCCCGACGGTCGGTCGTTATCACCATAGATGACGGTTCTGGGAGCGGTTCCTGGGAGCTGTTGATACCAGTTCACATAATTACCAACGATGTTGGAGCTGCTTCCAGTGCAGGAGATGGTGACCGTCTGTCCCAGGGCCCCCGACACGGAGGACGGCTGAGTCAGCCCAGACTGGGCCCAGGACCCTGCAAGGGGGAGAGAAACAGAGAGAGTGATGTTGGGGTCTGCAGACAGGAGGAGGATGCAGGACCCATATGTCTTCCCAAGGTCCCTTTACTTGTTCCTGCCTCCAGTCACCTGTGCAGTGAGCGAGGAGGGTGAGGAGGAGGAGGGACCAGGCCATGGTGGAGACCATCACGGATCCTGACTTCTATGCCCCACAGCTGAGCAGAGCCTCCCCTAATCTCCCCCTTCTCCTCTTAGTCCTCTCAGAGAGGGAGGGCCCATCCATGCAAATGAGACCCCCAGCTCTTTGACCCCTCCCTGGCCCTGGGTAAGATCCCTCTGCCTGAAGATGTCAGTGGGGTGGGTAGGGGAGGGGCTGTGTGGGGACAGGGGTGGGAGTCCCAGCTGTGAGCTCTGAGCCTAAGGCACAGGCAGGACCAGGGGGCAGGTCCCAGCTCTAATCCCCCCTCCTCAAAAATGGGACCCAAGTGCCCCCTGGTGTCCAGATTCAGGGAAACTATTGTGTGACTAGTAAGCAGGGCCCATCAGACCCATCAGTAACCCTGCCTGCTCAACTGATTTGCCCACTGTTCCCTGCATTAGGGCCTGACCAGGTGTTCCTATATGTCACCTCCCATTACTGGAGGGTTCACTATACGCTCAACTAAGAGTCTGCAGAGTGAGTCTGTCTGTGGCTCCCTTGCCTGTTCCTGGGTCAGCAGTGAGGTGCGTGTCTTATACAAACTCCTCTTAGAGACCAGGATCAAGTCCAGAGCAGTGACAGGTCCTCACGGACACATGGTCCCTTCTGTGTGGGATGATGGGACTTTCCTCTTATCTGCCTTCTCCCTGATTTCCAGGCTCTCCTTCCTCTGAGATTCCCTCAGCACTGAGGTGATGGGGAGCTCTTCACTCCAGGTTCTGAGTAGAAGCCGTCATGTGCATTCCTAGAGGGTTACACACTGAACATCTTTGTCACCTGTCACTCTTTCCACCTGCTTGAAACAACAGTCCTCCACCCACTGGGGCCGTGATTGCCTCTGAGGATCTGTCCTCCCAGCACAGACACAAGTCGGCCGGAGCCCTGTCACATGAGGCTGTGTGTGGCACTGACCTCAGAGCACAAGGACAAACCTGCAGGAAGTTCTAGGAGAGAAGGACTGACAGCTGCAGATGCTGTGACAGGGACCTATTGACAGCGTTTCTGTCAGTCACCACTGAGCCAACCTCGTATTTATAAAGAATGTCTGTTATTTTATACATAATTCCATTCAGTAAGATTGATTGAATGGACCAGGAATGCCTTCTGTTCTCAGGAGAATAGGGGCTTATATACTGTTTTCTAAAATCACATATTTGTACCTTGCACCTGGTCTCCCAGGTAGGAAAGGTCAACGTGGTGCCCAGGAAACCCCTTGAGGGGTCTGTTCCTATGAACTCAGAACCATCCTACTGACAACATTACCAAACACAGAGCTTCCAGAACAGAGGGATTTGGGGTCAGGCCACTCTCTGGGGAGAGCACAGCTCTGGTCCCAGCACCTGTGTCCAGCATGGTCAGGATGGAACCGTTATTCACTCAGCCACCCAAGACTACAGGAAGGAATTTTACTACCCACGGCTAACTCGACCCAGAAGTTTCTGTCAAACAACCCACATGTGAATGGAGGAGAGGTGGAGATAATTGGGACAGTGTCCCTGAGCTCACAGGGCCTGTGGCCCTGGGTTGGGACAGAAGAGTTTCCATCAGAGTGCAGCCTGGCTGGAGGTGTCCCTGGGGTGACTGAGGGAGTGACAGCCCAGTCATGAGAGCAGAGGGAGCAGGGCACCGTGGGAAACAGCCCTGAGGCTGCTGTCCCAGAATCAATGTGCTGATCAGCCTGAGGCCCTGACTGGAGCCCAGAGATGGTCGGGGGCTGAGCTGCCCACAGGGACAGAGACTCCCCCGGGGACACCTAAGCACCAGCCTCATCCCAGGAGAGCAGGTGTTCAGAGCCCATCCTGGCTGCCCTGGTGACAGGACCCCAGTAACTCTAGATGTCCCCAGTGCTTCCTGTTGAAGAGGATTCTACCATCTGGACATTATGACGCCGAGGACTGCTGGGTGAGCACAGGCTGACCCTGACTTCTGGAAGAACCGAGAAGCCTGGAAACTGCAGAGTCCCAGACACACTATTCACTCAGAGGGAGGAGAAGGGTGTGTGTGTGTGTGTGTGTCCAAAAAGGAAGCAACATGACCCCTGTCCCTCTTATGACTGTGAAACACCCTGAGAGATGTTTCTCCTTGGTGATTCTCTTTATATACCTCCAGGGTCCTGATCCTGCATTTAGAGGTAAGTATCTCAAAGATTTTTACTGGAAAAGGACTTACTTAGCCCAGGAGGACTCATGTGAGAGCAAACCTATGAACAAATCACTGAATGGAGTCCAGGTCTTGTTGAGTGACAAGAAATCTGCCAATTTTGTTTTTTAATCTCTGCAGACAGAAGACCTACAGCTGTGGGGTTTTCAGGTGTTGGGAAGCAGACGGTGTGTGTGCGGGGGAACTTGCAGCCCCCTCCTTCCTGCCCCCACATCCCAGCAAGACCCACAGTACCTCATGTCCCCGGGTGTCTACCAGAGTGAGAACAAGTTATTGCTGATGCTTTGGGCCTGTGTGAAAAAAACACTACAACCTGGGACGTTAAGTATCGTAGAAAAATATTTTTATTTTGAATCTACTATCCAGGGTAATCTTAGGAATGAGAATCTGGAGCATAAGACAAATAATCACATATCTTAAAATATTCTGGCGCTCTATTGTCTGTGGATTCCTCCAACACTCCCCATGAGTGGAGCATCAGTTAATTCTGAAGTGGGTAAAAATCAATAAATCCCACATGCAAATACCTAAGGGTAGATGAATACATCATTTCCAGGAAATGTAAGAAATTTATTTTCATATTAAAGACTATGACTGGGGCAGGCCCGGGGGCACAGTTGATTGAATGTCTGACTCTTCGTTTGGCTCTGCTCCTAATCTCAGGGTCCTGAGAGGCACCTGGTGGCTCAGGAAGTTAAGCATCGGCCTTCAGCTCAGGTCATGATCTCAGGGTCCTGAATTCTAGCCCCCCACAGGGAAGTGAGTGCAGAGTCTGTTAAGACTCTCCCTCCCTCTCCCTCTGCCTCTCCCTGCTGTGCTCTCTCTCCCTCTCCCTCTCTCTCTCTCTCAAATCTATAAAGAGACTGACTGGGAGTGTTGGGGACAGAAAAAATGGAGCCTGGGGTGAGAGCAAGAAGGAGAATGGGAGGGGTTGCAGGCAGCTGTGTGCTCTGCTCATTCTCTGGCCTAGTCTCCAGGGAAACTACAGCACCATCCTCTCCAGTGTTCTCTGAAATGCTGACATGGAGACGGAGTGGAGACCTGAGGAGGCAGAGGGAGAACCTGAAGCCTGAGGGACAGGGGAGCAGAGCAGAGAAGAGGAGGAGGGAGTGGGGGTCTTGTCAGGGAGACTCTGTGGGATCTGGTCCAAGTTCATGTGTAGCTGGTTCAGAGAAAGGAGAGAGTGTCTGTGACCAGGGTTAGTGTCCATACATCAGCTGCGGATGCATCAGCCGTGACACGAGGTCACACTTCATGGAATAAGAGGCCAGAACTGATGTGTGGGTGAGTGTTCGCTGGGCAGCATGTTCACTGTGGAAACTGTGTCGATTCCTCTTCATCGTCTCCAGATTGAGGGTGATGGGCAGCTGGGCTCTGATATCTCATCTGTCTGTGTCTTCCTGCGATGTTCCCATTTCATCTCACATTATGGGCCTTACAGGAGTGTCTCTCTTTCCCTGATGAATGACAGATCATCGTGCAGAAGCGACCACGCCGCTGTGTCTGTCCATATAAGTGTCCTCCTGGACAGAGGCTCAGAAACAAGAGTCTTGGGTCCAGAGTTTTCTGACCCACTTCTTCCTCATCTGAGACACTGTGAGGAACGGGAGCTGCTCCCCCCGCCATGAGCTGTTGCCCAGAAACAGTCAGCCTCGTCCTCAGGCTGCAGCCCGGAGATGAGCAGAAGCCCTGCATTGGCCGAGGTATCCTTGGATTCGGAGAAGTGTTTGGGGACCACTGAGTCCTGGTGCTTATCTGAGTCTGAGGAGTAGTCCAGGAGATACCGGGGAGGGCTCCCTGGCCGCTGCTGGAACCAGTAAATGGAGGAGCCGCCAACACGGAAGCCACTGCTCAGGGTGCAGGCGAGAGTCTGACTGTTGTTCGTAGACGTGCAGAGGGGAGCACAGCCGGGTCAGCACAGGCCGGGACAGGGAGTCTGCAGAAAGAGACACTCATGGGATATTGGAATGGGTCAAAGTAAATCTTGTCTAGACTCTGAACCATGGGGGTGATTCAGTCTGGTCCCTGAGGCCTGTTGTGCAGCGAGAGAAGAGCATGAGGACAGGAGTGCAGACAATTGTGACACAGACCCTGGTCCCCACAGGGGGTTGGGCTGCCTCAGGCCTCATTTTCCCCTCCAGCCTCTGCCCCAGGAGGGGCTCTCCAGGCAAATGACGCCCATCCAGTGACTGCCCAGCCCCTCCCTGATCCCTGGTGCTGGAGCTCAGTTCACACCCCACACTGAGGAGGATGCAGGTGGCTTCAGCCCTCGGGACAGCCCTGGGAGGAAGCACCTGCTGAGACCACACACAGGTCCCCTGGGGAAACTCTGCCAGACCAGAGGAGACACAGCTGCTGAGTCCCATCTGGGAGCACTGTACCAGGCCCCCAGGCTCCTTTGAATGGTTCTCATTAATGAACTGCTTAGGGAGCAAGAGGCGGTCCCACCTCGCCACCTGCTGGTCAAATGCACACATGTCAGTCACCATGGCCCGAAGCCCTGAGAGTCCAGCTGGTGTGTGCACCTCACTAGGTCTGATTTCTAGATACTATGATTTTTTAGGTCTGCTGATGATATTGTTGAGTCTCCCTCTCAGAACCAGTCCTGGTCTATGAGAAGGTAAACACGTACATATATTATCTGAAAATTAGTAAGAGGAAAATCTCTTTTGCATGGAGATCAGAGACCAGTAGGGGGAGCTCTCAAGACCACAACTCCTCAAATGCAGACCCAGCAGGAGAAGACAGACCTTGCAAGTCTGCACTATGTTAGCTTCTCCCTTACTGCCTCAGGAAGAGAAAGACTTCCCCTCCCCTGGCAACAGCCCAGCCAATGAGAAATTGTCACAGCTCAACCAATGACATGCCGTTTTACCTAGAATTCCCCTTTCCTCCCTTAGATTTTGTCTTTCACAGCCCTTCCACACTCACCCTTTGCTCTACAAAAGAGCTCCTTTATCCTTTGTTCTCTGGACTTGCCGGTGGTTTTCCCATACTTTACCTGTCCTGGATTTCCATTTTGTACTTTTCTTGAATATAACCCATTATCACTGGGAAAATAAAAGGCACATTTGTTTTTAATGCTCAGAAAAACAAAAGAAGTAGCTAGTGACCCCCACAGGAGATTCCAGATAAACCTGAAGGACCCATATGTGCCACATCTGACGTGACACACCAGGGAAGAGTGGATGGGCTTTTGTTTGTTTGCGTGTTTGAATGTCCTATGAGGGGTCTTCAGGGCATCAGTATACATTGGACACTTTATAGGATCTAAAGATTCTCAGCGATATGTTCAAAAGATCACAATTGGGGGGAAGTTAAGATGGCGGAGGATTAGGGACCCCTTTTTCGGCTGGCCCCCCGAGTAGAATTGGATAGGTAGCAGACCAGCCTGACCATCCACGGAATTAGCCTGAGACGCAGGAAGATACATCTGGATCTCTACAAATGAACATCTCCAGTGCTGAGTATTGAGGTACGAAGCAGGGAGCCATGAAACCGCGCACAGATATTGGAAGATAAACAGAAGGGGGAGGGAGCTGCCGCATTCGGTTGCCGGGAAGCAGTAGCCACCTACACGGGGGAGCGGGTGGACTCACAGACCGGCACCAGCGAGAGAGTAGACTTGGACTGTGAGCCGGGGAACACGTGCCACCAGACTGAAACGGAGCTGTGGTGTGCTCACTGAAACCAGACTAAGACCAGGAGCTCCAGGAGCAACTGGGGGTGGCTGGCTGCTGGCGGCTGGCGGTGTTAGAAACACAAATGACAGAGATGCGCCAGCTCCGGAAGTGAGGGCTGGGACGCCGGGTGTGGGGCGCACATCCCAGGACACTGCAGGAGTGAGCACACCAAAAGAAACAGAGTTAAAGTGGACAGAACATCAGTGGAGAATGGTCCGCGATCCCTCTGTTCTGAGACAGAGGCTGAGATTCAGCCACTACTGCTCTGACTCTTAGAAGAGGCACAGTAAACCGCCAGGGAAAGCCGCCAGAGATCAAAAGCCTGGAAATACCGGCTACAGTGGGCCCATCCCCATACCCCCTCACAGGGGACACGGAGACTCTACCCAAACAGGGTTGCCTGAGTATAGGCACGGCAGTCCCCTCCGCCAGAAGTCAGGCTGAAAAATCAAGAAGCCCACATCCCAGAGATCCAGATAAAACAAGGGCGCACGGCCAGGGTCCCGGTCAATAATTTGGGCTCTGGACAACCCCGCAACCTCTTCTCATCAGAATGACGAGAAGGAGAAATCCCCCCAAGCAAAGAAAAGACAATGAGTCTGTGGCCTCTGCCACAGAACTAATGGATATGGATATAACCAAATTATCAGAAATGGAATTCAGAGTAACAATGGCCAAGATGATGTGTAGACTTGAAAAAAGTATTAATGAAAGTGTTAATGAGAATATAGAATCTTGAAGGGCAGAAATGAGAGCAAATCTGGCAGAAATTAAAAATTCTATGAGCCAAGTGCACTCAAAACTAGAGGCTCTGACGGCCAGGGTGAATGAGGCAGAAGAACGTATCAGGGAATTGGACGATGGGTTAGAGGAAGAAAAAAGCTACAATAGAATCTGGACTCAAAAAAATCCACGCTCAGGAATGTAAGTTACGGGAGATTACTGACTCAATGAAACATTCCAATGTCAGAATCATCTGCATCCTCGAGGGGGTGGAGAAAAACAGAGGTCTAGAAGAGATATTTGAACAAATTATAGCTGAAAACTTCCCTAACCTAGCAAGGGAAACAAACATCCATGTCCAAGAGGCAGAGAGGAACCCTCCCAAGCTCAAACATGACAAAACTACAGCACGTCACGTCATAGTGCATTTCGCAAATATTAGATCCAAGGATACAGTATTGAAAGTGGCCATGGCAAAGAAATTTCTCACGTACCAAGGCAAAGGTATCAGAATTACGTCAGACCTGTCTACACAGACCTGGTATGAGAGAAAGGGTTGGGGGGGGGCATTTTTAAAGCTCTTTCAGAGAAAAACATACAGCTAAGGATTCTTTATCAAGCAAGGCTGTCATTCAGAATTAATGGAGAGATAAAGACCTTCCAGAATCGCCAGTCATTGACCAATTTTGTAACCATGAAAACAGCCCTACAGGAGATACTAAGGGGGGTCCTATAAAGGTAAAAAGGCCCCAAGAGTGATACAGAACAGAAAGTCACAATCGATAGAAACAAAGAATTTACTGGCAACATGGCATCATTAAAATCATATCTCTCAATAATCAGTCTCAATGTAAATGGTCTAAATGCTCCCATAAAATGACACAGGGTTGCAGATTGGATAAAAAGACACATCCATCCATTTGCTGTCTACAGGAGACTCATTTTGAACCTAAAGATACATTCAGACTGAAAGTAAAGGGATGGAATACTATCTTTCATGCTAATGGACCTCAAAAGAAAGCTCGAGTAGCAATACTCATACTAGACAGATGGGATTTTAAACTAAAGAGTATAGTTAGAGACCCAGAAGGGCACTATATTATTCTTAAAGGATGTATCCAACAAGTGGATATGACAATTATAAATATATATGCCCCCAACAGGGGAGCAGCAAGATACACAAGCCAACTCTTAACCAGAATAAAGAGACATATAGATAAAATACGTTAATAGTAGGGGACCTCAACACTCCACTATCAGAAATAGACAGAACACCCATGCAAAAAATCGACAAAGAAACAAGGGCTTTGAATGTCATACTCTACGAGTTGGACCTCGTAGATATATATAGAACACTACACCCCAGAACCAAAGAATACTCATTCTATTCTAACGCCCACGGAAAATTCTCAAGAATAGACCATGTTCTGGGTCACAAAACAGGTCTCAACTGATACCAAAAGACTGAAATTATTCCCTGCATATTCTCAGAGCACAACGCTTTGAAAATGGAACTCAACCACAAGGAAAAATTTGGAAGAAACTCAAACACGTGGAGACTAAGAGCCATCCTGCTCAGGAATGATTCAATAAACCAGGAAATCAAAAATCAATTTAAACAATTTATGGAGACCAACGAGAATGAAAACACAATGGTCCAAAACCTATGGGATACTGCAAAGGCAGTCCTAAGGGGGAAATACATAACCAGCCATCCAAGCCTCACTCAGAAGAATAGAAAAATCTAAAATGCAGTTTTTGTATTCTCACCTCAAGAAGCTGGAACAGCAACAGAGGGACAGATCTAATCCACGCATGAGGAAGCAATTGACCAAGATTAGAGCAGAAATCAATGAATTAGAAACCAGGAGTACAGCAGAGCAGATCAACAGAACTAGAAGCTGGTTCTTTGAGAGAATCAATAAAATTGACAGAACACTGGCAAGACTTATCCAAAAGAATAGAGAAATGACCCAAATTAATAAAATTATGAATGAATAAGGAGTCACAACCAACACCAATGAAATTGGAAGGCTTATTAGAAACTTTTATCAACAGCTTTATGCCAATAAATTAAGCAATCTGGAAGAGATGGAGGTCTTCCTGGAAACCCATAAAGACTGAAACAGGAAAAAATTGATTTTTTAAACAGGCCAATTAATTATGAAGAGATTGAGTCAGTGATAAACAACCTTCCAAAAAACAAAACTCCAGGCCCAGACGGTTATCCTGGGGAATTCTACCAAACATTCAAAGAAGAAATAATACCTATTCTCCTAAAGCTATTTAAAATTGGAAACAGAAGGAAAGCTACCAAACCCATTCTATGAGGCCAACATTACCTTGATCCCCAAACCAGGCAAAGACCCCATCAAAAAGGAAACTACAGACCAATTTCCCTAATGAACATGGACGCCAAAATACTCAACAAGATCCTGGCTAATAGAATCCAACAGTACATTAAAAGGATTTTCCATAATGACCAAGTGGGATTCATCCCTGGGATGCAAGGGTGGTTCAACATTCGCCAATCAACCGGTGTCTTAGATTTTATCCAGAAAGAAAAATTCAAAGAACCTATGATTCTCTCAATAGATGCAGAAAAAGCATTTAACAAAATACAGCATCCTTTCCTGATTAAAACCCTTCAGAGTGTAGGGATAGAGGGTACATTACTCAATCTCATAAAAACCACCTATGAAAAGCCTAGAGCAAATATTATTCTCAATGGGGAAAAGCTGGAAGCCTTTCCCTTAAGATCAGGAACACAAGGATGCCCACTCTCGCCACTATTATTCAACATAGTACTAGAAGTCCTTGCAACAGCAATCAGACGACAAAAAGGGATCAAAGGTATTCAAATCGGCAAAGAAGAAGTCAAAATGTCTCTCTTCGCAGATGACATGATACTCTGTATGGAAAATCCCAAAGAAGCCACTCCCAAACTATTAGACGTTATAGAGCAATTCAGTAATGTGGCGGGATACAAAATCAATGCTCAGAAATCAGTTGCATTTCTATACACGAATAATGAGACTGAAGAAAGAGAAATTAGGGAATTCATCCCATTTACAATACCACCAAACACCATACGTTACCTTGGAATTAACTTAACCAGAGACGTAAAGTATCTATATTCTAGAAACTATAAATCACTCTTGAAAGACATTGAGGAAGACACAAAAAGACGGAAAAATATTCCATGCTCTTGGATCGGAAGAATTAACATAGTGAAAATATCCATGCTATCCAGAACAATGTACACTTTCAGTGCTATCCCGATCAAAATACCGAGGACATTTTTCAAAGAACTGGAACAAATAGTCCTTAAATTTGAATGGAAACAGAAAAGGCCCCAAATCGCCAAGGAACTGTTGAAAAGGAAAAACAAAGCTGTGGGCATTACAATGCTGGATTTCGAGCTGTACTACAAAGCTGTGATCACAAAGACAGCATGGTACTGGCACAAAAACAGACACATAGACCAATGGAACAGAATAGAAAACCCAGAAATGGACCCTTGGCTCTTTGGGCAACTAATCTTTGATAAAGCAGGAAAAAACATCACGTGGAAAAAAGACAGTCTCTTCAATAAATGGTGCTGGGAAAATTGGACAGCTATATATAGAAGAATGAAACTTGACCACTCTCTCACACCATACACAAAGATAAATTCCAAATGGATGAAAGACCTCGATGTGAGACAGGAATCCATCAAAATCATAGAGGAGAACATAGGCAGCAACCTCTACGACATAGGCCACAGAAATTTTTCATGACACATCTCCAAAGGCAAGAGAAAGAAAAGGTAAAATGAACTTGTGGGACTACGTCAAAATAAAAAGCTTCTGCACAGCCACGGAAACAGTAAAAAAAACTAAGAGGCAGCCCACGGAATGGGAGAATATAATTGCAAATGATGCTACAAATAAAAGACTGGTGTCCAAGATCTACAAAGAACTACTCAAACTCAATACACGAGAAACAAATAAACAAATCATAAAATGGGCAGAAGATATGAACAGACACTTTTCCAATTAAGACATACAAATGGCTAACAGACACATGAAAAAATGTTCAAAATCATTAGCCATCAGGGAAATTCAAATCAAAATCACAGTGAGATACCACCTTACGCCAGTTAGAATGGCAAAAATTGACAAGGCAAGAAGCAACAAATGTTGGAGAGGATGTGGAGAAAGGGGATCCCTCCAACATTGTTGGTGGGAATGCAAGTTGGTACAGCCACTCTGGAAAACAGTGTGGAGGTCCCTTAAAAAGTGAAAAAATTGAGCTACCCTATGACCCAGCCATTGCACTACTGGGTATTTTCCCCAAAGATACGGACGTAGTGAAAAGAAGGGCCATATGCACCCCAATGTTCATAGCAGCATTGTCCACAATAGCTAAATCATGGAAGGAGCCGAGATGCCCTTCAACAGATGACTGGATTAAGAAGATGTGTCCATATATACAATGGAATATTACTCAGCTATCAGAAAGAACGAGTTCTCAACATTTGCTGCAACATGGACCACACTGGAGGAGATAATGCTAAGTGAAATAAGTCAAGCAGAGAAAGACAATTATCATATGATTTCTCTCATCTGTGGAACATAAGAACTAGGAAGATCGGTAGGGGAAGAAAGGGATAAAGAAAGGGGGGGTAATCAGAAGGGGGAATGAAGCATGAGAGACTATGGACTCTGAGAAACAAACTGAGGGCTTCAGAGGGGAGGTGGGTGGGGGAATGGGATAGACTGGTGATGGGTAGTAAGGAGGGCATGTATAGCATGGTGCACTGGGTGTTATATGCAAGTAATGAATGACCGAACTTTACATAAAAAACCAACGATGTACTGTATGGTGACTAACATAATATAATAAAAAAAAAACATTTAGGGGTGCCTGGGTGGCACAGAGGTTAAGCGTCTGCCTTCGGCTCAGGGTGTGATCCTGGCGTTATGGGATCGAGCCCCACATCAGGCTCCTCTGCTATGAGCCTGCTTCTTCCTCTCCCACTCCCCCTGCTTGTGCTCCCTCTCTCGCTGGCTGTCTCTATCTCTGTCAAATAAATAAATAAATAAATCTTTAAAAAAAATAATAAAAAATAAAAAAATAAAAAAAAACATTTAAAAAATGTCCATGCTACCCAGAGCAATCTACACTTTCAATTCTCTCCCGATCAAAATACCGATGACATTTTTCAAAGAACTGGAGCAAATAGTCCTTAAATTTGTAACCTTGTTACCCTCAGTATCGCTGGTGGTACTTGCTGATAGGGATTCTGCCTCTTGGAGATTGTAATGCTGACGATGGTTTGGTGAGCATTGACCCTGACTTCTGGAGGGAGAGAGAGGCCTGGAAACTGTGGAGTCAAGGACACTGTGAGACAGGAGAAAGGAGAGAGGGGTCACACACACACACACACACACACACACACACACACACCACAGAATGAGAATATTCTCCATGTACTATCGTTATAGCTTTCCTTCAGAGGCCAAGCATGAGGGCAAGTGTCCCTCTATCCCTCTTATGCTTTCCCACGCCCTTGAGGTTTGATCTCCATGCAATCCCATCCCCAGAGCAGGCTCCTTGCAAGAACTTCCACGGTCCTGGATCTTGGAGCTAAAGAAGGCCAGTGTCTGGAAGGTCACATCCCTCGCATGAGGAGTAATTCTACACAAGGAAGAGGAATTTGGTGAGATGGACTCTGGTAACACATCCTCAGAGTTAGGTGAGTCTGGGGGATGATCCCAGAGATGCAGAGAGGGAGGGCAGCTGGGTCAGCACAGGCTGGGACTCGGACCCGCAAACACAGACCCTCCTGGGTGATAGGCAGGAGCCAGAGTAACACTTTTCAATATCTGAGCCAGAGGGACTGATGGAGCCTGAGAACGGGGACCCACTACCCAAGTCCTGACCCTGCATGTACCTTGATAGAGGAGCATAAGGACAGGAGTCCTGGCCTCTTTTCCCAGCCCCTTGTCATCACAAATGGCTGGGCTGCCTCAGGCCTCCATTTCTCCTCCACCCTCTGCCACCAGTGGGACTGTCCCTGCAAATGGGCTCCATCCAGTGAGTGCCCAGCCCCTTCCCTGAGCCCTGGTGCTGGACCACAGCTCACACCATGCACTGAGGAGGATGGGGTTGGCTTCAGCCATGGGTAGAGCCCTGGGAGGAAGCACCTGCTGAGACCACACAGAACCCTGCTCAGGGGACTCTTCCAGGGCGGAGAGGACACAGCTGCTGAGTCCCCATCAGGGAGCACAGGGCCCAGCACACAGGCCCAGACTCCCTTGAGCAAAGGGTCCTCCCTGAGCAGCTGCGTAGGGACCGCAGGGTGGTGGCACAGCACCCCCTGCTGGTCACAACTCACCAATCTCAACAAGGACCAAAGCCCTGAGAGCCCAGTGGCTTTCAGCAGCTCACCAGGTCCTTGTCTATTCTCACTAACATGTCTTGTCTCTAGATACCATGGTTCGTATACACTGTAGGTGATTACTCAGGTTTCTCACTCTCTGAAGGGACACCTCTCTATGGAAAGGGCAAAAATGTACACAAATAATCAATTAGTGCTCACCATCCTCAGAGAAGTTACTGCAAAAGGTGACTGTATCCTGTCAAACATCACTAATCAGAGGACATTGGAGCTGCTTTGAGCGTCTTGTGGGGGATCTTCAGGGAAGGGTAGAGACTGGACATTTTCCAGGAAGTCAGCCCAGTGACATATTGCCAAGACATCAATTCACCATGCATTTCAAAGGCCATGTGATGCTGTTACAGTTTGATCCCGATCAGACACAACTGAGCGATTTCTTTTTTTTTTTTTTTTAAGATTTTATTTATTTATGTGACAGAGAGAAAGCCAGCGAGAGAGGGAACACAGCAGGGGAGAGGGAGAGGAAGAAGCAGGCTCCCAGCCGAGGAGCCCGATGTGGGACTCGATCCCGCAACGCCAGGATCACGCCCTGAGCCGAAGGCAGACGCTTAACGACTGCGCTACCCAGGTGCCCCATGAGCGATTTCTGAAAAGCTACCAGCTTCATTTGACTGAACACTTACTGGTGAATATTAGACATATCTCTTTATGTTTGGAAGTGAGATATATCTCCTAAATTCTTGGTTTCTGAGTATTTCTGCTTTCAAATTCTTGTCAGGATTCTGTCTTTGTTGCCTCACAAACTGTTTATATTGTAGCTAAATTTATTTTCCACTTGTAGTTTCCTACCCATTGCTTTCCTTTTGTAGGAAGATGAATGTGATGTTTTATTGTTTTTTTTCCACATGCCTGGAAATCATGTTCTCACTGGTCCCCAAAACCAAATCAGCTATATGTGCAAATGGTCACCAAATCTCTAGACTCATGGGGACCTTAAGTCAAAGGTCTATGACCAAGATTCACCACTTCCCTCAGAATCGCTCTCCTCAATGCATTCAGAGGGGTTCTTCTCTTTCAGCTCAGGCAGGTCCCCCCATGGCTCCAACCCCTTCAGTGTCTCCTCACCGCTGTTTGCTCAATACCCAAGCCCCTCCCATGCCTAAGCGTCCTTCCTGCTCTGGCCTGCACACTCCCCCACCCACCTCGCTGTTCTGCCCCTTGTCCCTTGCCCCAGCCTCATCCATCCTTTGTCCTTGGACTCCCTGAACTCATTCCTTCCCATGTTCTCCACACCAGGTTCTCTCGGAAGGAGATGGGTTTCCCCTGGAGATCATGGTAGACCCCCACATTCTGGCCACATTCAGCATCTGTGAAAGCAGGGCAGACACAAAGTATAACACATTGTGATCTATAGTTCTCTACTGGTCTTCTACTGATGTTGAATACTGTAGCTTTATAATAGGTCTTCAAGTTCAAGTGTCAGTCTTCTAACTTTGCTCTTCCCCTGCAATATTATGCTGCTAATTTGGATCTTTTCCCTCTCTGCATAAACTTTAGAATCAATTCCTCAGTATTTACAAAATATTTTGCTGGGACTTAAGGGTTCCATTGAAGCTGCACATCCAATTTGGAAGAACTGACATCGTAAAGTAATGAGCTTTCTCACCAATGAATATAGAATATCTGTCCATTTTTTTAGTTTTTCTTTCATTTCATTCATCAGAATTGTTTTATTTTCCTTATATAGATCTTGCGCATATTACGTTTGATTTATATCTAAGAATGTCCCCTTTTCTGGTGCTACAATAAATTGTGTATATTTCACCCTCCACTTGCTCAATGCTAGTTAACGAGTAAGCACTTCATTTTTTTCTGTATTAAGTGTCCATTCTGAAATTATGTTGTAATTGCTTATTAGTTTTGATATTTTTTCTTTTCATTTCAATTCTTTTGTATTTTCTACATACGTGATCATATCACCTAAGAATAATATAGTTTATTTCTGCTTCTTGATCTATATGACTCTAGAAGAATGGTTTTGGGTGAATATAGGTGCATTTATGGAGATGATTATATTTTTAATTTATTCTCTTATAGAGTGAATTATAATGACTAACTTTCAAATGGTTCACAAACTTGAAGTGTCCAAAATGACCACCGTTGATGCATTGGGGACTTTTTAAAGATTTATTTATTTATTTATTTTGAGAGAGAGAGAGAGGTGGGGCAGAGGGAGAGAATCCTCAACCAGAATGTAGTGTGAAGCCCGACCTGGGGCTCAATCTCATGATCCATGAGATCATGACCTGAGCCAAAACCAAGAGTCAGACGCTAACCCAAAGGAGCCACCCAGGTGCCCCTTTGATACACCGTTAGATTAAATGTGCAGATATTTTGTTATATTTTGGTCCCTATGTCTATGAAGCATATTGATTCTTAATTTTATTTATTTTGAAAATTTTATCTGGTCATATCTCAGAGAAAAAACTAGATGTATGACATATATTCAACGTTCTTCCTACTTCCTCGGTATCTCTGTAATATTTTCATTATTTCCTCCCTCATGCTTGATAAAATTCTCTAGTGAAGCCCTCTGGGCCTGAAGTTTCCATTGTGGGAAGATGTCACTGAAAGCCACGAACAATTTCAATCTAAGTGCTGGCAAGCCTGAGTTAAACAAAGTGATGCCTCATTCCTTGAACTAAATCTACTGAGCATAAATTATTCCTGGGGCTGCGTTGTACATGGCTGTAACTTTCCTATAAGATTAATATCATTATGGATATAAACTAAACTGGTAATTTAAGTTTCAGAATTGTTTAGTAATTTTTAATGCAGGTGGTGTATTTTAAAACAGAAATAGTAGGGGCGCCTGGGTAGCGCAGTCGTTAAGCATCTGCCTTCGGCTCAGGGCCTGATTCCAGCTTTCAGGGATTGAGCCCCGCATCAGACTCCTCCGCTGGGAGCCTGCTTCTTCCTCTCCCACTCCCCCTGCTTGTGTTCCTTCTCTCGCTGGCTGTCTCTATGTCAAATAAATAAATAAAAATCTATAAAAAAAACCCAGAAATAGTAGAAACCACCCAAATATAATGTCAAGTACTGCCCAAACTCATTTAGTGGCAGGGGGATCAAACAGAATATATACTGTTATGCTATCCTGTGTCTCTCGATATTTCCCTGGGAGACCATTGTAGTCAGGGACCGTAATGCTCAGGTCACACAGTTTCCAGGCCGAATTACAAACCTATACCCACTGGTCACGTATTGTCCCCCACTGTGTCTCCCAGCATGCATTGTGCCATCACACACTCTAAAGAATGAATTGGAAAGTTGAAAACACAAACGATACCAGTTTACATAAGTCACTATAAAATATTGGAATAAACAAAAACGATCAGAATGAAATAACAACTGAAATGATGGCAGATAAAGGGCTCAGGCACTTATGGAATATTTCATCACGAGCACATGGAATTCATAACTAGCAGCAAGGGTCCCTGAGGGTGCCTCCCTGGACACATTTTCCCAGGCATTCCCCAGACACCGGGGTCCTATTCACTTTCCTATGGGGTAGGTCTGGGTGGGATCTGCAGCCAGAGCAGAACGGTGGGGTTGATAGGTGGACATGGGAGAAGCACCCAGGATCCCAGGAGCCCCTCACATGCAGAAAGTAGAAAGAACAGCACCCCCTGTGTGTCCTGTGTGGTCTTGCATGAGTCAGAGAGGAGCTTCCTCTGGGCGGGGCTTGTATCTCTGAGGGGATGCTGATGCAGGCTGACCAGGTCACTCTAGAGATGTGTGTGTCCCCTGCGGTGTATCTAGTGACTCCACTGCTTTCTTCCAGAGAGGGTCAGGGAACCAACACTGGGAGCTCAGGAGCTCTACCCTGTTTGGGCATCTGATCCACGGTCCATGCCGCATCATATCTGATCTCCCACATTCCTTATTCCTCATACAACCCAGTCTCAGCCCAAATTCTCCCTGATGCTCAAGGTCAATTTTCCTAAGATAAAATAGATTATTTTTTTAAGATTTTATGTATTTGACAGAGAGAGAGAGCAAGAGAGCACAAGTGGTGGGGGGAGGTTCAGAGAGAGAGGGAGAAGTAAGCTCCCCACTGAGCAGGGATCCCCATGAGGAGCTTGATCCCAGAACCCCAAGATCATGACTTGAGCCAAAGGCAGACACTTAACTGCCACCCAGGCTCCCCGATAACATGGCTTCTAGTAGCTCATATTTTGAGTCATTTGTGCAACTATTAGCTATGTTCATAAATGAGATCTTCCTCTAATTTTCACATCGGATACTCTTCTTTTGGGTTGTGTTCCCTCCATTGATTTTCTAGAATGCAACACACTGTCTATATTAAGATATATATTATAAACCATGTTTTTTCTACAAAGACTTAAACACTGTGGAGGGCAGAATGAGCCCCATCTGACCTAGGACCCTGGAACTCAGATCAGAAGGTAGCAGAAAGAATCGAAGACAAAGACCTGTACCCAGATGACAGGAGCGAAAAGCAGAGCCAATGCCTTCGTCACCCCCCTATCTGTTCACTTTCCCCTAAAGGAAACTCTCTATTCACTCAGTGAGGAGGTAAAGAGAAGAATCTAGGCCATGGTGGAGAAGCCCCAGAGCTCTGCTTGCTGAGGCCTATTTGCTGGCATGGAGACCGTCTCTACCCCTGTGTGTCTTATCCTTTGCCCAGGGACCACTGTGGCTTGAGTTCATAAAGCAAAAGTATTTTTGTTATGTGATGGTCCTGTCCATCTATCTTTCCAAGAAAATCAGGTCTAGACAATTTACTCTGTGATAGAGTGGAGGACAAAATATGAGGCATGTGTGAATCTGAGCTGAGGGCTCTTGTGGCCCGGGGGTGGGGGGGCAGGTGCAGGAAAGTCACACACAGTGAGGACCCTGCTTTTCCAAGTGTGGAAAGGTCAGTGATAGATTTTCCTGGTCTTCCTGGCCCAGACCCTGAGCCCTCAGGAGCAGCCCACCTGCGCCCCCTGCTGGTGTGGGGTTGAGCTATTCATTTTTCCAGGTCCCCAGTCCCCTCAGCTAGACAACTAACTGAAACATTTATGTTAGGAGATATTTCAGGATCACCTGATATTTCAGTTTCCTTCTGCCTGGCCCCTGGCTTCACAACTGGGACATAATGCACTTGAACCAAGCTCAAGGCTTAAAGTCTCCCAGAGAAGCCCACTGGTTCAACCCTGGTAATAATTCTACTTGAGTTACCCTTACAAGCAGGCTTATTTGGATATTGTTGTTGTTGTCAGGGTCTCCTGCTGGTTCACCTGCCCCCGTGGTATGTATTTTGTCTTTATCGCTGTCTTTGATGTGAGAATATCATGCTTTTTGTCCTTGAGTACTTCAATAGGTTCTCACTTATTCTTGAATATTACCCTCACAAAACTCATTTTGTATTGGCTCCCTGATACATTTAGGGTATTTTTTAGCCTAATTTTACAATTTTCTCCGTAAAAGAAATGATATTAAATAATATTAGTATAAATGGCCTATAAAATTGATATGATGCCATCCACTGACAACCCACTCCTCTGTTCCACAGGGACTTACTTCCTGAATGGATAACTGATAACACTCTCAAGAATGTGCTCAAGTAATTATATATATATACATTTATGTGTATTTCATATATATATATATACATATATATATATATACACATATATATATACATGTATACATGTGTGTGTGTGTGTGTATATATATATATATATAACATAATCATGCTTTTTGTGTAGTTCCAGCGCTCCATGACTGTCTTTCACATATAAAATATAATCAATATTTGTTTGACAAGCATGGACATGTTCTAATTTTGATTCATAGTTTGTTGTTATTCCATAGGATAATTTACCATAATTTGGCCACTTTTCCATGGAAAAATATTCATGTTGATCTCAATTGTTGATATTGTAACATCTCTGAACTGGATATACCTGGATATTCATTTTGGAGTGTATTAGTTAGATACTTTTCATTCATAATTGACTTCTAAAAATGTAACACGAATGCAAACCATATATATATTTAGTATTTGGTAAAAATTTTAAATTTATGCTCCAAAATTGATTCACTCATTTATACCCTCACCAAAAACGTATGGAGTTCCTACTCAGCACAATTATTACAGAGGATAAAATCAATCTTAATATTTACCAATTTTATCACTGAGAAATAATTTCATTGTTAAGTTGTATTTCTCCATTTATCAGTGACCTTTCCTATGTTTATATATATTGATTTTTAGGTGTATTCTTTTTCTAGGGCTGCTGTAATACAGTACCACAGCCTGGGTGGCTTAAAACAGTGGAAATGCATTTCTGCTGTTCTCACAGAGCCCGAAGGTCTGCAGGGCTGGCCGTATTCCTTCTGAAACCTGCAGAGGCATTCTTCTTGCCTCTCCACAACCATGAGACGTTTGTGGGTCAGTGTTGGCATTTGCTGGCTGCAGCTGGAGACCCACAGTCTCTGCCTCCACCTCCCCACAGTGCCCGTCCTGTCTCCGTCTGGCTGTCTTGTTACAAGCACACCAGCCATGTTGGGTTAGGAGGCCACCCCACCCCATTATCGCCTCACCTTTACTAATTACATTTGGGACAACCCCATTTCCGAACAAAGTCACATTCTTAGGTCCTAAGGGCTACGATGTCAATATATGCTCTTTGAGAGGATCCAATTTCATCCAGGGTATTAGGGAAGAAGAATCCTTTCCGAAAGTATTTATAATAGTTAATACTTTTTAAAATGTATGCAATATACTTGCACTGCACAGAAATAATACCTCTTCAAAACACCTCCACAATTAAGAAGACAGGAAACTACACAAGACTCCTACTATATTAATGCATGAGATAGATCACACAACAACTTCTCAGGTCCTGTAAATGAAAACAAATGAATACTTAATGCACAAACAAACCAGAGACCCGGGCGGCCTTGCTCCCACACTAACTCCCTAAGTCATGAGCTTCAGTGGGAAGAAAAGTCAGTTCCAAAATGTCTATGGGAGACAGAAGGGGAGTGACTTGAACCATCACCAGAGGAGAAAGTTCCCTGAGTGTGAAGACACAGGACAGCGAGGGGGAGACCCGAGCCCCGACCACACGACAGGCATCCAGGGCGAGCAGGAGGCAGACAGGAGGTCTCAGAGGCAGTGCTGTGGGCAGATGGGGTGAGAACCTCAGGAGGGGAGCCCTGGAAACACCACAGTGATGGGAAAAGAGGAGAAAGAGGCATGTGGTGCCTGCCAGGCACAGGGGAATAGGAAAACAGGGGAGACACAGCCCAACTCCCATGACAAGTAAACCAAAATAACTAGAAAAAAAATGTTAATTAAAACGTAATATTATTTTTCAAATAGAATAAAACAACCACTGGCTAAATTATTTATTTTGAACAAAACCCACCCACAAAAAACGTGATAAGGGATATTTGATATCAGAAAATAAAAATGAAAAATATTGAAATCCTTAATTATTTTATAGACCACTTTGGAAACATAGATCATGAACATTTCAGCATCCTATGCATTAAAATTGGAAGCGTCCAGATAAATCATCAAGTTCTCCACAAATGTGTGACATGTACATACATGACGTTATCCGTGTATTTACAGACGGTGGCGCTGACTTCCCCACAGCAGTGCACATGCTGCTCCTGCCAGTGAACGGAGCACTTACAACTGCTCCTGTTCTGTGGTTCAGTCCCTGTGAAATGTGCACAGTAGGGAGCTCGCCGCAGACAGGAGGGAACTGGGGGCCACAGATCGCTGAGTGCAGGGGACACTGGTCTGACTGCGAGGACATTCAGGGTTTCTCAGCAGCTGATGGAAATACTGTCAGTGTGATTATGGGGCTGGTGGCCAAAACCCCTACATATACGTAAAGTCACTGCATATTTATTATTATTTTTAATTTACACCAGAGCCTGGAGCATGTGCAGGCGGGCACTAACCCTCACCTAGGTGAGCTCCCGGGACACCTATGCTGGCTCAGGTGACAGCATAGTCTGTGTGTCAGTCCTCCCTCCTCCAGGTCAGGTCCTCCCACCAGGACTCTCTCCTACAGAGGCCTCCCCAGAAGCTTCTCAATAAAAGAGACTCAGAGACAACACCTGTCATTGGAGGGGTTTTTTGTCTCACTTCTTCCTTATCTGAGACACTGTGAGGAACAGGAGCTGCTCCCACTGCCATGATACATACCACAGTAATAGTCAGCCTCGTCCTCATCCTGCAGCCCGGAGATGAGCAGGACCCCTGCATTGGCTGAGGCATCTTTGGAGCCAGAGAAGCGTCTGGGGACCCCGGGGCCCTGGTGCATATCTGAGTCTGAGTAGAACCTCAGCAGATACCAGGAAGGGCTCCCTGGCTGCTGCTGGAACCAGTGTGTTTGGTAGCTGCCGACACTGAATCCAGTGCTGAAGGTGCAGGTGAGTCTGGCGGATGATCCCAGAGATGCAGAGAGGGAGGGCGGCTGGGTCAGCACAGGCTGTGACAGGGAACCTGCAAACACAGTGTGGTTAATGGGACAAGAAACAGGGAGAAATTTATCAAGACACTGACTTCAGGAAGAGTGACTTTGAGAGCTGCCAGTTTCTCCGAGGCCTGTCCCTACCTGTACAATAGGAGAGGAGCACGAGGAGGACAGGTGTCCAGGCCATGGTGACACAGACACTGGTCCCCACAGTGGGCTGGGCTGGGCTGACCCAGGCCTCCTTTTCTCCTCCACCCTCTGCCCCAGGAGGGGCTGTCCTTGCAAATGGCCTCCACCCAGTGACTGTCCAGCCCCTCCCTGAGCCCTGGTGCTGGAGCTCAACTCACACCACACACTGAGGAGGATGGGGGTGGCTTCAGCCCTGGGGAGAGCCCTGGGAGGAAGCACCTGCTGAGACCACACACAGCTCCCTGCTCAGGGGACTCTGCCCTGGCTGAGAGGACATAGCTGCTGAGTCCCCATCAGGGAGCACAGACCCCAATCCCCAGGCCAAGTTCCCTTCAGTGAAAGTTCCTCAAGGATCAGCCAAGTAGGGACCACAGGGCAGTCCCACAGCGACCCCTCTTGAACATGGTCACAGTGGTCTCTGTGTCCCAAAGGCCCGGGAGCCCAGGTGATTTCTGCAGCTCACCACATCCCTGTGGATACACACATCCGTGGAGCAAGTCTTAGGGCATGTTTCCCCTGCTGTCTGAATGTACATCATTCCCAACAAACCTTAGGCAGCCCCAATGGCATGAGGCAAAGAAGTATGTAACATTAATTGATATGATAATCTTTGCCTGTTTCCAGACTCAAAGGGTAACTAACTTTTCTTAGGCTTCTCTAATCCCAAAGAACACAATCTGCATTCAGATGTACAATATAAATGGAGATAAAGCCCATATGATAACATGCACGGTTCACAGCTCTCATGGCCTGTTGCAAAGTTGCTATGTGTCGTTCTCAGTGAAGGTGCTGGAAGTTGCCCATCATGCTACTGGGTTCTGCACTGTCCTGTAGAGGCTCCCTGCAAAACTATTGCTCGGGGCTATATCAACGCTTATTATTATTATTTGTGTGTGTGTGTGTGTGTGTGTGTGTGTGTGTGTGTGTGTGAAACTGCAAATCCTCTTCAGATTTCTTTTAGCACTAAAAGCAGCTACGAATGTAAATATTTCATGAAAGCCAAGTTCTGTAAAGAGAACTTTCCAATGTTGGGGAGACCCGTACTATGTTTCTGATCTTTGTGCTCGTTTACAGTAATTTCTCACTCCAGGAGGAGCCCTGTTCCATGGGAGATGGAAATGTGTGCCTATGTAATTACAGGACTTTCTAGACAAAGCTGGATGACCCAGCTGTGCATCAGGGCAGCTGTGTCACTGGGCAGGGGACAGTGGGGCTGCTTTGCAGAAATCGTAAGGGCTGTTTCTGAGAAACGCATAGAAAGAGAATGTTGTAAGTAAATACTCACTCAGTGGCCTAATGTTTCCCAGAGTTCACTGCTGGTTGACACCTGATAAAAGTCTCCATCCTTACAGTGAGACTAATGTTGGTGTTGCTGTATTACGAGTCTCCTGGAACTTCCCATAACCCCCAGGGCACAGGCCCTGGCATTTGATGTCTGCATTGGTCATGAGACTAAAATACTTTCAACAAAAATGTGTCCACTGTTCACACTTCCCACTAGAGATTATCATTTTCCTTTTACAGTTAACCTGGGAATTCAGTATTTCTTGTATCTCTCTGATATACTTAGGATTCATTTTCCTTTTTATTAGTCCGGTTTTGTAGGTATTCTCAGTATGAGGATGGAAATAAATCCTTACACTGTAGAAGGGACCTCCCTCTTCTTAGAACTTCTTTCTCCACTCCTACATCAAGGGGCTCCCAGAACAAGGCATCCCACCAAGATCGAGGCTTCATGGTGTTCATTTGGTAAATGCCTTCATGGATTCACAGTAATAAAAAAAACTGCAGTTTCTCTATTTTTTCTGTAATATGAGGGCTTTCTTTGACAATGAAGGTTGGATTCCTAGGTTCTGTTCTCTAAAATACTGTGATGCGTTTCAGCATCATTTCAACCAAAGAGTCAGAGGAAAACCAAAGAGAGAAAAAAAATCCATGACACATGAGAGTAAACCATACTGGCCTCACCTCAGCTGACTACATCTGCAGCAACCCCATGTCCATATAAGGTCACATTCTGAAATACAAGATTTTTTAGAACTTTTATCACATCAGTTGATGAAGATACAGTTCAACCCATAACAATTAACAACCATTGTTTATTCAGATTGTCTTAGTTTTCTCTGATGTCCCTTTGCTGTTCTAAGATTCTCTGTGGCATTTAGTTGTGATGGCTCCATAAGCTTATCTCACTGTGACAATTTCTCAGACTCTCCTTGTTTGGGTGAAATGTCCACATTTCATGAGCAGGAATCATGTCCAACACTCTTCATGCTAAGTGTTTGCACCTGTTACTTGAAATCTCTGTGTCAGAATGTGTCTCTACTTCCTCCATTTATTCATTTGTTCAAACAGTGAACAATATGGACCATGGAGAGCTATTTTAGGCTTTCAGTTATAACCTAATACTGTTACATTTATTTGGTTGCTCACATCTTGCCAGTTTTACACAATGGAAGCATTTTAAGTTGGCTCACGAGCTCCTTCACACACCCTGTCATTGTACATGTGTGTGTGTCTGTGTGTGTGTGTGTGTGTGATGGGTGTGCTGATGTGCTTGTGTTTGACTTGAAAGGATTCTTCACTTTCTGACACTAGAAGGTGCTCCACGCTTATCCTGTGGAATTCCTGATCTGGACATTAAAACTACTCCAAAGAAGCCCACGTGTCCTCCGGGAGAATGGTATTAGAGAGCAGTAATTGGGACAGTGCACCTCATGGCTACGGGGCATCTCTGCTTGTTCTCCCGCTCAGCTGACAGACCTAGGACTTCTATATGAGTCAACTAACCCGGGAACATGCACAGAGCGGTGACTGTTTCCACAGGTGATTATCTGTCTCCGTCAAATGACACATGATTCCAAGCTGCCAGCTCCAGCTCTAACCCATGACCACACGCTTCACTCAAGCCTCCTTCCCTGGTTATGTCTGTGAACTTCCATTCCTAACGTGAGAAATCTGGCTCCACCACCACCAATCCACTGACTTGATTGTTCGATTCCAGGATGCAGTGCAGCCCTGTCAACATAATCCCCCCGTTCCTCACGGGACACGAGCTTACCTACTAGAGCACAGAGCTCACGCAGTCTCTTGTGACTTTACACTGATGCGCTCACTTATTTTCACCATCACTCAGCTCAGCCGTGTCCCCCGAGCACTGCACTGAGCTGAGCTCACACGTCTGTGTTGTAGGTACGTGGGTTTGTCACAGTCCTCATCCCATACCAGGACCCAAACATCCCAAATGAGTTGTACCTGCACACTTTGGGTTCTGTCGTGTGACTGTAAAGTGTTCAGTGACCCTGACAGTGTCATAGTGTCGTTTCAGTGCTATGACAGCGTCGTATAGAATCATTCTGTTGCTCAGAAACATTTTCCTTTGTTTACATGATCAACCCTGTTGTCTCTTTTATTCTCCCAGAAAGTGCAGATGTTTGCACTCTCTCCAGAGTGTTCGCTGCTTCCCATATGTGATGTAACTTTAACCATACTATGTATTCTATCCTTCTTTATAAATGTGCTGCCTATTTGCTGGCATCTCCGATTGGTTCCATATTTGGGTGATTAGATATAAACCTGGAGTAAATCTCTGTGGACAGATTTCTGCTCCCTTTCGGTTTTTAGTAAATAGGACTGAAACTGGTATAAACATTCATATGCAGGTTTTTTCTGCAGACAAAAGTTTGGGGATTTTTTTTAAACTTTTACAATTCTAAGTGAGCATCTATTTCTCAAAGAATCAGGAAATAAGAAAAAACTAGGCAGCAGCACCGTTTCTAAGCAAGTAGACAATAATTTCCAATGCTACAGGACTGAGGTATTCTTCAAACACCACATGGGGAGTGCTGAGGTCCCATGATATGTTCAGAGACCAAATAAAATGTTTTATATATTCGGAGAGCAGAAGGGAAAAAAATTAATATGGTCCATCCTAGAAGTAAAATACCCCAGCTGATGAAACAAGAAATTTCTGTTCACATGGAGACTCTTTATTGAGGAATAGGCTGCTCTGAGTGACTCTGAGGAAAGAAGTGACAGGAGAGCCTTGCTCCCTGTCGATGCCCCTGATGGATCTGGGCCCAGGGAGTCAGCAAAGGAATAAGGAGCATCACAGGCTAAACTGAGCAGGAACTGCTGGCATGAGTCCCCCTCTACAGATGAGCAAGTGGGTTTTTGTCTCACTTCCCCTCAGGCTTGGAGCACTGTGTGACCTTTGAGACTGCTGTCCCATGATGCACAGTAATAATCCGCCTCGTCCTCAGCCTGGAGCCCAGTGATGGTCAGGGTGGCTGAGCTGCCAGACTTGGAGCCAGAGAATCGACCTGGGATCCCCGATGGTCGGTTGTTATCACCATAGATGATGGTTCTGGGGGCGGTTCCTGGGAGCTGTTGGAACCAGCTCACATAATATCCACCGATGTTGGAACTGCTTCCAGTGCAGGAGATGGTGACCTTCTGGCCCAGGGCCCCCGACACGGAGGATGGCTGAGTCAGCACAGACTGGGCCCAGGACCCTGCAAGGGGGAGAAACACAGAGAGAGTGATGCTGGGGCATGCAGAGAAGAGGAGGACCCAGGACTCACATGTCCTCCCAGGGTCCCTTTACTTGTTCCTGTATCCAGTCACCTGTGCAGTGAGCGAGGAGGGTGAGGAGCAGAGGGGACCAGGCCATGGTGCAGGTCATCCCTGGTCCTGACTTCTGTGCCAAACAGCTGAGCAGAGCCTCCCCTCATCTCCCCCTTCCCCTCTTCATCCTCTGAGAGAGGGAGGGCCTGTCCATGCAAATGAGACTCCAGCTCTCTGACCCCTCCCTGGCCCTGGGTCAGTTCCCTCTGCCTGAGGATGGCAGGGGCATGGGCAGGGGAGGGGCTGTGTGGGGGCAGGGGGTGGGGAGGTCAGAGCTGCAAGCCCTGAGCAGAGGGCGCAGGTGGCAGGTCCCAGCTCTGATCACCACTAACTCCTCAGAAATGACACCCAGCATGCCCTGGTGGCCAGTACTTGACACACCTTTGTGTGACATGGTGACCAGAGCCCATCAGAGACAGTGACTACATCCTTGAAGCTCTGTCCACTGTTTCCTGCATGAGGAACAGGCAGCTCTCTCCTTACGTGTCCTCCCATCACCTCAGTGCAGACTTTATGGTCTACTCAGACTCCTCAGGTGAGTCTGTCCATGGTGATCTTGGCTGTTCAGGGGTCACGACTGAGGCTGCGTCTCTACGGAAACTCATTTTAGATCAGAACCAAGTCCAGAGCCATGGTGATTCCGCATGGACAAATGATCTAGTCTATGAAGGACACTGTGCACTTTCTTCTTATGTGACTCCCCCCTGGTTTCCAGATCTGCCCTTGCTCTGACGTTCCCAGAGCTCTGAGGAGACAGGGAATACTTCTCTGCAGGTTTTGGGTAGAAGCCCTCGTGGGCCTTCCTAGAGGTAAACACGCTGTAAATCTTGGTCATCTGTCACTGTTTCCACCTGCTTGAAACAGCAGTTCTCCGCACCCTGTGGGCAGTGATTCCCTCCAAGGATCTGTCCTCCCAGCACAGACACAAGTCTGCAGGAGCCCTGGCACGTGGGGCTCTGTGTGGCACTGACCTCAGGGCACAAAGGGCAATCCTGACAGAAATTCTAGGAGAAAAGGAGTAACAACTGCAGATGCTCTGACCGGATCCAGTGACAGTGGTTATGTATTCGTCACCACTGAGCCCAATGTGCATTTAAAAATGGATTTGTGTTATTTTATGCAAAGTCCTCCTCAATAAGATTGATTGAAAGTAAAGGATAAAGTCCTGTGAAGATACAGGTGCAATCACGGGTATCCTTTTCCCACATATGTACTTACTGCAGAGGGAATAAGCTTAGTGTTTGGTCTAAAACCATGGACACAACAACAATGGGGAAGGGATGCTTTCTGTTCTTCGTTGAACAGAGAAGTCTGTAAACTTTTTCTAAAATCACTTTTTTTTTAAATCATAAATTTTGTATCCTGGGTCTGGAGCTACAGCTAGGAAGCCGGATATGCTGCCCAGTGAAACCCCATGAGGGGCTTGTTCCTATGAACCTCAGAGCCGTCTCAGTGATGGAATTTCCATACCCAGTCAGAGCTTCCAAGACAGAGGGGTTTGAGGTCAGACCACGCTCTGTTGTGCGCACAGCTCTCGTCCCTGTACCTTGTGTCCAGCATGTCCAGATAGAGCAAGTGCTCCTTTCACCACCCATGAGTAGAGCAAGGAATTGCTATTACCCAAGGCCACCTGGACCCAGAGGATTCTGTTAGAGGTCCCACATGTGAGTGGTGGAGACGTGGAGATAAAGGGGGTTGTGTAACTGATATCACAGGCCCTGTGGCCCTGGCCTGGGACAGACTTTCCAGCAGAAGTCCAGCCAACTCGAGGTGTCACCAGGGTGACTGAAGGAGTGACATCCAGGATTGAGAGCCTGGGAGGATGTGTCTCCCGTCCCCATCACCAGGCTATTTCCCCAGAATCAATGTACTGACCAGCCTCAGGCACACACTAGAGCCCAGAGATAGTCCAGAGTTGAGCTGCCCACAGCAATAGAGATTCCCTCCATGACTCCTGAGCATCAGCCTTGTCCCAGGAGAGGAGGTGTTCAGGACATGGCGTGGCTGTCCTGGTGACAGGAACCTTGTTACCTTCAGTATCCCTGGTATTACTTGCTGATAGGGATTCTGCCTCTTGGAGATTGTAATGCCGAGGATGGTTTGGTGAGCCCAGGTTGACCCTGACTTCTGGAAGGAGAGAGAGACTTGGAAACTGTGGATCAAGGACACTGTGAGACAGGAGAAAGGAGAGAGGGGACACACACACACACACACACACACACACACACACACACCCAGAATGAGAATGTTCTCCATGTACTATCACTATAGCTTTCCTTCAGAGGCCAAGCATGAGGGCAAGTGTCCCTCTGTCCCTCTTATGTTTTCCCATCCCCTGAGGTTTGATCTCCATGCAAACCCATTCCCAGAGCAGGCTCCCTGTAAGAACTTCCAGGGTCCTGGATCTTGGAGCTAAAGAAGACCAGTGTCTGAAAGTCACATCCCTCGCATGAAGAGGGATTCTACACAAGGAAAAAGAATTTGGTGAGATGGTAACACATCCTCAGAATCAGAAGATTGGGTTTGTGGAATGGAAGACATCTGTCCATTTTCACCCCACGGACACAAATCTCACAGCTGTGCGGTCTTAAGGTCATAGGAATCACAGGACAGGGGGTGACCATGCAGCCCCCATTTCCTGCATCCTCACATCACAGCCATTCCTCTGTGATCCATGTAACTCTGCTGTCTCCCTGGGGGGCCCATCAGAGGGCATCTTGGAAGGGGGCTACTGAGTGGGACTTCATTGATGGAGGGAAAAATGTGTGGCTAAGTTAGTGTCCTGATGGTTTTAGAAACAAATATTCTCAGCCACAAGAAAAACAGTTGGTATATGTTAAAGTAGCCACTCTCTCCTCTGTCAAGTACGTCAACACGGTCCTTCTGTAGGGCCTCAGTCATTCTGAGGATGAAAAATTAAATACACCAATAGCTTCTATGTGCCAACCCTCAAAGACTGAATGAACATTCATATTTTGGAAATACAATAATATTATTGACATATTACAGAGATCGGCCGAGGCTGCTGGGAAGTGGGAATTACACTCCGTGAATGAGAGCAGGAAGCAGATGGTGAAGGAATTTCATGCTGGTGCAATTTCTGCTACTTGTCCTCCCTAGAGGAAGACCCTGGAGACTGGAAGTGACAGAAAGAACATTGTCACTTTTCTCTGAAATCCCAGTGTGGAGACTGTTCAGACCTGAAGATCCAGAGAGAGACTGAAGACCTGGGGGAGGTGGGAACAGAGAGAAGAACAGGGTGATTGTGGAGGAGGGATGATGTCAGTGTGTCTGAAGAAGTCATGACTATTTGTAGCTGGTTCAGAGAAAGAGAAGATTGTGTCTGTGACCAGGGTGTGTGTTAACATATGGACTCTAAACATACAATTTAAGACCAGGACTGTGATAAGCAGAACATTCTCTGTGAGTAGTAAAGGAGACAGAAGAGAAGGGAGAGACTGAGGTTAATCGCTTTCAAAGTGTTTATTCCTTTTCATTTATCCCAGAACCTGGTGCATGTGCAATTGGGCTCTATCCCCTCACCTGGGTGAGCTCCTGGGACACCTGTGCTGGCTCAGGCAACAGCATAGTCTGTGTGTCACTCCTCCCTCCTCAAGGACAGGTCTCCCTACAGGGGATTCTCCCCTATAGGAACCTGCACAGAAGCTTCTCAACAGGAGACTCAGACAGAAGGTCTCTGGTTCCAGGACTTACTTCCTTGTGATCTGAGACACTGAGGAACAGTAGCTGCTCCCAACGCCATGAGCTGTAGCTCAGAAATAGTCAGCCTCGTCCTCAGCCTGCAACTGCCAGATGAGCAGAAGCCCTGCTTTGGCCGAGGCATCTTTGGAGCCACAGAAGCGGCTGGGGACCCCGGAGCCCTGGTGCTTATTGCTGCTTATCTGAGTCTGAGTAGATCCTCAGCAGGTACTGGGGAGAGCCCCCTGGCTGCTGCTGGAACCAGTATATGTCATAGCTGCCAACACGGAAGTGACTGCTCAAGGCTCAGGTGAGTCTGGGGGATAATCCCAGAGATGCAGAGAGGGAGGGCGGCTGGGTCAGCACAGGCTGCAACAGGGAACCTGCAAACACAGACCCTCATGGGTGATGGACAGGTGTCAGAGTAACACTTTTCATTATCTGAGCCAGAGGGACTGATGGAGACTGAGAACGGGGACCCACTACCCAAGTCCTGTTCCTACGTGTACCTTGATAGAGGAGCATAAGGACAGGAATCCCGGCCTCTTGACCCAGCCCCTGCACCTCACAAATGGCCAGGCTGCCCCAGGCCTCCTTTTCTCCTCCACTCTCTGCCACTGGAGGGACTGTCCCTGCAAATGGGCTCCATCCAGTGACCTCCCAGCCCTTCCCTGAGCCCTGGTGCTGGACCTCAGCTCACACCATGCACTGAGGAGGATGGGGGTTGGTTTCAGCCCTGGGGAGAGCCCTGGGAGGAAGCACCTGCTGAGACCACACACAACTCCCTGCTCAGGGGACTCTTCCAGGGGTGAGAGGGCACAGCTGCTGAGTCCCCATCAGGGAGCACAGAGCCCAGCACACAGGCTCAGACTCTCTTGAGTAAGGGTCCTCTGAGCAGCCATGTAGGGACCACAGGGCAGTCCCCCAGCGCCCCCTTCTGGTCACAACCCACCAATCTCAACATGGACCAAAGCCCTGAGAGCCCAGTGGCTTTCAGCAGCTCACCAGGTCCTTGTCTATTCTCACTAACATGTCTTATCTCTAGATACCATGGTTCTTATACACTGTACATGATTACTCCAGTTTCTCACTCTCTAAAGGGACAGCTCTTTATGGAAAGGGCAAAAATGTACACAAATAATCAATTAGTGTTCACCATCCTCAGAGAATTTACTGCAAAAGGTGACTGTATCCTGTCAAACATCACCGATTAGAGGACAGTGGAGCTGCTTTGAGGTAACTGGGGACCATAGAGGGCTCAGTGCAGGGGGGACACTGGCCTGACTGTGGGTGGCTCTGGGGTTTCTCTGCAGGTGATGGAATGTAAATTTGATCTTGATGGTGGTTCCTCAACTCAGTAAATACCCTAGGGACCACTGAATTGTACACCTGAAATCAGTGCATGACATGCAAATTATCTTAATACATTTGTTTTGATTCTAGAAAAAAGCAGCAGGAGAGGAAGCTACTGTCACTCATCCTGTAATGTTGTTCTGTACTCACAGTCAGACCTTCAGACCCTCCAGGGTCTCCAGGGTCTCCCTGTGTGTTTGTCACAGGCATTCATGGGAGTGGCCCTGGGGAACAGGGGCAGGTTGTGTCTCAGGTCCCCATGGGCCTGTAGCACGGTGTCATTGTTGATGCCGTCATCCCAGGTTGAATGGTAACACTCAGCCTCGTCCTCAGGCTGCAGGCCCGAGACGGTCAGAGAGGCCATGTTCCCAGTGTCAGAGCCAGAGACCGGAGCTGGGGTCCCTGAGGGCCTAGTGCTTCTGAGCATCAGTGTGTTGGGGGCACCCTGAGGCATCTGTGGCTACCAGCCTGTGTAACGTGCTCTAGCATCCTTGCTGTTTCCAGGGCAGGGGGAGTGACCTTCTGTCCCACAGACCCTGTCATGGAGGCTTCCTGTTTCCACGCAGACTGGGCCCAGGACCCAGCGCCCGAGCAGCGCAGACACGCACGGGTGAGTCTCCAATGATTGTCTACAAGGAGTTCTCAAAAAGAGGCAAGAAATAGCCTGGGGCCACCCTGATCAGTCCCCCTACTTCCCAGAGCCAATCACCTGAGCAGAGAGTGAGGAGAGTGAGGAGGAGTGGGGTCCAGGCCATGGTGGAGATGCCCCAGGCTCTGATTTTGAGCCCACAGGTGAGAAGCCTGCACAAAACCTCTCTTACACTCTCCCCTCCTGGGAGAGCAGAGAAGAAGCCTTCATGAAAATCACTCCCTCCCCTGGGGTCTCTGGGCCTGAATCTGGGGAAAGTGGAGTGTGGGGGGGCTGGGGAGCCTCTCCTGGGCCCCAGTGAGCACAGAGCATAGGGCACAAGGTGGGGCTTCAGGCCTGAGTGCCGAGCTGAGACCACTCGCCCCAACAGACCCACAGGGACAGGCCCACAGCGCCCCCTGCTGTCTCAGAGTCCAGACTCACTGCTGACTGAGAGGGACATCCTGGAGCTGAGCACAGAGAGAGACACTCTGGACTTCAGCCTGCCTGCCTCACCACCCATCCCCACACAGGGCAGGGGCTTCTCATTCTCCAGGGGTCCCAGCCTGTGCTGCAGGCGCCACCACACCTCAGTCATTACTTCAGAGACATGGCCTCCTCAGTATGAATTACCCTGTGCTCCTCCCACCACTTACCTAGTTGTGTTGTTGGGGCCACAGCTGAGTGACCCTCAGGAAGGATGTATCCTGCACCCAGTGAGCAGAAGTGCAGAGGGCACGCTGCTTCTTTACAGGCTCTATGGGGGAGGCTTGAGGGGACAGCCCATCTCCCTCTCATGTCAGGACACTCCCCACTGCAGGAGACCAGTCCCCATAACCCTATGCTCTCCCCTGATGTGACAGAATTCATTAATGACAATGTGCAGTGAATTCTTGAAGGAGAAACCAGAAGTATAAAGAAGTGAAATGTGGTTCTTTTGTGTCTCGTCTCTGGAAGCACCCACAGGAGACGGTCAAGAAAACAGCCTTCTCAGGACCCAGCCAGGAACCCCCAGCCCTGAGGGGAGACACCAGGAGTGAACGGGTCTCCTGTACCAAGCCCAGGGCTCAGCCACATGGCTCTGTACATTTGAGGACATGCAGAGGGATGGGAGTTTCAAGGACATCATTCCGTCTCATGATCCAGAAATTCCTGGTGCCCTACGTCCTCTGTGCTCAGTCTGAGATGTATTTTAATCAGTCACCAGATCCCTCTCTAGCCTTTCCATGTGCCAGACATGGTTGTACTTAGGCTGTAATATTAACACAATGATTTACCCCAGTGATTTTATCCAATCCATTCCTGCACTGATAATGGAAGTATATATATTTCTTTTTCTTTTTCTTTTTTTAAATTTTTAATTAATTAATTTATTTTTTTAAAGTTCCATGATTTATTACTTGTGTATAAGACCCAGGGCACCATGAAATATGTGCCCTCCTTTATACCCATCACCAGCATATCCCCTCCCCCGAAGCCCTCACTTTGTTTCCCAGAGTCCATAGTCTCTCATGGTTCATCCCCCCTTCTATTTACCACCCCTTTCTTCTTCCCTTTCTTCTCCTACTGATCTTCCTACTTCTTATGTTCCAGAAATGAGTGAAACCATATGATAATTGTCTTTCTCTACTTGACTTATTTCGCTTAGCATTATCTCCTCCAGTCCCGTCCATGTCGCAGCTAAGGTTGAGAATTTGTTCTTTTTGATGGCTGAGTAATATTCCATTGCATATATCGACCACACCTTCTTTTTTTATTATTATACTAATATATTTTTTTATTTTATTATGTTAGTCACCATACAGTACATCCCTGGTTTTTTATGTAAAGTTCGATGATTCATTAGTTGCGTATAACACCCAGTGCACCATGCAATACGTGCGCTCCTTACTACCCATCACCAGCCTATCCCATTCCCCCACTCCCTCCCCTCCAAAGCCCTCAGTTTGTTTCTCAGAATCCATAGTCTCTATGCTTCATTTCCCCTTCCGATTACCTCCCCCCCTTTCTTTATCCCTAAATTCCCCTACTGATCTTCCTAGTTCTTATGTCCCATAGATGAGAGAAACCATATGACAATTGTCTTTCTCTGCTTGACTTATTTTACTTAGCATTATCTCCTCCAGTGCCATCCATGTTGCAGCAAATGTTGAGAACTCGTTCTTTCTGATATCTGAGTAATATTCCATTGTATATATGGACCACAACTTCTTAATCCAGTCATCTGTTGAAGGGCATCTTGGCTCCTTCCACAATTTAGCTATTGTGGACAATGCTGCTATGAACATTGGGGTGCATATGGCCCTTCTCTTCACTACCCCACTTCATTGGGGTAAATACCCAGTAGTGCAATTGCTGGTAGCTCAATTTTTAACTTTTTAAGGGACCTCCACACTGTTTTCCAGAGTGGCTGTACCAACTTGCATTCCCACCAACAATGTAGGAGGGATCCCATTTCTCCACATCCTCTCCAACATTTGTTGTTCCCTGTCTTGTGAATTTTGGCCATTCTAACTGGTGTAAGGTGGTCTTAGAGTGGGGTTTTTGTGGGGGGTTTTTTTGCATTATTTATTTATTTTTTCTTTTTTTTTACTTTAAAGTTTTTTTTAATTATATTATGTTAGTCAAGCTCAATACACAAGAAACAAATGAACAAATCATAAAATGGGCAGAAGATATGAACAGACACTTTTCCAATGAAGACATACAAATGGCTAACAGACACATGAAAAAATGTTCAAAATCATTAGCCATCAGGGAAATTCAAATGAAAACCACACTGAGGTGGAATGAAGCATGAGAGACTATGGATTCTGAGAAACAAACTGAGGACTTCAGAAGGGAGTGGGGTGGGGGAATGGGATAGGCTGGTGATGGGTAGTAAGGAGGGCACGTATTGCATGGTGCATTGGGTGTTATATGCAACTAATGAATCATTGAACTTTACATCAGAAACCAGGGATGTACTGTATGTTGACTAACATAATATAATAAAAAAACATTAAAATAAAAAAAAAGAAAAAGAAAAAGAAAAAAAGATGTGACGTGGAAGATGGTGTCTATTCTGTGTTTTCACTGAGATTTGTGTATATTGCCCTTTCCTTAAGGTTCAACTGACGTATTGGAAAACACGTGTATAATCAGAGGTCACCATGTTAGTTTGATGTTGCCTTCTATCAACACAGACTTGGTTCTCACAACTACTTAGATAGAACCTCTCCTTATGCTTTCACTCACACTTCTGCAAGTACTTCCATCTTCATTACAGAAGATGTGAGTTGGAATATCTTTTCCAAAGGGTGTTCTTACTTGAGCATACAGCACGTTCCTTAGGTTTTCATACACACTTTTGGAAAATACATCCATCTTCATGAAGGTAGATGTGATTCGGAAGGGTGTCTCTACATGGTGCTCTTTCTTAGTGTTAAGCATATAGTGCTTCTCTTATAGTTCAACACAGATATTTGAAAAAGCTTCTCTCTTCATGCATCAGGGTGTTTGAAGTTGCATTCTCTATACAGAGGCTTGGTGCTTAGAGTTGAGTAAACGGCATTTCTTTACCCATTCCCTCACCCTTGAGCCAATGCTTCCAGCTTCATGAGAGAATATGTGAGTTGCAGATGGTTTTCTACGGAGTTCTTTCATAAAGTTAAGCATAGGATAATTTCCTTATGCTGAGAAACACACTTCTGAGAATGCTTCCAACTTCATGAAAGAAGACGTGCCTTGGAGGATGGATTCGATAAGGTCATTTCTTGAAGCTAAGTCTCTGCCACTTTCCTTATGCTTTCAGCACAACGTTGCGAAAGTTTCCGTCTTCATGACATAAGTTGTGGGTTGTAAGATGGTATCTACCCCATGCTCTCATCTACTATTAAGTTTATGGCACTTTCCTTAAGGTTCAACACACAGGGAAGAAAACCCTGGTTGATTCATTCGTCATGAGGTGGGTTCGATATTGTATTCTATCTACACAGACTTGGTTCTCAGAATTAAGTAGACGGCACTTTCTTCATGCGCTCACACAGTCTTGCCAAGGCTTCCATCTTCACAACAGAAGTTGTGAGTCGAGACATGGTGTCTATACAGTGTGCTTCTATAGAGGCCCACGAGGCCCACCGGACCACATCAATCTGAGACAGAATGAGACAGTTGGGTCATACTATGCTGTTACTATTCCATAGAGTATACTTGGGGATAAAATCAATGAAGTCATGGAGTACCAAACCATGTAGAAAAATATCCAAATTCTCAGATAAGGAACTATCTCTGAGACCCCCTCCAATAACACAAGGGACCAAAAGTTGCGACCTGCACTGTATCAGACCCTTCCATTCCAAAGCCTCTAGTGCACCTTACTTCAGCTTGAGGCAGTAACAGAAGGCAGGCCTCTGTCCATGTTTCATATAAATGGAATGAAGGACTGACAACCAGATGAGGTGAACTCTTCTGACATCCTCTTTCCCCTTCTTTCCCTTCCCCTCCTCCCTCCCTCCCTTTCTTCCTGGAAGCTGCAGCCTAAGGGTTGGGGAAGTTGGGGAAAGCCATTCAGTGGAGAGAAGCCCCAGGCTCTGACATTAACAGAAAGCTTTCTGCATTTGAATGATACGATTGAATGAGGCCCATTAGAATGGATCACCTGACCCTCCCTTCAGCCACTCCCCCATTCCGGCCCCCCCAACTGAAGTTCTCCAGTGGAATTGGGAATCCTGAACGTGCTTCTGAGCATTCAGGGCAGGAGAATGGGCAAGCCCCCCCCCAAGCCCCTGGGGACCTTCAACAGCCCCCCACGCCACAACCCTTGGTTCCACGCTCCCCCTCCCCCGGGCCCTCACCTTGGCCCTCCACTTCGCTCCCTGCACAGCCAGCGGATTGGGGCTGCCAGGCTCCTGGGGCCTAACCCTAACCCTAGGTCAGCCCCTGAGGGGCCCCTCCCTGGGGGCCTGCCGCAGCAACGCTGGGGATTGGGGACCCCCAAGCCCCAGCGCCAGACTCAGGCTGCTGCCGAGCCACCACCCGGGCCCATGGGGCACCGCTGAGCATTCAAGGTGGGAGAACCTGCAGGGGTCCCTGAGCCCCCAGCGACCTTTGACCACCCCCCACGCCGAAACCCTGGGGCCCACGCTCCTCCTCCCCGGCGCCCTCGCCAGAGACCACAGCTCAGCTCGCCACACTGCCTGTGGATCTGCAATCCCTGTCTCCTGGGGCCTAACCCTAACCATATGTTGGCCACGGAGGGGTCCCTCACCAGGGGCCTGGCACCGCAGTTCCCGGGACTGGGGACCCCTGAGCCCCAGCGCTGGAGTCAGCCTGCCGCTGCGCAGCCACCCGGCCCCTTGGGGGCCACCAAGCATTCAGGGCGGGAGGACCCGCAGGGCCCGGTGAGCGCCCGGAGACTTTCTTTTTTCTTTGTCATTTTTTTTTATTTTAATGTTTTTTTTTATTATATTATGCTAGTCACCATACAGTACATCCCTCATTTCTGATGCAAAGTTCGATGATTCATTAGTTGCTTGAAACACCCAGTGCACCATGCAATACGTGCCCTCCTTACTACCCATCACCAGTCTATCCCATTCCCACACCCACCTCCCCTCTGAAGCCCTCAGTTTGTTTCTCAGAGTCCATAGTCTCTCATGCTTCATTCCCCCTTCTGATTATCCCCCCTTTCTTTATCCCATTCTTTCCCTGCCGATCTTCCTAGTTCTTATGTTCCATAGATGAGAGAAATCATATGATAATTGTCTTTCTCTGATTGACTTATTTCACTTAGCATTATCTCCTCCAGTGCGGTCCATGTTGCAGCAAATGTTGAGAACTCGTTCTTTCTGATATCTGAGTAATATTCCATTGTATATATGGACCACAACTTCTTAATCCAGTCACCTGTTGAAGGGCATCTCGGTTCCTTCCATGATTTAGCTATTGTGGACAATGCTGCTATGAACATTGGGGTGCATATGGCCCTTCTTTTCACTACGTCTGTATCTTTGGGATAAATACCCAGTAGTGCAATGGCTGGGTCATAGGGTAGCTCAATTTTTTCACTTTTTAAGGGACCTCCACACTGTTTTCCAGAGTGGCTGTACCAACCTGCATTCCCGCCAACAATGTAGGAGGGATCCCCTTTCCCCACATCCTCTCCAGCAATTGTTTCTTGGCTTGTCAATTTTTGCCATTCTAACTGGCGTAAGGTGGTATCTTAGTGTGGTTTTGATTTGAAATTCCCTGATGGCTAATGATTTTGAACATTTTTTCATGTGTCTGTTAGCCATTTGTATGTCTTCATTGGAAAAGTGTCTGTTCATATCTTCTGCCCATTTATGATTTGTTTATTTGTTTCTCGTGTATTGAGTTTGAGAAGTTCTTTGTAGATCTTGGATACCAGTCTTTTATCTGTAGCATCATTTGCAATTATATTCTCCCATTCCGTGGGCTGCCTCTTAGTTTTTTTGACTCTTTCCTTGGCTGTGCAGAAGCTTTTTATCTTGATGATGTCCCACAAGTTCATTTTATCTTTTGTTTCTCTTGCCTTTGGAGATGTGTCATGAAAAAGGTTGCTTTGGCCGATGTCATAGAGGTTGCTGCCTATGTTTTCCTCTAGGATTTTGATGGATTCCTGTCTCACATAGAGGTCTTTCATCCATTTGGAGTTTATCTTTGTGTATGGTGTGAGAGAGTGGTCAAGTTTCATTCTTTTGCATGTAGCTGTCCAATTTTACCAGCACCATTTATTGAAGAGACTGTCTTTTTTCCACTGGATGTTTTTTCCTGCTTTATCAAAGATTAGTTGCCCAAAGAGCCGAGGGTCCATTGCTGGGTTCTTTATTCTGTTCCATAGGTCTATGTGTCTGTTTTTGTGCCAGTACCATGCTGTCTTTGTGATCACAGTTTTGTAGTACAGCTCAAAATCCAGCACTGTGATGCCCCCAGCTTTGTTTTTCCTTTTCAACAGTTCCTTGGCGATTTGGGGCCTTTTCTGGTTCCATACAAATTTAAGGACTATTTGTTCCAGTTCTTTGAAAAATGTCATCGGTATTTTGATCGGGATAGCATTGAAAGTGTAGATTGCTCTGGGTAGCATGGACATTTTAACTATGTTAATTCTTCTGATCCATGAGCATGGAATATTTTTCCATCTTTTTGTGTCTTCCTCAATGTCTTTCAAGAGTGATTTATAGTTTCTAGAATATAGATACTTTACGTCTCTGGTTAAGTTAATTCCAAAGTAATGTATGGTTTTTGGTGCTGTTGTAAATCAGATGGATTCTCTAATTTCTCTTTCTTCAGTCTCATTGTTCATGTATAGGAATGCAACTGATTTCTGAGCATTGATTTTGTATCCCACCAGATTACTGAATTGCTCTATAACTTCTAAGTTTGGGAGTGGATTCTTTTGGGTTTTCCATATAGAGTATCATGTCATCTGTGAAGAGAGACATTTTGACTTCTTTGCCGATGTGGATACCTTTGATCCCTTTTTGTTGTCTGATTGCTGTTGCAAGGACTTCTAGTACTATGTTGAATAATAGTGGCAAGAGTGGGCATCCTTGTCGTGTTCCTGATCTTAAGGGAAAGGCTTCCAGCTTTTCCCCATTGAGAATATTTGCTGTAGGCGTTTCATAGATGGTTTTTCTCATAGATTGAGGAATGTACCCTCTATCCCTACACTCTGAAGGGTTTTAATCAGGAAAGGATGCTGTATTTTGTCAAATGCTTTTTCTGCATCTATTGAGAGAATCATATGATTCTTGAATTTTTCTTTCTGGATAAAATCTAAGACACTGATAGATTTGCAAATGTTAAACCACCCTTGCATCCCAGGAATGAATCCCACTTGGTCAATATGGATAATCCTTTTAATGTACTGTTGGATTCTATTAGCCAGGATCTTGTTGAGGATTTTGGTATCCATGTTTATTAAGGAAATCGGTCTATAATTCTCCTTTTTGATGGGGTCTTTGCCTGGTTTGGGGATCAAGGTAATATTGGCTTCTTAGAATGAGTTTGGTAGCTCTCCTTCTGTTTCTATTTTTTGAAACAGCTTTCGGAGAATATGTATTATTTCTTCTTTGAATGTTTGGTAGAATTCCCCAGGAAAACCATCCGGGCCTGGAGTTTTGTTATTTGGAATGTTGTTTATCACTGACTCAATCTCTTCATAATTAATTGGCCAGTTTAAAAAATCAATTTTTTCCTGTTTCAGTCTTGGTATTTTATAGGTTTCCAGGTAGGCCTCCATCTCTTCCAGATTGCTTAATTTATTGGCATAAAGCTGTTGATAAAAGTTTCTAATAATCCTTCCAATTTCATTAGTGTTGGTTTTTCATTCATAATTTTATTAATTTGGGTCCTTTCTGTATTCTTTTGGATAAGTCTTGCCAGTGGTCTGTCAATTTTTAGATTCTCTCAAAGAACCAGCTTCTAGTTCTGTTGATCTGCTCTACTGTACTCCTGGTTTCTAATTCATTGATCTCTGCTCTAATCTTGGTCAACTGCTTCCTCGTGTGTGGATTAGGCCTGTCCCTGTGTTGCTGTTCCAGCTTCTTAACGTGAGAATATAAAAACTGCATTTTAGATTTTTCTATTCTTTTGAGTGAGGCTTGGATGGCTATGTATTTCCCCTTAGGACTGTCTTTGCAGTATCCCATAGGTTTTGGACCATTGTGTTTTCATTCTCATTGGTCTCCATAAATTGTTTAAATTGATTTTTGATTTCCTGGTTTATTGAATCATTCCTGAGCAGGATGGTTCTTAGTCTCCAAGTGTTTGAGTTTCTTCCAATTTTTTCCTTGTGGTTGAGTTCCAATTTCAGAGTGTTGTGGTCTCAAAATATGCAGCATATAATTTCAGTCTTTTGGTATCAGTTGAGACCTGTTTTGTGACCCAGAACATGGTCTATTCTTGAGACTGTTCCATGGGCATTAGAATAGAATGAGTATTCTTTGGTTCTGGGGTGTAGTGTTCTATATGGTCGAGGTCCAACTCATCAAGTATGGCATTCAAAGCTCTTATTTCTTTGGTGATTTCTTGCTTAGGTGATCTGTCTATTGCTGATATTGGAGTGTTGAGGTCCCCTACTATTAACGTATTTTTATCTCTGTGTCTCTTTATTGTGGTTAAAAGTAGGCTTGTATATCTTGCTGCTCCCCTGTTGGGGGCATATATATTTATAATTGTCATATCCATTTGTTGGATACATCCTTTAAGAATAATATAGTGCCCTTCTGTGTCTCCAACTATAGTCTTTAGTTTAAAATCCAATCTGTCTGATATGAGAATTGCTACCCCAGCTTTCTTTTGAGGTCCATTGGCGTGAAAGATAGTATTCCCTTTACTTTCAGTCTGAATGTATCTTTAGGTTCAAAATGAGTCTCTTGTAGACAGCAAATGGATGGGTCATGTCTTTTTATCCAATTTGCAACCCTGTGGCATTTATGGGAGCATTTGAGCCATTTACATTGAGACTGATTATTGAGAGATATGATTTTAATGACGCCATGTTGCCAGTAAAGTCTTTGTTTCTATCCATTGTGACTTTCTGTTCTGTATCACTCTTGGGGCCTTTTTACTTTTCTAGAACCCCCCTTAATATCTCCTGTAGGGCTGGTTTCGTGGTTACGAAATTGGTCAGTGACTGGCGATTCTGGAAGGTCTTTATCTCTCCATCAATTCTGAATGACAGCCTTGCTGGATAAAGGATCCTTGGCTGCATCTTTTTCTCTGAAAGAGCTTTAAAAATGCCCCCCCCACCCCTTTCTCTCATTCCAGGTCTGTGTAGACAGGTCTGACGTAATTCTGATAACTTTGCCTTGGTAGGTGAGAAATTTCTTTGCCCTGGCCGCTTTCAATACTGTATCCTTGGATCTAATATTTGCAAAATGCACTATGACGTGACGTGGTGTAGGTTTGTCGTGGTTGAACTTGGGAGGGGTCCTCTCTGCTTCTTGGACACGAATGTTTTTTCCCTTGCTATATTAGGGAACTTTTCAGCTACAATTATTTCAAATATCTCTTCTAGACTTCTATTTTTCTCCACCCCCTCGGGGATGCTGATGATTCTGACATCGGAACGTTTCATTGAGTCAGTAATCTCCTGTAACCTACATTCCTGAGCGTGGACTTTTTGAGTCCAGATTCTATTCTAGCTTTCTCTTCTACTAACCCATCCTCCAATTCGCTGATACGTTCTTCTGCTTCATTCACCCTGGCCGTCAGAGCCTCTAGTTTTGAGTGCATTTGGCTCATAGAATTTTTAATTTCTGCCAGATTTGCTCTCATTTCCGCCCTTAGAGATTCTATATTCTCATTAACACTTTCGTTAATACTTTTTTCAAGTCTACACATCATCTTGTCCATTGTTACTCTGAATTTCATTTCTGATAATTTGGTTATATCCATATCCATTAGTTCTGTGGCAGAGGCCACAGACTCATTGTCTTTTCTTTGCTGAGGGGGATTTCTCCTTCTCATCATTCTGATAAGGAGAGGGTGTGGGGTTGTCCAGAGCCGAAATTATTGACCGGGACCCAGGCCATGCGCCCTTGTTTTATAGGGATCTTAGGGATGCGGGCTTCTTGATTTTTCAGCCTGCCTTCTGGGGGAGGGGCCTGCCACGCAGATACTCAGGCAACCCTGTTTGGGTAGCGTCTCCATGTTGCCTGTGAGGGGGGATGGGGATGGGCACACTATTTCCAGGCTTTTGTTCTCTGGCGGCTTTCCCTGTCGGTTTGCTGTGCCTCTTCTGAGAGTCAGAGCAGCAGTGGCCAAATCTCAGCCTCTGTCTCAGAACAGAGGGATTGCGGACCATTCTCCACTGATGTTCTGGCCACTTTAACTCTGTTTCTGTTGGTGCTGCTCATCCCTGCAGCATCCCGGAATGTGCGCCCCACACCCAGCATCACAGCCCTCACTTCCAGGGCCAGTGTGTCTCTGTCCTTTATGTTTCTAATACTGCCAGCCGCCAGCTGCCCCTGCGTGCTCCCGGAGCTCCCGGTCTCAGTCTGGTTCCAGTGAGCGCACCAGAGTTCTGGTTTTCAGTCTGGTCGCGCCATTTTGCTGGCTTTAAAATGGGTAGCAGTCATGGGACTCCATCAGTGAAAGCAACCAAGGGCACATGTGGGTACATTTCGTCAGCCAACATCAATTGAGACCCCACTGTGGGCCACACTCCATATTAGACGCTGGGAACAAGTTGGCTCTATCCTCGAGGTTCCCAGTGCAGACGACACATGACAAGCTGCCCATAGAATGGCTCTGTCTTATTCATCCCTGTATCCCTTATGCTTCACACAGTGCCCAGCATATAGTAGGAGCTCAATAAATAGCAATTTCCTTGGAGAAGGGACAGTGTGGCAGTCAAGTTTCTGGCATTTGGAATCTGGGAACTTGAGTTTGAATTACAGCCTGTTCAGGTATGTGCTGTGCAGCTCTGGGCAGGTCACTTCATCTCTCTGAGACCCAGTTTCCTTGTGGTAGGATGGGAACTTAGATCACAGGGCCTGTGGGGGGTTAAGGAGCTGATTTGTGAAAAGAGCCTGGCCCGTGCTCAGCACTCAGATCACACCTACTGGAGTTAATGTGGTCACCGTAATGTCAGCGAGCTCTGGCAAACAATCCAATTCACTTTCTGGAAAGTGAGAAGGGCTGACAGACTGCCTCTGTGTCATTTACACTAGGAACCACAAAATCAAAACTGGTGGTTGACCTTCCTTCCCTTCGTCTCTCCTTCTTCCCTCCCTCTCCCCTGCTGTGCTCTCCCATTTCAACTCCTCCCTCTGCTTGCTGCCCCTTCCTCCGGAAGAGAGCTACATTCAGGTAGGAATCCAGGGAGGAGGTTTCCAGGAGCAGTCTGCTCACCGGCTGCTTTGCAGACTGAGGTGGGAGACTGAGGTTGTGAAATCAGAGAGAAGTAAATATGTGTGATGTTTGTCTTGTTTTCTTCATATATCAATGACAAAATAGTAGGAGATATTATGTGGATGGGTTTCAGGTGTGCTCTGCTATTTAAGATGATCTTTCCCCGAGACCCGCTCTTTTCTGCTCTGCATCTGCCAAGCAGCAAACCTGGCTCATGTTTGAATCTCGTGTGTTGGGAACTGAGCAGGGGAGTTACCAGGTCGGGTGTGGTATGACCCCTGCCAGAGGTGGTCTGGTGGGACACAGTCTGTCCCGCACACTTGAGCTGGAGACAGAGTGCTTCCCTGTGAGCCAGGGGTGGGAGATGCTGGGGACCCTCTCCATCTGCACCTTTGGGTCTCGGACCAGCCCCTGCAGGGGCCGCCCTCCGGTCTGCCCTGGGGGAAAGGGCACTGCCAGGGAGGGCGGCACAGAGAATGTTCCCTGTGGGGCTCCCATACTGCTCCCGGGTCCTGCTGCAGAAGTGAGGTGGGAGGCACGCCCTGGAGCACATCTCTCTCCTCCTCTCCTCGCCCACATCCCTGGTCCTGGGATCAGAATAAAACTTGCACTTGGCTCCGTGGGAGAGAGGCCCGGGTGCAGCAGCCCGGAGACCCTCCCCGGCTGGCGGGAATTCTAGAGGCCTGTGTGAAGGCTGCTGGGTTGGCTGCACACAATGGCTCTCACTGTCCTACTGAGCTCCTGGGACTGGCCAGGCCCAGGACAGAGGCTCTGAGCACCAGAGCCAGAGTCCCTGCTCCTGTCAAACCTGCTGCTCAAGCTACACAGCGATGGGCCTGTTTCCCACCTAGTGGTCACCGCCCACCCTGGGTCCTCCCCTCAGGCCTGCCCAGGGCCTCCCCAGTCCTTCCAGTGCTCAGCTCTTGGGGCAAACGCTGGCAGGCACGGGTGTTGGTGGGGCCACACCTGCTGTAGAGCCCCTGTCACACCCCTGACAGAGGAGAGGAATTTGGACAAATTAGTTTCCTTTCTTGGCTCTGTGGAGACATGTGGAGGGCCTGGGTCACCTCACGGCAGCGTTTCTCAGGCTCTGGAGATGACTCGTGTACATGAGAACCAAACGAAGCACTCAGATGGGAAGGAAATTCCATGCAGTGCGAATTCAGAATATGTTAAGCAGTTAGGATTAAAATTGCATACATTTCACTTTCCACTTTTGTAAAAAAATAAAACAAATACAACTTGTATTATAGTTGAAAAAGCAGTGTCTTCTGTCCCCTCTTCTTGCGGGAATATATAAAGACATAAGTGTAATGATGCTAACATGAGGTGTACTGATTGGCTTTTACCTGAAAGTCACAGGCAGGGTTTGATGATGAGTGAGGAAGAAGAAGGAATGTGAGCAAGGAAAAGAGGGCAGTTTCAGGTCTCTGTCCATTGTGCAGGTGCCGGTGTCAGGATGGGTCATACTGCAGGTGGGGTGGGGGCAGGGTCCCCACTCTCTGACTCTGTCATCAGACTCCCTCTCCTCACAGGCCCAGAGGGCGGGACTTGGCCTTTCTCACCTGGAGTTACGTACATTAACTTCCCCAGTGGGAGCTTTGCATAGAGAGGAGCTTCCGTGCCTTCCCCTGGGACCGTGGTGAAGCTTCCTTCCCCACAGGATAGTTTCTGGACTGGAAGGTTGGGTTGGACTCTGTTTCAGCAGCTCATTTAGCAGGGCCCAATTCCTTCCTCTTGTCCCTGGATGTGCGTTCCAGAACCCAGGACTCCAGATCCCTGATCTTGGACACCAGCTCCCCCAACTGACCCTGTGTCTTGATCTCATTCTTCTGAGTGACCACAGAGCAGAAGGGACACGACAAACCTTTCCCATAGGGCTCCTTCAGCCATGAATTGATGCACTAGTGGCTGCGGATATAAGCACAGTTTAGATACATAGCTTTTTCTAGATAACCTAGGCAGATGAGACATTTGCTTTGTTCTTTAAAATGTTCGGCCAGACCCACTCTCGGGAATAATAAGTATACTGGAGTTTCCTAATGATCCAAATGACCATGAGGGCTTGAGGTTTTATCCTCTTTGCTTGCATAGACCTGTCATGTACCTAGTATTTCTCATCCCTCTACAAGGATATGGCCTACAGCATAATACAAATATGAATATGAATATAAATATAAATAAATGACTCTTGGCCCGGAACTTCTTCTATCTGAGATGCTATTTAGGATAAATGGTGCAATTGGTCATTCAGCTTTGACCTGAGCTGGTGAAATGAACCAGATCTGGGGTGTCCGGTATCATAGCCACCAACTACCCATGACCTTCGAGCACCTGGAATTCAGCTTACCTGAATTGAGATGTGCTCTGAGTGTAAAATGCACACTGGATGCTGAAACCAGAATAAGAAAGAGAACTTAAATTATTTTATTGAGATTTTTAAAACACTGTCTCATTGACATCAATGCATGTTGGAGTGATACCATTTTTCCAATTACAATTCTTTTGACTTTTCTCCTTTTACTGTGTGTAATGACCTGGCCGCCACTCAGACCCAGAGCAGCAGCTGAGGGGTGGAAACAGTCAATGGGGAGCTCAGTTCAGCATCTCGTGGGACAGTCCAAGCTATGATCTGGTTAAGGAAAAGGAAGACTTGGTCATCTTTCCAGCGTGGGTATTGAAAATCTAGTCCTGCCCACAGCTCCAGGAGCAGAGAGCCCGAGTCCCCCCAGTGTTTCTAGGTGCACACGCTGTGCTTGGAATTGAGTTGGGCTAGAAACACTTGCTGTATTAGTAAAATACTTCATTCCCCAGACTTTGCTCTCTCGTATTTGCCTTTTGTAGAACCCTTAGAAGTTAAAAACAAAATTGCACAAGATTGGGTGTGTCCTCTGTGAGATTCTTCTTGGGTTTCCCACTCCTTCCAAAGGTGACTCGGTTCTGGAACAAGAATGATCCACAAGGGGCACTTTCTGTGAAAGTGTTCTCTTCCCACCTACCATACCAGCATTCACTTCTTGAATCTGATTCATTTTAATTTAATTCTAGGAGAGAAGCGATTTGCCAATGACAGAAATCTTGTGCCACAAATGGTTTAATTTGGCATTGACCAAAATTTCGAAGGGAGCTACATGTTCAGAAAATTTGAATTTGAGTATTTACAAATCTCAAGAATTGCCTGTGGCCAATAAGTATAATTTTTTTCTTGTCTTCTGGACAAAATCAGTAATGTATTTAACTTCATCAACATTACTCCATATATATTACTCCATATATACACTTGTAAAAATTCATGCTTCATCATTAATCCACACCATGGAAGGTAAAATTCCAATTTCAATTCAACTCATATTTTCTTAAGATTAAAGCCTTCAGCTTTACTAATTAATAGTCACCCGTCACTAATATCGGTACAAATTCTCTTTCACTTTAGCTCAGCTATTTAGAACATGCAGGTCCAGACTGTTGGACACACAACCTATTTGCTAAGGAATCATGGGGAACCAAGCAAGGGGGATGGCATTTGGCTCTGCTTCGTTCCCATCCTCTGAGATGGATTCTTCACGTTGATTTTATTGCCACTCAGTGACTAAAAAAAGAAATCTCTATTGCTACCATGTTTTATTGAACAGTGAAATATAAAAATATAGGTGTATCAAAACCATGAAGCCAAATATATGTGAGATTCATAATATGGGAAGGTCATAACAACAGTTCATAAATTATACATACTTTAAATATCCTTTTTGGCGAACCCTCAGAGAAATTTGAGGGGTTTTTGTTGTTGTGCCTCACTTATTTTGTGTTTTTCTCTTCAAATAGAGAAAGCCCTGGTGGATTTTCAGGCTTGAGTGACACCTGAACTTTTGGTGAGTCCAATGGTCGCAAACACAGCTGGCCACTAGGTGGTGCTGCGTCTGAAACTATGCCAGCTCTTCCCTCTTCCCTGTCCCACCCAGGCTTACCCCCTCCTCCATTCTACTATCTGAAATGCCCAGCAGAGGGCAAGGACCCATCTGATTCCACAACTGCTCAGTTTAGTAAACATTTCTGTCTCTTGATAATGAGGGGTATCTTCACCATTCACTCCTCACAAGACTACTAAAAATTAGAGCAGTTTAAACTCATAGGTAAATGTTCAGCCTGCCTTCTTTTGGGAAAACTTTATCCTTTTTATAGGGAGGAGAGCGGCAGAGGAAGAGGGAGAGAGAGAATCTTTTTTTATTTTGTTTTATTTTAAAGATTTTATTTATTTATTTATTTGACCCAGAAAGAGAGCCAGAGAGAGAGGGAACACAAGCAGGGGGAGTGGGAGAGGAAGAAGCAGGCTCCCAGCGGAGGAGCCTGATAGGGGGCTCGATCTCAGACCTCTGGGATCACACCCTGAGCCGAAGGCAGACACTTAATGACTGCACCACCCTGAGATCATGACCCGAGTCAAAATCGAGAGTCAGACATTGAAGTGACTAAGCTACCCAGGCACCCCATTAAACCTTAATGACATGGCAAAACTCGGCTAAATCCAGTCTCCCCTCAATTATTCCTACCTGTAGGAACCTTTCCTTTTGTCCCAAGACAAATCATTTCTTTATGTTGCTCTCCCAGAACAACTTATAAATGCTGCTGCTTCTTCTTTCTCCCTTCTCTCTTTTTAAAAAGATTTTATTTATTTATTTTAGAGTGAGAGCACTCACAAGCAGGGAGAGGAGCAGAGGGGGGGGGAACATACTCCTTCCTGAGTGTGGAACTGACACAGGGCTGGATCCCAGGACCCTGAGATCATGACCTGAGCTGAAACCAAGAATCCAACGCCCATCTGACTGAAGCACCCAGGTACCCAACTTACAAACATTTCTAATAGAATCGGTTACTATTCTTTTCTTTTTGGATGGGTGTGGTCTTAATTCTTTTTGAATGAGACAAATTTAATAGCTGGGTCTGTGGTCTTGATTTTGGATATCAACTACGAGGAGTATCCAGCAAAAAGTAGACAACGAATAGTTATTACTGGATTGATGTAGAATTTAATTTTATAACTTGAAATCAATCTGATTTCCCTTATATTATCTCTTGATTTTCATGCTCCCTACACTTTCCTGCTTATCTAGGAGTACTGTAAAACAATATAACATAATTGAAGGGAGAAAACTTGATTGGACATTATGCAAAGAATAAACCAAAGGCCATTTACCTAAGTTGTGGTACGATGTCAAGAAGGGAAATATGGGGGCGCCTGGGTGACGCAGCGGTTAAGCGTCTGCCTTCGGCTCAGGGCGTGATCCCGGCGTTATGGGATCGAGCCCCACATCAGGCTCCTCCGCTATGAGCCTGCTTCTTCCTCTCCCACTCCCCCTGCTTGTGTTCCCTCTCTCCCTGGCTGTCTCTATCTCTGTCAAATAAATAAATAAAATCTTATAAAAAAAATAGAAGGGAAATATGAAGATGTTATGAAAATTATTTGTAATTTCCCATCTCAGAAGTAAAGTCTACAATTCTCATTATTCTTGGACATTTTCAAATGTATCCAAATTTGTGGTGAACAAAAGAAAGCAAATATGAAACTCATGAGTTGCAATATTTACAAATGGTGGTTGTATTTGACTGTGAGGCACACAACCTTCTAACAGGCTATACATGCTGTGGGGTCACACTTTGGTCAGCCACCCACAGATTCAAAACTCATACACTTTATTAGCATTAACAAGGGGTGAAAAATTGTGTGAAATGGCTGATCAGTAATAATTGTTCTGTGAATATGAATTTTAGTTTGGATAAAAGACACGATATGATTTACTGCAACTTTAGATGTCTCGTTTCTATTATGCTCTCTTGAAAAATTTTCAAAATGGAAAGGCTGTTGTCCAATTTCGGGTGGTCTGGGGCCCGTTCCAGTTTGTCTAACAATGCTTGAAAATACATATGTGCAATCATGGAGAAAAACAGTTGGGGAGAAATGACTGGGTCCAGAGAGTGAGCTTTGAGAGAACACTTCCCAAAACACTTTCGCTACTTTGAAAAAATTGAAATATAAGAATAGGTGTATTCCTTTTTACTTCAGTGGGGTCTGTGACTACTTCCATAGAGATAGATATTGACCGTTTAATATTGGGTTAAAAGAGATCAGGAGGAATCCCCATTTTTCATTCTTTTTTTTTTTTAATGATTTATTTGTATATTTTAGAGAGAGAGAGAGACAGCGTCAGTTGGAGGAGCAGAGGGAGAGGGAGAATCTCAAGCAGACTCCATGTTGAATGCAGAGCCCAATGAGGGGCTCCCCTAGGAACCCCCATTTTTCTTAAAGGGAGTTGCAGACATGGCTTAAGACAGGGCTTCTCAACCTTGGCTCTGTTGACTTTTGGGGCAAGGGAACTCTTGTGGGAGCTGCAGGGAGCCTGGTAGCATGTGGAGCAGCATCCCTGGCCTCTACCCAACAAATGCCAGTAGCACTGCCCCACAGTTGGGAACCTTCAATGTACCCAGACATTGCCGAGTGTTCCCTGGGGGCCAAAGCACTCCCTGCTTGGGGACCACTGGAAGCCAATATAATGTGTCCAGAGAACTGGGAAGATACACCCTCTGGGTATAATATTCTATTATGTACCTCTTAATGGAGTAAAAATAATCTCAGACTGAAGAGACATTGACAGGGTGTGAATACAGGGAGAGCAAGAACGCCAATGGAAGCCTCATCACCGTGTAAACACCTGGAGGCCAGGATTCAAGGTGAGTAGAGAGGAGCCCTACATTAATTTATTTTCATTCATTAAAATGATTGATAATCATTCATTCCATTCATGGGTTTCTCACATTCTACAGAGGGTGGCTAAGGCGAGAGCAAGATGGAGAGTTTAGACGAGTTTGATTAAACTGTTACTGAGCCACTACCACCCATGCCTGGCAACATGTAGGTAATTTTGTCCCACATTGACTCTGGGTTTGAGAATCCCAGGCACAGATGTGAGTCTCAGCACTCAGTCTGAAGAAGTGGATTATTTCGGGATGTTCATAAATCAAAGTGCAGTATAGCCTGAGACAGCCTGAACAGCACTGGCCAATAGGATTCCGTGATGTAAACGATCTCTGTCTGCCTTGTCCAATATGGTAGCACCAGCTCGGAGTGGCTCTTGAGCCCTTGAAATGTGGCCACCTTTCTTGTGTCACATGTGGAAATGTGAACATTTTGGGGATAGTGGATTAAAAATACATTGTTTAGCGTGCCTGGGTGGCTCAGTTGGTTAAAAGACCATCTCTTGATCTCAGCTCAGGTCTTAATGGTTGTGTGTTCAATCTCTGCCTTGCACTCCACACTGGGCAGGAGCCTCCTTAAAAAACAAAACCAAACCCAAAACATCATTTCCATTTACTTCACCATTTTCATTGCTCTTGTTTCCAGTGTGCTTATTAAAAAACATGAAACCATGTCTGTGTCTTGCATTAGGTTTTTATCAGAGAGCCCTGATCTAGAAGGTGGAGAATTCTGCACTGTCAGGACATCTTAAACTCAACCCTGCTCTGGGTTAGTGTCTGGGCCAGGCAGGACCTGCAGGCAGAGCTGGGGATCCGCCTAAGTTTCTCCCATCTCAGCTCAAAGCCCAGTGAGGATTCTAGACTTGGTTTCCAATCGGCATTTCAGATCTCTCTCGGTTTGGACCATGTGCCCTTGATTTTGTGTGTTCATTCCTTAGCACTAGAAAGGACATTTAGTTAGGACCCATTAGGTATTTCCACTTTAAGGATGAAAGGATTTTGGGAAACAATAGCATTTAAATCACAGATGATCCTGCCATTCAGCTGTTCAGGTGATCTCCCTCTGGGAAGCCACCATGAAGTAGTTTGAAGAGGCAAGCCAATGTCCTGTCTGCCTAACCTTCCTGGAGAAGTGCTTTGTGGAAAATGTAAAAATAAATAAATAAATAAATAAATAAATAAATAAATAAATAAATAAATAAATTTCTGGTTCCTGGCACAGGACTCCTAAAATCCTTGCAGTTTCCTGAGGGATAGGAGAGCCTTTTGTTAGTCATAAACTCTCCAACAGACCTCTCCAGAGTTTAGGCTAAAGAGCTGACATAGGGTGGGGCCCAGAAATGGCATCACAGTGGGGCTGGTCACCAGGAGGACCAAACTGGGAGTCAAGGATTGGAAATTTCAGCCCCAGCCACTGGCTATCTGTGAGGGGAGGGAGCTGAAGATTGGGTTATAAAAAGTCTTGAACAAGAGGTTGGTGAACACATTAATATTCTGGAAAAGTGATTTTTCCCCAGAGAGGGCATGGAAGCTCTCCAGCACTCCCCACCCCCTTTAGACCTTCCTTGCTATACGCATCTCTTCCATTGGGCGTTTCTTGAGTTGTATTCTTTATAATAAACTGGTCGATGTAAGTAAAGTGCTTTCCTGACTTCTGAGTCGATCTTTTTTTCCCCCTTCATTCACATAACTTTTATTACAGTGTATTTATAATTGTTTTTTCCTTTTTTAAAATTTAAATTCAATTAGGCAGCATATAGTACATCGTTAGTTTCAGATGTAGTGTTCAATAATATATCATTTGTGTATACCCCCCAGTGCTCATCGCATCACGCACCCCCCTGAATGGCCATCACCCAATTACCTCATCCCCCCACACACCTCACCTCCAGCAACCCTCAGTTTGTTTCATATACTTAAATGTCTCTCATGGTTTTTCTCCCTCACTGATGACCTCCAGTTCAGTTTTCCCCTTCTTCCCCTATGATCCTCTGCACTGTTTCTTAGAGTCGACCTATGAGTGAAACCATATACTTGTCTTTCTCTGACTGCTGTGTTTCACTCAGTATAATACACTCCAGTTCCGTCCAGGTCGATGTAAGTGGTAAGAATTCATCCTTTCGAATGGCTGAGTCATATTCCTTTTTATACATGGAGCCCATCTTCTTTATCCATCCACTTGTGGATGTGAAATTATCTAGTGAATTTATCAACCCATTCTAGTGAAATTATCAACCCTAAGGAGGGGGTCTGAGGGAATACCTGACCTTGTGGTTGGGCAGAAGTGTGGGTAGCTTGAACACCCCATTTGTGACTGGCCTCTGCAGTGGGGACAGACTTGTGGGACTGAGCCCTGAAATCCGTGGAGTATGAATTGAATTGTTGGAGAACTTGGCGAGTTGGTTGTGGTTGGTGTCAGGAAATAGAGCACACGGGTGTACTTGAAACATGAACACATCTCCTCCCTCCACTGCACCAATTGACTGCATAAAGCCCCCCCCATGGGGGTCCTCTGTGCTCTGTGGTCTCTTGGAAGAATGGAGTCAGATTGGCAGTAGGGGAAGTTGGTTTCCAAGATCAAAGATCTGGAGCCTAGCTGAGAGCTATTCCCTAGGTGAAGCCATGGATGCCGAAATGACCCACTGCCCCCTTCCTCACTAAGGACTCAGAGATTATGATATCACAGTTGGTTCCCCACGAAAGGTGGGAATTATCTGACTTTGGGCACTTTATGGGCCTGTGCCCCTCAGTCCCAAGTGCAGAGTAGAGTGACCTGGTAGGTCTCTGATAAAGACTGACAGTTGAGTCCTGCTCTGGACACAAGTGAGCCACCCGACAGAGTCCATTATCAGGACAGATCGGTTTCTTGTGAGACATCTATTCTTTGGAGGAGCGATCGCCTCATACACTCTTCCTTTCCTGTTGCTTCCCCACCTCCTTTGGGCTCTTGATTGGTGCCCTTGTGGAAGGTCTCCCTGCCATGCCAAACCTCAGATGGAATCTATTCCCTATGGAAAGCGCCTGCCTCGTCTCTTGATTTCCCTTGCAAGACATGTAACACAGTCTCGTCCTTTTTCTTGGCTTTGTGGGGGGAAAATGATACTACTAATGTGTGTCTTAACCTTTTGATATGGAAAAGGGTGTGGCTACCCCAGAGTGCAAAAAAAAAGCAAAGGCTTCAAAAATCATACTGCCCCCTATGTCTGGTCTTGCTTATTTCCCTCCTTACAACATTTTTACTGATTCACTGCTTAATGATTGTGAGGCAAGGTCTCTCTTATAGGCATCATTAATTGAGTCCTGAGTTTGATGTTCAGGACAGATTTCTGTGGGAAGGTTTATTGACTGTGGAAAGAGCGGAGATAAGCCACTGAAATGCAAAAGGAATATGTGGGCCTCTTCTGTGTCCAGGCTCTGCATTCTGACCAGTGGCTGAATTTGTTTTTTCTCTCCAATCGGTATGACCTCAGATGTAGATACACCCAATGACAACCTCATGATTTCTGCTACCCTGAGGAGTGTCCGAAGTTGGCATTCAGTTCAGATAGAATGCGAAAAAGGTGCTGAGAGGTTCAGCTACACAATTGGCATCATGGACTCCCCTTGGTTGCCCTCTGGCCACCCTACTGGGAAGTAGATCTGGGGAACATGCAAAGAATAGATGTGGGCATTTGTAAAGAATCTGTTCATTAACACAGGAAGTTCCAACTGCCTGCAAAACTTGGATTCTGGATTGTGGATTTGAGAAATAGAAAGCCCTCATTTATTTATTGGCACTGGGCCTAGGGCTGCTCTTTTCATGGACCCCAAGTTCTACTTAGTGGGGATCATCCTGGGTGTGGATATTTGAAACCTTTCATTTTCTAACGTCAGCATTGTGTCCTGGATGAATTCCTAACCTTGTGACCAGGTTTACCAAAGTAGAACTTTGCCAAAGTAAAGGGGTTGTTTTATGCCATTATTTTCTGGGGCTTGATCTCACGAATCTGAGATCATGACCTGATCCAAAATTCAGAGTCCAAGGATTCACCAGGTTCCCCGACTACATACACTTTTTTTTACCATGTATTGTAGTTGCTTGGTTAAGTCCATGGCACTTGGTTTTGTTCTAAAAGGTTTCCTTCTTTATGTATATTTGGAGCTGGTTCCTTCCGTTTCCATTGCTACTTTTCATGAACAGATCAAAATCCTGTGTCTATTGAGTGCCCATCCATGAGCCAGAACACACACTGAACCCTGCATGTTGGGGAGTATTTAAAATACTTCATTTAGAAAAATACTAGTTGTATTTATTGCCCTCAACCCGTTCACTATTACAGAAATGCAGTGGTGAAAATACAGTGATATTTCCCCCCTCATTATTCAGTGAAGAGTCTGCTTTACATACACATACTGACCAAGAAATTCACAAAGGTTGAGAGGTAACTAAGTACGTCCTCTCAGCTATACACAGAGAAAAATCAGGTAGTATGCATAGACGGTGAGAGAATGACATAATTTCATTAGTATATGCTTAGAGAAATATGATTTGAAGAATGGAATTTCTGTGAACACTGCTCTTCATTTCATCTGGGACCCATTTTAAACTTTTTTCTAGAAATGTCTGGTAACCCCGGAGGATAGAATGGGTGGGGATGGTGTTTTAAATCAAGAGTGGGACCTCTATTTAATCTCAATCTGTTTTTCTTTTCCCTCTTCACCCTGAAGTTTGGCTAGTGATGCTATTTGGGGGGGGTGGCAGTTCATTCCCCCCTCGTGTCTTTTATTTTCAAAAAAAAGAGTGAGAATGTGTGAGACTGGGGTTCAACTTTGGAAATAAAGCGTTTACTCTCCCATGCCCCCCTTGTCTGTGAAACAGGCCCCTGTCAACACCAGAAGTTGGCCGCTGTGCAGCTGCATTGACTCTGAAAGGTCTATGATGACACCGTTGCCATGGTGACTTGAGCCACACCTCTGCTGTCCTTTCCAGCTGGGATTCTTTGAGCTGACCCATTCCTAGGGAATGGTGTTTGCTCTGCTGCTCCAACTCAGAATGGGAAATTGCTATGGTTCCTGCTGTGGTTCCTGCTGTGATGGTATGTTCCTAATGATCTTCTGAATGCTGTTTGCTATGACTCAGTTCACTCTTTCTCAAACTATTTTTCTCATCATTGAAAATTTCCTTTCTCCCAATTTCATCTACATATGTTTTATAGTTTTGTTTTATCCCTTGATTTCTACTGTTGGTGGTTCTACTGAGCTAGCAGCCTTGGTTGTTGTCTTCCATGGAGAACAATGGACTACTTCCTATGATATCCTGCATCTATCACTTGTCACCCCTAGGATCTCAAGGGGGGGGGAATACAGCATTGTCTATGTTCGGTTAAGTTTTTTTAAGCATCCTAAATTCTATATTCACATTATGCATTTCTGAAATTTAGAGTGAACCCAGAAAGGTTGATATGGAGGACATTTATCATTGTTTTCTCAGTGTTTTACAATGTCTGCCCTGTACCATTCATCCCCAAAGGGGTATGGATTTCAGGATTTTGGGGACATGTGGGTTTGTTCCTATCAATAGTTGCCCCAAAGAGATCCTCAGAATATGAGAGTCTATGTTTCAACTTATGACCCCCAAGCACACATTTCCATTTCTAAGAACTTTGGGTGTTATCCAAAATGACATTTTCTAGAGATTTCAATGGTATGCTACCACCCATCCCATTCAGCGCCCCAGACGTAAGTATGGTGACAATAGCATGACCTTTTTTTCTCGGTGACGCAATGAATAGCCGGCCTTTAATGTATGGTGAAAGATGGGTAACTGGTTAAAGGATCAAGTTAATGAGTGATCGATAACCAAGTACACAGATTATTAGTGTTGCACAAAGAAAAATAGGTGATGTAGACACAATAACAGAGACACACACATTATATAAATATATATATATATATATATATATATATATATAAGTATATATGTATATATAGATGATTGCATACATTTGCACATAGGATTGTAGCTTGAAAACAGAACGTGTCTACATTAAAGTGGTTTTGATGTAATGTGTTTCTTAGTTCTCCTGAACTTTCATCCAGATCTCTTCCCAAAAGCTAAGCTATGTTTTTTTTTCTATGAGTTGACAAGGGTCTCAGGAACTCCTAGTTTGTTTGGAGGCACTTCTATTTGTGTGAGGAATAAATAATGCAAGATGGCATTGTTTCACATGTTTGAAAACACAAGACTTTGCAACAGTGACCCTCCCTTCCTTTACACTGGGATTCACCTCATTTGATCTGCTGACCTTAAGACAGGCAACTGGAACATTCTAGAGAACAGTCATGGATATTTGTGGACAAGGGCCCCAGAGAGTGGATTCAGGGAGACAGCAATAGATTTGCTCGTTTGCTTTTTGTTGTTGTTGCTGCTGCTGCTGTTGTTGTTGTTGTTGTTTGCCTCTGAGTCTGTCCAAAAGAAATCGTGTTGGGTTAAAATGCTTGTATTTAGGCAAAGCAGCTGTGTGTCACAGAGCAATGGTCTGGGAACTCAGACTCCCAGATTTGAATCCAGCTCTGGAACTTTTGAAATTGTGAGATCTCAAACAAGATCTAGACCCTCTAATTCACCTTTCTGACCATGTGACAGGTGTTCATTCATTCAATGCTCATCACACACTTATGCAATGATTTGTTTCCTCTCCCTATTCCTCAGGTGGAGGAACGGAGGCACAGAGATGAATGTGACCAGGTTCATGAACTCCTCTAAGTAAAGGAGCCAGGAGGTGAACCCAGACCTGCAGTCCAGTGCTCATGCTCTAACTACTGAACCGAACTGCACTTATGACTCAGCCATGGGATCAGTAGTTACTGTGCAAAGAAGCTTTAGCATCTGCGTGGATGTCAGGAATTCCCTGAGCCAAGGGGAATCCCAAACACTGTTTGTCATTATGAGGTCAGCTTGGTGGTCACATAGCCCAGGGAAGCTCTTGAGCCATAGAAGTCCAGATCTTGCCATAGTCATTCATCTGAAAAGGACATAGAAAGCCTGGTCCTTTTGAAGCCATGATTGTGTTCAGTTCAAAGATTCTGAGGGTTTGGAGGCACCGTTTAGGACAAGCCAGTCAAACCTGTTTGAACGCTGGACTACTCCTCAGCACCTGACCTCAATCTGGTCAGAATGGAGGAGACCCTTTCTTTTTTTTTTTTTTTAAGATTTTATTTATTTATTTGACAGACATAGAGACAGCCAGTGAGAGAGGGAACACAAGCAGGGGGAGTGGGAGAGGAAGAAACAGGCTCATAGAGGAGGAGCCTGATGTGGGGCTCGATCCCGTAACGCCGGGATCATGCCCTGAGCCGAAGGCTGACGCTTTAACCGCTGTGCCACCCAGGCGCTCCTGGAGGAGACCCTTTCATGGTATTTGATGGCATTGTCAGTATGAGTAAGCCCTTAGACATGCCGAAATCCTGTGAGCTTAGGGACACTCCTGGGACAAGGAAAAATAAGACTCAAAGAACCAGTTCATGATTAACCATCTGTCCAGAGCTGGTCAGTGCCTGGCCAATCAGTGTCATGTCATGGTCACTCTTCAGGGCATGGCACAAATAGAATAAGAATAGGGAGCATGCTGGGCGGTGCCTGGCTGGCTCTGCCAGTGGAGCATTTGACTCTTGATCTCAGGGTCATGAGTTCAGTCCCCATGTTGGGCATGGAGCCTATTTTAAAAACAGAGAGAAAAGAATCGTGGACATAGTGTTGTAGATTTGATAACATTCTCCCTATGAGCCCTAAAAAAATGCTTGAATGCCATGAACTACACACTTTAGGGACAGTGACCAACAAGAACTCAAACACTCTTAACAGCCTGCGGTCCATCATCCTTGTTTGGACGCGCTTGTCCAGCTGGGCCAGGGAGTGTCCATGCTCCAGTGGGGACCTTTGCTCCTTCTGGAGCTCTCCCATTGTTGGCTAGTAAGTGCAAGCATGGAGAGAGGCCATGCTTCATGACTATATACACATAGCCTTGCAAAGCAAGACTAGAAGTCAAACAGCATCAAATGAAATGGTGGTTGGTTTTCAATGATAGAACTTCATTATTGACAAATCGTCAACAATTGATGATCTTCCTCACAAAGGATGTGAGATGAAATGCAACAGAAAGTTGTGCTTATATCTGAATCTAAGTCTCTCAATAAAAGGTTGCTTATTATCACGTGCAAAATAGTATACAGCAGATGATAGATTTAAATGCAAAAGCAGGTCTGGGTGATCCTTATGGAGAGTCGTGACGGGGGAGCTTCTCCAGGGTGTGGGTATGGAAGGGTCCCTCTCTATGTGTCCTTTGTATATTCCCTGATTTTTTAAAAAAAAGATTTTATTTGAGAGAGAATGAGAGAGCAGAAGCGGTGAGTAAGGGGGATGTGGGGGGGGGAGGGAGAAGAGGGACAATCAGGCACCAAGCTGAGTGCAGAAACAGAGGCCTGGCTCGATCCCAGGACCCTGAGATCATGACCTGAACCAGGTCAGACACATGACCCACTGAGCCACAGAGGCGCCCCTGAGGGGTCCCTCTCAAAGGAGGTGGGGCTTGGTCCCCTGCCACTGCAGGGTCTAGAGAAGGATGGGGAGTCTATAAAGACTGGATCTGGGGGAGGAAGGAAGGAACAGGGAAGGTGCCCATTCAGAGCCAGTGCAGTCCCGGTTCACTCTTAGCCAGGCCTTAGCCCAGGCAGTTTGGAGACCTACTTAGATCAATACCAGTGAGATACTAGAGGTCATAGGCTTAATTTATTAAACCAGCAAAGCACTAGCTCAGGTGGCCATTTTCCCAGTTAATTCACAGGAACTGCTCAGCCAGGGTTGCTCAGTTGAAGGGAAGCTAATTCTTGGTAGAGCTGTCATGTGACAATTAGTTTGGAAAGTCCTGGGTTCTGAATCAGCTTGGGAGACCCACAGACCACTAGTCCCTGAGGGTGCTCAACTGGTCCCGGGGAAGGATCCACATCAGACAGCTAGTAGGGTGAATGCTGTGGGAGGATGGCCACAGTTGGGCTTCCCCTGGCCCTTCAGAGGGGCTTGTCAAGGGGCATCTGCACTGTGTTCTGGGTCAGGGGTTGAAACCTAGATGTGTGAAGGTAAGCTAGGATTTGGACTTTGCTGTTGGCTCAGGCACCTCCCCCAGGGCATCCACTGTCTCCCACAGACAACTTAGGGCTGGAGGATATGAGAAAGAGATGAGGGAGCCCTGGTTCAGGGCTGCAGGGCTTGATCTCAGGTGTCTGGGCAGGTGTCAGGTGTTCCAGGACCTCTCTCCCCAAGGAACCAACTCCGTTCCTGTCCCGGCTCCCCCACTCAACATTAAGTAGTCTCTACAGCTTGGCTTTGGTAAATAGTGCTGCCGAACATGGGCAGATATTTCTCTGAAATCTAGACTTGAATTCAAATGGATTTCTTATCCAAGAGTGGGATTGCTGGGTGTAATGGTAGTTCTTTTGTGAATTTTTTTGATGAAGTCCCATATTGTGTTTTCATAGTGACTGTATCAGTTTACATTCTCTGTGGGGTATTTGAAGGCTATATGAACCCTAAGACCTTCCTAAAGCCCTCTCTGACTCAGGTGGCTTTGCCAGGCAAATGATGAACCATAGGATCAAAAGTTGAACTCTGATGAACTTATCACTCCTTTTTCTATGGTCTTCTGATAGCAAGATGTCAACAGCTCTTTCTGTTGTCATGCATTTCCCACGGTCTCTGAGAAAACAAAAAACAAAAGTGAAAAAAACATCCATATTTTCTCTAGGTCTCCGGAAGCTGGCCAGGAGAATAAAACCAAAGGTTCACCCCACTTCTGACCCTGTCGAAGGTACTGTGGAAATTCATTCATTAAGTTAATTCAAGAATAATTATTCTAGGGGCACCTGGGTGGTGTCCAACTCTTGATTTTGGCCCAGGTCATGATGTCAGGGTCATGAGACTGAGCCCCGTGTTGGGCTCCATGCTGGGTATGGAGCCTGCTTCAGATTCTCTCTCCCTTTCCCTATGCCCCTCCCCTGCTCACACTCTCTCTTTGTCTCTAAAAGAAAAAAGAAGAAGAAGAATCATTACACTAGTTTTCAGTGTCTCATACTTAAGACAAAAATGCCAAGCCATATTATTTTTGTTTCACGTGTGAAAATTTTAATTTAGCTGGTCACTCATTAGTTTATAACCACAGTAGTCAAATGACATTTGCAACTCAAGTCTGTTCACATTTCACGGTAGGTATAATGAAGCTAATGAATGGACATTAGTCTGTTATTAAATATTAGGAAAAATAAATCTTTTATTATTTTTAATGAATAGACGTTATTACTTCAAATAGGTTTAGATTAAGATAATAATTGAGCAGATAATATAAAAAGTTTCCCTATCATCCTTATCCCTTGGCGCACAATTTCCACAATCCTTAAAAGCTTCATCAGTGTGGAACACATGTCACGAATCACAAACCAGTGTAGCGATGTTAATACTCATTGAAGGCCAGCATCGCTAGGAAGGTCTGCTCTGTGTTGTGCAGGAGTATGGGTTTTGACAAATGTGTAAAGTCGTGTATCCACCATGTACAGAGTAACTTCACTGCCTTGAAAATCCTGTGTTTAACCTATTCATGCCTTTGCACTTTCTCTAGAAATCTTAACAACCGTTGACCTTTTGTCATCTCTATAGCTTTCCTTTCTCCAGAATGTCATCTAGTTGTAACCGTAAAGCATGTTGCTTTTCCAGACTGACTTCTTTCACTTTTATCTATACAGTTCACATTCCTCAATGTCTTTTTGTGACTTGATAGCTCAATTATTTTTTTAATCTCTTTTTTATTGTTTGAGAGAGAGAGTGAAAGTGTGTGGGGAGGGGCAGAGGAAGAGGGAGAGAGAATCTTCAGCAGCCTCCACGCTCAGCAGGGAACCCGTCTGACGTGGGGCTGGATATCATGCCCCTGAGATCATGACCTGAGCCCAAATCAAGAGTTGGATGCTTAACTGAGTGAGCCAGCTATGTGCTCTGGTAGCTCAGCTTTGTTTATTACCGAATCGTATTGCATCGTAAGGGTGTATTGCCGGTTGTTTCTCCATTCACCTAGTGTAGGACAGCTTAGTCGCCTCTGGATTTGGTGTTCATAAATCAAGCCGATAGAAGCACTCCTGTGGACACGTTTTCAACTCAACCGGGTAAATACCTAGGAGTGAGATGGCTGGATGACACAGCAAGACTGTGTTTTGCTTTGTAAGATTTGATAGGATTCACCAGTCAAACCATCTGGGGCCGGCTCTTCCTTTCTGGGAAATGTATTAACTATTGGTTAAATGTCTTTGATACCTGCCTGTTCAGATCATCTATTTCCTTTCAGTGGGTTTTGGTAGTTTTGTGACTTTGAAGGAATTGGCCTCTTTCCTTTCAGGAATCCTAGAATTTTTCCATGTATTCCTTTAGAATCCTTTCAACGTGACGTCTCCTCTTTCATCTGATGTTAGTGTGTGTCTTCCCTCTTTCTTCATGGTTAGTCAGGCTAGAGCTTTATCCATTTTACTGATATTTACAAAGAACCAGCTTTTGTCTTGGTTTGGTTGATTTTGTCTGAGAGTTTTTTGTGCTCCATTTCATTGGTATCTGCAATTATATTATTTTTTTTCTCTTACTTGCTTTATATGACATGACTCTTTTTTGCCTTGTTTTCTAAGGAGGAAGCCTATTCACTTTGAATCTTTCTTACTTTCCAACATGATGACATTCAGTAGTATAAATTCTCCCAAGCACTGCCTTTGCATACATTTTTGTCAACGTATATTTTCATTTCGTTTAGTTCAAAATCTTTTCAAGCTTCTCTTGAAACTTCCTCTTTGACCATTTTTTAAAAATCTCCAGCTATTTGGGGATTTCCCAAGATTTCTTGCTGTGGTTGAGCTCTAGTTTAATTTCATAGAGGTCTGAGAGCAGCTGTTGTATTGCTTCTACTCTTTGAGATGTGTTGGGGTGTGTTTTATGGCCCAGCATGTGGTCTCTTGCTGAATGTCCCAGGTGAGCTGGAGAAACAGTATATTCTGCTAGAGAGTCTGTGCTCCAGGAAACTTGGATTCCCTGTGTTCCCTTTCCTGTCTCCTCAGGGCCATGGTTTTTCCTGTGTCCTCCCCTCTCCATGGATCCGAGAGTGGTTGATTTTTCAGTGTCTTCAGGCTTTTTCTTGTTCATAGGGTGGACAGTGATTGCCATGATCCTTGCCTGTGGAGCCCTCTACTTTTGTCTTCATGTGCCTTTAATCTCCCTTCTCCTGAAATGTGTCTTGACTTCAAGATATTTGGGCACACGCTGCTTCCATTCATATAACCAGGTCTCCAAAAACAGCCGAGAAGCCTGTGTCTAGATGTCAGCTTACGTAGCAAAACACACGTTTTCTTTGACGTTCCACCTTTTACATTGGCTGTTATCCTAAGTTAGAGGTTTACAGAAATATCAGCCATATGCTTTCACTCAACGTGTTACCCTTCCAGAGGTATGGACTAGTGAAAATAGAGAATATATGTGTTTTTACATATATCCATTGAGTATTCAGCCTTTCACACACAATGACAGACCAAGAAACCCATTGACAGAGATGGATAGATACGCATGTACATAGGGAGTTAGTAACATAGAAAAAAGAAAAGGTAACGTTTTGAGATGAAGAGACATATGAATTTCTGTATGTAGACAATTGCATCCTTGTGCACATGGAGCTCCAGCTTTAGAAAAGCACGAGCCTCTATTCATGTGGTTGTGAGGTAATGCACAGGTCAGGTCCCCTGAGTCTGCATCCAGCGCGCTGTGCAAAGGCGAAGCTCTGGTCTTTTGCATGACTGGGCAACAGGTCTTAGCTCGAGGTGCTCACATGTAGGAGGAGGAAATCACACAAGATGATAGAGTTTCACACGTTGTAGAACACGAGTATGTTAGGTACATAAGCTCTCTCTCCCACCAGTAAACTGGTGTTCGTCATGTTGGACCAGATAGCTGTCAGGTCAGGCAACTAATTCATTCTGGAAGCATCATGCACATTATTTTGGGAAATGGCGACTTAGTGTGTCCTCAGGCAGTCAGCAAAAGCATTTCTGAGACCTTTATGTGACTCCTTAAACACCGGGTCTGGCTTAACATAAAGGAGTCCTTTTTAGACAAAGCAGGTGTGTGTCGTGGGGAAAGCACTGGCCTGGGAGCTTGGACAGCAGAGTTTGACTGCAGCTCTGAGTTTTGTGAAGTTATGGCATCTCAGACGAGACATTTCACCTCCAAGGAACCTTCCTGAGCATTTCCATGGCATGCTTTACTTACACTAACCATTCAACCCTCACCACCAATGCAGTACTTTGCTTGCACTCTTCAGATGGAGAAACTGAGCCACAGAGCTGAATGCACCCAAGCACACAAGCTCTTAAGTGGAAATGCCAAAATGTGCACCCAGATGGCTGGGCCCATGTTGCTACTCTGAGATACTGAACTGCACTTACCACACTGACAAGCATAGCTCTGAGCCATGGGTTCAACAGAAACCATGCAGGATCTTTCCAAGGCCTGTGTATATATCTGAACTGCATGAGTCTACAGAGATCCCAAGTACTATCTACCATTATGAGGTGGCCTCAGTGGTCACATGGAGGGCAGACTTGGGCATAGCCCTTAGTGTGAAAAGCACACAGAAGGTCCAAACTGTCTGTCCAGCTCACAGATTTTGAGACTGGGAGGCACAACATTGAAAAACCTGGTAAATCTCTCTCAGTGTTGGGTTACTTCTCAGCGGCTGGCCCCAAATGGGAATCAAGAGATAGTTTAGTGCTCTTTGATTGCATCATCCCCCTGAGCCCCAGAAAGCCTCCAGTGCTGGCAATGACACATCCAAGCAACAAGGACAAATAAGAACTCCAAGTAACATTTGGTTACTAACCCAGGGTCCAATCTTTTTCCTGCACCTCTCTTACAGAGCTGGGGTAGAGGACGTCGGGAGGAACCCAGGCCTCCCACTGTAAAGGACCATCCCATTAGTGGATGACTACTGCTAGCACGGAGAGCCACCCGACTCAGTGAACACATACATGAGACACACACTGGACGGGAAAATACCATAAGATTAATGATGTTATTTTTATTTATTTCATATTTTTAAATTTTTGGACTATCTTCTGTCTTTAGGGTGTCTTTATTTTTCATCATTATTATTTTTTAATGGAAGTAGTTGAGTTGACACACCATATTCCGTTCGTTTCAGGTGTACCTTTGCCTTCAATGGCAAAGCCAGGACTCTGTTTCTCCCTTCTTTGCTGCTTCTCTTCTCTGCATCTCCTTCCATGAAGAAGGGGGCTTAGCAATAGCCAACTGCAGGCTTTTCTTTTTTAATTTAAATTCAAATTAGGTAACATATACTGTATTAGTAGTTTCAGGGGTAGAACTTAGTGGTTCATCTGTTGCGGTAACAGCCAGTTGTCATTCCATCAAGTGCCCTCCTTAAGGCCCATCACCCAATTACCCCATCCCCCCACTTCAGCAGCCTCAGTGTGTTCTCTAGATATATGGGAATATTACTCAACTGTTGAAGGACTCAAATCTTGTCATTGGCAAGTGCATGCTGTTAAACCAACCACATCCCTCACCACCACCCCCTTCAGCAGCCCTCAGATTGTAATATAGATACACTGTAAATTACTCAACCATCAGAAGGAATCAAATCTTGCCATTGGCAACTGCATGCTGTTTAACCAACCACATCCATCTCCACTGTTCTGTCATTCAAGTCAAGCAGAGCACTCTGAGTCATTCATGAGATAGAGAACCGGGGCGGGAAGGTACTCTGTATCCTCTAGTCTGTCTCCCATTTGGATGGCCAGTTGGAGGAGCTTCGTCCTGGCAGAACAAATAGAGAGACTTCGCTACGGGCAGAGGGAGGGGTGGGGCTCCCTCAGGACACCACAGTGTGCAACCAGGCGACCTATTTGTAGACTAACTGACTCACATCGACCAGGTTGCCTTAAGCTAGAAAGTCAAAGGTCTGTTTCTCCTTCGTTTTCTCATCCTCTTGTTTGCTTTTCCTCACCCACCAAACAGAATGGCCCAGCAGCAGCTCAGCCCATGCTTCTTAACCAGTCACTCCCATACAGTCTTGTCCCGTGTCCATATCAACAGTGATCACAGAGTAATTCCCGAGTAGGACCAACATTGGACTGACACTTACTCTGTGTCCTTTCAGAGTCTACCAAGGAGGACCTTGGCAAAAAAGCACCGTGGCCCAACACATCGAGGGTAAGCTTGGCTGTCTTTGCCTGAGAAAGAAATGTTTCTTACTTGAGTTTCGTCTTTTTGAAGTGAGTTCAGCTATGACAACATGACAGTGTAGTTTTTAGACGTGAGGTACCATTTTCTTGGGGTGTTGGGAGGGGAGGTTGTAAACTGTGTGGTAAGGGACCTTTTACTCAGAAGTGGTTTTTTCCTCCCTGAATTAAGAGTTTTGTAATTGTGCTTCAGGGAATTTGAAAGATCCATCCCCCAGGAAAAGCTCATGCCTTTTCCACGGGTGCACACTGTGCTTCCTTTCCAGGCCTTTGTCTTTCCTGCTGTTTCTCATTTGGTTTTCAATAGTCACCAAGAGAACTGGTGATGACACAGTATGCATATGACCTGACTCTCAGGGTGTGTTCTTTTCTGTAAATGCAGGTGGCCCCAGAACCATGTGGAGGTGGTACGTATTCTGGAATCAGTCCCTTGCTGAGGAAAAACTCTAGATGGTAAGGCAGGTTGGGGGGATGTCCTCACTGTCCTCAGTCTGGAGAGCCATCTGATTCCAGGTTCCTGGTAAGACTGAGGCTTGGGAGTGTGGGGAAAAGCAGACTTCCAGGTGAGAAACTATGTGCATGTGTCTCCAGTCCTAGGAAACCAATGCACTCCCCCTGGGTGGTGTGTGTGTGTGTGCATGAGGCTTGGGGGTTAGATGTCTTGTGTAGTGTGATTGTGAGTGTGTGTGTGTGTGTGTGTGTGTGTGTGAGAGAGAGAGAGAGAGAGAGAGAGAGCAAGAGAAAGAGAGACAGAGACAGAGAGAGAGAAGACAGAAACATAGAGAGAGAGAGAGAGAGAGAGAGAGAGAGAGAGAGAGAAACGTGTTTCTCCAGGAGATATGTCAGACAGATAGTGCATGATATCACCCTTCTCCAAAGCCATGTTATCACACTGCACACTTTAGAGCCTTACTGCAGTGGGTGGCCCAGCAGGGGCACTTCAGTCCATGCTTGGAAACCAGCTGGCTCCATACACCCCAGCCTCGTGTCCATATCAAGCAACATTCCATGAATATTCTTGAGCAACAAGAGGAATGTGCTGACGGGTACTCTGTGTCCTAGATGCCTTGGAGGAAGCCCTAGATCCCATCAAAGGAGACAGCGCCAGAGGCACACCTTTCGCCATGGTGAGCTAGAAGTTCTTTGTCCAAGGAACAGATGTTGCTTTCTTGGTTTCTTTCCAATCAAATTCAGATGAAAATCAGACAATGTATATTTGAGATTATACATATAGATCTCATACAATTTTCCTTTTTGGGAGAGCATTGAGTGGTTGTCTCTGCCAACCGTTAGCTGATTCGAGAGGACATTTACCATTGGCGACACCAACCATGGTTCTAAACGCTGTGGTAGGATCCTGTCCCTCAGTAACACTTTCTCCTGCTTGGATGAAGCATTTTGTAGTCACCGTCCTGAATGGACTGGACAGACACGTCCCCCAGGAAAAACAACTTCCTAAGGCATCCAATTCACTTACTTTGGGGTCGTTGGACTCAACCACTGTGTTCCATCTGGGCTCCTAAAGTCATTGAGGGAAATAAAGCTCATTCAGACAGACAGTGTAGCATGACCTGAGCCTCACAGTGTCCTCTTTTCTGTACCTGCAGGTGACACCATCAACCACCAGCGAGAGCGGTATGTATTCTGGAATCAGCGTCTTCCTGAGATAAAACTCTAGATGTTACTGTAGGTGGGGCATCCTTGCAATCCTCAAGTCTGGCGAGCCGCCCTGATTGGGTTGTGGGGGTGTGGGGCACCAGAGATTTCCCAGGTGAAAAAGTGTGTCCATGTGTCTACAGTCCTAGGAAGCCATTGTATTCCCTGTGTGGTGTGGGTGTGTGTGCATGAGGCTTGGGGTTGGGGTGTCTTTTGTGGCTCTATGTGGTGTGATTGTGAGTGTGTGATTTAGTGTGGGAGACAGGGAGAGACAGACACAGACAAAGAGATGCAGAGAGGGAGAGGGAGAGATGGAAAGAGTGAGAGAGAGATTGCATATGTCTCCAGGAGGTGTATCCCACTGCCACTGCACAATTCCCATTGTCCACATTCTCAAAAAAAAAAGAAGAAAGAAAGAAAGAAAGAAAGAAAAGAAAAGAGAAGAAAAGACAAGATGAGATAAAGAAATCTCATCACAGTGCACACATTATAGCCCTATTACCACGGGAGGCCCAGCGTTGGCGTTCAGCCCATGCCTGGGAACCAAATGCCTCCATATGCTCTAACCCTATTCATAGTGAGCAATACTCCTCGAGGCATTCTTTTTTTTTTTAAAGATTTTATTTATTTGAGAGAGAGTGAGTGAGAGCACAAACAGGTGAGAGGGGCAGAGGGAGAGAGAAAAGCAGACCCTTGCTGAGCAGGAAGCCCCATCCAGGACTGGATCCCAGGACCCTGCAGTCCTGACTTGAGCTGAAGGCAGATGGCTCACCGACTGAGCCACCCAGGCGCCCCTCCCCGCATCTTTCTTGAGCAGCACCACCAATACGCTGACAGGTACTCTGTGTCCTTCTAGATGTGACTGATGATGGCGCTGTCTGGTCCTGGCTTTTTCAGAGGATCACAGAGGAGGAGGGCCTGCCTCTTGCCAAGGTGAGCTCGCCTGTCTATCCCCAAGGAACAAATGTTGCTTTCTGGGTTTCTTTCCAATCAAATTCAGATGAAATTCAGACAGTATACTCTGTGTTGGCGAATTGAACATAATACTAGAACAAAAATCATTTTCCTAATGTCAACTGCTTGTATATGGAAATGAAATTATTTTTATATACAGATTTTATGTAGAAAGCTATATATACTTTTGAGATTCTACATATGTAATTTCCCTGGTGGGGAGAGCGTTGAGTGGTTGTCTCTGCCAACCGTTAGCTGATTCGAGAGGACATTTACCATTGGCGACACCAAACGTGGTTCTAAACGCTGTGGTAGGATCCTGTCCCTCAGTAACACTTTCTCCTGCTTGGATGAAGCATTTTGTAGTCACCGTCCTGAATGGACTGGACAGACATGTCCCCCAGGAAAAACAACTTCCTAAGGCATCCAGTTCACTTACTTTGGGGTCGTTGGACTCAACCACTCTGTTCCATCTGGGTTCCTAAAGTCATTGAGGGAAATAAAGCTCACACAGACAGACAGTGTGTAGCATGACCTGGGCCTCACGGTGTCCTCTTTTCTGTACCTGCAGGTGACAGGAGCATCCGGTGAATGCGGTACGAATTCTGGAATCAGCCTCTTCCTGAGACAAAACTCTAGATGTTAATGCAGGTGGGGCATCCTTGCAATCCTCAAGTCTGGCGAGCCGCCCTGATTGGGTTGTGGGGGTGTGGTGGGCAGGAGATTTCCCAGGTGAAAAAGTGTGTCCATGTGTCTACAGTCCTAGGAAGCCATTGTATTCCCTGTGTGTGGTGTGGGTGTGTGTGCATGAGGCTTGGGTTTGGGGTGTCTTTTGTGACTCTATGTGGTGTGATTGTGAGTGTGTGATTTTGTGTGGGAGACAGGGAGAGTCAGACACAGACAAAGAGATGCAGAGAGGGAGAGGGAGAGATGGAAAGAGTGAGAGAGAGATTGCATATGTCTCCAGGAGGTGTATCCCACTGCCACTGCACAATGGCCATTGTCCACATTCTAAAAAAAAAAAAAAAGAAAGAAAGAAAGAAGAAAGAAAGAAAGAAAGAAAGAAAGAAAGAAAGAAAGAAAGAAAGGAAAGGAGAAGACAAGATGAGATAAAGAAATCTCATCACAGTGCACACATTATAGCCCTAACAGCGCGGGAGGCCCAGCGGGGCGTTCAGCCCATGCCTGGGAACCAAATGCCTCCATATGCTCTAACCCTATTCATAGTGAGCAATACTCCTCGAGGCATTCTTTTTTTTAAAAAAAAAGATTTTATTTATTTGAGAGAGAGTGAGTGAGAGCACAAACAGGTGAGAGGGGCAGAGGGAGAGAGAAAAGCAGACCCTTGCTGAGCAGGAAGCCCCATCCAGGACTGGATCCCAGGACCCTGCAGTCCTGACTTGAGCTGAAGGCAGATGGCTCACCGACTGAGCCACCCAGGCGCCCCTCCCCGCATCTTTCTTGAGCAGCACCACCAATACGCTGACAGGTACTCTGTGTCCTTCTAGATGTGACTGATGATGGCGCTGTCTGGTCCTGGCTTTTTCAGAGGATCACAGAGGAGGAGGGCCTGCCTCTTGCTAAGGTGAGCTCGCCTGTCTATCCCCAAGGAACAAATGTTGCTTTCTGGGTTTCTTTCCAATCAAATTCAGATGAAATTCAGACAGTATTCTCTGTGTTGGCGAATTGAACATAATACTAGAACAAAAATCATTTTCCTAATGTCAACTGCTTGTATATGGAAATGAAATTATTTTTATATACAGATTTTATGTAGAAAGCTATATATACTTTTGAGATTCTACATATGTAATTTCCCTGGTGGGGAGAGCGTTGAGTGGTTGTCTCTGCCAACCGTTAGCTGATTCGAGAGGACATTTACCATTGGCGACACCAAACGTGGTTCTAAACGCTGTGGTAGGATCCTGTCCCTCAGTAACACTTTCTCCTGCTTGGATGAAGCATTTTGTAGTCACTGTCCTGAATGGACTGGACAGACATGTCCCCCAGGAAAAACAACTTCCTAAGGCATCCAGTTCACTTACTTTGGGGTCGTTGGACTCAACCACTCTGTTCCATCTGGGTTCCTAAAGTCATTGAGGGAAATAAAGCTCACACAGACAGACAGTGTGTAGCATGACCTGGGCCTCACGGTGTCCTCTTTTCTGTACCTGCAGGTGACAGGAGCATCCGGTGAATGCGGTACGAATTCTGGAATCAGCCTCTTCCTGAGACAAAACTCTAGATGTTAATGCAGGTGGGGCATCCTTGCAATCCTCAAGTCTGGCGAGCCGCCCTGATTGGGTTGTGGGGGTGTGGTGGGCAGGAGATTTCCCAGGTGAAAAAGTGTGTCCATGTGTCTACAGTCCTAGGAAGCCATTGTATTCCCTGTGTGTGGTGTGGGTGTGTGTGCGTGAGGCTTGGGTTTGGGGTGTCTTTTGTGGCTCTATGTGATATGATTGTTTGTGTTTTTGTGTGGGAGACAGGGAGAGTCAGACACAGACAAAGAGATGCAGAGAGGGAGAGGGAGAGATGGAAAGAGCGAGAGAGAGATTGCATATGTCTCCAGGAGGTGTATCCCACTGCCACTGCACAATGGCCATTGTCCACATTCTCAAAAAGAAGAAAGAAAAGAAAGAAAGAAAGAAAGAAAGAAAGAAAGAAAGAAAGAAAGAAAGAAAGAAAGAAAGAAAGAAAAAGGAAGGAAGGAAGGAAGGAAGGAAGGAAGGAAGGAAGGAAGGAAGAAAGAAAAGAAATTAAGAGAAAAGAAACGAAACGAAAAGACGAGATAAAGAAATCTCCTCACAGCGCACACATTGTAGCCCTATTACCGTGGGAGGCCAAGCGGTGGCCCTCAGCTCATGCCTGGGAACCAAATGCCTCCATATGCTCTAACCCCATTCATAGCGAGCAATACTCCCCGAGGCATTCTGCTGCAGAGGTGAGGTGAGAGGCACATCCTGGAGCACATTTCTCTCTTCTCCTCACCACATCCCTTATACTGGGAGCAAAGCAAGACCTTCACTTGGCTCCATGGGAGAGAGGCTCATATGCAGCTGCCCGGAGACCCTCCCTGGCTGGTGGGAATTCTAGAGGCCTGTGTGAAGGCTGCTGGGCTGACAGCACACACTGGCTCTCACGGTCCCTCTGAGATGGTCTCCTGGGACTGACCGGGCCCAGGACAGAGGCTCTGGGAAGCAGGGCCAGGGTCTTTGCTCCTGTCAGATCCCACTGACAGTGATGGGCCTGGTCCCCACATCGTGGTCACGGCCCATCCTCAGACCTTCCATCCATCTGCTCGGGGCCTCCCCTAGTCCTTCCAGGTCTCAGGGTCTTTGGTGAACACTGCAGGTACTGGTGTTTATGTGGCCACACCAGCTGGAGAATGCCCATCACCCCACTGACAGACTAGGGGAATTCGGACAAGTACCATTACCTCTACTGTCACATTCATCTCCTCTCTGGGCTAGGACACTTACGGGCTGTCATCAATAGGAAGTGTGTCTCAAGTGCCCAAGATGAGCCCAGGCACAGGGCAGTCACTTGATTGCCCAGTTGATGGTCACTCTCATGGCCCAGCATCACCCCAGGCCCATGGCAGCCGCCTCCATGTTAGCTGCATTGGCTCATTGATCAACTGATTGACTAGGGAGCGTGTCAGTAAACCCATGATCGTTCCTCCACTGTTCCCACTGCAGAGAACAGTCTGGTTGTTGGAGGTGACAGGAGAATGGAAATAAGAAATTAATGATTCAGGGAGAGAGGAGGGAGGGTAGCAGGAGGGAGCAGAGGAAGGTAGGAAATCATGGGGACAGAAGGTCATGGGCACCACCGTGGCTGCCTCTTGAAAGAATGGGCTGACAGGCACTGTTTCCTGGTCCCAGTTATGAAATCTGAGGGCTGGGAAGGGCCCAGAGACCCTGGACGCCTTTCTCATCAGTGAGGTAAAGGGATCACGGCCCCATGGGTGGTGAGGTGGGGGGACTGCGGAGCTGAGGGCAGCATTGAGTTTTGGGGTCGGGGACATAATCCCGGGGGCAGTGGCCTGAGTCCTCACTTCACCCTGATTGCCCCCTTTCCTTTCCCAAGACCAGGCCATGACAATGCCCACTGTCGTCTGTAAGGAAGACGACTTTGCAGGATGCGAAGACTCGGACCCATAGATCCACCATCCGCATGTAATTTATTTCCTCTTTCATTTTTATACTCTTTTTTTTTTTTTGGTAAAGATTTATTTATTTTATTTTGGGAGAGACTGAGATGGCACGAGTGGGGGAGGGACAGAGGAAGAGAGAGGGAGACCCCAAAGCAGAATCCCCACTGAGGGCAGAGCCTGACATGGGACTTGACCCCAGGACCCAGAGATCATGACCTGAGCCGAAATCAGGAGTCACATGCTTACCCGCCTTTGCCACCCAGGCACCCCTCTCCTCTCTCTTATTGAGAAGGTCATTTTTGTAGCTTTGGCCAAGTTCCTCTTTCCTGCTTTTTATGATCCTCCTCCTGCAGGACCGGGGCTCCTCCAGGCACTTGATGTTCTTGGATCTTCAAATCTATCATCTCTCTCTTCAGCCCTGTCATTTTGGGGGCTCAAGGCATGAGATGCACAAATGTTCTATTTCTACCAACTGTCACCAGCTCTCTTGGGAATCCTCTAAACCTAACCCCTATCCTCTTCCAGAAAAAAATGTCTGATGCTCATGTGTACATTCATCACAATCCGAATTCTTGTTCCCCAAGACTTCACCAACAATGATTTGGCTTTTCAGGGCCAACTCTAGACAACCTGATTGGAGCAAAATCATTCATTTGAGAAGCATCATCGGAAAGGAGGAAGCCCAATGGGCAGCACATTTTGGATGCTATGTTGAGGCCTCCAAAAGAAATTCTGAATCCAAAGTTGTTTCACTAAGAGACCAGAAGGGTATATCCTTTTTGTTCTCTCCTGGACAGAACAGTGGCATACCTGGACAGTCAGGGCCCAGGAGTTCACTGAAGGCCCCTCTCCTTTTCCCATGTGCTCGATCAAGACTGAAAAAGGAAATCTAGGTTTCCCTTGTAATTCAGTTCTTATATAACGTGTGAATGATCTCCGACTTTGTCCAGAAAACAAAAAAGCCTCTAAAAAGGATTCTCTTTACTTGCTCTCAACCTTGGCCAAAAAGAAATATAGAGTTTCACAAGAAATTACAATTTTGCTGGAACACAGTTAATTATTTAAGACATAAACTGTTTCAAGTGGGCAAAACATTTTCATCCTTCCATTAAAAGTAGCAAAACTTTCAGAAACCTGTGAGCTCCCTGGGTGCAAATACACATTAGTGATGATGGCTCTCCAGTCCATTCCCTTGGGAACACACAGGCTCTCCCACTAAATGAGTAGCTGGAAGTTCCTTATCTCTAGGAATTTCACTACCCAGACTAGATTGCACTACCCTACTACGTGCAGACATGGCAGCATATTGCAAAGAGCTCTTGTAATAGTGCCCAAGTTTTTCACCAACAGCATCAGGCTCCATTCCTGAAATCTTCCTGGAAGCGTCTTCATGATCTTCAACCTCAGGAAGAGACATCAGAGAAAAACTGCCCTTACACATCCCCTGAAGGGACCCCTTCAGGTACTGTTTAAAAACAAAGCAGTGTAACTCCTGGGAGTTCACCCTTGGCTTCACATGTCTCCACTAAAATAAATAAAATAATTTAAAAAATCAGAATTTCACACAATTAGAGGGCTACTCAAACTGAGGCTTCTCAGAGATCCTCTGGAAATAGCCAGTCTTCAGAAGCAGGCAGCTGCCCCAAGATTTTCAGAACAGGCAAATTGTGATGGCTAGCGGGCAGTTTCCACACAAGATATTGGGTCAAGACTCCCATTTAATTATTTTTCTGTTTTGTATCTGCTCAGTTAAAATAATTCTTCTCATTTTCCATAAACCCTTGTTGCCATTCACCCAGAATGACCCCTTTACTCCCGTTTTCTTATTCTAATCATTCTACTAATTATTACCCTTGATAGGTCAGAACATCCCTGACATCACTCCTGGGTTTCTGACTGCTGGATGTGCCATCCGTCCGCAGACCCCCCATGGTACGTCCCTCTGGGAACTTCCAATTTCATCAAATGAAATGAATCACCAAGGTTGGACATTCCAACTCCTGTGTCAGCTCTAAACCGAGGTCGCTTGTGATGATTCAGGCACACGACTTGGAGGAATTGCTACGTCTGCCCCAAATGAGAACAGTGTTCCCTTTGGTGGGAAGTGCATAAATAGAAAAAGCCTGTAAGAAATCTATCTCTAATGTTGGCAAAAGCGACTGATAACTCTTGGCATGTCACTTAATCTCTCTATGTTTCAGTGCCTCCCACTAGAATATGGCTTACAGCCCCTGCTCTGCCCCCACCCACCTCAATAGGGCTGACCTGAGGATTACAGGAGATGGTAACAGGTATTGTCCACGAGCAGTAAAGCATCCTTCCCATGTAAAGCTAAGAGTGAGCTTCCATCCTCTCTTGCTGTGGAGCCATCCACGTCCCCTCTCTGGATTCCACCACCACCAAGTGTCTACCTTATTCTTGCAGTTGCTCAGTGATTGAACACTTAGGGTGATTATGAAACACCAGTCATTTATTTTATTTTTCTTAAGGCTTTCCTTGTGTTTATTTACTTTTAGTCTCATAACATAATTCTAATAAGTAGGCCACAGTCACATTTCAACATCTCAGAACAGGCAAATGAGACACAGAGGGGTGTACGTAACTTTCTTAGGTGCTCGCGGCTCCTGCCTGAAGTCAAGAGTATCACCTGACCCCAAGCAGTGATTCTGAAAACTCTGCCTCTGGCCAAACAACAGGGGACACCCTACCAATGACCCAGTTGAAGGTACTGTGGGAATGGACTCATTAGGTTCATTCAAGAAGAATGATGCTACTTTATTCAGTGACCCATATTTAAGAGAAAACCATCAAAATGTGAAGCCACATTCTTCTCTTCTGTATGCAAAGGCAAATGATCAAGTCAATCAGTATCACTGTAACTCCAGCAGTCAACATGCATTTCTAATTCAAGAATGGGCTCACCTTTACCAGTAAACAACATCTTTAGCTAACGTACAGACCTTTAGCTGATGTTCGAACCAATATTGGCTGAGACAGATCACTCCCTGAAAGAGTGTTCTCAGATTTTAAAAAGTTAATAGGCATTATTGACAACAGGAGGTTTAGACAAATCTAAGAGTTGAACAGATAACATAGAAAGTTCCCATAACCCACGCCCCCCGACCCCAATTCCTCCACTAATAACATCTTATATGGATGTGGTGCATTTGTTATAATTAGCAAAACAATATCGATACACTTTTATTAACTGGAGGTCTATAAAGGAATTCAATTTTGAAATATGCCCCAACATGGATGGACCTTGAAAACATATTATGCTCTGTGAGATAAAGCACGGAGAGAAAGACCAATATTGCATGATTCCACCTCAGGGCCCTGAAACTCTGCCACTCCAAGGACTTTGTGGGGAGGCCAAGACAGATGCCTTCCAGGTCTCCAGGAAGCCCAGGGTCTCATCAAGGCATGTGGCCTGTAAACAAGCAGGTGGTGAGCGGAACAGAGAGTGGAGGGCACTCCTCACAGTTTGAGGGGCTGAGAAATTTTTCCTAGGTCAGCTCTGGGATGGCAGGTCCACCAGGAGTTGGCTGGATGGACCCAAACAGGCTCCTGCCTTTTGCTGATGAACAAAAGGGAGGAGAGTGCAGAGCAGAGAGGCCCGGGGGAGGCAAGCTGCTGTGGGTCCGACTGTGGAGCCATGGTCCTCAGGAAGGGCAGTGTGTCCCCCAGGGGACATTTGGGAGGGACTGACTGTGATAGGTGGCTGCAGAAAGGGACCTGGGAGGCCTGGAGGCTGACTGAGCACAGTCCATGGGGACAGTAACCGTTGTCACCACTCTGCCCTTGCTGTCACGGACCCAAGAAGCCCCTTTACTGATCCAGAGCTTTCTGGGTTCGTGGGGCACACATCCATTGAGTAAACACAAGTTCTTTCTGGACCCCACTATTTCCTGACTTTGAGGCCCACATCATCTGTCAATGAGCAGGTTGGCTGTCTTCTGTGTTTGTGGATGCCACCGCACCCCACCAGCTCTGGTTTTAATCAGGGCAGGAGCACAGCTGGGTCCCGGGCTGGGTCTGACAGTTGGCATTGCCTCTTCAGACATGCGTGGAGGCAGTCTGGCGCAGCCTGGTTGGGAGGCTTGGTCATTCATAACATCTCATCAACTGCAATCCCTTGAAAACCAAGGAGTTTTAGGAGCCATTCAGAGCTGCGGAAGCCCCCCAGAACTGAGAAAATGCACCCCACTGCTTCCTTGGCAGGGTGTTATTATTTGCAGGGGAACCCCCAGGATGGGGGTCATGCTGGGGTTTCCTGGGGGTGGTCGCAGAGGAGGGGCCGAGCAGGGGTCAATGCTGAGCTAGCACCAGCTGGGATTTGTGGACAGACAGGGAGGATGACTGAGGGGAAAGACAAGTAACCGTGGGAGAAGGGCACACTTGAAGGAACATTCTAGGAGGAGGCACTGCCCTGGGCCCTTGGGAGGATAAGGGGGGGGTGGCAGGAGGGGTGAGGAGGAAGAGAAAAAGCAGGGAGCACTGGGCCTGCCCCTCAGGAGCACTGGTTGGTTCCTGCCATGTTCTCTCAGCTCCAACAGCCCTGGGGAAGATGAAACTGTGTCCACATCTTGGTGGCGGGAAGGATGAAGGGGAATGAGGGTCATGGGGGCCCAGCACTCAGAGTCTCCATCCATCACCACGGCTGTGCCCTCCCTCTCAGATGCTGGCAGAGGAGGAAGAATGTCGGGGAAAAAAGCAGAGCGGTGGTGGCAGGGTGGCAGGAATGCGGGGTCCGAGGGGGGTGACGTGACCAATGTGTGGTCCTCCTGCCCTGTCCACAGGGTACCAGATCCCCTACCGCCCGGCCAGCAACAGCCCCAGCACGTTCACGACAGTGGAGGTGGGGACCACGGTGAGACAGTTCACAGCAGCCAAGCTGGCCCTGGAGTCGGCATACATCTTCAGGCTTTTGGCCAAGACGAAACACCACTATGGGCTGCTGCAGGTGGCCACCGTCATCACCACTGAGAAGAGACGTACGACCCCGGGGCCCAAGTCCACTGTTGTGGTGCTGTGGGGAGGAGAGCTGGGCCTAAATGGGAGCCATGAACTTGCTGGGTCCATGGCTTCCTGGGTCAGGCCCTGCACTGTCGCATGTCTGCACAGCCCAACATTTACCAGAAAGACAGGAATGTCCCAGGTTTAAAGCTGGAGATGCGGCTCAGCAAGGTTGTGTAACTGGCCCAGGGTGGCTCTGAGTCATCCTGTTGGAGTGCAGCTCCCTGAAGCCAGGCACTTGATTGCTGATGTTCAAAACCAGGTGCCCAGCTCAGCAGGGGCTCAATAAACAAGTTTTCTACCCAGCAGTCATAGGGAGATCTGTCTCCACGGACACTGCTTCCGTTCCAAGCACTGGTGAGATGTTTATTGTACATTGTCTTGGTTTATCCTCACAAAGGCCTGGGGAACAAAGCGCTGTGAGCCCCAGTCCTACAGAAGTGGGGCCCAGACGGATTCAGTCATTTGCCGGGGACACAGCTGTGAGGCCGTGACGTGGACACCCTCCACAGACACTCAGTCTCCTCCACCTACAGAAATCTGCTGTGGGTTCCCATCTCAGCGAGCGCCTGACATGCCCTCCAGCCTCACTCTGGAATCTGCCTCAGCAGGCTCCCTCCCCAGGGCCACCCCAACTCTAGGTTGGGAGATCAGGGCCAGACCCAGAGGTCTCAGGGAAGAGGATGACAGGAAGGTGCTTGCGCACAGAGTAAATGGGTGGGCTCTGGGATTCCCCAAGCATCAGGCTCTGGAGCAGTGTGACCTTAGGCAAGGCCCTTCCCCTCTCTGTTCCCTGCACTCACCTGGTGGCCTCTTGGGAAGCCTGAGGGCCAGCATGGTCCGCAGAACTCCAAGGACAGAGCTGGTGCCATGGCTGCTCTCAGAATGTGAGCCAGTGTCCCCGTAGCCTGCGGGATCACTCTAGGAGAAGATCTAGACAGTCTTAGGGAGGCATGAATTGAGCCCAGAGTGCTTGGAAAACCATCCCAAGGGCCGATCTGAAACCTACAAAAGGTAGAAGGCAAAGGAGCCTAGCATGCACTGAGCCTGTACCACACTCTGGCCACCTTCCAGGCACTGCGGCTCACTGCTCTCTCAATTTCCCTCACAAGCAGGCTGAGCAGCTGGGGAAGCTGATGCCCCACAAGGTGGAAGGGCCCACTGAGCTCTGGCACCTGCTCAGAGGCCGTCCCGGCTGGAAGACCCAGCTGCTCAGGACGGGGCTGCTCGGCCCAGGCACACAGCTGACCCTTGCGATGGCCAACGGGGGGACGCTGGTGTCCCCCATCTGTGGCTTCGGATCTTCCAGGGCTCCACACATTCCAGGGGAAGGCCGTAGCCTGCTGTGAGTCCCCCGACCTCAACCGCCGAGCCTCAGTCCCCCAAGGATGCAGACAAATGCACAGCCCCTCCTCTGACAAAGGTTACCTCTACTGCTAACTGGAGGAAGGAAGCCTTGAAGTCACTGGAGACGCCAAAGCTTGAGGTGGGTGGAGAGACAGCCATGCATAGTTGGCCCGTGGCTTTTGGCACATAGCGCTGTCTGACCTGCAGCTGCCAGCACAGGGGTGGGGTTGGCGAGACCGGGGACAGGCGCCAGGAGAACCCCTCCTGCCCCTTGTCCGGGGCATGCTCAGGGCCCTGAGTGCCTCTCCCAAAGGCTCTTGCCATCTTCCTCAGAGTTGATGCAGCCCCGTAGGGAAATTCAGCACTTTCTAAGGCACAGGGAAAGCCAGGTTTGCTAAAGGTGTGACGTGACTTAAATCCAGATGGAAGCATTATCAGGAGTGCCCTCCAGGAGGCACCCTGGTCCACAGCGGGGCTGCTGCTGCTGAGGCTGGGGGATGCATGCCCACACCTCAGCCCACATGCCAACCACCTGCACCACCTGCCTTGGGCCCATAGAGCTTAGGAGTTGTCTGCCAGGGCCTGCAGACCCCCCCAGCAGAGCTTCACCAATTGCCAGTATGCCCAGGAGGGTGGTCCTTGTGGCTGGTGAGGGGATGCAGGGCTCTTGCTTTGAGGGAGGAGGACCCCGACAGCCCAAGTGTGTGCCTCCCAGAGGAGTGCCGACCGCAGTCAGGTGGAAGGGCTCCTCCCGCCATCACCTCAGGGTCGGCGATCATCACTGCTTCATTACCCACCACACATTCTCAACAGGATCAATCATCTTCATGATAAACAATTAATCAATTATTCCTTCCTCTGTGGGGTTCCTCTGCTGCAATTGATGGGACGGGGAGATGCATGCTGGGAACGATCCACGCTCAGGAGCCAGGTCCCCGCTACCTGCGCTCTGCACTCCCAGTCGCCAACACTGTGGGGACAGAGTGGCAGGGACACGCCCCAGAGGAGCCGAGTGGGACACTGTCTGTGTTTCAGGCTCGGGTTGGCTTCCAGGAAGAAGGAATCAGAATGACAGATGCACCGAGCCTGAGATCACAGGGAGAGTCCACAGGGGCCTGGATGTGCTCAGCAGAGCCCAGGTGTCAACTTTGAGATGTTGTAGGGACGTGTGGTTGCCACGGAGCACGTGTGGGCTCATCCTCCTGTCTGTCCAACTGTCTCTGGCAGGAGAGAGCAGCGCTTTGGGAGCAAGCCAGGGTCTCCCGTGAGGTCCAGGCTGGGGCAGGTCCAGAATCGGCTGTGAGGGAGCCACAGGTGCCTGTGGAACTGGGAATGAGCTCCCTGTTCTCTGCCCTCATAGGCAGCCCGCGTCCTCATGCTTGAGCTCACATGGTGCCTTCCTGGAGAAGCAGCTGGTCACGTGTCCCTGGTCTGTTCTGCTTTGGTTGCAGAGCGTCCAGTGCCCCCCCCCCCCCCCGAGAGCTCCTGGTGTCACTGGCAGAAGTGACTGCGCACAGCCTCCGGCTCCAGTGGGTCCCAGGCAGCAACGGGCCCCCCCCCATCCACTACTTCACTGTGCAGGTGCGAGAGCTGCCCCGGGGAGAGCAGCAGACCTACTCCTCATCCATCCGCCACAAGGCCAAAGCCTGTGCTGTTGAAAGGTACCCAGAGCCAGGCACGCCCTCCCCAGGGAACAGAGCAGGGAATATGTGTGGGCCAGAGACGCACCCGGACAGCTGAGCTCTCTTCTCCTAGTGCACACTCCCTGTACCAGGGACCAGGACTCCCACCTCCTGGAGCCGCTCTGGCCTCTGCCCTGGGTCTGTCCTCTGGGCATGCCCTGTGCATGTCATGTGCATACCCCAGGTCCCAGAGATGGATGAGGCACAGATGATGGGGCCAGGGAGCCTGGAAGTATGGGCTCTAGTGCCCTATCCCCTGAGAGGCAGATGTGGAGGAGGGGGAGGTGGGGGGAAGGGGTGTCACAGGCTGAGAGAGTTGCACCTTCTCTTTGTGCTCTCTGTCCTAGTCAGCAAGGCAGACTTGTTCTGTCATCCATTAGTGATGGCTGAGGAGGGAAATTGGAGAGGCATCCCCACTGCACCTTGAGAACCCAGCATTTATCCAGCTGCTGAGGGAACCACCGGCAAAGGCAGAGGGGAGTGGTGCCAACCACCACAGCTAAGTTCTTGGCACCTACAGCCTCATTGGGGCCCCTCCTCATGTTCCCACCCCCTTCTACAGTGAGGGACCAGAGCACCCCCTCTGCAGTGAGGGACCAGGACACCCTCCCCTCTGCAGTGAAGGACCAGGGCACCCCCTCTCTATGGCGGGAGAGCAGGGCACCCCCTCTACAGTGGGGGACCAAGGTAGCCCCCTCTGCAGTGGGGGATGAGGGCATTCCCCCCCCCCCCACGCTATGGTTGGAGACCAGGGCATTCTCCTTTATGATGGCTCATAGGAGACCAGGGCTATCTAACCATCTAGGTGAGGATTCTCAGAAGTGACCTCAGGCCTCGTGTCTCCACAAGCAGGCCTGGGCTGTGCAGGCTCACGCCACCCTGTAGAAGCCCCCTGGGTCTTTCTGGTGGGCAGGCCTGTCTGGGGAGCTGGCCTCGCATCTTTCCTGTCCTCCTCCTCTGGCCCTGACTGTGGTCACATTCCCTGAAGCTCACGTCAGGCTGTAAGGGGGCCACGAAGGAGTGTGTCCCACCTGCTCTGAGGGTTCCAGGACCCTGGCCAGCACCTCTCATTGGGATGATGGAGGAGGCCTATACCCCATTCCCAGGCTGGCCAATGTTCCTCTCACCTTTCAGATAGAACACCAGGTACTGATTCCCCCCCTATTCTGAGCACTGTGCTGTGAAATCTCACATTTCTCATTGAACCCACATGATAGCCCAGTGGGGGGAGATCATCGTCCCCATTCTGCAGAGGAGAGCTGAGGATTGCAAAGGTCATATTCGCCTGCAGCCCCAGCACCACCAACGGGTGCACCTCCTGACCCTCCTCCTTTGCAAGGCTGCCCAGCTCAGCTTCTGCATGCTGCTGAACCTCAGCCAAGGGTAAGGAGCAGCTGGGGTGGGGGAGCTCCTGCACCGGCCTTGATCCTCAGGCACCCTCTCCCCAAGCTGTGGGGGAGGAGTGGGGGCTGGCATGTGGCTCTGTCTCTGCCTCTGACATGTGGCAACAGCAAAGTTTAGAGAGAAAAGGAGCTCCCTCTCCTGGGTTCAAGGTGTAAGCATGTGACTGGGGTGCCACGTGATGCACACATGGGTGTGGTCAGCACTGGGCATCACAGGGAGTCACCCCTTTGGGTAGCCATGTGAAAGACAGGAGAAAAAGGAACTCCAATGGCCTTTCTGTCCCGGAGCTTCCTGAGATCAAACAGACAATGGTGAGCAGGGGTCGTCACGTTGGAAAGGAGGGATCCATGTTTCCTGGCAGACAGTTTGATTTGGTGTGGGAGACGCTGTGGTCCGTCCCCTCCAGGGTCTCTTCCACTCGTCAACAGACACACACCGTGGGCCGAGTTTCTAGGAAAGCAGCGCTTTGCACGTGGCCGTGGTGTGGCCTCCCTCCTGTTCAACAGCCTCAGAGCAACTTTATCCTCGTCTTTCTCGACGTTCTTTTTACATTTTACATTTGCCGATTGCTTGAAATCTGCCAATGACCAGAAAACATAAAAGTTTAAACCAAAGTTCAAAGCAAAATGTTTTGCCATCTACATCAAGTGGCCGTCCCCACATTTAGAGGGTGTGGGTCTGGAGCAGGAGGGAGGTTCTGGGTTGAGGGACATATCGGGGCTGCATCCCGCAGACATGCAGTACCATAGAGGAGGAGAAGGCCTGTGGGCCCAGAGCCACACAGACATTCTGGGTGTTACTAGGATGAGACAGCAGCAGTGTGAGCTCAGCTGACAGCTGTGTATCCACCGATAACGGGTCCTGCTGTTCCTCTGCGTGTCCCCAGGGCGATGCGATGGACCCAACCAGGAGGGCCGGAAGGGGATTACTGTGTGAAACTAGAGGGATTCGGTTCAAGTCACGATGCTGGCCCCATCTCCATGGGGTTCTTTCTTTGCTTCTTCCATGCCATTTTAAAAAATAAAGCCACGTGAAAAGTCAGGTTAATTTAAATGGCCAGGGATATCCTGCATGGGTTCAATATTCTTTGATCTTTGTGATGCTAATCACGAGTTCTGAATAGATGAGGCATAAAGGCAGCAGTAGGTAGCCTCTAAAATGATCAGGACTCAGGCTTTATTTTCATAACCAAACCGGGCAAATGAATGTAGGGAGCTCCTTCTGTGTATGAGACTCTGCCTCCAGCTCCGTGGCAGGGACAGGGACAGGAAGCCGCCTCCGTGCCACCCTCACCCGAGTACTTTGGCTGTGGAGCTGAACAGCAGGTCAAGCACAAGCTTGGTTTCTAACTGTGCTTGCTTCCTGTGAGCTTGGACAGTGAGCGTCCTGAGCCACCGACCTGTTCCCTCCCCAGACAGCTAGAGTTTAGGAAAAGGTGTTACCTCAAACATTTACCTAAATCCAGCCAGTTTCGAGTGTGGATGGCAGAAAGCTGGCAGGTAGAGGGTGCTGAGTGGGAAAAGGCCAAGGGAGTCTGTGCGTGGCAGATGCATCTGGGGACAACGAGGTCACTGTGGGCAGGGGTAGAGGAGGACTTTGGGAAGACAAGAAAGAGGAAGTCACATGTAGGAATTGCCTATTCCATGAGGGGGTCATGTCCTGTGACTGTCATGGCAGCCCTGGGAGGGCCGGGTACCGGTACCGCCATTCTCACAGAATAAAGGGAGGCTCAGAGAAGTTTGAGGACTTCCCCAGGCTTGGATGCCAGGACCAGACTCTGGATTCTGGTTGGGCCGAACCTGATGAGGGCCTGGCGTGTGAACAGGGAACAGAACTGGGGGAAATGAGAGGGGTTGAGGAAGAGGGTCCAGGATGGTTTGTGCCTTTCTTCACAGGTCACCAGCCCTGAAGTCCTGTTCTGCCTCAGGGGGGAGCACGGCAAGAGCCCGGGGGCGGGTGGAGGCCAGTTCAGGACTGGGAGGTAGACCAGGGGTCTAAAGGACTGGCTATGCAGGGATGAGGAGGAAGGGCTGGGTGAACTCGCAGGGGCCGGGGCCCAGGAGAGGGGACACTGGGACTGTTGTCACCTCCCATGGAGCTCCCTTCACTGCTGCTGGGTCCCTCTTGGTCTATTTTTAGGGCACCTAGTGGGCTTCCTACCCCGAGGAGAGGGTGCTCCTGCAGCTCAGCCCCTGGGTGTGCCCTGTGGCCCCCGAGACAGCTAACAGTCCTGTAAATGACATGAGCCCGGGAAACAGGCCTAAAGCTGGGAACTCTGCTTCCTGCTCTCCGTGAACCCTCCACTTGACCTCAGACCCTGGGGGATGCTTTCAGCTGTCTGACGGGTGTGAACTGCACCCCTGCTGTGTTTGCTGGGGTGGGAATGGAGGAGGCGGCCCTGCCTCAGATTCCAAAACAAAGCGTTAGAGAACAGACATGGAGGGATCAATGACACGTCTGACACATGTCCTCAATGTAACATGCTAAGTGAACACGAGCACTAAATACAAGGACGAGGGTCATTTCTGGCATGCTGACATGTGCCAGACACCATGTTGATGGTGACGAGCATCCTCTCATTCACCCCTCCCGAGTCCTACCCCATTCCTTCCTCCCTCCCTCCCCTTCCTTCCTCTCTTCCTCCCTTCCTCGCCAAGAGCCTCCTAGGTGTGGGGCCTTGTTCTTGGTGCTGAGGGCACAGCAGTAAAGGAGACCACCTCGGTCCCTGTCCCTGTGGGGGAAGGCAAACAGTCATCCAGGAGGGGAACGGTTACTTACAAATCATGGTGGGGTTGGTGAGGGGATGGATGGGCCTAGAGGACAGTGTGCAGGGCACGGGCTCTTCCTGGAGCCACTTGAGCTGCTGCCAGAGGGTCCTGATGATAAGGAGAGCAGCGAGGATGCAGTGAGCCTACCCTGGGTACTAGAGTCTCTTTCCTGTGCTGCTTCTGAACGGAATCTGCATGACCGCCTCATGATCTCAGTGCTTCTGTCAGCCCAGGTGAGATGCTTCTGGCTCACTGACCTGCCCAAGGCTATGTGGGGGTTAGCATGTAGGCTGTTGGGCTTCAGAGTACACGTTCCTGACAACCGCCCTGGGCCACCGTCTAATCTAAGAAGGAGAAGCTAATGCAAATATGGGGCCTCAGGTGGTTGAGGCAGGAACCCAAGGAGAAAACCATGTGGTTGTCACCAGAAGTAGATAAAATAGTTTCTAGGAAGCCAGAAATAGATAGGAAACAATTTGTTTTAACTTTATAAAGGATAGCTCCCCCAGAAACCAAGAACAAAGAGCATTCTTAAGGATGGAACTTTGGAAGCAGCCCCAGGACAGCCAAGGCCAAAGCAAGGTCACCTGGCATGCCTTCTCCAGCTGTGGAATGGGGGCACAGAGAGGTCAGGAGACAGACCTGTGGTCGCGGACCAGCCATAGTAGGGCAAGCTGGCACGAGAACATCCTTTGAGGTGCCGGCCGACAGAGAACCACTGTACTTCCATCTTAGGCAGGAGGGCATATGAAAACAGTTAGAGGAAGATTCTTCTGATCCAGTGTCCAAAGATAGTTATCAGTCTTTGAAAACACAGGAACCTTCCTCTAGGCAAAGGATTACCCAGACCCCATTTGCAAATCAGATAGAAGTGGGGCTGCTGTTGTCTGACTCGGGGGGCATGGGAACCCTCTGGTCTCCTAGAGGATCCCTCAGAGCCTCCAGGGGTTCCACAGTGCTTGGTTTGAAACCCACGAGTTTACAGGTTGGCCTGGGAGGGAGGACAGAGGCCCAGCATAGAGGCAGTGAGGGTTTGCCCACTGGTAGCTGAGGAAGCAGGCAGAGTCCAGAGCCACTCCTGCTCTCCTGGTCTGGGAGATGGACACAGGGGCAGAGCCTTGCCTGAAACAGAGCTGTTGCCAGCGGGGCAGGGGTGGGGGGGTCTCCTCATCTGCTCCTTCAGAAGTAATGGCAAGGAAAGCCACAGGAGCAGGCCAGCCAGTGACCCAAGGAAGAGTGGAACGTCCTCTGCTTAGAAGTCTGTCTGGAGTGTGTGTGGTACAGAGCTCAGCACAGGAGACCATCAACACGGACCTGCTCAATGGAGGGAAGGAGGGAGGCCTGAGCCGTGGCAACGAGCCACGCACCCAGAGTATTCATGCCCCTTAAATCCCCATCAGCAGGCAGGCGGGGACATTTTCCCCCATGGACAACTGGCATTACCTCTGTCTCAGGTACGGCGGAGAGGTTGCCCCAACACAAGATCCTCTTCCAGCCCGGGACAAGCCTCTGGCTAGTCCTCTGGTAGGGGGCAAGGGCCTTAATGGGACTGGGCCTCGATTTTCTCGTCCTTGCAATGGGAATCACAGGAAGTCCAGCAGACAGAACTGCTGTGCAGTGAACCCAGGCACTGCCTGTCCAGGGCGTGGGGCTCTTGCCAGCCGGACAAGTGCAGAAACGAGGGGCAGGCAGAGATGGTCTTTGGAGCCAGGTTGGCCTGGCCAGGGCAGACCACCATGAAGGGGCACTTCTGGGCGAGCAAGGAAATGGTTAGGCGGGCCCTCTTTTCTGGCTCTGAATCCTGGGAGGGTTGCGGTAATCAGCTCCTCCTGAGAAATTCTCGCATCCCTCAGAGAGCGGTGATTTGCTTTGCAGGAGAAGCTCTAATGACAGGAGGGGCCCCGAGTAAAACCGCCAGCCTGGGCCTGCCTGGACGTTCCCCACTCCCCTCCACCCAGAAAGCCCTCTGTTCCTGGGGGCAGGCTGTGAGGACAGCGCCGGCTGCCTGAGGGCCCCTCCCTGGGCAGGACAGATTCCATGGTCACTGAGTGCCTCTTCCTCCTGGCTGCCCACTCCCTGTGGCCAGAGCTGGGAGCAGGACAAAGGCGAGGGGCTCAGGCCCTCGTGGCTCTTCTGTGTTTCAGGCTGAGGCCCTTTACTTCCTACAAGCTGAGCCTGAAAGCCACCAATGACATCAGGGACAGTGACTTCAGTGCGGAGATGGACGAGGTGACCATGCTGCAGGACGGTGAGCCAGCTGGGACCCAGGCAGGCATGCAGACACAGGCATCTTCCATAGCTGCCGCCTTTGGACCCAAAGACATGGGCTCCCACAGAGAGGCCCCGCTTCATCCCGAGCCAGGAAGGGGTCACCCCGGGGAGAGAGGGCAGTGGCTGCTGAGCAGTGGGGTTCCATGAGCAGCAGACAGCTCGGAGCACTCTGAAGCCTCTCGCTGTGAATCTACTTCAAGGGCTCACAAGTGGAACAGAGGTTCCTTTGATTGGTTTCCAAACCCCTATGATTCATTAGCATCCTAGAACATGAATAATTTATAAGGTCAAAGGATAACCGGGTGTTTGTTTTTTTTTTTATAAGAATAGTTTTTTATTGGGGCACCTGGGTGGCACAGCGGTTAAGCGTCTGCCTTTGGCTCAGGGCGTGATCCCGGCGTTATGGGATCGAGCCCCACATCAGGCTCCTCTGCTATGAGCCTGCTTCTTTCTCTCCCACTCCCCCTGCTTGTGTTCCCTCTCTCGCTGGCTGTCTCTATCTCTGTCGAATAAATAAATAAAATATTAAAAAAAAAAGAATAGTTTTTTATTATGTTAGTCACCATACAGTACATCCCTAGTTTTTGATGTAAAGTTCCATGATTCATTAGTTGCGTATAACACCCAGTGCACCATGCAATACGTGCCCTCCTTACTACCCATGACCAGCCTACCCCATTCCCCCACCCCCCTCCCCTCTGAAGCCCTCAGTTTGTACCGGGTTTTGAGACGTTTCCCCATTTTTCTCATTCACGAAACACTCCTCAGTTTTGCCGTTTGACAGAAGCACAGGGAAGTGATTGAGTTGAAATCCCCTGAAAGCTCCAGGTGGTTCTTACCCATTGTCTCCCACCTCGGAGCAGACCCCAAGATCCCTTGTGCTTTTGGGTGCCGGTCCTGCCAGGCCCAGTGGCAGGCCAACTTTTAGGAGAGGAGGGTCGCTCTTGCTTCAAGATGCTGGGGCTCAGATCCCAGGCTGCAAACCTGAGCCCTCAGCTCACCCAGCAGCGCTGGGTACTCATTCCCCACGTTTCCATCTTCCTCTTTTATAACCTGGGAGCATGGGTCCTAACGTGAGTCCTTGGGTGAGCTGGGGACCAACAGAGAGGTTCAGGGGGACCCTTCCAGCTTCTCAGCCTTACGCGGAGATTCCTCTTCTGCACACGCAAGGCGCCTGTCGCCAGGATAGGCCCCCAGAGAAACTGTGGTTGTCTCTGTGGCTCATATTTTAATCTTACATTTAACACAACAGGGGTTCTGTTTGGGAGTAGCACTGATATTTAGCAGATGGAAGCAAACACAGCAAGCTGATTTTGTTGGCGAGTCTGAGGAAATTGCAAGCCAGTGAGCAGGACACCGCAGACTCCCTTTGTCCTTACAAGGCTCAGGCTCCAGCAGACCTGGCTTGTTTTCGAAAAAACAAAAACATTCAAGGGCCTCTCCAGGTTCCTAAAGCCTGTCTCAATCCTTTGATATTTAAATCCTTTCTTTTGATGCACCTACCTGTTACCTTCCTCCTTTGAGATTTGCAGTTTCTCTTCACAGTTGACTGCCTTGTGTTTGCATGGTACCGCCCCCAGAACCACAGAGCCACTGAGCTGCACAGACTCCGGGGCTTGGGGGGCCCTGGGCTGGGGTGGGGCGGCGGGGGGACTTTCCATGTGTGGGTGGTTTGCTGATAAACATTTTCTTGTTATGGTGGTTGGGATACTGAGAGGCCATCAATCCAGTGTGATCTGGAAAGCTGGGTAAGGGTCTACCATGGACTTCAGACAGACCAACAGGAGGCCAGAGAACATGCAGTAGAGGGCTCCCCAGAAGGCAGGATGGGGAGCTGCAGGTGTGCTGATACCACCATGTCGCCAGTGCTGGGTGCCCTGGCAGGTGCAGAGGAGACTCACAGAGCAGGTGACCAAGAGGCCAAGTCTCAGATAGTCAAGTGGGTATGGGGTGGGGAGAACAGCCTCAGTCATTCCACTCAGTGACTCTTGCCAAACATTTGATATACCGTCTCAGGATCTTACAGTGGGCAGCCATGCAAGGGCCAACTCAGTATGCCTTTTGGGTTCAGTGGGAGCAGGGGTAGGGAAGGGGTGTCTGAGGAGGCCCGTGGGACAAGACGGATGGTGCAGGACTGAGTTTCCAGCGTGTAGGGCACGGCCAAGGCAGAGCCAAACTGACCTTGGCCCTCCAGAGAGCAGAGCTGAGCCCCACCATTGCCCGGAACATGCAGCTGTCCCTGCACCCCCAGAAGTCAGCCTCACTCCCTCAGAGTCTGAAACCAAGAGCACTCTGGCCTGGGTTGACCCTCTATCCTGTTCAGAGCCTCTTTGAATTAAGTCCCTCCAATAAATGATGCCTCTCCTCCAGGGATGGGTGCGTGCCCCTGACAAGATGTGGGAGAGCAGGAAGGCTCCCCAAGCAGGGTTCCCAGGGAAGACAGCCAAGCGCCTTTGTGTGTCTCCATGTGGGTCTGCGGGGGGGTGGGGGGGATAAAGGTGTGATGTTATCCTGTCATCTGCATCAGAATCTGGTCCCTTCTATCCTGGCAGAAACAGGCTCCACAGGCAGAGAAGGGCATCCACAGGGAAGGGAGGCCAAGGCCAGAATGTTGGTTTGCCGGCTTGCTTCCCCAGCAACCCCCCGAGCCAGTCTCTGGTCCTGCATCCTCACCAGAACCAGGAGGGAACTGGCATTCCTGAGGAGCGGTAATGCATCCTCCCACATAAAGGACGAGAAGTACACCTCTACCCTCCCTGCTCTGTGGCCATCGAAGCCCCCTCTCTAGAGGCAGCAGCTACTTGAACACTTACAGAGCACTTATTTTTTTTATAAGAATATTTTTTATTACATTTTGTTAGTCACCATACAGTACATCCCTGATTCTTGATGTAAAGTTCCATGATTCTTTGGTTGTGTATAACACCCAGTGCACCATGCAATACGTGCCCTCCCTACTACCCATCACCAGCCTATCCCATTCCCCCACCCCCTCTCCCCTCTGAAGCCCTCAGTTTGTTTCCCAGAGTCCATAGTCTCTCATGCTTCATTCCCCCATCTGATTCCCCCCTTTCTTTATCCCTTTCTTCTCCTACCGATCTTCCTAGTTCTTCTGTTCCATAGATGAAGGGAACCATATGATAATTGTCTTTCTCTGCTTGACTTATTTCACTTAGCATTATCTCCTCCAGTGCGGTCCATGTTGCAGCAAATGTTGAGAAATCATTCTTTTTGATAGCTGAGTAATATTCCAATGTATATATGGACCACAACTTCTTAATCCAGTCATCTGTTGAGGGGCATCTTGGTTCCTTCCACACTTTGGCTATTGTGGACAACCCTGCTATGAACATTGGGGTGCATATGGCCCTTCTCTTCACTATATCTGTATCTTTGGGGTAAACACCCAGTAGTGCAACTGCTAAATCATAGGGTCGCTTAATTTTTCACTTTTTAAGGGACCTCCACACTGTTTTCCAGAGTGGCTGTACCAACTTGCATTTCCACCAACAATGTAGGAGGGATCCCCTTTATCCACATCCTCTCCAGCAATTGTTGTTTCTTGCCTTGTCCATTTTTGCCATTCTAACTGGCGTAAGGTGGTATCTTAGTGTGGTTTTGATTTGAATTTCCCTGATGGCTAATGATTTTCAACATTTTTTCATGTGTCTGTTAGCCATTTGTATGTCTTCATTGGAAAAGTGTCTGTTCATATCTTCTGCCCATTTTATGATTTGTTGATTTGTTTCAGCCCCAGGGCATGAGTGATGCAGCACCTGCGTGCAGCCCAGAAGCCCTGCTTTGTGCAGCCCGTGAGCAGAAAGGTCTATTTCTCCGTGAGAGACAGCTGTAAGACTTGCTGGAGCTCCTCCTCCTCCCCTGGAGCCAGAGCTCCCAGTCCTCCAGCTCTTTGGCAGACAGCTCCATGGCCAGCTGCGAGTCACTATCAAAATGGCTCCTCTCACTCGAGGCTCCATGGCACAGGCCTTCTGAGCTGGTGAGCAGGATCTCCTGGATGGCCCTGTGGGGAAAAAGAGGCGGAAAAAAGCAGCCCATTACCAGCAGCATCAGGGCGAAAGCAGCACCTGCATTTACCTGTCCCCTAAGAGCACACCATGCAGGGCACTTTATATGCACCCCACGGCCACGTTGCCATTCAGTCCCCTGTGGCTCTGGAGGTGTGGGTGCCGTGTATAGGTGAGAAATCTGAGGCTCAGGGAGGTGAACAAACCCGCTCAGTGTCTCCTCCCAGCTCCTCCTCCACTGTCTTCCCATTGATGTGTCCTAGGGCTCAGCCCAGGAAACAGGAGCTTTTTAAGGCCTGGCGTCTGTCTTGTCCACCTCTGGGTGATCGGCACCCTACACAGGACCTGGTCTTCTGCAGGTGATGGAGCCCACGTGAGAGAAGAAACAAACCCCAAATACATCCTGAAAAGGCCCCACTGCTGCTCCCCCCATCCAGGTGGCAGTCGCGCTCCTCTTAGGAAGGTGCCTAATACAACACTGGGTCCACCCTCTGCTGAGGCCAATGTGCGTGATGTGATCTATTGCTAAGATTTTGTTTTGTTTTGTTTTGTTTTTTGGGGTTTTTTGTTTTGTTTTGTTTTGTGGGTTTTGTTGTTGTTGTTGTTATTGTTGTTGTTGTTGCTGCTGCTGCTGCTGCTGCTGCTGCTGCTTAAAAATGGCCTCAAAATCCACTTAGGAGAGTCTATAGCCACACAAAGGGAACTACACTTGAGTGACAGACTGTATGAGCCACTGCAGGTTTCAGAACAGCCAGATTAAATGTTGTGACCAATTGAGAAACACTGGTGTCTGTTATGAGTTGTACTCAGTGTGACCACAATACCGCCACTGTCTAGAAAACACACTCAAATCCTTAGATTTCAAATAATGCTGGGCCCCATGAAAGGCAGGGATTGACTATCCTACTAGGAAAAATCAAACTTGACATTTTCTAATGGAGGAGACATTTAAGTGGGTCAGCAGCCTTGAAATTACAGGTGGCATTCGCATTTTTAAACAAATTACTGGAAAGAAGGGGGTTTACAGGTGAAGCATTTCATTTGGAATGCAAATCTATATTTAAAAATAGTCTCTTCATTTTGTTTGCTCTGATTTAGTAAATTACACATATTTTTTTATACTTCAGTTGCCCGGCAGTTGACAGGTATTTATTTCTACAATATATCCTATTGACCACCTCCTGCTCTGGGCTTCTTGCAATTAGTTTGTTCTACTGGGCTCTGAACGGGGACAGCTGATGGACACGCATGCCAAGTTCCTTTGGTACAGCCGTCCGCCAGTCACAGAGCTGTCCGACGGCAACCACGGGGCTCCGAGCCCCATGTGCTCGGGGGCCAGGACGGCACAGGGCAAAAGCCACTTTGTAGAGGTGATGGTCTGTTCCAAGGCTCTGAGATGTCTGTATAGAAAAAGAGCTTACTTAGTTACTGGCAAGCCAAATGCCACATCTACAAAGGAAATGCTAAATTTCTGGTAGAATTTAGCACAGTAGAGAAGACCAATCTTTGGGTTGATTAAGTTAGTGGAGGGTGGGAAACAGAAGCTCTTAGGACCTTGAATCTCTGTTTTGAATGTCTCCCACCTCCCACCAAAGGCCCTACAGGAAGTTGGGGTTGTGAGACCTAATGGGCCTTACATCAGAGATCTTGAAGTTCACCTTTAACCTCCTATTTTTACAGAGGAAGAATGGGGAGGCAGCGACTCCTAACAGGGACACGTCATCCACTGGCAAACTGGGGTCCACAGACCTAGAGCCGGTGGGGGCCCTGAGACAAGCTCAGGGGATATGGCTACCCAGAGGCAGGGGTGGGAGCCAGTTCCCATCCTGTCCCCACACTGGTGAGGCTGGAAACTACAGAACACCAGGCAGCAAACGTCCATGTTCATTGGAAGACATTTGGAACTGTCACCTTTAAGGGTTCCTTCACTTCTTGAGACGTGTCACTTGGCAGTGGAGTGAAGGAAGGGTCCACAGCCACTCCGTCAATTCCTGCACATTCTGCATGCCTCACAGAGCCCAGGCTATGAAAGCCCCACTCTCGTCCCTCCTGGAGTGACCGTGTCAAGTCTGTCCATTTAACCCTCATAGAACCTCTAAACGTGCTCCTCACTCATGGTCAAATTGCATGCGAGTGGAGCTAATACCTACTGATGCCACTGAGCTGCCACATAAGGAAAGGCAGCAGGAACCTTCAGCGGTTAGGGGCCACCACTTGAGAGTTCAGGAAGCCCCCTCATGGCTGGTGTACACACCCCAACCGTGGCCTTCCTGTCCTGACTTCCCACCCAGCACCCCTGCTCCATTAGCAGCACCAGGATGGCCAGGGAGTGCCCGTGACCTGGCTCTTCTCCCCCTTGCTCCTTGCTGGGCAGCAGCTCTAGCCTGGAGGGGTCTCCAGAATGTTCTGTCCTGGCCTACAAGTCCCATGGAGGCAGTCCATTTAGGACAGGGTCCCCTAGAGCCTCCTCTGGGTTTCCTGGCATGCCCACGCATGCCCTTCAGCACCTCCCTCTCTAACGGAGTCCCTTCCAGTCCTCCCCTCTTGCCAGGCTCTGCCCCCAGCTAGGCGTGGCATCTGCCTCTCCAAGGCCATGTCTAGACCACAGTTTGCTTTGGATTCCATCATCACCAGGGCCCCTACATCTCCTGACCTCAAACCATCCCCTCTCTCCTGCCTGGTCTGGATGTGATGCTGGCACTCTCCTGGACAATCTTATCAACCTGGAGGAAGAAGATCAGCTGCACAGACCCCTCCATGGACCACTAGCCCAGTGTGGCCACTTCTAGGCAGACCTCACCTCACTGTGGCCATGAACACAGACCAGGGCTCCTGCTCCCATCTCCTTACCCCATGACCCTCTGCTCTAGGCACTGCCCTCCCCCTCCCCAGGAAGGCTGCCCCATTCTGGCCTCAGGAACTTCCCTTGTTGACCAGAGTTCCCACGACGTTCTCATCGCTGCCCTTGGCCCTGCCTGTTGCTGTGTTGTGCCTCTCTGGCCCAGCTCCAGCTGGGCTTCTGAACCCAACCCCCTGGCCTGGCTGAGCCCTCTCCACAGACCCGGTGAGCACCCTTGCTGGGACAGGGCATCCTTCCTTGCCAGTTCTCCCCTCTGTGACTTTTGTCTTCAATGCATGTTGCTGTTGGCAAAAGTACCCAAATTGGAAATAAGGCAAGGAGAGGTCAGAGTGTCCAGTGCTGTCCAAGGCCCACCAACACTACTTCATTATCTAGGATAGAGGTGCCTTGAGCGGACTTTCACTGAGGATTAACACCTGGAACATAGGGAGGACACATGTAACCCTGTGGGTATTCTGTCTGATAGGAGATGATCACTGTAGAAGAGATCACTCCCCAGGCTATGGTTTCTTGGCCCTGTCGTACGACACCCAGTTCTGTGTGTACCATGGAGGTCTCGCTGGGCCGCCCTTCCCCAAATGCTTGCAACGTTCAGCCCTGGAGGCTCTGCACCAGCCCCGCTGTCACACTGGCCCTCCTCAGAGAGCCGAGCTCAGGCTCCTTCCCACAGCTTGGCTCGGTGGGTCCATGGTGCTCCCCCCAGGTGGGCACACCAACCACGTCGTGTCCTCTGACCTGCCACCGACCCTCGGATGCTGTCACGTGGCCTGGCGGGCAGGTCCCAGCTCCCGACACCAGTTCAGGAAACACCCCGCCCTTCCCAGCCCTTACCTGCCACTGGATCAGAACAGAGGAGGTGGTGTGTGGTGTCATTGAGACGAAACTTGGAGGCTCTCCCAGACCTGTAATACAAGAAAGAAGAAAGCGAGGATTACCTGGTTCTGCTTGTACTTGGCTGCCAGTCTGGAGATCTGTTCTCATCTCCTGCAGTCCCCACGTCAGCCGTGTGGATTGTAACCCACATCATAGAGTTCACAGCATTGAAATTTAGAGATTTTAAGTGGCTTGTCCAGAGTCACAACACTGACGTGTGATGCATCTGGGACAGGAATGTAGTTGGTTCCCTGAGGACAGAGGTCCCTGAACACCTAGGACCATTAGGTCATGCCCTGTACACAAACCAAGGGCTCTTCTCACTCTTTCTCAAAATATCCTGCCCCAGGATTTCTGCAGGAGACAGTTGATGCCCGAAAGAGTTTCCTGGGTGAGAAAAGACCTCAAACCCTGACCTAGACTCTTGCCTCTAGATTTTAATCCCTGACCCAAAATCCAATGCAGATGCTCCCAAAGTGAAGCCCTTCCAAAGGGCCGGGGAAGCCCAACTGTGGCCGTCCTCCCCCAGCATCTTTGCACTGTCGGCCTCCTCACGTGGAGCCTTCCTGGTGACCAGCTGACCACCCTCAGTGACCAGCGAGTGGTCGGCTCAGCTCACAGGTTGACTCAGAACCCAGGACATTCCTAAACAACTCTCACATGTCAGCTCTGCCAAGAATTATCTTCCCTTCAACTGACCAACCCTGGCTGAGCAGTTTCTGTCAATTAACTGGGAAAGTGGCCATCTAGGCTGGTGCTCTGATAATTTAATGAATGGAGTCTGGGACCCTCAACGTCTGACTTGATCTGAGCAGCCATCCGAGCAACCTGGACTAAGATCTGGCTGACAGTGGACAGGGGCTGCACTGGCTCTGAGTGGTCACCTTCTCTGCTCCTTCCCTCCCCTCCAAAATCCAGTCTCCACAGGCTCCTCATCTGTCCCTAGGCCATGCAGTGGCAGGGGACAGAGCCCATCTCGTCTTAGAGCAACCCCTCCACACCACCCCAGGACTCTGATAATCCTCCAGGCCCTCCTTCCTCTGTCACTACTGAGTATTTTTCCAAAGAAAACAAAAATACTAAATCAAAAAGATATACGCACCCCCTATGTTCATTGCAGAATTATTTACAATAGCCAAGATATGGAAGCAACTCAAGTGTCCATCAATAGGTGAATAGATGAAGATGGGTTACACACACACACACACACACACACACACACACACACACACACTGGAATATTACGCCGGCATAAAAAAAAATAATGAAATCTGCCATTTGCAACAACATGGATGGATCTAAAGGGTATTATGCTGATTGAAATAAGTCAGTTAGAGAAAGACAAATGCCATGTGATTTCACTCATATGTGGAACATAAAAAAACAAAAGAAATAAACCAGACTCAAATGCAGAGAACTGGTGATTGCCAAAGGGAGGTGGGTTGGGTATGGGTGAAATAGATGAAGGGGATTAAGAGGCACAAACTTCAAAATATAAAATAAATAAGTCATGGAGATGAAAAGTACAGCATAGGGAATACAGCCAATAATATTTTGGGACGCCTGGGTGGCTCAGTCAGTTAAGCATCTGCCTTTGGCTCAGGCCATGATCCCTGTGTCCTGGGACCAAGTCCCGCATCTGGCTCCTTGCTCAACAGGGAGCCTGCTTCTCCCTCTGCCTGCCACCCTCCCTGCTTCTGCTCTCTCTACCTCTCCTTCTTCGACAAATAAATAAAATCTTTAAATAAATAATAATAATATTTTAGTAACACTGTATGGTGACAAATGGTGACTGCACTCGTCATGGTGAACACAGTAACATATAGAATTATCAAATCAATATGTTGTGCACCTAAAACTAATATAACATCACGTGTATAGCAATTATACTGGATGTATCTCATTTATACTTCATAATAAAAAAAGAAAAAATATACGACGATAAATTATGGTCAGCTCAAAAACATTTGCTAAAAGCAAGATTTCAAATTAATCATTTTCTTGATACTGGAGTAGAAAGAATAAAAACTGGAAAAGACGGTGAGCTGGCGATCTCTCTCGCTAGTAAATTCCAACAGCTGCTCATTAGCTCATCTTTTATGTCTTTAACCCTAGCATCTGAATGTGTTTCTGAATACTTGCATGATCACAGACTGTAGTGTTTATCTGTGATATCCAAGTCCCTACATTTCAGGTAATACATTTCTATTTATAGGTTTTCTCTGCAGAAGCCTCAACAAAAGCAAAAATGACAAATTTTGGGGTGTTGCCAATTAATCAATCAACCAATATGGTGGTTAAATGTACATAACATAATATTTATCATTTTTACCATTCATAAATGTATAATTCAGTGGCATTAAATACATTAATAATGTTGTATAACTACCATTACTGTTATCTATATCCAAAACTTATTCGTCATCTTCCACTAAACCACTCTACCCGTTAGACGATAACTCTCCCTTCTCCCCTCTCCCAGTCACTCTATTCCACTTTCTGTCCCTATGAACTTAACTATTCTGGGTACCTCATGTAAATGGAACCATCTAATACTTGTCCTTCTGTGTCTGGCTCATTTTACTAAGCATAATGTTTTCAAGGTCCATTCATACGATCACATACTTCAAAATTTCATTCCTTTTTGTGGCTGAAAAATATTCCATTATATATATTTCTTTTTTTAAAGTCTAATTTATCTAAGTAATCTCTACACCCAACATGGGGCTTGATCCCACAATGCTGAGATCACGACCCTACTTGAAATCAGGGGTCCAACACCCAACTGATTAAGTCACCCAGACACCCCATCCTAGTAGTTTTAAAGTCATATATCATTGTGGTTTTGATTTGCACTAACAGGCACCAGTTTTTTAAAAAATTATATTTATTTTTTAATTCCAATATAATTAACATACAGTGTTACATTAGTTTCATTGTATAATTTAACAATTCAACAATTATTTACTTTTTTAAAGTAGGCTTCATGCCCAGCATGGAGCCCAATGTGGGGCCCAAACTCATGACCCCAAGATCAAGACCTGACCTGAGACCAAGAGTCAGACACTTAACCAACTGAGCCACCCAGATGCCCTACAATTCAACAGTTCTGTACATTTCTCAGTGCTCGTCATGATAAGCTTACTCCCCATTACCTATTTCACTTGTTCCCTGCCCTCCCTCCCCTCTGGCAACCATCAGTTTCTTACCTGTACTTAAGAGTTGGTTTTTTTGGGGCGCCTGGGTGGCTCAGTCGTTGAGCATCTGCCTTCGGTTCAGGGCGTGATCTCAGAGTTCTGGGATCGAGCCCCGCATCAGGCTCTTCCTCTGGGAGCCTGCTTCTTTCTCTCCCACTCCCCCTGCTTGTGTTCCCTCTCTCGCTGGCTGTCTCTCTCTCTGTTAAAATAAATAAATAAAAAATCTTTGCAAAAAAAAAAAGAGTTGGATTTTTGGTTGTCTCTTTTTTTTCTTTGTTCATTTGTTTTGTTTCTTAAGTTCCACAAAGGAGTGAAATCATATGGTATTTGTCTTTCTCTGACTGGCTTATTGCACTTAGCATTATACCCTCTAGTTCTACCTATGTCATTGCAAATGGCAAGATTTCATTCTTTTTTATGACTGAGTAATTTTCTGTTGTATGTAAGTACCACGTCTTTATTCATCTACTCATGGACATTAGGACGGCTTCCATAGCTTGGCTACTGTAAATAGTGCCACAATAAACATAAGGGTGTGTATATCTAATTCGGAAAGATACATACACCCCTATGTTGACTGCAGCATTTGTGGTACAATAGCCAAGATATGGGAGGCACCAATTTTAACTTAGGAAAGAAGTGTTTTATGACTGTGATTTAGGAAAATACTTCAGCGGCCTTTTTGGTTATGAAAGGCAAAGCCCAGAGCATAGCCTGGAATGGAGAACTGGAGACAAAAGAAGCTAAACTGCTCAAATAACAAAATCATCTGAATTTCTGATTTTCACCTGGTGCCTGAAAAACACATGGCGGAGGCCGTGAGATGGGAGCACGATACAAGAGCTGGGAGAATGGCTGTGTGGGGAGGAAGTTGACCCCAGCCTTCTGGCATCAGAAGGCTCATAAGATGGACCGTCAGTGCTATCTGGCATTTGGGGTTCTCTGGTTTTCTGTGATATGCTCTAATTCCAAACCCACTCCCTGCCCAAGTCCTTAGTCCATACCATAGCCTAGATAGTTTGTAAATAACAAAAATGCTCGCTCACAGTTCCAGAGGCTGAAAAGTCCAAGATCAAGTCAGCATTGTTAGTGAACCCAAGTTTGGCTGCACGTCACCTGAAAGATCATCATGGAAGAGATGAGTTTCGATTGGAAAGGAATTTGAGCTTTATTCAAGAGACCGGCAACCTTGGGAGAAGGTGGGCTCCTATCCAAAAGCCAACTCTGAGGTTTCCGCCTGGCCCAGGCATTTTTAAAGGGGTTTAGGGTCATTAATCAGCAAAGGAGGTGCAGTGGCCTGCAACATTTCTTCATCATGTGCAGACTCCATGCCAGCTACAAACGTTGCTTCAGTGCTCCGGGGTTGTGCAAGGGGATCTGGTTCTTGTTCCATGATGTGCAGGAGTCCTCTGTTCTTTCTGCAAAGGAGGGCATGCCAAGGGAGGTCAGTAAAGTCATTTGTGTGACCTGAAAGAAAGAAAAACATTTTGGTCAAAAAAAAAATTGCTAGGCTGATCAGAAAACCGAGGTGGCTTCAAACAGACTTGGTGACCTCTGTGGCCTGGGAAAGTTCTGGTTCTTCATTCCTTAAGGTGAGTGGCCTGCAAATCTCAAAGCAAGGCTATTAGTTCTGTTACAGGTCAAGAGCCTTAGGTCAGCAAGTAAGGACTGTGTTCACTTGAAGCAAGTTACCCCTTAAGCCCAGAAGGAGTGCTGTTAGGGCATCATGGTCATTTTCTGGTGAGCTCTGCCTTCCTTGTTCATAGCTGGTACCTTCTTACTTTGTCATGGTGGAAGGGACAAGGGAATTCTGTGGGATCTCTCTTTTTTTAATTTAATTTAATTTATTTTATTTTTTTAAAAGGTTCTATTTATTTATTTGAGAGAGAGACTGAGAGAGAACATGAGCAGAGCAGAGAGAGAGAGAGAAGCAGACTCCCAGCCAAGCAGGGAGCCCAGTGTGAGGCTCAATCCTAGGATTCTGGGATCATGACCTGAGCTGAAGGCAGACGCCCAACAGGCTGAGCCATCCAGGTGCCCTTGTGGGATCTCTTTTGTAATCCCATTTATGAGGGCTCCACCTTCATAACCTAAACACCTCCAAGACCCCACCCCCTAATGCCATCACATTGGGAGTTAGGATTTTAATATATGGATTTAAGGGGCCACAAACATTCAGACCATAGCAGGGATTATGCACAATAATGCATAATAGGGGCATCTTGGACAATAAAGGAAGGGGGGTCGTGTCCGATGTTTGAGGTGATTCAGCCTAAACCTATAACCCTGGCCTCAGGAGTGTTGAGGAAATCACCAAGGGTAACAGGAAAACATATGGGAGAAGTTCTGAACAAGAAGTGAACATTCGAAGAATCACTGGAGATGTGCAAGAAGGCTCAGGACATCCCATGGTGAAGATAGAATGAATTCTGCTCTTGCCTGCCCAGGATCTATTCCCCTCCTACCAGTTATAGCAGGTGACCCGGGGGGGGGGGTGGAGTCACCATCCTTCCAGGTTTATAAGGTAACACACCTCATTCCTAGCGCCACCACTGAACACGTGCCCCAGATGTGACCAATCAGCATCAGCCATCCCTCTGGCTACAGTGATTGGTTCAGAACCTGGAGCATGTGACTCAGAGCTAGACCAATGGGAATTATACCAAAGCCCTTTTTTTTTATTTTTTTGCCTGAGTTGTTGAAGGCCATTTTGGGTCTCTGTTGGGATGATGAAGTCAACACGGGAGGAAAGAGATCTGAGAGGACCACGGTGATGGAAACAGTGGAAGTCTCGTGACACTGAGCATCTAGCCTGGGACTCCTGGGCTACATTTTGCAGTCACGTGGAACTCACGTGCAGTCATGCAGTCATGTAAGCCAATCGATTTCATTTCTTGCTTTAGCTTGTTTGTTGAGTTGGGTGGCTGTGATTTTCACCCGAAAGGGTCCTGACACGTGGTGGATCCAGAGAAACCTGAGTGGAAGAAGTACTCCAGTTACCTGAGCAAATGGAATGGCTGTCTCTGTTGTTCACCTGTCCGGTCAGCTAACACAGCCATCTGCTCTCTCGCCTCCTCCCTCTGACAGGGGCAATTCATGGCAGTGTGCGTTGTCATCAAACAGGGAGTCCCCCCCAGGGATTCTTCATGTCCTTTAGACTCTTTTTCTTGTTTGGGCTTTGAAGATTACCTTTTGAAAATGTTAAAGCTCCGGCAGAAGTGGACTGTCAGATTGATGACAAGGGACTGGCTTCCAAAAATGTTATGTATTTTAAAATACAGCTGCAAAATGTATATTTTCAGCTACATTTTGAGCAGAGAAACAAAGGTCTTCTCCTGCACCATTTGTGCCTTCTGTTGTTGATGAATGTTCCGATGTTGCCTTTTTTATTTCCCTCAAACAGAATCATGTTTATGCTCTTGTGTCCTGAGACAAGGTGAAATTTAGTTCTGTTCACATTTTAAAACCATCAACTCTGGCTGCTTTTACCTTCTGCCCATCTGAGCACACCTACTTTGAGCACTTCCAAAGTTACATAGTTTGTTTGACACCAAGTCACAACTGTATTCCAGAGACTTGTGTCCCTGGCCAGGGAGTTTTTTGTGCAAATGAAGCTGCTGCTGCTTTGTTGTTGTTGCAATAATGTCCTTTCAGAGCTGGTGTTAAGACCAGGAACTAACTCCGGCAACAAGTAAACCATTTGGAATCTGCCACCAAACACTTTCCCCCAGTCTACAGGAAACAAACACAAGTTCATTTTTCTCATTCTCTAGGCTTTGGAATTTGTGTGGAAAGGGCGCACTCTTGCCCAGGGAGAGGGCAGGGTGGGGTAAAGGATCCTTGAAAAAATTACCCTGATATTTACATTAGCTGGATGCTCAGTATTTCCTTAGGGGCTGTGGCACGTAACTTGTCTTTGCCTCAAGACCCTGGTATTGACACTTCTACTGAACTGGGGACTGAAGGGCACACTTAACTCTAGATCTGAAGGGGTTAAATGAGACATTTGCGATACAGCAGAATTCACAAGCGATTGCTTCATGCTTGGATTATGTGACTCGAAGCCACAGTTTTTTTTCTCTGTACATTCTAGGGTCTGGAAAAGCGCCACAACCCCATCATTTTCCTTACCACATGCTTCTAACTTTCGTTTTGGAAAATCTGTTTATTTTCCTCTCTCTGTACCCTGAACTGCTCCAGGCAAAAGTAGAATGATGTAGTTACAAGCATAGATGCTTGAGCCACGATGCTTGGGGTCAAGTTCTCACTCTGCTTCTTTCTACCTATGTGACTTAAACTCTGTGAGCCTCAGGTCTGTTTTCTGTAAAATGGGTGTGATAACAGATATTCTGCCTTGTAGGGTTGTTGCAAAGGCTAAATGAGATGATGCTTCTGCATGGCAAGTACTTCCCAAACCTGGAACTCACTGCTGGGCCAGCGGTATGCTTAGCCTTCATCCAGACTGTGCAGTTCATTATAGTAAGGATGTGAATTTGTATTGATGTGTGTTAGTTTCTATGGGATGACAAAGACTAAAAACACCATGTGTCTCACGTCTGCAGAGCGAGGCTTGATGCAAGTCCTCTAGGAGTCTAGTAATTTGGTAGAGTCAGTTCAAAGAGAAAGAGGCGCTGCCTGTTCAAATGGCCTGGACATCTAGCAGGAGGGCGGGTCAGGATTAGAAGTGCAGTTATGGAGACTTGCCTGTTCTCTCTGCCTTACTCAGTCCTTGAGCTCAGGCCCCAGAGTATATCTCTCTCCACTAGGGGACAGGAATTTGGCAGACTGACTCAGGCTTTGAGCCCTCGTTTGGCTTCTCTGAATAAGCAACAAATATGATATCCCATGCAATATTAGGAATGTCCTTTTACTAATTGTTATTCATTGTTTATGTGAAATTAAAATTAAATGAATGTCCTGCACCCCTGATGGAAGAAATTTATAGTCCAGTTAGAGAAATAAGACATTCACAAGTCACCAGAAAATGAAGTACAATAAGCTGAGTATCAGTAGTTCAAGGGTGGGTCGCCTGGGTGGCTCAGTCAGTTAAGCATTTGCCTTCGGCCCAGGTCATGATCCCAGGGTGCTAGGACCAAGTCCTGCATTGGGCTCCTTGCTCAGTGGGGAGTCTGCTTCTTCCTCTTCCTCTGCCTGTTCTCTCTCAAATAAATAAATAAATAAATAAATAAATAAATAAATAAATAAAATCATTTGAAAAAGTCAAGGGTTGTGAGAATTTGGAGGTAGAAATTATTATATTTAATTGAAAATGGCCTGCTATTTTAGTACTGTACAAATATATGTGAAGTTACTAAGTGGAGAAAACAGGCTATTTTCAGTATTTTTTTTTTTAGATCTTACGCATTCATTTGACAGAGATAGACAGCCAGCGAGAGAGGGAACACAAGCAGGGGGAGTGGGAAAGGAAGAAGCAGGCTCCCAGCGGAAGAGCCCAACATGGGGCTCGATCCCAGAACTCCAGGATCACGCCCTGAGCTGAAAGCAGACGCCCAATGACTGAGCCACCCAGTCGCCCCTTATTTTCAGTATTTTTATTGTTTTTCTTCCTCCCCTGGCCCTTTTGCATACTCCACATTATTGCTCCACCTCCACCTGACAGACATTTGAGAAAACTTTTCTGTTCCCGGGACTGTTCCAGGCTCCAGGGGCAGAGTGGTGAACCAGATAGACATTGTCCTGCCTTCATGGAGTTCACAGTTTGGAGGGAAGACAGGCAACGGCAGGGAAACATTAAAGAACAGAATCACTTGATATAGTAATGACAACTATGGGAGAAGGTGGGCTGAGTGTGGAGGCTGTGTCGGGGGCTCCAGAAAGGGCACTCTGAGGAACAGACACTTGAGTGGAGGCCTCAGTGGTGTATAGCTGCCTTCCATGCACATGCCCCAGGGAAAAGCATTGCAGGCAAAGGGAACAGTAAAAATCCTGAAGCAGAAAAACAAAAATGAGGCCGAAGTGCCTGGGGTGTTATTACACACGGTACATTAGATAATAGCTTATTCTCCTTTTTTTCCTAATCCTTTTATTGAAGGGTGTATGCGTTTAAACCGAAATGGTTAAATGATAGGCAGCTAAAGAAAGAAAATAAAGCTAGGCATTGCAGTAATCCACGAACTATTAGGTAGACTATAATGATTTTTAGGGTCCATTTTAAGTGCACTTTTCTAGGATGTATTTTCCAGAATAATCTCAGTCACTCATAATGCATCATGTCATTTACATGTATTATCTCATTCAACCATCTACCAATGTAGAAGCAAATGCTCTTACTATCATCACCATTTTATAGATGCAAACACTGAGACCAGAAAGGTGATCTAATGGGCAGGAAGACTGAGATTGGAGGCCTTGTCACTATGCTGTACTACTTTTTTCTTTTTTTTAAGATTTCATTTATTTATTTGAGAGAGAGAGAGCACAAGCCGGGGAAAGGGAGAAGCAGGCTACCCTCCAAGCGGGGAGGCCAACACAGGGCTCAATCCCATGACCCTGGGATCATGACCTGACCCCGGGATCATGACCTGAGCTGAAGGCAGACACTCAACCAACTGAGCCACCCAGGAGCCCCAGCTTCTTTCTACTTTTAAAGACAGCAGGTACCCATGGATATTAGGATGCACTCACTAATTGACCCACCATGAAAAATGAGTCAGGTCCCTGATCTTGGCTAAAGAGAAGATTTCTCCTTCCTTCTTGCAGGCAGAGGTTTGTTGCACGCCCTACATTCCAGCATTTCCCAGGGCAGATATCTACAAAAGAACTCTGCCAGCCTAATGGCAATATTCTTTGTGGATGCCTAAACTCAGTATTATTGTTGTTGATTATTATTATTGTTGCTGTTATTTCTTATGTCATCTATAACAATTTTGAATTCTGTAACCCTGTGATTGTTGAATAGGTGTCTTTCTAACTAGCATGAAAGTTATATGAGATCAGGGGAGTGAGAGGCATCTACTATTTTTTCTTTAAGTAAATGAAGACAGTTCCCTTTGGGACATCCTGAGTTTGGATGGTTCCACCTAAAAATAAAACAATCAGATATTTTACCAGCAAAAATGCATTTATTTAGGATTAACAGAGATTACAATTCAGGACCTGCAAGCTATGGCAAAACCATAGCCACGTTCAACAAACAAAGGAGAGGGACTTATTTTATGGCAAAGAAGGAGGAAGTTGGGAGAGGTTGTTTTGAAGGAAAGTCCATTGCAGAAAAGCAAGAATTGGGGGTGATGACAGTTTCTCATTGTCTGGGTTGCAGGGGTAGTCAATTTCTTATAGGACATGCAATGTACATCTTTTCCTGCTGGGGCCTGTAATTGATGATTCTTTCCTGTTGAGGATTCTTCTGTTGGGTCTGTAATTGACAATCCTTCCTGTAACTGACACTGAGTGCTGTGATTGTCCCTTCCAGCTTCCCCCAAGTTCGCTTTGACAAGGCTTCTCTTTATTTTCACAGGCTATGGCAATAGAGAGTTGAAAGAATGCTTTTCCATCTCTTTGCATCACATATCCATTGTGAGGTAAACAGTGTTAACCCCACTATAAATTAAGCCTTAAAAATGAGGTGTAGCGTTAAGCCAAACACTTAACTAAGCTCTGTTTGCTCATTTCTTAAGCAACCCTTCACGGCATGTGTTATGTTATTGTTCTAAGCTCTGGGACAGAGCAACGAGCCAACGAGCAAGAACGAAATCGCTGCCTTGGGGCACCTTACATTCTAGGGAGGATAGCAGGTACTCAGGAAATACCAAGTGTACATTAAATGTACAAGGTAAACAGGGATGAGTTAAGAGGGAGGGGGGATGAAAGAGGGAACAAGAGTAAGGAGAGTGTATGTATGTTGAGTGAGTGGGAGGGCACATATTGCATGGAGCACTGGGTATTATACGCAAACAATGAATCATGGAACATTATATCCCAAAACTAAGGATGTACTGTATGGTGACTAACATAACACAATAAAAAATTTTTAAAAAGATTCAAAATGAAGTAAGTTTTGCTAAGAGAGCCACTCCAACTAGAGTGGAAACGAGGACACAGAAGTAATGCATCTGCACATCTCCTGTTTCAGTTTCCGAACACCACGAACTGTGGACTCCTGGCACTTGTAACTGCTCAGCTACAACTGGACCACCTCCTCCAACACAGCCCTCTACTTTGGACTGAACTAGAGACAATGTAACAACTGTTAGCAGCCAGCCCTCACCACAGTTCTTTCAAAACAAGTGCCTGTGTTTTTCCTTCATAGACCTGCTCTCCCTGCTGAAAATAAGGGGCACACCGGATTTCTCGCCAATCCTTGTCTCCCAGATGACCGTCCCTACTTCCCCAAATTGAGGTTTCAGGTGTTTTCCAGCATCTACTCTTGATGGACACGAATGATGTGCAAATGCAGAGCCCACTCGAGGCTATTGACACATCATCAGGTTATGGCAAATACCAGAGGAAACATGAAAATGACAAAGTACACTTCAAGTTAAATTGAGGTTCCTGAAATTGAGTTATTTCCATTTACATCTTTTTGGAGGGGCACCTGGGTGGCTCAGTTGTTAAGCGTCTGCCTTCAGGTCAGGGCGTGATCCCGGAGTCCTGGGATCGAGCCCCACATGGGGCTCCTCCACTGGGAGCATGCTCCTTCCTCTCCCACTCTCCTGCTTGTGTTCCCTGTCTCACTGGCTGTCTCTCTGTCAAATAAATAAATAAAATCTAAAAGAAATAAAAATTAAAAAAATAAATCTTTGTGGAAACTTTGGTTCACAAGAATCAGCTCTGGGTATTATAAATATAATTTATACTTTGACATCACTTCAGAAATCCATTCATTGTGATCCATCACAGCCTATAAGGTACTCTAAATACCTATACTTACATTCACACCACCAACAACAACAAAAATCCTCTCAAAGGCATAAACTAAGAATAGTTGTTATCCCACATTTGCCAAAGTGACAGCGATTACTTGATGATATTATCTAAAAATTAACTTCTTAAAAGTATCCATTTAATGACATATTTCATAAAGTTTTACAAAACTGTGCCAGAAAAATGATCTGTTTAGGTATCAATTGGATAAAATGGCATGATTGCATTACCCCTAGAAGCAAAAGGATGGCTTCGTCATGTGTAAATTTATGCTGTTATTCATGGATTCTTTAATCCTATTATGTTATCTAAGCCATAAAATACTTTAAAGAAAATCGTTTCTATCTTTCTTGCCTAGAACTGCTTATTATCTCTAGCTTTCTGCCCACGGGGTTCTGAATTTTCATTTTGCAAGGGACCACACAGAGCATGTTGCTGGTCCGGCAGATGGTTACAATGTATGTGGCCCCCTGCATGACAGCTCTAGGGTGTGGATGGACAAGGGGTGAAACCAGCAGAGAGGTTTGGGTTCCAAACACTCAGAGTGCACAGACTGACCTCAGCAGCCAGAGGGTCCTGCCCAGCTGGGACCTGCCTCGTCTTCTGAGTCCATGCAGGACACCCACTGCAAGAGTAGCCTGGCCCCATGACCTGCACACACACACCACGGGAGGCCCCATCCAGTGGTGGGGAGGACCTGCTGTCCACACAGAACTATCCACATTACACAATGGAAATTCAGGATGGAGGGCAGGAGAGAGGGAGGTCAATGCACTAAGGACCTTTATAATCTGAAACACAGGAGAAATCCAGTGTTTCCAAGAATGTTTTTCTATCCCCTGCAGAAAGGAAACTTGGAATCCAAATTAATGAAATTTATTGGAAAATGAGGGAGATATGTTTGCATACTTAGCTTGTGGCTCAGGCAGTCCTCCACTGAGACATTAGTGTCACTCTTGGCTTCAATGGGCTCCTTGGAAGGAAAACAGGGACATCCTGGGGATCTTATTTATTTGAGAGAGCAAAAGAGAACAAGATAGAGTGCACGAGTGCGGTGAGGGGCAGAGAGAGATGCAGACTCCCCACGTGGGGAGCTTGATGCTGGGTTTGATCCCTGGAGTCCAGAAGCCTGACTTGAGCTGAAGGCAGATGCTTAATCCACTAAGCCACCCAGGAAAGCCAGGAAAGCCTTTTTTAAACAGTGTTTTACTAATAAAAGTTTTATAGAATAGCAGATGTAAAAAGAAAATTTAAGTCTCCTATGTGTCCCTGCCAGGGGTATCCTTTTTTTTTTTTTTTTTTTTTAGTTAGTTAGTTAACATACAGTACAGTATTGGTTTCTGGAGTAGAATTCGGTCATTCATCACTTACATGCAACACTTAGTGCTGATCTGTGTCCTCCTTCATACCCATCATCCATCTACCCAACCCCGACCCACTTTCCTCTATCTTTGCAAAGTGTGCAGAGCTGCCTTGGGCTCTGAAAGTTCTAGCATGAGCCATCGCCACGGCAACCTGATGATGATGCACACCTTCCCTTCCATTTCAACTGTCACTCTGTGAGCCCAGCCCTTGCAGTTTGGTTAACAGGTGTGAAGCTCCCCACAATGGGAAATCTGAACTGTTTTTCTACAGGTATGTTCGTGTCAATTTTCTGAATTCCTTCTCTCAATTTGGCTGCCTCACTTTTAGAGAAATTTGTTTCTTTTTTAAATTTTTCTTTTCATTTCCACACTCCAATTTGTCCACAGTTTCAGATGAAAATTCTAGGTTTTCCATATTAGTTAATTTTGATTTTTCAATGAAACTGGCTTCCTTAAATAGCTTCTAAATTCAGAAAAGTGGACTGTTTCTGAATGACAATTTTGTCCATACTCATACAGAGAACACACGAAGGGAATACACCACACTGCTCTCAGTGGATCAGGAGGATCTTGATGCCATCCCAGCAACCCGTGATAGGGAAAGGAATTCCAGGGCAACTCTTCTCAATGTAGATGATAAAATCTGAAAGCAAGTGTGAGCAGTCCAAATCCAGAGCTTTACAGAAGGAGAAAAAAAACCACAGACATTTGAAGGCCCCCTGTGCCCCAACACTGAGGGCCACGCTCCCCCTCCCCCACGTACTCACCTCAGCCTGCCGCTCTGCTCCCCGCACAGCTGGTGGATCGGGCCTGTCAGGCTCCTGAGGCCTAACCCTAACCCTAGGTCAGTTGACTAGGGGTCCCTCTCGGGGCGCCGCCGAGCATTCAGGACTCAGCGTTCAGATGAGCATTCAGGAGAACCGTCAATGCCCACGAGCCCCCAGCGACTTCGACAGCCCCCGGCGTCACAACACTTGGGACCACGCTACCACTACCCCGCATCATCCCCTCCGCCCACCGCTCCAATCGCCGCACAGCCAGCGGATCGGGCCTGCCGGGCTCCTGGGGCCTAACCCTAACCCTAGATTGGCCGCCAAGGGGAGCCTCCCCAGGGGCCTGGCACCGCAGCGCCAGGGATTGGGGACCCCTGAGCCCAAGCGCGGGACTCAGCCTGCCACTGCGCAGCCCCCCTGGGGCCCTCGGGGTGCTGCCCAGCATTCAGGGCAGGAGAATGGGCAGGGACCCCTGAGCCCCTGGCAAAATTCAACGGCCCCCCGAGCCACAACGCTTGAGCCCACGCTCCCCCTCCCCCACACTTTCACCTTGGCAAGATGCCTTGCTCACCACTCAGATGGAAGATCGGGCTTGTTGGGATCCTGGGGCCTAACCCTAACTTTGGTCGGGAACTGAGGGGCCCTTTCCTAGGGGCCTGGCGCAGCACCGCATAGGACTGGGGAAGCCTGAGCCCCAGCGGCACTCAGCCTACTACCAGAAGGTCACCCGAGTCCCTAGAGGCAACGCCAAGCATTCAGGGCCGGAGAACCAGATGAGGCCCCAAGACCCCTGCCACCTTCGACGATCCTATGCCACAACGCTTGGGTCCATGCTCCCCTTGCCCCTTGCCCTCACCTTGGCCCACTGCCCCACTCGCCCCTCAGTTGGCATATCAGGCCTGCCGGCTTCTGGGGGCTAACCCTAACCCTAGGTCAGCTGCCAAGGGGCCCACTCCCAAGGGGCCTTAGCGCCACAGTGCCTAGGATTGGGGACCCCCGAGCCACAACGCCTGACTCAGGCTGCCACCGTGCCACCACCCGGACTCCTCGGGGCGATGTAGATCATTCAGGGCGGGAGAAGAGACAGGCCTGCCTGAGCCCACAGCAACCTTCGAAGGCCCCCCGGGGCCACAACTCTTGGGCCCACGCTCTCCCTACCCCACGCACTCACCACGACCCCCTACACTGCTCACCAAACAGCCAGCCGATGGGTCCTGCTGGCCTCCTTGGGGCTAACCCTAACCCTAGGTCAGCCCCAGAGGAGCCCCTCCCAAAGGACCTGGCGCCGCAATGTCGGGCATTGGAGACCTCCGAGCCCCAGCTCCAGACACACCCTGTGGCCCGACTGCCACCCCTGCCGCTAGGGGCACCGCCATTCATTCAGGGCAGGAGAACTGGCAGGGCCCTCCCAGACCCGGCCACATTCAAAGGCACCCCACGCCAAAACGCTTGGGCCCACGCTCCCGCTCGCCAGCGCCCTCACCTCGGCCCGCCCCCCACTTGCCGCACTGCCAGCGGATCGGGCCTGCTGGCCCCCTGGGGGCTAACCATAACCCTAGGTCAGCCCCCGAGGGGCCCCTCCCAACGGGCCTGGCACCACAACACCGGGGGATAGGGATCTCCGAGCCCCAGCGCCGGACTCACCCTGCCGCCCCACCGCCACCCGGGCCACTAGGGGCACGGCCGGTCTTCAGGGCAGGAGAACGGGCAGGGCCCTCTGAGCCCCCAGCGACATTCGAAGGCCCCCCGCACCAAAACACTTGGGCCCCCGCTCTGGCTCGCCAGCGCCCTCGCTTCGGCCCCCCCTCCGCTCGCCGCACAGCCGGCGGATCCGGCCTCCCGGCTGCCTGGGGGCTAACCCTAACCCTAGGTCTGCCCCCGAGGGACACCCTCTCAAGGGGTCTGGGGCCGCAACGCCGGAGATTGGGGTCCCCTGAGCCCCAGCGCCGGACTCACCCTGCCGCCCCGCTGCCACCCAGGCTGCTAGGGGAACCGCTGGTCATTCAATGCGGAAAAATGGGCAAGGCCCTCCGAACCCCCGGCGACCTTCGAAAGTGCCCTGAGCCAAAATGCTTGGGTCCACACTCACGCTCGCCAGCGCCCTCACCTCGGCCCGTCCCTTTGCTCGCAGCACAGCCGGCAGATCGGGCCTGCCAGGATCTTGGGGCTAACCCTAATCCTACGTCGGCCCCCGAGGGGCCCTTCCCAAGGGGCCTGGCGCCACAACGCCGGGAATTGGGGACCCCCGAGACCCAGCGCCAGACACACCATCCGCCCCGCCGCCACCCGGTCTGCTATGGGCGCTGCCAGTCATTCAGGGCGGGAGAACGGTCAGGGCCTTCCAAGCCCCTGGCGATCTTTGAAATCCCCCCGCTCCATAACGCTTGGTCCCACGCTTCCGCTCACCAGCGCCCTCACTTCGGCCCGCCTCTCTGCTCGCCGCAGAGCCGGCTTTTTGGGCCTGCCGGCCTCCTGGGGGCTAAGCCTAAGCCTAGTTAACCCCTGAGGGGCCCCTCCCAAGGGGCCTAGGTCCGCAACGCCGGGGATTGGGGAGCCCCGAGCCCCAGCGCCGGACTCACCCTGCCACCCTGCCACCACCCAGGCCGCTAGGGGCACCGCCGGTCATTCAGGGCGGGAGAGGGGGCAGGGCCCTCCGATTCCCGGCGTCCTTCGAAGGCCCCCTGAGCCAAAACGCTTGGGCTCACGCCCCCTCTCGCCTCCGCCCTAACCTCGGCCCGCCCCTCCGTTCGCCGCACAGCCGGTGGATCGGGCCTGCCGGCCTTCTGGGGGCTAACCCTAACCCTAGTTCGGCCCCTGTGGGGCCCCTCCCAAGGGGCCTGGCGCCACAACGCTAGGGAGTACATACCCCCCGAGCCCCAGCACCGGACTCACCCTGCCGCCCTGCCGCCACCCGGGCCGCTAAGGGGCTGCCCATCATTCAGACCTGGAGAACGGGCAGGGCCCTCTGAGCCACTGTTGACCTTCAAAGGCCCCTGCACCAAAACGCTTGGGCCCACGCTCCCGCTCGCCAGTGCCCTCACCTCGGCATGCCCCTCCGCTCGCTGCATAGCCGGCGGATTGGGCCTGCCGGCCTCCTGGGGGCTAACCCTAACCCTAGGTCGGCCCCCGACGGGCCCCTCTCAGGGGGCATAGCGCCGCAACACCAGGGATTGGGGAACCCCGAGTCCCAGCGCTGGAATCACCCTGCCGCCCGGCCACCACCCGGGCCGCTAGGGGCGCCGCGGTCATTCAAGGCGGGAAAACTGGCAGGGCCCTCTGAGCCCCCAGCCACCTTCGAAAGCCCCCGAGCCAAAACGTTTGAGCCCACGCTCCCGCTCGCCAGTGCCCTCATCTCGGCCAGCCCCACCATTAGCCGCACAGCCGGCGGATTGGGCCTGCCAGCCTCCTGGGGACTAACCCTAACCCTACGTCGGCCCCTGAGGGGCGGCTCCGAAGGAGCCTGGGGCCGCAACGCCGGGGATTGGGGACACCCAAGAGCCCCAGTACCGGACTCACCCTGCAGCCCCACCGCCATCCGGGCCGCTAGGGGTGCCACCAGTAATTCAGGACGGGAGAACGGACAGGGACCTCCGAGCAACTGGCGATATTCGAAGACCCCTGCGCCAAAAGGCTTCGGCCCACGCTCGCGCTTGCCAACACCCTCACGTCAGCCCCCCACTCCACCAGCCGCACAGCTGGCGGATCGGGCGTGCCGGCCTCCTGGGAACTAACCATATCCCTAGGTCGGCCCGCGAGGGGACCCTCCCAAGGGGCCTAGCGCCGCAAACCCGGGGATTGGGGACCCCAGAGCCCCAGCGCCAGACTCTCCCTGCCACCCCACTGCCAACCGGGCTGGTAGGGGCACCACCGGTCATTCAGGGCGGGAGAACAGGCAGGGCCCTCCGAGGCCCTGGCGACCTTAGAAGGCACCCCCACCAAAACGCTTGGGCCCACGTTCCCGCTCGCCAGTGCCCTTACCTCAGCCCGCCCCTCGCTCACTGCACAGCTGGCGGATCGGGCCTGCCGGCCTACTGGGGACTAACCCTAACCCTAGGTCGGCCCCTTAGGGGCCCCTCCCAAGGGGCCTGGCACCGCAACGCCGGGGATTGGGGACCCCCGAGCCCCAGCGCCAGACTCACCCTGCCGCCCTCCGCCACCTGAGCCGCTAGAGGCGTCGCCCGTCATTCAGGGTGGCCCTTCGTAGGCCACCCGCGCCAAAATACTTTGGCCCACGCTCCCGCTCGCTAGAGCCCTCACCTCGGCCCGCCCCTCCGATCGATGTACAGCCGGCGTTTCGTGACTTACGGCCTCCTGGGTGTAACCCTAACCCTAGGTCATCCCCCGAGGCGTACCTCCCAAGGGACCTGGCGCTGCTATGCCGGAGATTGGGGACCCCCAAGCCCCAGCGCCGTACTCATCCTGACGCCCCGCCGCCACCCGGGCCGCTAGGGGCGCCACCGTTCATACAGGGCGGGAGAACGGGCAGGGTCCTCCGAGCCCCTGGCGACCTTCGAAGGCTTCCCGCGCCGAAACTCTTGGGCTCACGGTCCCGCTTGCCAGCGCCCTCACCTCGGCCCGGTCTTCCGCTCGCCGCACAGCAGGTGGATCGGGCCTGCCGGCCTCCTGGGGGCTAACCCTAACCGTAGGTCGGCCCCCGAGGGGCCCCTCCCAAGGGGCCTGGCGCCACAACTCAGGGAGTGGGGACCCCCGAGCTCCAGCGCCGGACTCACCCTGCCACCCCACTGCCACCCGGGCCCCTAATGGCGCCGCCGGTCATTCAGGGCGGGAGAACAGGCAGGGCCCTATGAGCCCCCGGCGACCTTCGAAGGCCCCCTGCGCCAAAATGCTTTGGCCCACACTCCCGCTCGCTAAAGCCATCACCTCGGTTCTCGCCGCCCTTCGACACACAGAAGGCGTTTCGGGACTGCCGGCCTCCTGGGGGCTAACCCTAACCCTAGGTCAGTCCACGATGCGCTCCTCCGATGAGGCTTGGCGCCACAACGCCGGGGTTTGCTGACCCCCAAGCCCCAGAGCCAGACTCACTGTGCCCCCCCGCTGCCACCCGGGCCGCTAGGAGCTCCGTGGGTCATTCAGGGCGGGACAAATGGCAGGGCCCTCCGAGCCACCAATGAAATTTGAAGGCCCCCCGCGCCAAAACACTTGGGCCCACGCTCCCGCTCACCAGCGCCCTCAACTCGGCCCGACCCTCCACTCGCTGCACACGTGGCGGATCAGGCCTGCTGACCTACTCGGGGCTAACCCTAACTGTAGGTCGGCTCCCGAGGGGCCCCTCCCAAGGGGCCTGGCTCCGCAACATCAGGGATTGGTGAACCCTGAGCCCCAGCGCCGGATTCACCCTGCCGCCCCGCCGCCAACCAGGCTGCTAGGGCGCCGCCGGTCATTCAGGGCGGGAGAACGGACAGGGCCCTACGAGCTCCTGGCGACCTTCGAAGGCCTCCCGCGCCAAAACACTTGGGCCCATGCTCCCGCTCGCCTGCGCTCTCCCCTTGGACCGCCCCTCCACTCGCCACACAGCTTACGGATCAGGCCTGTGGGCTTCCTGGGGGCTAACCCTAACCCTAGGTTGGCCCCCAAGGGACCCCTCCCAAGGGGCCTGGCGCTGCCACGCCGGAGATTGGGGAACCCCGGTCCCCAGTGCCAGACTCACCCTGCCGCCCCCTGGCCACCTGGGCCGCTAAGGGAGCCGCAGGTCATTCAGGGCGGGAGAACAGATAGGGTCCTCCGAGGCCCCTGCGACCTTCGTAGGCCCGCCATGCCAAAACGCTTGGGCCCATGCTCCCGCTCCCCAGTGCCCTCACCTCGGCCTGACCCTCCGCTCACTGCACAACCGGCGGATCCGGCCTGCTGGCCTCCTGGGGGCTAACACTAACCCTAGGTCGGCCCCCAAGGGTCCCTCCCAAGGGGCCTGGCGCCTCAACGCTGGGGATTGAGGACCTCCGAGCCCAAGCGCTGGACTCACCCTGCCACCCTGCCGCCACCCAGGCCACTAGGGGCGCCGCCGGTCATTCAGGGCGGGAGAAGGAGCAGGGCCCTCCAAGCACACGGTGAACTTCAAAAGCGCCTGGCGCCAAAACGCTTGGGCCCAAGGTCCCGCTCGCCAGCGCCCTCACCTCCTCCCGCCCCTCCACTCACCCCACAGCTGGCGGATCGGGACTGCCGGCCTCCTGGGGGGCTAAACCTAACCCTAGGTCAGTTCCCAAGAGGCCTGGCGCCGCAACGCCGGGGATTGGGGACCCCCGAGCCCCAGAACTGGACTCACCCTGCTGCCTGATGCCACCGGGGCCACTAGGGGCACCGACAGTCATTCAGGGCGGGAGAACGGGCAGGGCCCTTCCAGCCCACGGAGACCTTCGAAGGCCCCCTGCGCCAAAACGCTTGGGCCCTCGTTCCCGCTCGCCAGCGCCCTCACCTCAGCCCGCCCTTCCGGCAGCTGCACAGCTGGGGATTTGGGCCTGCCGGCCTCCTGGGGGCTAACCCTAACCCTAGAACAGCTGCCGAGGGGCCCCACCCAAGGGGCCTGATGCCACAACGCCAGGGATTGGGGACCCCCGTGCCAGAGCGCCAGACTCACCCTGCCGCCCCGCCGCCACCCGGGCTGCTAGGGGCACCACCAGTCATTCAGGGCGGGAGTTCGGGCAGGGCCCTCTGAACCCCCGGCGACCTTCGACGGCCCCCCGCGCCAAAATGCTTGAGCACACGCTTCCGCTCACCAGCGCCCTCACCTCAGCCCGCTACTCCGCTCACCGCACAGCAAGCGGATCGGGTCTACCGGCCTCCTGGTGCCTAACCCTAACCGTAAGTCAGCCCCCGAGGGGCCCCTCTCAAGGGGCCTGGTGTGGCAACGCTGGTGATTGGGGACACCCGAGTCCCAGCGCTGGAACCACCCTGCCGCCCGCCACCACCAGCCGCTAGGAGTGCCACCGGTCATACAGGCGGGAGAACAGGGAGGGCCCTCCGAGGCCCGGCGACTTTTGAAGGCCCCCCGCGCCAAAACGCTTGGGCCCACGGTCCCGGTCTCCGGTGCCCTCACCTTGGCCCGCCCCTCTGCTCCCCCACAGCAGGCGGATCGGGCCTCTCAGCCTCCTGGGGGCTAACCCTAAACCTAGGTCGGCCCCTGAGGGGCCCCTCCCAAGGGGCCTGGCACTGCAACGCCGGGGATTGGGGACCACCGAGCCCCAGCGCGGGACTCACCCTGCCACCCCGACGCCACCCGGGCCGCTAGGGGCGCTGCCGGTCATTCAGGTCGGGAGTATGGGCAGAACCCTCCGAGCCCCCGGCAACCTTCGAAGGCCCACCGCGCCAAAACGCTTCGGCCCACGCTCCCGCTCGCCAGCGCCCTTACCTTGGCCCACCCCTCTGCTCGCCGCACAGCCGCTGGATCGCGCCTGCCGGCCTCCTGGGGCCTAACGCTAACCCTAGGTCGGCCCCCGAGGGGCCCCTCCCAAGGGGCCTGGCGCCACAACACCAGGGATAGGGGACCCACGAGCCCCAGCACCAGTCTCACCCTGCCGAACTGCCGCCACTCGGGCCGCTAGGAGCGCCTCCGGACATCAGGGTGGGAGAACAGGCAGGGCACTTTGAGCCCCGGGTGACCTTCGAAGGCCCCCCGCGCCAAACGATTGGGCCCATGCTACCGCTCCCCAGCGCCCTCACCTCGGCCAGCCCCTCTGCTCACCACACAGCTGGCGGATCAGGCCTGCTGGCCTCATGGGGGCTCACCCTAACCCTAGGTCGGCCCTCAAGGGGCCCCTCACAAGGAGCCTGGCGCCGCAACGTCGGGGATTGGCACCAATGAGCATCAGCTGCGGACTCACCCTGCAGACCCGCCACCATCCGGGCCGCTAGGAGCGCCGCCGGACATTCAGGGCGGGAGAATGGGCAAGAACCTCTGAGCCCCCAAAGACCTTCGAAGGCCCCCCGTGGGAAAACGCTTGGCCCCTGCTTCTGCTCGCCAGCGACCTCACCTTGGCCCACCCCTCTGCTAGCAGCACAGCCGACATATCGGGCCTGCCGGTCTCCTGGGGGCTAACACAAACCTAGTTTGGCTTCCAAGGGACCCCTTCCAAGGGGCCAGGTGCCACAAGGCCAGGGATTGGGGATCCCCGAACCACCGTTTTGGACTCACCCTGCCGCCCCGCCGCCACACAAGCTGCTGGGGCACCGGCGGTCATTCAGGGCGGGAGAACGGGCAGGGCCTTCCTAGACACCACTGAAGTTCAAAGGCCCCCCGCGCCTTAATGCCTGGGCCCCTCTCCCGCTCGCCAGCACCCTCACCTCAGCTGCCCCTCCACTCGCCACACAGCCGGTGGATAGGGCCTGCCGGCCTCCTGGGGGCTAACCCTAACACTAGGTCGGCCCCTGAGGGGCCCCTCCCAAGGGGCCTGGCACCGCAACGCCGGGGATTGGGGACCCCCGAGCCCCAGCGCTGGACTCAACCTCCGCTCCACCGCCACCCGGGCCGTTATTGGTGCCGCCGTTCATTCAGGGCGGGAGAACGTGCAGGGCACTGCGAGCCCCTGGCGACTTTCGAAGGACCCCGCGCCAAAACGCTTGGGCCCACGCTCCCACTCCTCAGCGCCCTCAGCTCGGCCTGACCCTCACCTCGCCGCACATCAAGCAGATCGGGCTTGCCGGCCTCCTGGGGGTTAACCCTAACTTTAGGTGGGCTCCTGAGGGGCCCCTCCCAAGGGGTCTGGCGCCCCAGCGCCGGGGATTGGGGACCCGAGACCCAGCGCCGGACTCACCCTGCAGCCCCCCGCCACACAGGCCGCTAGGGGCGCCGCCGGTCATTCAGGGCGGGAGAACGGGCAGGGCCCTCTGAGCCCCTGGCGACTTTCGAAGACGCCCTGAGTCAAAACTCCTGGGCCGACGTTCCCACTAATCAGTGCCCTCAAGTCAGCCCGCCCCTCTGCTCGAAACACAGCAGGCGGATAGGACTTGCCGGCCTCCTGGGGGCTAACTCTAAACCTAGGGTGGTCCCCGAGGGGCCCCTCCCAAGGGGCCTGGCGTCGCCACGCCGGGGATGGGGGAAGTCCTAGCTCCACGGCCGGACTCACCCTGCAGCCCCCGCCACCCGGGCCGCTAGGGGCGCCGCCGGTCACTCAGGCGGGAGAACGGGCAAGGCCCTCCGAGCCCCCGGCGACTTTCGATGGCACCCCGCGCCAAAACGCTTGGGCCCACGCTCCCGCTCTCCAGCGCCCTCCCCTCGGCCCGCCCCACCGCTCGCTGCACAGTCGGGGGATTGGGCCTGGCAGCCTCCTGGGGGTTAACTCTAACCCTAGGTTGGCCCCCGATGGGCCCCTCCCAAGGGGCCTGGCGCCGCGACGCCAGGTATTTTGGACCCCCGAGCCCCAGCGCCAGAATCACCCTGCCGCCCTGCTGCCTCCCGGGCCGCTAGGGGTGCCGCCGGTCATTTAGGGCGGGAGAACGGGCAGGGCCCTACGAGCCCCTGTCGAGTTTTGAAGGCCCCCTGCGCCAAAATGTTTGGGCCCAGTCTCCCGCTCGCCAGCACCCTCGCTCCGCCCGCCCCTCCACTCGCCACACAGCTGGCGGATCGGGCTTGCCGGCATCCTGCTTACTAACCCTAAGCCTAGGTCGGTCCCCGAGAGGCCCATCACAAGGGGCCTGGCGCCCCAATGCCGGGGATTGGGGAACTCCGACCCCAGCTCCGGACTAACCCTGCAGCCCCCTGCCACCCGGTCCACTAGGGGTGCCGCTGGTCATTCAGGGCGGGAGAACAGGCAGGGCCCTCCGAGCCCCCGGCGACCTTCGAAGGCCCCCCGCGCCAGAACGCTTGGTCCCACGCTCCCACTCCTCAGCGCCCTCAGCTCGGCCCGCCCCTCAGCTCGCCACACATCCAGGGGATCGGGCCTGGTGGTCTCCTTGGGGATAACCCTAACCCTAGTTCATCCCCCGAGGGACCGTTCCCAAGGGTCCTGGCGCCGCAATGCTGGGGATTGGGGACCACCGAGCCACAGCTCTGGACTCAACCTCCGCCCCACCGCCAACCGGGCCATTAAAGGCACCGCCGGTGATTCAGGACGGGAGAACGTGCAGGGCACTCCGAGCCCCTGGCGACTTTCGAAGGCCCCACGCGCCAAAACGCTTGGGGCCACGCTCCCACTCCTCAGCGCCCTCAGCTCGGCCTGCCCCTCCGCTCACCGCACATTCAGCAGATCGGGCTTGCCAGCCTCCTAGGGGCTAACCCTAACTCTAGGTAGGCTCCTGAGGGGCCCCTCCCAAAGGGCCTGGCGCCCCAACACCAGGGATTGGGGACCCGAGACCCAGCGCCAGACTCAACGTGCAGCCCCCCCCCCCCCCCCCCCCGCCACCTGGGCCACTAGGGGGCCCGCCGGTCATTCAGGGCGGAAGAACGTTTTCTCATCTTTATGTTTGGAAACCTCCTTTTTAGGGCTTGATTGAAAAAACTTTTTTAAAGATTTTATGTTTATGTAATCTCTACACCCAACATAGGGCTCAAACTCACAATCCCGAGTCCTGACGGAGGACGGAGCCAGCCAGCAGCCAGGCACCCCTTGATTTTTTTTTTTTTTTAATTGAAGCAAACATGCAATGTGTGCTCAGCGCGGAAATAGAGCCCACGTGTTGAGGTTTTGTGGAGTCATTTGGACCTGGGTAAATGTGAAGGCCCGGGAGCAGGGCCCACAAATGTTAAAAGTTGACAATTTCTTTGATCAGTATTCACTTAACAGATGATTTATTGAAAGTGCTATTCTATGGCAAACGTCCTTCTATGTTCGGGATACAGCAACAACCAGATAGCTGAAGCTCCCACCTCATGGATTTAAAGTTTCAGTTGGATGTAGAGATAGGTAGGTAGGTAGGTAGGTAGGTAGGCAGGCAAGCAAGCAAAGAGATTTAAAACATGGCATCGGGGCGCCTGGCTGGCTTGGTCGGTAGAGCGTGTGACTCTTGATCTCGAGGTGGTGAGTTCGAGCCTCACGTTGGTTGTAGAGATTACATAAACATAAAATTTTTTTTTAAGATTTTATTTATTTATTCCACAGAGATAGAGACAGCCAGCGAAAGAGGGAACACAAGCAGGGGGAGTGGGAGAGGAAGAAGCAGGCTCATAGCGGAGGAGCCTGATGTGGGCCTCGATCCCACAACACCGGGATCCCACCCTGAGCCGAAGGCAGACCCTTAACCGCTGTGCCACCCAGGCGTCCCAAACATAAAATCTTTAACAAAGAATAAATGATGGGGTGCCTGGGTGGCTCAATCGGTTGAGCGTGTCTGCCCTAGGCTCAGGTCATGATCCCGGAATCCTGGGATTGAGCCCCGCATCGGGCTCCCTGCTCAGCGGACAGCCTGCTTCTCCTTCTGCCCCTCACCCAGCTCGTGCTGTGCTCTCCCGCTCTCTCTCTCTCTCTCTCTCAAATAAATAAATAAAATCTTTTAAAAAATGAACGAACGAACGAACGAAGCCATGGCATCAAAAGTGAGTGCTTGCTTGCTTGGGGGGGGGAATCAAACCGGAATATCTTTAACCTGTAACATATTCTTTATCGATCCTGCTTTCACTACTTTGCCCGGATTTCATTTTCCACAAGTGACAGTCCCTCCCAAGTGGGCTTCTTTCATCGTAAGACCCGTGTTCTCCCCTTGTCCCGCAGAGAGAGAAGAGCCATGAGAGGCGAAAGTTGGGCAGATCGGTATAAATCTAGGAAATAAAATAATCGTTCCCAAGACCAGTAACCAAAGTTCTGCTTCCGTTTAGGACCCGATGTGTTAAAAAAGCATGTATGGTCGTTGGCTTGGAGAAAGGGGAGGAGGCCGAAGTATCATCCTAAAGAACAGAGTAGGGGGAGAAACAGAAGTGAAAAGATCGAAGAACTGGTTTCCCCATCCATAGCCTTTGAAATGATTTGGTGTCTTCTCCTAAGAGAGAGCCCATTGTCCGTCCAATATTTCATACCGCTTTTCACAAAGTATCACAACACAACACAACACAACACATTGCACAATCCCGTGCCTCCAAACCGTCTACACAATCCTAATGCGTCCTATCTGCGTTCTATTCTATCATGTGACTAGAGCATCATGTACTTCACCATTCCGCTGTTGTTTGACATTCAGGTGAATTCCAACTTCTGTTCGGGGTGCGTGGGGGGCGGTGTGTGTGTGTGTGTGTGTGTGTGCGCGCGTGCGCGCGCGCGCGCCGTATCTATTGCTGCTGTGCAGCATCTGATCCTCAGGGTGTATCACCCTAACACCGCAATGGCTTGAAACAACATCTCTTTATCATTTCCTGGTGCTTGCCTTGGGTGGCCACGTGGTTTCTACCGGTGTACCCTGGGCTCACTCCAGCAGTGGCCTTCAGCTGGAGGGTCAACTGAGTTTGAAGGTGCAACTTGGCCACATTCCCAAGTCTGCAGTCGGTGCTGGCCGAGCACCGGGTTGCCTCTCTTGTCGATGCCTCTCATGGCCCGGTCAGCTAGACTGGCTCTCTTCCGCGAAGGTCTCGGGATGGCCTGCCAAGAGGGTCAAGAACGCTTCCGGACCACCTCTTCAGCTGTGGCTGTGCAACTAGTAAAATTTCACTTCTAGTCTATTCTTTTGGTCAAGACAAGTCCCAAGACCCAGTCCAAAACCAGGGGACAGAGCAATCGAGCCTACCTCCAGATAGCAGGAGCATCGAAGGCACATGACATGAGGGTGCACACGTGCCAGGAGGTAAGGGAGGTACGGTTGTCAGTCTCCCACGAGGGATTCCTAAACCCTATGCCGCGACGCACATTTTTGTAAAAGTAAGCTTGACGTGTTAGCGTCTAAAACATGATTTCCTTTGAATCGACCCCTAGAATTGGATTCGTCCAAAAGAAGGGGAAGATGCGTTTTTCAGGCTCTTGATACCAAAGCTCTTGACTTCCAGAATGGACTTGGATGACCCTTCACCATCTCTGCTTTGTAAGACAGTGCAAATTTAATTGGCCAACCCCGCATGAAAAGGTTGTCGATCACGTTCCCGTCCGAATTCAAATTCAAGGCAGGATTCCTTTTTAAAGGCACAGAGCAGCCAGCTCCGTGGCAAGGAGCCAGAATTCTCCGGGTGGATCTCAGACCCACCGAATCCCACAAACCCCGTGTGACGTGAATGTACGAATTCGTGGAGGTTTCCCTCCCGATGGCTAAGAAGATGCTTTCACATCAGTGATGACAAAACGCAAACCCACAAAACCCCGATAGATGGGCACGGTCTTCCCTAAAGGGTCCCTTATTTCATGGAATCCAATTCTTCCACCTTGCAGTCTGCATTCACGGCTTCTATTTTCCGAGAGGCCGACACTCTTTCTCTGCAGACATGTCACAAGATCGGCAGGATACGGTCTTCCGTGCGTCGGTCACAACAAAAGCTGTTGGGAAGGCCCCTGCCATCGGAATGTATTCGGCACGGATGCTAAGGAAGACTTTGAAACCGATCTAGTCCGGTTCCGTCCTTCAGTCCTCTTGGGGGCAGAGCTTCCGTGTTCCATGCCCCCTCTCCAGGAACGCCACTCTCCCCACAATTTCAGGTGTCCAGGCAACCCAGAAACTCTCGAGCTAGGTGAGTTCTTCTGGGAAGGGGCGGGGGGGGGGGTTGGGGGGGAAAGGGTGGGCAGTGCCGACGTTTGGAAACATTGAAGGGCACCCGAGGCGAGGCTATGGCCAAATCGAGTCCGTGCACAGGTACGTAAGGCGGGGGTGGGGGGGGCGGGGGTGGGGATGGGGGGGTGGGGTGGGGCACGAAACCTGTGCTCTCCGTAGGTTACGAAAAGCTCAGGGGCACCTGGCTGGCTCTCTGTAGAGCGCGCTGACTCTTGATCTCAGAGTCCTGAGTTCGAGCCCCACGTTGGGTGTAGAGTTTACGTGAACCAGCAGCAGCAGCAGCAGCACCACCACCACCACCACCAAAAATGATAATAATGAAAAGCTCGAAAAGCCCCACGGCCCCTGGCAGGATGTCTATGGCAAGCCACACCTCCACGACAAATAGCTTTCCACAGTGACGGCGACGGATGGCGGAAGGACAGAGGCAGCACCCTACCCCAAACCTCACAGCCTGCCTCCTTTCCGGCCAGATGTGCAGCATCTGGGAACGGCTTTGAAACCTTCCCAGTTCAACGGCTTGGGCCCGCCTGTCGGGAAAAGCGCTCTGCTGTTCATTTCACTCCTGGACGAGCCTAGGAAGATGAAGCGGCGGTAGCTCTCCGTGGGGGGGGGGGGGCGCCACGCGATCCAACACACACGACCACAGCCACTGAGGAGCATGAGATCTGTATGGCCTCGAGGGGTACAGGATAGCCCGTGAATCCTTTTCCAAGGAAGAAGGCGGCAACGTGAGAGCGTGCAAAACACTTTCTCACAGCATCTGCTGATGGTGCTAGGACTTCTGTCCCCGGAGAGGATACTATTTTTCCACCGCTTCCAGTTTTAAGAGAAAGGGTCAGGGGAAAATCATTCAGTCGTTCCACTCATCTTCATGGCTCATCGTGGAAAACGAAGACGCCGTACAAAGGAGCAAAGCGCGGATCCATGCAAACACATGGGTGAGCCCCCCCAAAACATGATGCTAAGTGAAAGGAACCAGACAGCCAGGGTGACATAATGCCTTGGGATCCCATGGGTAGGAAAGAGCCAGACGGAATAGCCCAATCCTAGAGGGAGGGAGCAAACAGATCAGAGGCTGTTGGGGGAGAATGGTGAAGAGAGCCGGGGTGAGGGTCAGGGTGAGGTTGAGGT